>NC_069112.1:57172113-57863979 GCF_025612915.1 Magallana angulata
ATTTTTGACACAACCCCTCGCTTCAACGCTTCAGTGACCTATTTTCGAAGACTTGCTAGTACTTTCAACATAACTATATCTACTACAAAAATTAATATAATTTTTTTTGTCAAAGATTTAAATTACAAATATGAAGGAAAACACATAACTGCGTAGCACAGGCGTCGGAACCGAGGGGTTATTGTGAGTGGGGTACCCCCCCCCCCCCCCACCATTTTGGCAAAGTTATTCATAACAGTAACCACAAGACCCTTATTCTTGTTTGGCAAGATTTTTGATAAGTTTAGCCCACTTCCAACTTTCAATTTGCTTTGTGAAGTTTATAAAACTGCAAATTACGATAACTATCAAGGAGTTCATCCTGACGACGCGATGAAAACAGAGCGCTCTGGTTGTGTTTATATACAAGAACTTACCGAAATAATGTTTCATAAGACTTTTATTCCACCACCAGTAATCATCCTTATTCACTATTTTCAATTTCGAATCATAAGGCTAGCCTAGTGTTTGTTTTATTAAACATCAACAACTGTTCCTCGTTCGAGTCAATTCAAACTAACGAGCATTCGCAACTTTGTGTATGTCAACAAACTTGATTATTCAAGTCTTCTAATCGGAATTTCCATTTAGTCAAGTGAATAAGCTCAAAGAGAAATTATTTAGAGCTAGAAATATTAATTTAAGGTTTATTTCAGTGAAACTTTACATTAAAACAGTTAGATTTATCTCAGAAATGACGTACTAAATTGTATTGCGCAAGGTCACAATAGCCGCATAACACAACGTTGCATCATCGTTTTTAATCTTTGAAAAAAAAAATTCGGGTCATACAAGGGACTGTCTCAAAAGCTTCATAATATAAATCAAATTGTATGAGATAAATAGAACATCTATAATTGTGTGATTTTATATTTGCTTTATCCAACTCGTTGAAATGGTTATATTCGCTCGGCAAGCCTCGCGAATATATACACCATTTCAACTCGTTGGATAAAGCAAATACAAAATCACACAATATAGATATCCTCTATATATATATATCTTATATAGATATATCTATATATCTTATATAGATATATCTATATATATATATATAGAAGATATATATAGATATATATCTTCTTTTCTTTATAACTTTTTAAAGAATAATTCATAATCTTCGTCCTCTTCTGTATAACAGACCTGAACAGTATCACGTAGACAGCTGTCAAGAATTTACTTCACGATATGTTTACTTTTAGACATCGATTTTGAAACTATTATAATACGTTTATTTTATGTTTACTAATACGATAAAAACTACAACAATTATCAACACATTTATGGCTATAGATGGAAGTTCGTACAAGCATCGTGGTTATTAAAAAGAGGGCTGGATGGCTGTGGTACATGTACCTACTCCAATGAAAAGAAAAGCTCTGTATAGAGATATAGGAGGCCATTTAATTTTCAAAGTTTAAACTTAGGAATTTTCTTTCCTTAATGAGTTTACGGCTAACAATCATACAGGTCTAGAATTCTTAAGTAAATATGATACCACGTAGTTTGTTGACTTCTTCAGTCTCTTTAAAAAAAGAGAAATATTTCAGTTGTCCTAAATAGTGTTTTAAAATCCATAATTTAAGGCTTAAACGCTTAAAACATAAATCATTAACAAATTACCGCTGGTGCATAACGTTATAAAAATGTTTGCTATGTAGACAAGGTGAGGCCTATATTCCTAATTAATGTTTTCTTGATAGGCATATTAAGAACATTTTCCGCGTCTACAATCATTGAGGTGTATTTTGAAAGACATTTTCAGAGAAATTACATTTTCATTCTAAGAAATGCATAACATTTAGTTAAGATAAAACGCACAAAGTCTTAGCGCCTTTAAAAAAGTCTTAACGTTATCATCTTTATAATATAGTATAATATAATAAAATATAACATAATAATTGTTGTATTAAGAGTATTTATGTTTCGGGACCGTCAATTTTTAGTTAGAGAAGTCGAAAAATATAACCATATCCATTAAGTCGGTTTAAAATGGTGAGTTCTTTGTTTCATTTCTTTATAGGTTGTCTGACCTTAGGATATTACGGAGAGAACTGTTCCGCTCCTTGTCCAGAAAACTGTAAGGGTGGAGACAGTGACATTGTGGATGGAACTTGTATAAGCTGTGTTCCGGGATATAAAGGTTCTATGTGTAACGAAGGTACAGCTTACACAGTATAATGTTTAATTTCACTGATAAAAGTTAAGTCTTATGGACGTATTTATGGCGTTGGCAAGCTAACATATGCATATATATATTTCATTGCTCGAGATATTTATCTTTGTTTATTTAAACTTCACTTCAAAGTCTGTGGCGCTTGCTACGAAAAAGAACAATGTGACTACAAAAATGGTACTTGTCCAAATGGATGTGAGGACGGGTATAAAGGGAGACAATGCAAAACTGGTAACAATGAACAAGTACATTCAGGGTTATTTAGAATGGATGTAGACATGACGGTTGAATATTCAATTCAAATAGATTTCATTATGTTCTTACTAAATTTCAAATTATGTTTATCTTTTGTAAACTAAGTAATCCGATTCAAAAACCAAATAAAAATACATGCTTACATGTATATTTAAACGATTGGGACGCATGATATTTCTGCCTGTATGTAGCAATTTTCCATGACTATGATGCGTGTTTAGTAGAGTGGGTGCTTGCGAGCACTCATGAAAATTTTTGTCACGGGTATAGGGAGTTTTTAAGATCGTTCGCAAATACCTGCTCTGCTGAATACGCAAATCGGCATCCTTATGCATATATTTTTTTTTTCACTGAAATTGTTTGTTCAACTTTATTTTTTTGTCTTAATCTAAACTTTATAGGTATATTTTGTTTGACAAAAATTCCAAAGTTAAGAGGAAGAATAATTAAAATAAAAGTCATCGTAAAATTAAAAAAAAGTTGATTGCAGGAAGTTATATGATATTCTGACTAACCAATATCTATTTAAAATCTACTCACTTTAGGCTACATGATATGATGTAATATTTTCATTTTGATTGATAAAAACTGTATAGATTTTTTCATTCCTGTCTCCCTAACGTTCAGCTACTTTCAAATTTTTGTCAACGATTCCAGAAATGATTCTATGGGATATCCGGTAAAGCTCGAACTTGTTTAAAGTTATTAACAAAATTTGAAATTCCTCTTTTTCATGTAATGTCAGTTTGCAACAACAACACGTATGGACCTAACACTAATGGCTCTAAAATCCCCTGTCCGTATGAAAACCCCCTGTCTTCCCCTGTCACCCCCTGTCTTTTCACTGTCATCCCCTGTGCACCCCCGTACACATCCCCTGTGTGCTACTGTAAGCCCCCTGTCACCCCCTGTACGCCCCTGTAATCCCCTGTAAGCCACTGTATACCCCTGTGCATGCCCCTGACAATCCCCTGTACGGTTTTTAACTGCTCGCTAATTAAATAGATAGCCTTTGAATAATTCGGATTTTTAGAAATTTATAAGTAGCATTCATGTTTAAGACAGTGCTGGTTTTTCTTTGCATTTCATAGAGGGCAATATATTACAAACGTGAATAATTTTTACTAAACATTGACGCAGATCAAGATAATTCTACACTTGTATACAGATAAACCGCTTATTTTATTACATGCATTTAAAAATATAACCGTGTTCTGTAATTTGTAAAAAAAAAAAAAAGAAAAAAAGAAAAGAAGTGGAGGAGTGCGTGAAATCTGCAGTGTTCTGTGCCATGTAACCTGCTTGAGCTAATGCACATAATAACACAACATGATCAGCACGTGCAGATAACCACACACCTATCATAACGTCCACCACTATATCATAATGCCTCCAGTCTATTTTATGAAAGTTGACTTTTGGTTATATGGAGTGTTATGATATTTAATTTATCAAGATCCTCGAGATCTTTGTTCCAACATCCCCACACTTGGCGGGTGCCCTAGCTAGCCAAGGTGTTTCCGGAATCTCTCCTCCTCTACCTGGGGAGTAGCCCGTGTCCCAGTCTGTATAAAAGAGGAGGCAGAAAGACAGCTTCCAGATGACTACTCTTTTATTTTTATATAGTATGACATTTTAACAATAAATATCAATATTAATTACAATGAAATTTATCAACATTAATATTCATTACAAAAATCTCTGAAAATAAAATATTAGTTGAACCCTCTGAGTCTATTTACTTTACTTTCGAGAATGCGCGCAAGCCTTTTAATTTATCTTACCTGTATAAAAGAGGAGGCAGAAAGACAGCTTCCAGATGACTACTGGAGAGCTGTGTTTCCCGCACCCCCATTTCATACGCACGGACACTGCGCTATAACATTCTCCTCCTAATAAGTAAATGCGATCAAGTGCATACTAATGATCTGACGCACCGTGGTCAGTAGAAGCGTTTTATTTAGATTTCTTACCCGGCATCGACAGGCTCATCACTGGACTTAAAAACACATTTCTCCATGAACATAAACATACGTTATCTATTTAATGCATGTACTTTAACCAATTTCTATAGAATTTCCGTTATGATACACCGATCGAAATGATGAAATGATCACCTATATTTTGACTATTTTGTCCAGTGTAATGATACATAGAATTAAATAAGTCTTTAAGAAGTCCATGTAAATCGCTGGTATTTGTTGTCAGCATTTTTGTGTATAAATGAGAGAGAGAGAGAGAGAGAGAGAGAGAGAGATGATTTTTGTTGGAAGGGGGGGGGGTTAGACCTATTCATTGACACTTTTAACTTCTATCAGTGTGCATTTTCCAGTTTAGTAATTTATATGCATTACTGTATAGAATTGTCCTCATGTAATTAGAGCAATGATACGGTTATTGAATGATTTAATGCATGACTGTATATAAATGCCGGTGACGGGGTAAAATATATACACACATGCATTATCTTAAACAATGTTACGTGTTTCGGATTAGAAAAATATCATACATTTATTTAAATTCAATTTGATTTGAAAAATGAAAAATATGAAAGAGCAATATACAGTTTTAATTCATATCACTGTGCCAAATAATGTTCTGAATTTAAAGCTCTTCAATCTTTTCGTGTTTGAAATTCTCAGAACTGAAAAATTTAAATTTTCAATTTCTTGTTTCTTTACTTAACAGACTTGGACACAAGTCATAAGGGGTGTTTAAACAACATATTGCATTATTGTGTATCATTACCGAGAATCCAGACCTGTGGACGTATATGTGTATATACAAGTACACGTGTGTCTGTCACCTCATTGTTCCCAGTCTCGCTACCGTGCACTGCAAATTGTCAAGAAGGGCTGTATACAGTATATAGCTAATATGTAATCACTGACCGACCATTCAGATCTGAGGAAGTGTGTGTATATATACATGTACACGTGTGTCTATCATCTCTTTTTTCCTATCTCGCTATACCGTGCACTGCAAATTGTCAAGAAGGGCTGTGTACAGTAGCTATTATATAATCACTGACCGAGTGAAAAAAAGTCAACATCCTCTCCTTTGAAAACAGTAGCTTCAATCAGCTTGTTGTTAATCATGTGTCAAGTTTTTTGATTAATTGATGTAGTGTAGAATAAAACATTGATGAATTTAAAATCAATTTGACAGCTCTAAGTCTAATCTAAATAATTAGGATTGCATGTTTACTTATTAGTTAATTCCCGGGTAAACTATTTGTTACTTTCAATTCAAAATCAATGCAATTTAGGTAATGAAATTAAGATTGCATGTTTACTTATTAGGAAATTAATTCACGAGTAAACTATACATTTCATGAATTTAATTCAAAATCAATGCAAACTCTCTCTCTCTCTCTCTCTCTCTCTCTCTCTCTCTCTCTCTCTCTCTCTCTCTCTCTCTCTCTCTTAGTATCTAAATAACCTCCTACATGTATAGAAAACACATTTACATGTTCTGACCTTGGCGGCAGATTTCTGTTCACTGGCAATTAATTAACACTTTGCAGAGATATGAAAATTAGATTTTAGAAATTAATGAAATTTTTTAGAGCCAGTAGTGTAATTGCTCTAGGACATGTGGACATTGTCTCTACCTGTATTGAGAAAAATGTAACAACGTGACCGGTCAGTTTCCTCGCCGATGTGTTTCCAGTTTTCAAGGAGACCTTTGTATTGAATGTACATACATTGCATATTATTCGATTTATGTTAACTGATTCAGTACCCTTTGTGCATGCGTGGCATTTTTCTCCAAAATCATGAGAAAAATGTATGAATACCTGAATATGTAAACATTTTTTACTTTGGTCATTTGTTGTTTATTTCCAGCAAGAGATAAATTCAAGAACAAGACACTCGTACGGCCAATGAATGATGGTATGATTATTTAACAGCATACATGTAATGTAAAATGTTATAATAATATTCCATTCTAAATATTTTTTTTTAAAAATTGTACAATTATCTGGTTGTGTAAAGTATATACAATTACTCGTTTTGTTTTAATTTAGTTCAGTTGAAATAAAATCAGAAATGTTACATGATAGCGTTGATTAAATTTTGATCTCTAGAAATTCTTTAAGTATTTAAATAGACAATGAAAAATTTGAATTAAAAGGACAAATAATCATTGGTGTTTGGATTTCTCAAAACTACGTTTGAATATGAGAAAGGAATATAATCTAAACACATCAGATAAAAGTGATCGTGTACATGCTTGTTAGGGACAGCTGAAATTACAAAAGACTAAAATTATTTTGACCAAAAAATATGAAATCAATATGACGAAATCTATGTAACGTAGTATTTCCCTTCTTTTTTTTTTTATCTTAAAAAGTGTAAACAAAGTAATAAACAACTCAATACGATATTGAATAAAACAAAAGGAAGAATGGACAATTGCTATCGGGTCCTAGTTCTTTGTGGCTCCGCAAGGAATTAATCAAAGCAACTTACATCTAAAAATGTAAAAAACAAAATAACACAATGTAACAAACAAATAAACAAAAAGAAATGAGTATAGGTAAAAAGGAAAGGAAATATTGCCCCCCCCCCTTTAATAATGATGTAACTGCATAAATTAGAGAAACCTGTTCATGTATATGATATTCTTTTGCAGCTTATGGTCCACCTGTTTTGCAAACTACAGTTCAAGATCCTTTTTATTCCATTATCATCGTTGTTATATTGTTTTCAGCCAGTGCTCTTACTAACTTCATGTACGTTACTTATTAGTACTCGAATTATTTTTCACTCGATCGTGATCGTATTTACTTGTAACATTTGAAAATACGTCATGTCAGTTTACTAAACTTTCAGATCCAGACAGGTACTTGCAAGATGCCGCAATCGAGAAGAAATGGTAGACAAATCTGTCGAAAACCCGAACACTATTGTGAACAGTATTTATATTCAAGAAAACGGACTTTCTGCTTACCAAGAAATCGAGCATGCTGACCAAAGAGTAAACTATAATGTATATACTTCATTAGCATAGAACCCGAATGAAAACTACGTTTTTTCAAAGATATATGTTATGTGAAAATTCGAATCATTTGTAAGAAAGACGAACTATTTTTTTTTAAATGTTTTACCCTTACCCTTGACACGGCCAAATGAACATATTGGTATACTGGGATCTGTTAAAATGTTGAAAAAGAAACAGCATCCCATTTTTTAAAGCATTTGAATGCTATATTCGCCTTTTGTTTTTGTAATATATTTTGTGTGATATTTTTGTGTTCTTTTTCATTTGTTTATTGCTTTTGCTTAATGTTTGTTTTTGTTTGTTTGTTTTTTTATTTTTTCAGGGGTTTCACATAAACGTTACGTCTATTTCTTGTTGATTAAATGTTTTCATTTATAAATAATGTAAAAATGTTTTGAATGCCTTGTTTAATACAAGACTCTCATTTAATCAGTCTTAACATGAGTTGTAGTTTAAGCTTATCTCCTACCAAAAAAAGGAATTACAGTAATCCTTGAAGTCATTTTGACGCAACTGAAGCTCCAAATTTTTGAAATTTATTTTTCTATTTTTAAGGTTTAGATTTATGAGTGTCGTTGATGCTTTCTAACATTTCAAAGCTCAGGTTTTGTTATTGTTTACATATGTGTTCTATCGGTTAAATGATATGTTGATGGTATTATTCTATGGTATACTGATATTCAGTTGAATGGGAGAAAAATAAAGTAGTCTAGACGAAACATCTCTTAAATTGCTTTTTACTCTGATATATCTACAGACAACACAAAATGTGAAACTCGAATAACCAAAACAATGTTTGTTGCAGATTGTTTTCTGAGAAAAAAGTTAGATAATTAAATAGCTGAAAAAAATTATTAAGCGAAAGTGATACGGAGCGGAAATAACCCTGTATACAGTTTGTCTTTTTTTTATTCGTTGAAATGAAATATTGGTTTTTCATATTAAAGTGCTTGAATTTTCTTATTGACTTATTGCTATTCATTCCTTTTTCAGTTAAGACAGATGGATAAAGCATTTGAGTTTGATATGTTGATTGATCGAAATACTGTGAAATCATTAGAGTTCGTGGTGGCTCAATTTTCGTGGAATTGGTGGATACCCTTCACCCACGAATTAACATCCTCCACGAATTAATAAATTAGGGTATTAAGACATATTTCCTTTGCAGATTGAACAGAATACACGAAAATACGTTTCCACGAACCTGTAAAATTTAAGCAATCCACGAAAATTGGCCCCCATGAAATGTAATGGTTCCACAGTAGCAGGTAATCGATGTAACACAAAGTAAAAGCAATGCATAATACCAGTCTCGTTCCAATATATTGTGAATAGAGTGTAATTTAATATGGCTTTAAGAGGATGTGGATAGTCATGATCATTTATTTTTAGAAAATATTTATCCCCTGAAGACGAAGAGCTCCTTTTAAAAATATTAGTAATTATTCATAATTTTAAACCTTAAAATTTGTAGAATGTTCCTTTACTATGTAACATATTGTGCGTCTATTAATGATATTAAATTATTTAAGGTTGATATGACGGTTTGATTTGCTGATCATCCAGCCTTCTAATGATCTACGTTACAACGGTTTGTTATTTTTAACACGGTGTGTTGTCATTGCCTTCAATGTTTTATCTTGCCAAAGCATATACTGAACATGCACCCCTCCTGGTTATATTCTTTTGTACATATAAGATCAACAGGACTGTAATTAATATTTGTTTGCTTTTTGTTTAAAGTGTACCAAATTATGACAATACTCTTGAGTCATCGCATTTTACAGTTCCGCAAGACAAACGTTTGCTGTAAGTGTAGTAATTCCAAGACTAATTCGCTTCTGCATATGCATACAATATAAAGATAAAACTTGTTCTTTTATTATAGGTCCTTCAGATATTTACTTCCCATGCTACTCCACTTTTGAAAGTTAAAGGATCACAGATATACGAACAGTTTCCGTGTTGCAGTGAAAAAATATTATATAACCATTAGTGGCTAACATGTAACTACAAAAAAAAATCAAAGTACTGAAAGTACTGATACGAGTTGATGGTATTGAATAACCCCCTTGTTTCAAATGAACAAGACTTTCAAATCCATATAAAGAATGCTGTCAAGTAAAGTATTATAAGGTAAATAGATAGGACCCTTTAAAAGATAATAGTGCAACAGGATTATAAATCAGATTTATGGAGTTATTCTATTTTTAAATTCATTTCTATACTGTTGTATCACATTTGTATGTTGGCAGTTGATCCCAATAGTTAATGAAAAGGAAAAAAACAAACAAATAGACTTATTTGTAGATTCAAAGTAACTGGTTTATTAACAATAAAAAAAATGTAGCACCAATATTGACATCAGTGGACATAAAATTATAGTTCCTGATTATCAATTTTTATGAAAGTTGTTAAAAAATGACTATACATTTTCAGTTAGAAACAAATAAAAACTTTCAAATTTAAGATGATATTTTTAAGTAAAATACCAACAATTTTAACAAAAAAATCCTAAAATGTTTAATAGTTCTAGTTTAACACAATTGCAAGTAAAAGCAAAAGCAGAATAAGAAGTAGAGATCTATTGTATACAATCACTAACAGTAATTTTTCATCATATATGCATAAACAATTTCAAAAGAACAACAGATATTTATATCGAATATTGAAAAAGAATCAGTGCTATCAAAACTACTAATTACGTGCACTCTGCGTCCAATGAGTGCTGCATTCTACCATCAGTTTGTGTAAAGAGAAATTTAACTATCCTAGAAGAAAAACAAGAAATAATACATCTATCTCAGTTGTTCATCTCAACTAAAAAAAAAATTCTAATGATGCATGCAAGTATACAAATGCATATATCCAAATCCAATAATGAACCCAAAATGGGATCAGACAGGCTTTATTACAATAAGGGTGTAAACTGGCTATATTTTCAAAAGTAAACAAGGTAAACAAAAATTTCAAAAATGAAATATTTGTGATTGTCATGTACAAGCATTAATTAACTTTAGAAAGTATCGCACAAGATATTTGTGCACAATGAGACCTGCAAAGGATATAAAAATGGCATATCAAAAACTGTATAGTTACCCAGTTATAATATAAAAAATAATGAAATAGTATCTATGCTTTGAAATATTACATTTGCTTCTGCTCGGACATGTATTCAGCCATCAGTTCAAACAAAAAAGTTAAATGTAACTGTTCTAAAAGGAAACATAAAAAATTTGTACATCTATCTACAGGAAAACAAATTATGTCAAGAATCCAAACATACATTGGTAAAACAATGAAAATGATGCAAGCATGTAAACAAGTGCATTAAATTACCAGTAAATGCAGCAATGAACCTTAAAATAATAAAAAGGTATCCATGCTTTCAAACATTACATTTACTTCTGCTCATATATTCAACTATCAGTTGAAACAACAGTAGATTGAACTACTCAAAAAGAAAACAATAAAAAAAAAAGGAGAACATTTATCCACAGAAACAAATACATGTAATGTCAAGACTAGAGTTCAGCACACAAAGGTAAAAATTAAAATAATGCAAACATGTAAAAAGTGAGTGCATTAAATAACCAGTTAATGCATTAATAAACTTAAAATCATATCAGAAAGGGTTGATTAAATACAATTAAAACTGGTTATATGTCATCACAATTCATGTTTTGTAGATTTTAGTGTTTAGAAAAAATTGAATAGTTCACAAGTAGAATATCATAAAATGTAAATGTACCATTGACATTCATTATTTAACTTCAGCAAAGAACATAAAAAGGTGTTAATGTGAAAAATAGGAAAATGGCTGATTGAAAAGAATATTGCAACCAAGATTACAAATTTACAAAACTGAAATCCAACAATTTTTTTTAAAAGAATATTTAAGTTTCTAGTTGAACACAATATGGTCATCCTGAGAACACTTTATCAATCCCTCAGTTCAAAATAATCTTGTTTTGAAGAACTGAACTTGAATCATTTACTACCAACAATTAATAGTGTCAAACAACATTATCATAAATTTATGAATTTGTTATTGACTCTACAGAGCTATCCTTAACCTGTAGTCTGCAGGAGAATGGTAGTTTTTGTTGCAACGTATTCTCCACTTCTTCATCGGTACATTCCAGGAATTCAACAAGAATGTCCAAAGCAATTGTGAAAGTTTGGAAATCTTCTCCAATTGTAAAGAGTACTGTGAAGCAGTTGTCACCAACCTCATACCCAACAACAGTCCCTTCCAAACTTGAGCTTGGTGGTTCTTTTTCCTAAATATAGAAATATGAAAAAAATTGGACAAATATTTTCACATTCTATTATTGAATTTTGTGATCGACAGTTAGAGTGTAAAATATTATTTATATTCTTCATGCTGTATTAATACATGATACAGGCATTAGAAATATAATTTCATACAGTAAAGTTTTATTGCATTTGTCATTACCTACATCAGATTATGCGATTTTTTTTAGAGTAGAATTTATAATATTTTAACAGTTCATACCTGAATGGTTGTCTTTGATGTTGTTGACACAGAGACTTCATCATTGAAACTTGTTACGACTACATCAGTAAAACTCAGAAATTTTCCAACTGCTGCTGAATCGGATAGATTTCTCCACAGCGACACCTTTACACAATCCGTTTCATCTTTTAAAGTTACAGATTTCACTTGGACATCATTTCCTTTGACTTTCACAGTTTTAATCATATCTTCCTGAAATAATGGAGACATATCAATGTCACACTAAATTTTCCCCTCTGTTATATATTTAAGATCAATTACAATTTTTAAAATCTTTCTGTAACACATGCATTTTCTATTAAATCATATCCAAATTTACAAAAAAAGAAATAGACTTACTGAAACAACTCGACCCTGAATGGAGACCTGGGTTTTTACTGGACTGGTCTTTGCCTTTTTGATAGGAATTGTCACTGCTGGTGGCGGATTGGCGATTAATTCCGCCCTGTCCAGCAGTTCTTGTCCAACTTCCAAGTTGGAAGTCTTCATGACTTTAGAATTTTTTGTTATGATTATTGACTCTGATGGCTCTCTTTTGAAGATGTAATTCATAAGAATTACTGAGTTTCCCTTCTGCAAAGTTTTTTCTTTTGTCCTGTCATACAGGATGCACTTGATGGCTCCAGTGCTGTCAGCAACTCCAATGATTTTGTACTCCTTTTTTTCTCCTCCATCAACCTGATAATGCATAGCTCCACTCACTCCACCAACTCTTGCTTTCAAAGGCAGTGTGTAGGGCTTATTGCTTTTGGAATTTTTCAGCTTTGCTATGTTAAGCATCTAAAAAGAAGTAAGTGAAGTTAATGAATACAAGGAGTAATTTTTACATACTAATAAAAGAAACATTTTCATGAGAAAAACATAAATATCAGTAAAAATTTCATATGAAAGTTACTGTAATTTAATATTCAGTCTTCTGCAAGTGTTCTATTAATATCAATGGGGAATTAAAACACACTTTTTGAATGGCCAAGTTGACTTGAGTTCATATCAAACTGACTATTCAAGTGAGACATATATTGGTTTATGGTCAGAGTAATATGACTCTAGCGTACCCCAAAAATTAATCTGAATAGGTAGGATGTTTGTGTAAATATGGTCTAAAGTGGAATCATAGTCTGCGGTGCTGCCAGTCTGCAAATATCGTAAATTAAATTCTTTCAACATATATTTGGCAAATGTATCTGATTTTGAGTTATCAACATTGAAATCACCAGCTAATACAATGGCATTTGGATTACTTGCATGAATCTTTATGATGTTTCTTAATGATTTTTTCACCTCATTGCTTTTCTCTTGTGGAGGAATATACAGAAAAATCAATGAAACTAGTTCTCCAACAGCAATATTTACTGACAAAACCTGTATTCTCCCAAAACTACTTTTTTTAACATTTCTTACTTTAGACAAAATGGTATCTTTAAGATAAACAGCCAAACCATAAGAAGGTCTGTTTCCATCTGTGTTTGGAAAATCATTTCTATGCAATGTAAAATCTTGAATCTCAAGTGAATTATCATCATCACCAGCCATGAGGCGAGTCTCAGAAATAAAAATAATATCTGATGGAAGAATACTTGTATCTTCTCTTAAGTCAAGAATGTGAAGACGAAGTGATCTTGCATTGAAGAATGAGACAATAGATCCTTGTGACAAATTATCCTGTAAATTTCTGACACACAGTTGAAGCATACATTCTTGCCTTAGCCTATCCATTTCCTCTTGCACATACGTTGACACAGAAATTTTATTTTCATTCAAATGCAAAATATGCAAGTTTTTCAGACATACAACTCTACTGAATCCAACATAATGCATATGCTCATTTTTTCTTGTGCCCAAGTGAACAACTGCATCTGTGAGCGTGGATCCTTGGGATTTGTGAATGGTTTTTGCAGCACTCAGTTGTAAAGGGAATTGTTTCCTTTTAACCTGATATGTTCCATTCATGTGGATTTTAAATATTCTGGTTATTTCCAAAATTGGCGTCCATGTTTTACTTATTTCAGGTTTGAACAATCTTGCTAATTTTGTCCTCATTGCTTTCCCAATTTCTTTTTCAGTAAATTCAACCCAGATGATGCTACATCTGTTAGATCCCTCTACTCTAAAATCAAAATGCTTCACTATGCAAGAAGCTCCATTTGTTATACCATCCTGAACGTCTACATTGTTTGTTATTTCAGCTGGAATGTTTAGAACTAGTTTAAGTTTGGTTGACAATCCCATGGTTTTAGAATTTTCAACTGGGATTCGATCCAGAACTCTAGATTGTATTTTTGAATCTGAAGTGCCAATTACCCAGTCAATAGCCTGAATTTCAATTTTCATATTCACTTGTGCAATATCATACACCCTTGTGTTGTACATTTCTACTTCTTTTCTTGTTGTGTACAAATGTGGTATATCAGAAAGCTCAGCATCATCTTCTGTTACATGCATTTTAAAAACATTAATATCATCTGCATTGTGCTTTCCTTCTCGTAGTCTGTTCAACAATTCTGCAAAATCCTTGTCATCCTTTTGTCGCATTATTTTTGTTAGTTCATACATGTGAAAATTGTCCTTCCACAGATTAGCACCCAATGGACCATAATCTCGCTCAGATTGGGAAAATATCCATTTATCCATGACTGGTTTCAGTTGGTATAAATCTCCTACTGTAATCACACTCACACCCCAAAGGGTTTTGGACAGCCCCTTATTTCTTGCAGCCTCAAATTTACAAAATTGAACATGTTTTGGCCTACCATGGATATTTCATCTATAATAAGAACTTTTAAATGCATATATTTTGTTCTAAGAGTATTCAACTGCTGCATGTCAAGTGGCTTATAAGCAAATCCTTGTCCAACAGGAATACAGAATGATGAATGTATGGTAGCACCATTTATATTGTGAGCCGCTTTCCCAGATGGTGCACATAACAAAACATGAAATGTGTCTGGGGATTCATTTAACTGGTGTGAATAAAATTTCAGCAACCCTTGATATAGAGCCCTAGTAACAACACTTTTTCCAACACCAGCTCCCCCTGTCAGAAAAACATACAATGGACTTATCCTTGTTTTTAACCAATGCATTACATGGTTGAAAAACTCTTTTTGTTGTTCATTTAAACTTCTCACCATTTTCCTATATGAATAATCATCCATTTCTCCAAGCTGAGATATGTCTTCTTCCAGTTGTTTTCGAACAATCCCAATGTCAAGCCCAATATCATACTCTGGTGCATGTTTTCCTGGATCAAAACAACCATACTTCTCTGATAATGTATTTCCTTCCTCTTTGTCGATCTCATCTTGATGTTCACAACCAGGAGCAATATACTCAGAGCATGCATTATCATCCATGCAGTGTAACATTTGCTCTACATCATTTATATTGATTTCTCTTTTTTGGTATTCCTTTAGTTTTTTTTCAACTTGCAATCTGCAAGACTGGAAACTTTCCTCAAAGGATGCAAAAGTTTTAATCAGATCTTTTTCCTCATTACGCCATGGAATGAACAGCATAAGATGTTCACGATAATATTTTTCTGAATCCGTTTCTTTATCAAAATGAACCCATCTGAGAACACATGGTTTTTTCCTTTTAATAACTTCTACACCATTTTTGTACACATAACTTTGGGCTAGCTCTTCCACTTCCAATGGAGCATAATGATAGTCCTCTGACATATCTTCTTCATATTCATTTTCTGGTAAAAATTCTTCGTCCAATGCTTTTTTCGTCTTTGCAGTTTTATACTTTACAGAGAACTGTGATACAAAGTCTGCTAGACACAATCCTTCTATTATTTTGGGTCTTTGCTGGTATAAAGTCAAAATATTGCCTGATTCAATGTCAGTGCTGTCATCTTTCAAATCTTCCAAAACATGTCTTGGCTTCAATAATACTACACGTTCCTCAGGTGGTGAAGTATTTATAAAGGTTATACACCTTGAAGAGTGGCGCAAAGGCATTTGAAGAACAATATAAACCGCTTCCTGAGCCCCAATTTCAACATGAGTTAAAAATTTGTTTCCTATTTTGCGAACCTGTTGACGAATATCAGATTCATTCCTTCGAGCCTCTTCACATGCATGGCGAAGCAAATTTGACATTCCCCTTTGTCCCTTTGATATATATGAAACAATATATGTTGCACAAGCATATGGATCCAAAATAAATTGGATGTCCAAGTTTGCTTGCCAGCTTTCAAGTAATATGGGATTGTATGCATTTACTCGACTATCTTTTGGGCTCCTTTTCAAAAATACTCTGTCTTGTTTCAGAGATGATCTAATAGCATGAATGTAAGTCTCTATTTCTACATTCAATACTGACAAATATTGTTCAAATGTTAAATCACTTCCTTTAAATGCATCAGAATTCAGATATGCACAGATATCATTGAAGGTGACAGAAGCAGCAGCAAAATTTTCATCATCATCATCTAAGATGAAAGGATAATAGTGTATGGCATTGGTGGAATAGGAAAATTGAACCTACATATTGGTTTGTTTTTTTTCATACATGTTTTTGCATGCCTATGTGTCTGATAGTTCACAAGTGAACTGTCTGCTCCATCTTTGTTACATGTGACATACTTGTTGATGAAATCTTCTATTTCTTTCTTTTCGTGAGTTACCATGTATGGAGCATCTTTAATCCAAAGAAGCATATGGACATGAGGGGAACCTCTCTGCTGAAATTCTATTCTGTAGAAGAAGTCCTGAATTTGGCCAACAGGATGTATCTCATTACACAAAACATCCGAGAAAAACTTGCTAAATCTGTAATCAAAATATCTTGCACATGTTACAGGATCGGCCTTAATTAATTTACTTTTATGCTCCCAGCTCATGTTCAAGATCTCATCATCTGTATATGATACATTTTCAATCAGCTCACCTAAAGTTTTCAGTAAAGGTGCCCATTTTGTTTCAGCAGCTGAAAATGAGCAAAACCATGTTGGTAATCCTAATTGATTTATCATGGCAAAAATGTCTTTTTTTGCCTTTTCCCAGTAAGGAGGAGATCCCCGTAATGTTCGCAAGACTTGATATCCTTCATTTAATTTTACAATTGACTGAGCAGTTTGTGAGTCAAGAATCTGTGCTGCTGTATACTTTTTACCTTTCATTTTGCATTTACGGATTGCCAGCATGACCTTGTCTTGAATTTGTTTAATTTGCAATTTTTTCAACTTGTAAAACAAATTTGGTATACATGTTGCACATCGCCTATCAATATTTCTCAATTCCCATTTACATATAGTGCTATAATGTAGAGGAACAAGTCTTGAAGCATTGTCTGGTCTTGATTGTCCACAATAAATGGCAGGGAATGCAAGAAATTCTGAATATTTATCTTGGAATATGCTTAGGGGGGTATTGTTTTCTCCAGGTGCCACACTCAAAATTTGATTAAACTCTCGAAAATCTATGCTTTGTAGCATGGTATCTGTATTTCCAGAAGGTCTGTCTTCAAGATTTGTATCTTCAGTCCATGAATCAATCAAGCAATCACTACCTGATTTAGACATTAAAATTTCCTCAGAATCTTCATCACTTTCATTTTCTTGGTTTTGAAATTCCCATTCCTGATCAATTTCTATTCCTTCACTTTGAAACAATGCACTGTTTTGCATTAACCATTTTGCTGCGGCTTTTACTTTGTTGGGACGAATTCTTTCAAATGCAACAGAATGCTTAAAATTTAGACTACGTTTGAATTTCAATGGTATGGTTTCATTTTGACTGAGAACTCTTGGAAGTTTCTTTACGGTTGTTGTAACATCAGCCGGAACGTTAACTACATTTCCAGTTATACTTAGTTGTCCACCCCTTGGCTTTTCCCGCAATTGCATAAATGGAATTCTTGGTGCACAGAGACGTTCTTCTAATTGTGTTAAATCAAGCTCTGAAGGTTTGACAGGAAATTTTAAACCGTTCATTGATGAGCATGGAGGAATTTTCTTTTCCTTTAAATGTCTATAACATGTGTGGCATAATGTATCATCTGAATTCAAGGAACAATACATTAGAAACTCCTCTGATATACCAGTAGCCTTTTTAACAGAGTGTTTAAACCATGTTTGTGTGCAACTTTTACATACAAATGAGGGACCGGTGCTGACAGAGCTGTGAAAGTTCTCAATTACATTTCAATGTCCAGTATTATCATCCACGAACTTTGAAACATTTGAACAAGCAGGGCAATGGTCAATATTTGATAAACATAATCTATCTTTTATGCGCAAAAAAGAATTTTTACCCATGCAAGATGTTTTAATTTGATGCAAGTCAAAAGTACAACTTCCATCAACATGAAATATTCTTCGCAATAGAATTTGAAGCTGTAGAAAACTCTGAACTGTGAGTAGTACTGCTGAACCATTTGGGCATGGGTTTCCAAACTTGTCACGAGCATGAGGATCAAATACATGGAAATCAGAATTTGAATAGAATATTGCAACAGCACTTTCTTTACAAACTAAAATCCCAGAACATGAACCATCTGCAAGACAACAGTTCAACGCTGCTGGCAGAGAATAAAATGGGGTATTATCTTGGAATGAACTGCTCATGTCCCCAGAAAATGTAGTCTGAATGGTCAATTTCAAAAGTTTATCAGAAAAACATATACCCTTCGGGAGATCACTCGGATGTAAATAAGGAAATAAACATTTGCGACGTGTGTGTTTGTAAAGCTCATCACCCTTATAAAGCAAAAAATGGAGATCATCTGAATCCCATTTTTTAACTTCTTTTCCGGGCAAACTTTTGAATGCTATACTTGCTAGTGCATTGGCAACACACTGCCTGCCTCTACTTAATTCTGAAAAATCCTCTGATCCTTGATGCATCATAGCTGCAACACATTGAATGTCTAATATTTCATTAGACTTGCTCATTTTGCTCTCATAATTACTGCTTACACAAGTGTGTGCATGTCTTTTATTGCCAACATTTTCTTCGGTATTATTACTGCCACTCCCTCTTTTTCTCCTATTTCTCAAAGTATACTTATCCGAATTTTCCATTTTTTTTCCTTAGAATCTTATGGGGCCAATTCTTTCTTTTATTTTATATCAAAATGGAAAACCCATATCAAGGGGAAATTTTTAGCATTAACCAATAAATATTAGCTCTTTAAAAATAAATGAATATTTAACCACTTTTTTATTTCAAAATCTTTCATATTCATATACACTGAATGTATTTTAAGTGTTAATTTAAAATTTGTCTCCTTGATTTTTATTTATACATTCATATGCCACTCCTGAAATTCAACTCCTTGATTTGAAAGATTTACAGTTATATGCAAAGTAAATATTTCATTTTCTTGATTTTTTTTCAACACTTGAAACTCATCTTCTTGATTTTCATTCATACACAATTGTCTTATATGCCACTCTTGAAAATTCAACTCCTCGACTTCCAGTTATGTGCAGCATAAAAACTCAATTTCTTGATTTTTTTTCCAACACTTGAAACACATCTCCTTGATTTTCATTCATATACAATTGTCTTATATGCCACTCTTGAAAATTCATCTCCTCGACTTCCAGTTATGTGCAGCATAAAAACTCAATTTCTTGATTTTTTTTCAACACTTGAAATTCCACTCCTTTATTTTCATTTATTAGTATCGATATATAATGATGTTTGCCACTCTTGAATTTCAACTCCTGGACTTTTAGTTATATGCAAAATAAAAATACATCTTCTTGATTTTTTCCAATCTAGATTTGTAACTTGTCTCTATGACATGAAACTCTGAATTATATATATCGAAGTGAATTGAGCATGCTTTATATTTCATTTATACATCATTTGTTTGCATATACTGTATGTACCTAAATATTCTGTAAGGAATTTATCAGACAGGCATCTGCACAGCTGGAGACCCAAGCGGAAACCAACCCTATCTTTGCAATGCTTGATGTGTAATTCAATATCTACAGACTGTAACTACAGATGGTGATACAGCTCTTGCTGTGAATAAGATGTATACAAGAGCAGGGACTATAATCATGGGCTGAACAGCTTCTTCATAATATATACTTATACTTATTCACTTTGATAACTATTGAAAAAATAACTGTTTAAATTCAATATAAACTAAGAAACAGTTAAAAGTCTAACACGTACGGTACACCTACTGACATTACATGTATATCCCTATGTTTTAAATATGTAAACTCATGATTGCAGTGTTTATTGCTCGATAAAATTGTAAATTGGGAATAAGCTTTCTAAAATTGAACACATTAAACAGTATCACTATCGCTGATAAACATATCCATTCGATCGATAAATACAGGAACTTATATAGGTCTCTGATAATTATTCAAAAATCGCTAGCATCATGACTGACATGAACATGGACGAACCCACGCCACGGCCGAGTACATAAATTGTAAACAAACAATAGGAACGACTTGTCAGGCCTCTCTGAGAAGACACTTCACAAAAAGTGGAATATAAATTTACCTTTTCAACTGGAACTGCTCACTTTAATTCTTTCTCTCGCTGTAGATTCTTCAATTGATAACTTCGACACTGCTGATCTTCTCCCTCGACACTTTGTTTACAAACACAGACAGCGTGCGCGTATTGATACATACTTCCAACTCTCAAAATTTCCATAATAATTTTTATAAAATCAAAGTGTTTATTTAAACAATATTTGTTTATATGATTTAATCAATGAGTAACAATTATATACATTAATTGATGTATATACTGAGAAAATTTGGATTACATCTAGAGACCTATTTTTTTACATTTCATTTTCCCTTTGAACGATTTACCGCTAACGCGGGAAAACAGCGCAATAAGATGTAGTTTATTTTGGTACCACCAATTACGTCAATCGTGTAAAAATAGTGGTTTGTCTAAAGTTTAAATATGTTTAATTCTTGGAACAAATTTTGCAGTTTGTTTTTTAAAATGTATTTTCTAATATGTTATTTATATTTTAAACAAATATTCTGAGAAATATTTCACTTTTGACGCTACATTTTCATAACACTACTTTCTTTCGCGGACTGATAATATTTTTTTAATTAATCATTACCAATTATTTAAATAAGTAGGCTTTCATGGATAATAAAAACCCAAGTATTTATTCATATTTTATCCAAGTTTCAAAAATACCCCCAAAATTTGATCTTATATGTATACAATATATTCATATCGAAAATGTGCTTCGACTCGATACATGGGGAACCCCTTAGCACTGACATAACTGAGTTGATTCCATCAACTCGTAAAAAGAAAATTGAAGCCTATTAAATACTCGTCAGTGTGCAGTGTGTAAGTCTTTTATAAAGTTGTTCTAAATATAGTGAGGCGATGAACTTTGCTCTTTTTTAAAAACCAATATTTGTTTGAAAATGATGCTATTAATATCTGAATTATTAACAAACTGTAAAACGTGATGACTCTATGTATTTTCAAATAGAATTAAATCTGTTTAATGATGGAAAAATACAGTTCCTCATCACGCAGGGGTGTTAAGGAAGCATATGAGCAATTTAGCGTCTTATTTTGACTGTTATATTCAAAATCGTGGAATAAAATAACTATTTTGAATAAGGTCAAAAACTTAGTATTGTCCTTTAAAATAGATGCCAGTGCAATAAAATCGGGTAGTACATTACTGCCACATTAGTGCATTATCACGTGACAACTATAAATAGCTTACGTATATTCCTTAACATAAAATGAGATAGAACCACACTAATCCGCAGTTTCAAAATAAAATAAACATACCCAAACGAAAGCAAAACATCTCAGTTTAATCAAAACCGCTGCTAGAATCCTATGTGTTTCCTTATTAAAAAGTTATTCATCCGGTTCTTGTAAAACCTTCCCAACTTTTATATAGTTTGCACGAAAAACGGCCAATTGCATCAAAACAACACACAACATGGGATTTTAGCAGCACTTTTCAATTTAAGCATTGATCAAACTAACGATATATACGGGGTAGTGTTGTTCTAGTCGGATTTTTATATCGTAAACAACGACAGAGGAAAGCCTGGCCGAGAAAAAAAAGCAAATTTTCATACCTTTTAGAGAATGTTTGATAAAACTAACATCTCCCCCAGTATTCTTGTGTTCAATTCTCAATAAATCACTCCACAATACTTTATCAGAGTTCTTAGATTAGTTATATTTTGAATATGTTTACAATGCTTTCCGATCAAATTCACACGACATTCAACTTTTAGTCATGACGTCATCAATGTGTAAATCTACGTAATACAAACTAATTTCTGGAAAAAAATTGTCTTCAGTATTTTTTATTTGTTTTTGATCTACGTTTCGTTGCTTAGATATTTAAATATGTACTTAATAATTAAGATTTGTGATTTTACGGAATTACATGTAACTCAGATTCCATATGCTTCCTTAACACCCCCGCGCATATATGAACGAATTTTATTTTGTTTATTTAAACCTGTTTACGATAACTCCGCAGAAACACAAGCAGAATAAAACGTATCCAACCGTCTCCTGTCAAGCGTTAGTTAATCAACCCCCCCCCCCCCCCAAATTAAGTTAATACATAAAGGTTTATTGCTAATTCATTCATGATATCAAATATTCACATCTTGTGTATTTGTTTGCGATAACACTGCGATTTTAATTTGTAACGTATAGTACTAAACTGTTCGCAAATGACATATGGTGGGGTGCAAGCAGGCTTTTCATAATAATGCAAAATGGAAATAACTTAAAAATGTCAGTAATATGAATATTAAATATAAAATATTTAATACCACTTATATAAATGTATTTACATTACCACTGTAATAGTGTGTGATAACACTACTAATCTATTTTGTGATATATAGTCCAATACATTTTTCAAAGTATTTCAATATTTAATCGTACAAATGATGAAAATAATAGAAATTAAAATTCATTCTTAACTCTGAATATTATGAGATGATGAAATACAAACGGGCTTTATCAAATCTATCATTACTAGAACCCTTTGGGATTAGGTCACTCCCGTCCGTATTTGATGACCGAGTTATACTTGCAGAATAGTCCCTTCTTCCTTAAATAAGTAATAAAGATTGTATCCCTGACTTTATGAACACGTACCATTCCTTGAATAATCCTTTTTAATCATATTTTATTATTTATAACTGCAGTAAAAGTTCAAATAGAAAACGAAGTTGAAATGTGATTGGACATTATTAAGATGTATACCAAGAAAGTTTATAATTCGTTTTAAGTTAGAACAGTTAACCACAGTCTTTCAAACGACCTAAGTACACGCGTACGTAGATAAAAAAAAAAGGTAAATGACATAAACATGTGTCATTTGTAATGAAACTACAGCGCCTTATAACTTTTGGGAATATTCAATGTAAAATTTATTTTCAATTTGACCATTGCTTTCAATTTTAGCAAAGAAAAAATAGGCAAATCCAATTGCATTAAACTTCCGTAATTTGATTATTATTACATGTATGAACATTTTGTTTATTATTTTTTAACCAGAAGAAAAAGATAGCCTGTTCGTCTTAATATTCATCGTACTTCCAAATTACTTGTTTATGTGAATATCGTGTTCAAATGTCCTTTTTTGTGTCTTTTTGAAGTTTTGAGAGAATATAACCGAATGTAATTTATGGTAATTTAATCTCTAAATAACTGCTTAAATATATATGTACAAAATGACACACCATGCCAGAAATACCCCCTACAAAACACAACTTATGTACAGAAGGAAGACCATGATCACGATATCGATACAGCCTTGTACACGGATATATATGTAAAATATATTCTCTTTTTGAAGAGTTCATTTGGTTGCATAACTTGATGGGAACATTGGTAAGATTCTTTTCTGGTAAAACTTTGATTTAATTCAAAATAAAAACAAATTTCAATCACTGATCAGAATTTCAATTTATATTATGAATCTATTTACGTAGTTTTATTCCTTGTAACTACATTTTACATGTATATAATATAAAACTTTCATACTTAATTACAAGCTAAGCTGATGTCGCTAAGGTATATGTACATGTATGAATTTTAATTATTACAAATTCAACCAAAAATAAAGTTTTATATGATGACTTTAAAAGCGGTATAAATACGATATTCATATCCATTTTAAGCTGGTACACGCGAATTTTTACATTTACCAGTGTCTTTGCCTTTGATAACACTACGTATCGAATTTGTACTATATAACCCATAATACAAATGACGCCAAATTGAGCGCCAGCGGGGTTTCCTTATTTATATTTATATATTTAATCATACGATGGCTTAAAATTAAATAAATATAAGTAATCAGGAATCATTCTTTGAATATTATTAGGTGATAATTTCGGTCGGGGCGTGATCAAATCTATCATAAAACCCTTTGGGCTTTTTTGGATTTGATTACGCCCCGACCGAAATTATCACCTCATAATACTCAAAGAATGATTCCTCATTCCTTATTTAAACCATACAAAGTCAAGTTACATTTAAGGTGTGTTTTACAATTAACTAGCCTTATGAGATATGAGCTTAATATACTTTATACTTTTTTTTTTACGATTTTAGGATAATATGATTTGGCTAGTCATATTCATCAAACATTTTTGGACTGTGCATACATATGGTGAGTAAATGAATTAAAAAGTATTTATTCTTAGTATTCATCTACTAACATATCTACCAATATCCATGCAGTGATACTTAGTTTAAACAATGTTTTTGAGTTTATCCATAGCAGGTAAAAATAATTGACAAAGTTTACAATAAGTTGGGGGAACAAGCCAAAAGGCTCATATTAATCTATCTCTTAGGTAAGAGAAATAAAAGAAATGCAAATTATATTTGCAAAAAAACCCAAGAAAGCTTATATAAAAACCACATGCAAAATTATAATAAAATGGGAACAAAATACAGTTTGATGTTAATTATTGGAGAGTTGTAATTACGTATGCCATTTAACAGTACGCTAATCCTACGCTAATCTACATGTAAAACTAAAGAAAACAGTACAATATGTAATGAATAAATAGTACTACTTTAAAAAATATGTGAATCATCTATATATTGAAATATGCTAAATGGTTTTACATGGTTTACATTTAAAGAAAGGATCATTAAGTAGGAATCAGTAATCTTTTATATAGCAAAATTTCAAATAAATGACACTTTTTAAAACATACAGTTTTTGAATTGCGTGACGTTTCCAACAATAATTTTCAATAAAAAGGATGTCTGTTACTTTTTTTTAAATGGACTGGATCGTTGTCGCCATTTTTATGCGATATTTATTAATCTCCTTGCGAAAAAGAGTTTTCTATAAAAATATCAAAAATGGGTGAAATTTCAAAGTTTAATTATATGATGTGTATCTTTTCCAAAGAATATTATATGGCTAAAAAATATCTAACTTTTTCAAAGTAGATCTGAAGGGTAATTTTTTGAAAGCGTACCTTAGAGTTTTTGGAAAATTGAACGTACCAAGTGCATTCAATCTAGGCTCTTTAATTATAGATCGCATATCTTCTATTGTGAATAATTGTCATTTGACATTGAATGTGCTCCAATTTCAGAACTATTTGGCCCTCATTAAATAAATATCATTTTTTTAGTGAATAACAATGGAAGATCCATTGATCTGAGAATATGAGGAATACGACGAAACACAATGCAAATAGACTTATTTTTTTTAAAATCAGTTGATTAACAGGCACAATCATTTTACAAACACAATTTCAAAACAATGTATTAAATACATTTGAGATACGCTGACTTACTGACACAAAATGAATACCACTAATATTCATATGTAGAGAGAAAACTTGGCATGGTAATCGTAATTTGGAAACATATATAAACTGAAGTATTATTTGATACTGACTAAGTCCGACGTTTAAATTTACATTTAAAAAAGACGGAAGCGCACTGTTTTTAACATGCAAGTGTGTATATGAATACTTTGGGTTTTGTTTAGTATAGTAACTGGCTTGTACAGGGAAATATACACTTTTTTAATATTCACAAGCTTTTATCAGTTTTCGGAAATTGCTACTGCTTGAACAGGAATGTATTTCCTGGTAAAAAAAATTAGCTATTTATAAAAATGTTCTTTTTCAATATTCATTTCCGTATTTCACAAATTTACCGACGATTCATTTCCCATGTTTTATATTTTAAAGAGAAGTGAAAGCTTTCTAGTACAATGAATTGTTTTGAAGATATTGTTATCGACACTTTTCTTACCGCATTTAAAATTATATCTTTTTGGGTGCTTCAAACACGGACCAACAACGTGAATTAGTGGATATAAATAACATTTATGATTGTCAAATTTTGACAAATTCTACAGAAAATATAGCTGTGAACAGACCTGCCTGGCAGCGTTATCCCTATCACGGCACACCATGGAACGCAATCTTGGCTGTTGACGGACGCCGGTTAGATTTGTCCGCCAGAGGAGGACAGTGTGCGATATCAGCAAATAGTAGATCAATAGCAGAATGGAGGGTAGATCTGGGAGAAATTCGAAACTTGCATCACGTTTTTATACAATATAGGACGGAAAATGTCGCTTGGGGTATTTATTGATTTTCTTTGAGAGAGTAAAGCCTGTTTACTGTAAATTATATATCTGGTGAGTTTTTATGTTCAACGTATCTTTTTGTTGAGTCAGAATACATGTACTACAGTATGTTGTCATTTGGTTAACTAAAATGTGACTGAAATATAACTTAATGGCATAGTTATGTTATTTAGAGAACTTTTGCAGACCTGCACATTATTAGCTATTTAGGTACAATCAAGGGTGTACGGGAATTTACTCCGGGTTGCATTCCATACACATTGAGGCCGAAGGGTGTTTTGAATACAACCCGGGGTAAATCCACGTATACCCATGATTAGACCTGGATGACGAATTTATTTCCCATGTAAACCAAATAGATTTGTTTCCCATGTCCAATCAAGAAGTTATTACACTTTCAAGATATACCATGTAAGCGTTGATGCATTGTGAAGTCACATTTAATGCATTCTGACGTCACGCTATTTATCTCCAGCTCAAGTCAGGTGAACGGAAATATACATCCGACTTATAGTCAATAAAATGTACCTGTGCTATCTATACAGCAATTATATGATGCTAACAAATGATAGCGAAAAAAATATTGATATTCATAATGTGTAAAAATGCGTTCGTTTATAACCCACGTATTGTAACCATACGATTGAGGGATTTACATAAGTCGATCGTAGTTTGAACAATTAAAATGTCACACTACTTCAGATAGTGTACTATCTTTACTTTGAACAATACAGTTTTACAATTTTTCAAAATGCTGTCATAGAAATGGTTGCATGGTGGTAAGAAAAAATTAATGTGATGAAACCGGTACTCTTTTATAACACTTGTATCATTACATGACAACTGGTTATTATAACATATCTTTTCCCTTGGTAGTTTTTTTGACATAAATAATGATAAAGTAAAAGATCAAAAGACAAAGAAAGTTGTTTTTTTTTCAATTCGTGTTTACACGTCCACAAACACTTCTTGAATTCAGGGTCTTGAGTTTGTATTTTTTGAAAGACAACCTTACACAAATATACTAGATATGTAACTATACTACACTAAAAGTAAGTTCTTTGTCATGACCTAACAGATGAAAACAACACCCTTACGAGTAGATTCTTGGGATTTTCAATCTACGTATCGAAAACCACCCACAGAAAGGACTGGAAACTGTGTTTCAAGGACAACAACTATACCAGAGCCACAATACCCAACCCTCTCAGTGTAACATGCCTTATGCACGGGAGATATGTCATATACTACAACAACAGAACTCATCGTCCCTTCCCTGCTGGATATTCCACTTACGCCTTTAACGAACTGTGTGAGGTTGAAGTTTATGGTAAGATTTAAAGAATCACACGGAAAAATACAAAGCAGATTTAGAATTTTTTAAAAGGTGCACCTTAAAGGTTTTTATTGCATAGTTATATGGAGCGTGAACTTTTGGAGAAGTGTCAAAGCTAGTGTTGCATTGTGTGAATCTTTGGAAATTTTTCGAATGAATTCGTTTTTAAGAATAATTGTTAGCTTTTCTTTTACTCTGTAACAGACCCTATTCTACGACATGTTTATTATTATTTTGAAACATGGATTTTGATTTTATTTGAACTTCGTAAAATCATCGTTATACAGTGCTGCTATCCTGAAAGTTGACAAGGATAGGATGCAGGATGCACGATACATGATAGAAATATAAAAGTTATATTCTATCCTATCCTACCCTATCCTATCCTATCCTGCATCCTGTAGCCAATCGGATTCGAGTATAAATTTTAGAGTTATTTTGCGAAACGAAAATTGGCTTAACAATGTATTTTCAATGTCAATTAAATACGTTTTACAAGTTAAACTATTTAAAGTAGTCCGAGTATTGCACTACGTCATAATACGGATTTTACAATATTGGTTCGACTTTTACAAAGCGTTTTAGATACCCAGTACTGATTTTGCTCTACGTCGCTGTTGTAAACAGTGGCAATAATCATCAATTAGAACGGTAATAGATGTATTCTATGAGAGATAGAAATTATTAATGTTGAGAAACTCGATTCTGTTAAAGTAAAATGAAAAACGAAGTTTCTGATTAACCAGGATCTCAGGCATGCTTATATTTTCTTTGTTTTGATGCCACCCCCCCCCCCCCCCCCGGAAATTTTATTTTTCTTTTACTAAAACTGGTTTAAATTTAGAGACAGAAGCTGTTTTGAATTTAATCTATCGTCAATTAATTAATGTTTAAATGATATCTAACATTGTTGACAGATCTAGGCAGAAAACTGTGGCAACATGTGATTTTTACGGATTTTTTCGCCAGGGTCTACTTGGTTTAGAGTTTATAGCGTAAAAAGTAATCCGTCAACATATAATTTTTTTTTTATCAAATCTTTTCTCTAAGATGTCAATCTATAAAATAAACACCATGAATTTAAGTTTGAGTTCATAAAATAGTTAAAAAATTACCAAACGCGATACTAGCATTATATTTTTTGTATTCTGTTTTGATACATCAGGTCCAATGATTGAGCCCATTTAGTGCCGAGTATAGGACTACCTTAAGAATAATTATTTTATCAAGAACGCGGTGCATAACATTGATGCGCGCTAACATTTCGGCGCTACATCTTTGTCAATTCGTACGCAAGTACGGAGTTACTGCGAGAATTCGATGCAACATTTGACAACGTCAGAAATAGACTTCTGTATTAACTTCCGTTAAAGTCTGCAAAGTAATAAAAGCTTGAATTCATAAACGACCAATTCGGCATTTTAAAAAATAAACATGTAAACAAGAAACAGAAACTGCTTCACGTTTCATATAATTTCTTCGATGCCTAATAACTGGGACGCATATTTCTGTCCGATATTAACCTAGATATATCGAATTAATAAATGTTAGCTAGCTATAAATGCTTAAAAATAACTCCGAGTGGTTTAACTATAAACGATATAAACTTCCTAAACGAAATACCTATTTCCAGATCGTGTTTGCATTTATCGCCGAACGAATCACTCGAATAATGATAATTACGCTCAGTTATATGTGATAACAAAATAATTTGATAAAAAAAATGTGACTAAACAGTTCCTAAATAAGTGCATCGAAGTTATTTATCTGTTTTTTATGCATAAATACAATAAGATAAAAAATCGAATCACTTACC
Organism: Magallana angulata; assembly: GCF_025612915.1. NCBI lineage: Eukaryota > Metazoa > Mollusca > Bivalvia > Ostreida > Ostreidae > Magallana > Magallana angulata. The sequence goes on from NC_069112.1 coordinate 57,201,872, forward strand.
TGTTTGTTTACGTTATTGTGTCTATCCCGCATACGATTTAATTTTACCGTAGCACAGGTAAGTAAGTTATCCCGCTCGAAGAATATTCGGTTTTAAGATTTAATTATTCAATTTGAGTACTACATGAATTGATATCATCATTTAACTCTTAGATTTCGTTTCATTTAACTTGAATTTCTATATTTTGAAGGTATTGGATAGGATAGGATAGGATAGAGCTTATTTGCAGGATCGGAGGCAGGATACAGGATATAGGATAGGATAGGATAGTTTTGTCAACTTTCACGATAGCAGTACTGTATAAAATCATCGTTAACAACCAACCATAAGAGTTTAAGGTGGTTGTTGTACTAACCATGAACAGATCTTTGTATAAAAATATAAGCGGTCATTAACTTTCAAAGTTTAAATATGGAAGTTGTCTTTTCTTTATGGCTAAAAATTGTACCTGAAATTTGTATGAAGATAGAATAGGTAATTCGTTGACAACTTCAATTTCTTTAAAAACATTTTGATTGTCTAAAATTGTGTATTAAAATCAATGACATATGTTTAAAAATGTTCTGATGAAATGTCCTCGTCCACGTTCATTGTCATACTTTTGAAGTACATGCACAGAGAAAGTATCATTTTATTCCAACTAGGAAATGCTTAAAATTTAGTTCAGATAAAACACACAAAGTTTTAACTCCTTTAAAAAAATCTTAACGTTAACATCAAGACCAATTATATTTAGGAATCATCAGTTTTTAGTATGAAAATCAAAAAATATTACCATAACCATTAAGTCGGTCTAAAATGTTGAGTTATAAGTTTCGGTTTTTTTCCTAGGTTGTCTGAAATTAGGGTATTACGGAGAGAACTGCTCCACACCCTGCCCAGAAAACTATGAGAATGGAGATTGTGACATTGTAGATGGGACCTGCATTAGCTGTGTTCCGGGATATAGAGGATCTATGTGTAACAAAGGTAAACGCTACATTTTTTTTTACTGATAAAGGTTCATGTAAGCCTTCGATGTGTTTATGGCATAGACAAGCCAGCATATGCATAACTATCCTTTTCCTTGTTCAATTTCACTTCAAAACTTCTTATTAATCATCTCGGGAATAATTACAAATATTAAAACGATTTCATCACTGTTTGAAATTGTTTTGATAAAATCTTTTTTGCATTGATTTTAACAGCATGTGAAGGCAAATATGGGATGAATTGTAGTAAAGTCTGTGGCGCTTGCTACGAAAAAGAACAATGTGACTTCAAAAATGGTACTTGTCCAAGTGGATGTGAGGACGGGTATAAAGGGAGACAATGCAAAACTGGTAACGAAAAAATAGTACATTCAGGCTTATGTAGAATGAACATACACAGTTGTAGATACATGTACAATTCAAATAGACTTCATTATATTCATACTCAATTTCAAATTATGTTCATCTTTTGTACATTAAGTAAACCGATTTAAAATCCAAATAGAAAAGCATGCCAATATATGAGTTTTAATGGCTATTAATACATATGTTTAAAAAATGAATTGAATTGAATGAAACATATTGAATATACACATTCATTGAGGAACATACACTACTGAATTCAAAATCCACTGATATTCCCAAATATTGACTGACATTGTCTGACATCCACTGTACATTGACTGTACCTCACTGTACATTTCACTGACTTCCACTGTACCCCACTGTACCCCACTGTACATTTCTACTGAACAGCACTGTATCCCACTGTACACCACTGTACAGTCCTACTGACTTCCACTGTACCCCACTGTACGCCACTGTACAGGGCGCTGACCAGCACTGTACCCCACTGTACGCCACTGTACCAGGCACTGACCATCACTGTACCCCACTGTACGGCACTGTACTATTAATTTGAGAAAAAATCAGATTTTTAAATCTTCAGTATATTTTTTTTCTTCGATATTTATTTTTATTATGCTGTATATAGCATTATCATTATGTATACAGATAACTTGACAGAAGAATGTAACAGGTCGTTAAATCTATTAAATACGTTTTCTTTATTAATAAAAGTCTATTGTCATTGAATGTTATGATCATAAAATTATGATAATTTCCCTAGCTATAAGGTTAAAGTATTGAATTTTACACGTTGAATCTGATTATTAAAAATGTACATGTCATTATGTTCATTCTGCCATGTCATTCGAAAATACCCCCCCCCCCCCAGCAAGGTTACATAATCATTTCTTATTGATTATATATGACACAAGCCCTCGTTTAAATGATCGAGTTGTTAATTCTCTGTGTCTCATAAGCTGTGTTTTAGCCACTAAAAACAGTCAATTAAACACAGAATCCACAAAATATATCCATGCTTGTTTTTTTTTTTGTACACATGTCCAAATATCATGACTGCCCGCTTGCCTACACAGGTACATTTTGTGCGAGTTAATAGCTCATTTGTTAATTGATTTCTTTTGATTAAAATATTTAAATATACATTGCAAATGTCGGGTTTTAATTTTACAAAATAACACCTACTGCAGAATACATTATAGATTTTCAACATAATCAGTGACATATTAAGCGGTAATTAACTGTATCATTAATTTCAGCAAGAAATGGAAGGATTTAAATCAAGGAAGGTTGTAACATGTTGTAATATGCGTAGCTGTACAGTTTTCTTAATATATGATTTACTTTTGAATGTTTAAGAAATAAGATACATGTATATAAAATGCCCTACGCTACACACTTGTTTGTATGAGAGAGAGAGAGAGAGAGAGAGAGAGAGAGAGAGAGAGAGAGAGAGAGAGAGAGAGAGAGAGAGAGAGATTACAGGTATATCACTTTCTGACAATATTGTATTGGTGTCATTTGCAAGCGTAGAAAAGTTCACAATAAAATCTATGTTGGAAGTGGCGGTTGTGATGCCGTAAGGGATTTTAACGTGCTTATACCTTTCTGACTCGGGGCCTCAAGTTTTAGCACTAGAAAATTCATGAGAGAGAGAGAGAGAGAAGAGAGAGAGAGAGAGAGAGAGAGAGAGAGTGTGTGAGAGAGAGAGATCCATTTATCAGAAATCGATTAGAATAATAAGAAATTGGTTGTCTATTAATCCGCTTCTTTTACATATCGATTATTTTTCTTTATGTCTTACGTTTATTTTTGCCAACCAACTCCGTGGTTTTAGAAAAATATCTGCAAACTTAAAGTCGAAAAATGAAATGTAATTATATGGATAATATCACCCCCCCCCCCCTGTTTCTTTCCGAATCCACTTGATACCCCTTGCAGTACTGTGTTATGTCGAAACAATTCATGTTAAGCAATCGGTTATAAAAATTGATGCATTTTTATTAAATTTTGACCTCGATGTGTAATCACTATTAAATAGATATAATAAATCCCACTTTTGTGCAAACATTACATGAAACTAGTCCTACATGTAAGTAAATTATAATAATCTTTTAAGACAGATATTAAATGATTATGATCCTAATGCACCCAGCAACCATAATGAATTTTTTTAATCAAAAGTGAAAATTCAGATTTTTTGTTTTAACAGTGTATTTCCCCGACGTTTACATCTATTTATTCCTAGGCCCCAACACATATACACAGGTGGTCAGTTTTCACACCTTGACACAGTCACCCGGCTTTGTGTATAGTCTGAGCCTTTCTGTTAGTTCCGGGTGTTTCGTTGTTCCCAGACAGACAAAAGATTTTTTTCTATAGACATACACAAAGTAGGACACAGTACACTGTCGATATAAAATATTACTGTTTAGCGTTGACTTTCAATTATTAAGAATTTTTAAGACAATCATTGAATAACGAACTTCAAATCATTTGAATCCATGGACATTATCCCGAAACTAAAGATAAATACATACTTTAATTTTTTAAATGCCAATATGTAGATTTAGCCGCTGTCAACATTACTACATGTTACCGGTAGTACTTTATTTAAATACTAAAATATTCGTACGTTAGCATGGAGAGAGAGAGAGAGAGAGAGAGAGAGAGAGAGAGAGAGAGAGAGAGATTTTATAGAAGATTTGAAATGTTTGTTATGATACAATATACTGGTTTCAGTCAATGAAGAACAAAACAGAAGAAAAAACGAAAGATCGTTTTAAAAGCCGAACTTTTTTACCGGGTGGCAAATCTCAGGTGAGGGCGTGGCTTAATTTCTTGAGGTGTGAAAGCCTCCGGGGCTGGAAGTCTACATGCGATCGTGAACGCTGCTAATCACTATACACAGGAAGCAAATATTACACAAGATATAAATAATTAGTCAGAATTCGTCGTAATTTGAATATCTTTTTGTTTTAATGACCATACGACGCGATTTTATACGGAGATGTCGTCCGAGCACGTGTGTAAAGCACAATTAAAAAAATTCAGTAAACTAATTCTGCTTTAAAGATTTAACTCAGTTCATTGTGTTTAGCACTTGACATTGTTTAAGACGTTAATTTTAACAAATATAATTGTATAAGAAAACCATACGATCAGTGAAAATATTCACTTGAATGTAAAGGCAGCCATTATACGATGACAACTAATGGACTTCGTTTTCCATGGAGTGACGTTTTCGTGCAACAAGTTCCAATTGAGTGTATAATCAGGAAATACAGCTTTAATAGCTTATAAGTTTGTTTTAAAAAAGAAAATTTTGTATGCATGTTTTGGGCTGCATGCGCATTCATCGTCGTGAAATTTATTAGGTCATATACATTCAACATGATTCAAAAATAAATTGCGTATTTTCAATTAATGAATAATAAAACTATTTTTCTCATTTATCCGACCCTTACACAATTCACTTATTACGGAAAGAGAAAATAAACATGTTTGCCTATTAATTAAGGTGTCGCTTATAATTGAAGAGATGCTAAAATTAAATTGTGATGCAGCAAAAATATTGCGCGGGGGGGGGGGGGGTGCTTATGTATGCCTTCCTGACTTTGGAGGAGAATAGTTACAAATGAGAATGAGAGATGGGGAGGAGGGATGGAGGGAAGGAGGGGGTGTATTTTTTCTTATTAAAACTATGTCACTACATGTATATCATGGGAACATTTTTAGCTGTGCAAGAGAAGATACATGTAGATGTATTACATGTGCTGATAATGAACAGTGTTCAAATTCAAAAGTATATAAATAATAGTACCGTAATAGGGTAAATGTTCGTTATCACCATATTTCATTTTTAATTTAACACAATACTTATTTTGATATCAGCGACTGGTGGGGGGGGGGAGGATTTATAAATGTTTAACATGTTTAATATCCGACTTGATTTAAATAATAAAAAAAAGCATCTAAAATGATTAATATAAAGAGTATTTCGTTTATTCATACATGTAATGTTTTTAAAACAATATATTTCAGATGGATTTAATCATCTAAAGACCACAAATACCCTTATAAGGGAATTACATAATATCTTGAACAAGGTGTCAGACTGACAATTTACAAGGTTGAATATTGGGACATTCACACCTTTTGATCTACTGAAAGTATGTATACTATACACAGATACTGACTCGCTGATCTTCCTGTGAAGTAAAACTTCAAAGACATTTTAAAGTCCAGACCAGTTATCTTTTCTCTTTTGAAAAAAAAGTCAGTATATTGAGCAATATGGTGGAATTTTTTTTATCGTTTAAAAAGTTGTCCCTCCTCCACATATATGTTACATTGAAGTTTTAAAATTCAGATAATTTAAAACTATCTATAAATTGTAATTCATAGTTTTAAATTCTCTTAATTTTAAAACTTTAATGTAACATATATACTAATATTTATTTGACAATATTGATTAAATGAAATTCATTGTAAAAAAAAAATCAACTAGATATTTAGTTACTAAAACATTGATTTTGAAATATATAAAAGTATTTTCCCCATTTTACTGAATAAGTTGCTATATTTTGTATGATAATTGGATTCCGAGTTTTTAGATAAATACATGCGTGGATCGGAGGATTGGGGGGGGGGGGGGGGGGGGGGGGTCAGAGGATAATTTAATTTTTTTTTAAACTTACATAGTACAACTATTCAAAATATGTCTAAGCTCCCCCAGAAAACAAGTATCCCTGCCCTTTCCCTGGAAAGAATTCTGACCGCGCATGTAATTATATATGAACTTAAAGAAATTGAAGCCCATTTTATCTCTTGTAAGCAATAGGAAAGAATCAAAACAAATCCAGATTTTGGTCTCAAATAAAGTAAATATTCAATTCATTGTTTAAACATAATAACTTACAAAAACATACTAGGTACAGTGGGTTACAGTGGTGTACAGTATTTGTCAGTACCCTGTACAGTGGTGTACAGTGGGGTACAGTGCTGGTCAGTGCCCCGTACAGTGGTGTACAGTGAGGTACAGTGCTGGTCAGTAGGTAGGTACTGTGCTGTCCAGTGGAGTACAGTGGAGTACAGTGGCTCTGTACAGTGGGGTACAGTGGGATACAGTGTGGTACAGTAGCTCTGTACAGTGGGTGTACAGTGGATTTACAGTAGGGTACAGTTGTTATACAGTAGATGTCAGACAATGTCAGTCAATTTTTGGGAATATCAGTGGATTTTGAATTCAGTAGTGATAGATCATGCAATGTAGGCCGAATGGAATGTATTGCTGGATGTATCTTAGACATTTTGATCCATTTTCTATGATTCTGATGCCTGTTCAGCAGAGTGGGTGCTCGCGAGCACTCACCAAAATGTGTGTTACAAGTATAGGGAGTTTTGAAGATCGCTCGCAAGAACCTGTTCGCCTGAATACGCAAAGCGGTCTCCTTTTGCATATTTTTTTTTCACTAAACCTCTCTTTTAAACTTTCTTTTCTTATCTAAATTTTACACGACGTGTATTCTTTTTTTTAAAATAAGAATTCCAAATATATGAGGAGAGAATTGGAAATTTAAATTTCATAGTAAAATAAACATAAACAAAAGGTTGATTTTAGGAAGTTACATTAAATTCTGATTAGCCCATATCTATTTAAAATCTACTCACTTAAAGCTATATCCTATTAACTTTGAGCATTATTTGATAACTAATCGGAATCTGACATTGTAATAAAATATGATACGATGTGATATTGTCATGTTTTTAAGTGATAAAAACTGTATATATCATCACTGTCTCGTTAATGTTCATCCAGTTTCAAACTTTTATCAATGATTCCAGAAATGATACTATGAGATATTGTACCCGATAAAGCCCAGACTGTTTAGCTCACCTGAGCTGAAAGCTCAAGTGAGCTATTCTGATCACATTTTGTCCGTCGTTGGTCCGTCCGTCCATCTGGTGTAAAACTTTTCACATTTTCAACATCTTCTCCAGAACCACTGGGCCAATTTCAACCAAACTTGGCACAATGCACCCTTGGGCAAAGGAGATTCAGAGTAGAAATTAAGAACCACACCCTTTTACAAAGGGAGATAATTAGGAATTATTGAAATTTTTTGAGAAATCTTTAAAAATCTCCTTCTCAAGAACCATTTAGCCAGAAAAGATGAAGCTTGTGTGGAAGCATCCTCAGGCAGAGTAAATTCAAGGTTGTGAAAAGCATAAACCCTGGGGGTAGGATGGGGCCACAATGGGGGAGAGGGTCGAATTTTACATAGGAATATATAGAGTAATTTTTAAAAAGTATTCTTATCAAGAACCATTTAGCCAGAAAAGATGAAGCTTGTGTGGAAGCATCCTCAGGTAGAGTAAATTCAAGGTTGTGAAAAGCATGCACCCCGGGGGTAGGATGAGGCCACAATGGGGGAGAGGGTCGAATTTTACATAGGAATATATAGAGAAATTTTAAAAAAATCTTCTCAAGAACCATTTGGTCAGGAAAGCTGAAACATATATGGAGGCGTTCTCAGGTATTGTAGATTTAAAATTGTGAAAATCATGACCCCCGGGGGTAGGGTGGGACAACAAATGGGGGGGGGGGCGGAATTTACATAGGAATATATAGAGAAAATCTTTGAAAACCTTCTTCTCAGAAACCAATCAGCCACGAAAGATGAAACTTATGTGGAAGCATTCTCAGGTATTGTAGAATCAAAGTTGTGAAAATAATGGTGGTAAGGAGGGGCAAAAATAGGGGGTCAAATATTTTCATAGGAGTATATTGTGAACAGTCTTTTAAAATCTTCTTCTCAGAAACTAATCAACAAGAAAAGCTGTTACTTGTGTGGAAGCATTGTCAGGTTCTGTATATTCTAGTTTGTTCAAATCATGACCCCAGGGGTAGGATGGGGTCACAACTGGGGGGGGGGTGAGCAAATTTTTACGTAGGAATATCTGAAGAAAAATCTCAAACTCTTAAGTAAAAAAACCTAGAAAAGCTGTAACTTAAGTGAAAGCAACTTCACATAGTTTGGATTCAAATTCGTAAAAATCAAAATTTTGAGGAGTAGGTTGGGGCCACATTGAGGATCTATTTGTGCAAAGGAAAGCATTTTACTTATTCACAAAAACTGAAACGTTATCGTGTAAGGTTTTACTTATATGCAAGCATTGCTGATTCTTTAAAATTATTTAGACTTTAGCCCCTGGATGATTCTTGGGCCTCACAAGGGGTTCAGAGTGTGGTGTAGGTTTATATCCTGTTTATAAACAATTGTTTAAAGTCTTTTTGAGAACTGCAATGCTCAACATATTATGACTATAAAATCATGTGGGACTTGATCATAAACACAAGAACATGGGGAGGGGGTGGACTTTTATTTATACAGGATCTACATGTAATATTCCACATTGTCCACATATTTTTATTATAAATCCATTAAGCGTATTTTCTGCATGCCTATTGTTGCTCAGATGAGCGATGTGGCCCATGAGCCTTTTGTTTGAAGTTAGTTAACGAAGTTTGATATTCGTTTTTTTTTACTTGTAATGTCAGTTTGCAACAACAACACGTATGGACCTAATTGCTCAAAGACATGTGGACATTGTATCTACCTGTACGGAGAAAAATGTAACCACGTGACCGGTCAGTGTCCTCGTGGATGTGCTTCCGGCTTTCAAGGAGACCTTTGTGTTGAATGTACGTTCATTTCATCAATTCAATTTATGTTAACTTATTCAGTATCCTTTGTGCATGCGAAACATTTTATCTCCAAACCATGAGAAAAAATATGAATATCTACCTGTAAATGTTATTAGCGTATTTCATTTTTTTATTCAGCAAGAGATGAATTTAAGAACAAGACAACGGTTGCATGGCCAACGTATAATGGTATGATTATTTAACAGCATTCATGTAATAAAAAATGTAATAAAAAAATTTCCAGTTCCATTTAGTCCAACTAGGAGATGCTTAAAATTTAGTTCAGATAAAACACACAAAGCTTTAACTCCTTTAAAAAATCTTAACGTTAACATATTATATATTATCATGATGTACTGAAGATAATATAATATAATGAACTATAATGAAATATGATGTAATATAATTTAATATAATAATTGTACTATTAAGACCATTTATATTTAGGAATCTAGGAATCATCAGTTTTTTTGTGTGAAAATCAAAAAATATAACCATAACCATTAAGTCGGTCTAATACGTTGAGTTATATGTTGACTTATATGTTTCATTTTTTTTTTCATAGGTTGTCTGAAATTAGGGTATTACGGAGAGAACTGCTCCACACCCTGCCCAGAAAACTGTGAGAATGGAGATTGTGACATTGTAGATGGGACCTGCAATAGCTGTGTCCCGGGATATAGAGGATCTATGTGTAACAAAAGTAAACACTACATTTTTTTTACCGATAAAGGTTCATGTAAGCCTTCGATGTGTTTATGGCATAGACAAGCCAGCATATGCATATATATCTCTTTCTTTGTTCAATTTCATTTCAAAACTTCTTATTAGTGATCTCGGGAATAATTAAAATTTTTATAACGATTTCATCACTAATTGTTTGAAATTGTTTGGATAAAAGCTTTTCTTGCATTGATTTTAACAGCATGTGAAGGCAAATATGGGATGAATTGCAGTAAAGTCTGTGGCGCTTGCTACGAAAAAGAACAATGTGACTACAAAAATGGTACTTGTCCAAGTGGATGTGAGGACGGGTATAAAGGGAGACAATGCAAAACTGGTAACGAAAAAATAGTACATTCAGGCTTATGTAGAATGAACATGCACATGACGCTTGTAGATACAATTTTATATATAGACTTATTTTATATTCTTACTAAATTTCAAATTATGTTAATCTTTTGTACATTAAGTAAACCGATTTAAAAGCCAAATAGAAAAGCATGCTAATATATGAAGTATTTTAATGGCTATTAATACTTATGTTTAAAAAATGAATTAAATTGAATGAAACATATTGAATATAAACATGCATTGAAGAACATAGATCATGAAATATAGGCCGAATGGAATGTATGCCTGTATGTAGCTTAAACATTTTGATCCATTTTCTATGATTCTGATGACTGTTCAGCAGAGTGGGTAAACGCAAGCACTCACCAAAACTTGTATCACAAGTATAGGGAGTTTTGAAGATCGCTCGCAAGAACCTGTTCGCCTGAATACGCAAAGCGGTCTCCTTTTGCATATAATCTTTTTTCACTAAACCTTTCTGTTGAATTGTCTTTCCTTATTTAGATTTTACACGACGTGTATTCTTTTTTTTTAAAATAAGAATTCCAAATATATGAGGAAAGAGTTAGAAATTTAAGTTTCATAGTAAAATAAACAAAAACATAGAAAGGTTGATTTAAGGAAGTTAGATGAAATTCTGATTAGCCAACATCTATTTAAAATCTACTCACTTAAAGCTATAACTCATAAATGTTAAGCATTATTTGATAAATTATCGCAATCTGACCCTGTAAATAAAATATGATTCGATGTGATATTGTCATGTTTTTAAGTGATAAAAACTGTATATATTTGTTCCATCACTGTCTCCTTAACGTTAATCCAGTTTCAAATTGTTGTCAATGATTCCAGAAATGATACTATGAGATATTGTGTCCGATAAAGCTCGGACTTTTTAGCTCACCTGAGCTGAAAGCTCAAGTGAGCTATTCTGATCACATTTTGTCTGTCGTCCGTCCGTCCGTCTGTCTGCCGTCCGTCCGTAAGTTTTTCAAATTTTCAACATCTTCTCCAGAATCGCTGGGCCAATTTCAACCCAACTTGGCACAATGCACCCCTGGGCAGAGGAGATTTAAAGTAAAAATTAAGAACCACAGCCCTTTACAAGGGGAGATAATTAGGAATTATTGAAAATTTTTGAGAAATCTTAAAAAAATCTCCTTCTCAAGAACAATTTGGCCAGAAAAGCTGAAACTTGTATGGAAGCATCCTTAGGTAGTATAAATTCAAGGTTGTGAAAAGCATGACCCAATGGGGTAGGGTGGGGGTTCGAATTTTACATAGGTATATATAGAGTAAATCTTTAAAAATCTTCCGCTCAAAAACCATTTGGCCAGGAAAGCTGAAATTTGTGTGGAAGCATTCTCGGGTAGTGTAGATTCAAAATTGTGAAAATTATGACCACTGGGGGTTGGTGGGGTGTTGAATTTCACATAGGAATATATAGAGTAATTGTTTAAAAATCTTCTTCTCAAGAACCATTTGGTTAGGAAAGAATAAACTTATGTGGAAGCATCTTCAGGTTGTGTAGAATCAAAGTTGTAAAAATCATGACTCCTGGGGGTATAATGGAGCAACAATAGGGGTCAAATTTTTACATAGAAGTATATAGTGAACAGTCTTTTAAAATCTTCTTCTTAGAAACTTATCAACCAGGAAAGCTGTTACTTGTGTGGAAGCATTGTTAGGTTGTGTAAATCCACGGTTAATCAAATCATGATCCCCGGGGGTAGGATGCCGCCACAACGGGGGAGAGGGCAAATTTTCACGTAGGAATATCTGAAAAAAAATCTTAAAATCTTCTAAAAAAATCATTTGCCTAGAAAAGCTGTATCTTAAGCAAAAGCAACTTCAGGTAGTGTGGATTCAAATTCGTAAAAATCAAAATTTTGAGGAGTAGGTTTGGGCCACATTGGGGATCTAGTTGTACAATGGAAAGCATTTTATTCATTCACGAAAACTGAAATGTTATCATGTATGGTTTTACTGATATGCAAGCATTTTGACATATTGCTGATTCTTTAAAATTGTTTAGACTTTAGCCCCTGGACGATTCTATGGCCTCACAAGGGGTTCAGAGTGTGTTGTAGGTTTATATCCCGTTTATAAACAATTGTTTAGGATCTTGTTGAGAACTGCAATGCTCAACATTATATGACTATAAAATCATCTGGGAATGGATCATAAACACAATAATATGTGGGTGGGGTGTGGACTTTTATTTACACAGGATCTACATGTAACATTCCACATTGTCCACATATCTGTACGGAGAAAAATGTAACCACGTGACCGGTCAGTGTCCTCGTGGATGTGCTTCCGGCTTTCAAGGAGACCTTTGCGTTGAATGTACGTTCATTTCATCAATTCAATTTATGTTAACTTATTCAGTATCCTTTGCGCATGCGTAACATTTTATCTCCAAACCATGTGAAAAACTATGAATATCTACCTGTAAATGTTGTTAGCGTATTTCATTTTTTTATTCAGCAAGAGATGAATTTCAGAACAAGACAACGGTTGCATGGCCAACGTATAATGGTATGATTATTTAACAGCATTCATGTAATATAAAATGTAATAACAATATTCCAGCTCCATTTATTCCAACTAGGAGATGCTTAAAATTTAGTTCAGATAAAACACACAAAGTTTTAACTCCTTTAAAAAAATCTAAACGTTAACATATTATATATCATCATGATGTAATGAAAATTATATAATATAATATAATGAAATATAATATAAGATAATAAATATAATAATTGTACTATTAAGACCATAAATATTTAGGAATCTTCAGATTTTAGTATGAAAATCAAAAAATATAACCATTAAGTCGGTCTAATACCTTGAGCTACTTGTTTTGTTTTTGCTTTTTATAGGTTGTCTGAAAGAAGGGTATTACGGAGAGAACTGTTCCACACTCTGCCCAGAAAACTGTGAGAATGGAGATTGTGACATTGTGGATGGGACCTGCATTAGCTGTGTTCCGGGATATAGAGGATCTATGTGTAACAAAGGTAAACACTACATTTTTTTTTATGATAAATGTTCATGTAAGCCTTCGAAGCCCCGTAAATGAAATATGATACGATGTGATATTGTCATTTTTTAAGTGATAATAACTGTATATATTTGTTTCATCATTGTCTCCTTAATGTACATCCAGTTTCAAATTTTTGTCAATGATTCCAGAAATGATACTATGAAATATTGTGTCCGATAAAGCTCGGATGTTTAACTCACCTGAGCTGAAAGCAAAAGTGGGCTACTCTGATCACATTTTGTCTGTAGTCCGTCCGTCCGTCTATCAGTCCGTCCGTCCGTTTTCACATTTTCAACATCTTCTCCAGAACCGCTAGGCTTATTTCAAACTTGGCACAATGCTCACATGCGCAAAGGAGATTCAAAGTAAAAATTAAGAACCACACCCTTTTACAAGGGGAGATAATTAGGAATTATTGAAATTTTTTTAAGAAATCTTAAAAGAATCTCCTTCTCAAGAACCATTTGGCCAGAAAAGCTGAAACTTGTGTGGGAGCATCCTCAGGTAGAGTAAATTCAAGGTTGTGAAAAACATGACCCCTGGAGAAGGGTTGGGCCACGATGGCGGGGGGGGGGGGTCGAATTTCAAATAGGAATATATCGAGTAAATCTTTAAAAATCTTCTTATCAAGAACTATTTGGCCAGGAAAACTGAAACTTGTGTGAAAGCATCCTCAGATAGAGAAGATTCAAAGTTGTGAAAATCATGACCCCCGAGGGTAGTGTGGGGCCACAATGAGGTGTCGAATTTTACATAGGTATATATAGAGTAAATCTTTAAAAATCTTCCTCTCAAGAACCATTTAGCCAGGAAAACTGAAACTTGTGTGGAAGCATTCTTGGGTAGTGTAGATTCAAAATTGTGTAAATCATGACCCCCATGGGTAGGGTGGGGCCACAATGGGGTGTCAAATTTCACACAGGAATATATAGAGTAATTGTTTAAAAATCTTCTTCTCAAGAACCATTTGGTCAGAAAAGCTGTTACTTATGTGGAAGCATCCTCAGGAAGGGTAGATTCAAAGTTGTGAAAATCATGACCCTCAGGGGTAGGATGGGGCAACAATGGGGGGTGTCGGATTTTACAAAGGAATATATAGAGTAAATCTTTGAAAACCTTCTTCTCAGAAAGCAATCAGCCACGGAAGCTGAAACTTATGTGGAAGCACTCTCAGTTATTGTAGATTCAAAGTTGTGAAAATCATGACTCCTGGGGGTATGAATGGGCCACAATAGGGGGTCAAATTTTTACATAGGAGTATATAGTGAACAGTCTTTTAAAATCTTCTTCTCAGAAACTAATCAACCAGAAAAGCTGTTACTTGTGTGGAAGCATTGTTAGGTTGTGTAGATTCAAGGTTAATCAAATCATGATCCCCGAGGTTAGGATGCGGCCAAAACGGGGGAGGGGGCAAATTTTCACATACAATGTACGAATATCTGAAGAAAAATCTTAAAATCTTCTAAAAAAAACATTTTCCTAAAACAGCTGTAACTGAAGTGAAAGCAACTTCAGATAGTGTGGAATCAAATTCATAAAAATCTAAGTTTTGAGGAGTAGGTTCGGGCCACATTGGGGATCTGGTTGTACAAAGGAAAGCATTTTAAGTATTCACAAAATCTGAAATGTTATCATGTATGGTTTTACCGATATGCAAGCATTTTGACATATTGCTGATTCTTTAAAATTGCTAAGACTTTAGCCCCTGGACGATTCTTGGGCCTCACAAGGGGTTGGGAATGTGTTGTAGGTTTATATCCCGTTGATGAAAAATTGTTTAGGATCTTTTTAAGAACTGCAATGCTCAACATTATATGACTATAAAATCATCTGGGACTGGATAATAAACACAAGAATATGGTGGTGGGATGGACATTTATTTATACGGATCTACATGTAATATACCACATTGTCCAATTATTTTTATTATGAATCCATTAAGCGGATTTTATCATGTCTGTTGTTGCTCGGGTGAGCGATTTGGCCCATGAACCTTTGCTTTGAAGTTAGTAAACGAAGTTTGAAATTGCATTTCTTTTACATGTAATGTCAGTTTGCAACAACAACACGTATGGTCCTAATTGCTCTAGGACATGTGGACATTGTCTCTACTTGAACGGAGAAAAATGTAACCACGTGACGGGTCAGTGTCCTCGTGGATGTGCTTCCGGCTTTCAAGGAGACCTTTGCGTTGAATGTACGTTCATTTCATAAATTCAATTTATGTTAACTTATCAAGTATCCTTTGCGCATGCGTAACATTTTATCTCCAAACCATGTGAAAAACTGTGAATATCTACCTGTAAATGTTATTAGCGTATTTCAATTTTTATTCAGCAAGAGATGAATTTAAGAACAAGACAACGGTTGCATGGCCAACGTATAATGGTATGATTATTTAACAGCATTCATGTAATATAAAATGTAATAACAATATTCCAGCTCCATTATTTCTAACTAGGATATGCTTAAAATTTAGTTCACTTAAAACACACAAAGTTTTAAATCCTTTAAAAAAATCTAAACGTTAACATATTATATATCATCATGATGTAATGAAAATAATATAATATAATATAATGAAATATAATATAAGATAATAAATATAATAATTGTACTATTAAGACCATTTATATATAGGAATCATCAGTTTTTAGTATGAAAATCAAAAATTATAACCATAACCATTAAGTCGGTCTAATACCTTGAGTTATTTGTTTTGTTTTTGTTTTTTATAGATTGTCTGAAAGAAGGGTATTACGGAGAAAACTGTTCCACACCCTGCCCAGAAAATTGTGAAAATGGAGATTGTGACATTGTGGATGGGACCTGCATTAGCTGTGTTCCGGGATATAGAGGATCTATGTGTAACAAAGGTAAACACTACATTTTTCATAATGATAATGGTTCATGTAAGCCTTCGAAGGCTTGTAAATAAAATATGATACGATGTGATATTGTCATTTTTTAAGTCATAAGAGTTTCAAATTTGTGTCAATGATTCCAGAAATGATACAATGAGATATTGTGTCCGATAAAGCTTGGATGGTTAGCTCACCTGAGCGGAGAGCTCAAGTGAGCTTTTCTGATCATATTTTGTCTGTCGTCCGTCCGTCCGGTTGTCAGTCCGTCCGTCCGTCCGTCTGTCAGTCCGTCCGTCCGACCGTCTGTCGTAAACTTTTCACACTTTCAACATCTTCTCCAGAACTGCTAGGCTAATTTCAACCAAACTTGGCACAACGCACCCTTGGGCAAAGGAGATTCGAAGTAAAAATTAAGAACCACAACCTTTTACAAGGGGAGATATTTAGGAATTATTGAATTTTTTTAAGAAATCTTAAAAAATCTCCTCCTCAGGAACCTTTTTGCCAGAAAAGCTGAAACTTGTGTGGGAGCATCCTCAGGTAGAGTAATGTCAAGGTTGTGAAAAGCATGACCCTTCGGGGTAGGGTGTAACCACAATGGGGGGTCGAATTTTACATAGGAATATATCAAGTAAATTTTTAAAAATCTTCTTCTCAAGAACCATTTGGTCAGAAAAGCTGAAACTTATGTGGAAGCATCCTCAGGAAGGGTAGATTCAAAATTGTGAAAAGCATGACCCCCAGGGGTAGGGTGGGGCAACAACGGGGTGGGGGGGGTCGGATTTTACATAGGAATATATAGAGAAAATGTTTGAAAACCTTCTTCTCAGAAACCAATCAGCCACGGAAGCTGTTACGTGTGTGGAAGCATTCTCAGTTATTGTAGATTCAAAGTTGTGAAAATCATGACTCCTGGGGGTATGAACGGGCCACAATAGGGGGTCAAATTTTTACATAGGAGTATATAGTGAACAGTCTTTCAAAATCTTCTTCTCAGAAACTAATCAACCAGGAAAGCTGTTACTTGTGTGGAAGCATTGTCAGGTTGTGTAGATTCAAGTTTCTTCAAATCATGATACCCGGGGGTAGGATGGGGTCACAAAGGGGCAAATTTCTACGTATGAATATCTGAAGAAAAATCTTAAAATCTTCAATAAAAAAACTATTTGCCTAGAACAGCTGTAACTTAAATGAAAGCAACTTCAGATAGTGTTGATTCAAATTCGTAAAAATCAAAATTTTGAGGAGTAGGTTGGGGCCACATTGGATTTTATCATGCTTAATGTTGCTCAGGTTAGCGATGTTCCCCATGAGCCTTCTGTTTGAAGTTAGTAAACGAGGCTTGAAATTACAATTTTTTTTACATGTAATGTCAGTTTGCAACAGCAACACGTATGGTCCCAATTGCTCTAGGACATGTGGACATTGTCTCTACCTGTATGGAGAAAAATGTAACCACGTGACCGGTCAGTGTCCTCGTGGATGTGCTTCCGGCTTTCAAGGAGACATTTGTGTTGAATGTACGTCCATTTCATAAATTCAATTTATGTTAACTTATTCAGTATCCCTTGCACATGCGTGACATTTTATCTCCAAACCATGTGAGAAACTATGAATATCTACCTGTAAATGTTATTAGCGTATTTCATTTTTTTATTCAGCAAGAGATGAATTTCAGAACAAGACAACGGTTGCATGGCCAACGTATAATGGTATGATTATTTAACAGCATACATGTACTATAGAATGTAATAACTATATTCCAACTCGGAAAGTTAATCCATTTGCTCAATTTGTTTTAGTTTTGTTCATATGAAATCATATCAAAATGTAACATCATTGCGTTGATTAAAGTTTGCTAGCTCGAAATTACTAAAATAATTCAGAAAAATCCAACAAAATATGTAATAGATTTAAAATATAAAAGAGTGTGATGAAAACAATGTAACGTAAAATTTCCCTTCTTTTTATTTTTTAAATATATACATAATGTAGACATTTTTATGTATAAATATTTATAAATATAAACATGTATTAATATACATATTCTAAGACAACCAGTTAGATACTTTTAAATGTCTTCTCACTGAAAACTTATTCATTTATTTGTAGCATTAATATAAAAAATTAAGGAATTATACAAGATGTCTGTACGCTAATAATTGAAGTTTTTGAAGTTTTTGTATATTTGTTTACTTTTGTGATTGATAATGATAAAAAAATGAATTCACAATGTATTTTAAAAAGCATTCAGGGCATTATCTAAAACACCGTAAGGTTATCATTAATTTTACAAGAGTATTTAAATATTGGTTAGGAACGAGAAATTTGTTATTGATACGAACAACCGAAAAGAAATAAACATTACATATGGTAAAAAAAAACATGTATACATAATACGTGTAATATATAACATAACCCAATATTGAATTCTAAAATATGTGTACTAGTTTCTCGTAACTTAGCCAGGAACTAATTAGTAAAAACAATTTAATCTTAAAATGTCAATAAAAAAAATTGCAAATTAACAAACAAATACACAAAAACAATTTGAATAAGACGAACAAAAAATAGGAAATATCGTTAAGGAAGGAGTCTTTTCATTATCAAACATACTTCTTATAATTAGAAATACATGAAATTTTGACACAGTCAAACGGATCATATTACTTAATGATTCTATCAGTTTAATTAAATTTGACCTTTTTGTTTTCGGATAAAGGTCAGGTCAAGGTCACTACCTTTTTCCTCAACGTAAAGAGTGATAAAAAAAAGTGTAGCTCTTTATAGTTCTGTAGACATTTGTTTAAGATTTGAAGATTCAAATCTTCAATGAAATCATAGACCATGAGAGTGTCTATCAGCTTATACTACTATATTGGAATAAATATTTATACTAAAATTGATATTGCTTAGCCCGCATTTCCTCTAATTTTCTTAAATTTTGACGAAATTTTGATTATTTTTTTTATGCTTCCAATAATAAAATATTTCTAATTTTTATGTATTATGAAGACTTTATATAAAGATATAAATTGACAGAAAAGCTAATATATTGACCGTTTCATAAGAGAGAAAAACTGATTTTAGTGATTTTTTCACAAAAATCAATGTATAGATTGGGCGCTTTAAAAAGCTTATAAAAATGTTATTTGATAGGCAAATCATATTTTAAAAACATATTCTGAAACCCAAGTATCATATTATTAGTTCACATTAGTAAAAAAAAAATCCAACATTATTGTTATTGTTTTAAAAATGCTAAAACAGACTCATTATATATATATATAATCTGCAGCAATTCTGAATTGCGCAACATGTGATATTTTCCTACGCCAATATTACGCCAAAAATATAGTCCTTGTTCCATTCTAAACATTGATTACATTTTTCTATGCTAAGTTGTATGTGGTAAAAAAGAAAGAAAAATATACTATTTTAATTTCCTTTCATCTTGATTTAATGAACAATTAATCAAATTTACGTTTGACAAGTCGAAAACCAGAAAAAACTCCTTCCTTAAACCATTTCATATGTACATGCAACTGTATTGATAAGAGAAAATTATATATTATGGTACTTTTTTGCAGCACACGGTCCATCCGTTTCGCAATCTACAATTCAAGTTCCTGTTTATTCCATCGTCACCGTTGTCGTATTATTTTCAGGCAGTGCTATTCTAAACCTGATTTTCATGTAGGTTATATACTTAATCGGATCTTGTTTTACTTACGGAGGCTCGTTGGCCAACGTTTCAACCTTCAGATCTAGCAAACACTTTCAGATATTATTTGTTGAGCAATAGACTGTTATTCAGAAAAGAAAAAAAATCCATAAAATTTTATTTTGAATTTGGATACTTTCCCAAATGTTTATATAGAGATCTTCTTACATTAGATATCAATACAGTTTAAACATGGTCACTATCTTAGAGATCCCTCTTAATAGTGTTCCTGTTTATTTGTAACATTTGGAAATACCGTATGTCAATATTACAAGTATTACTTACCTTTCAGATCCAGAAAGGCCATTTTAAGATGTCGCAATCGAGACGAAAAGGTGGACGAATCTGTCGAAAAGTCGTATACATATGTCGACAGTATTTATGTTCTAGAAAACGGATGTGCCGCTCACCAAGAACTGGAGCATTTTGACAAAAATGAAAACGATTATATATATACTTATGTAGAATAGAACTGGAATTATACGGAATCTATGCTGCTATTATGAAGACAAGGTGCTTTTAAGAATATTTGTTATGTGACAATTCAAATACACTTGTTTAGAGCAATTGTTCAAAATATATTTTTTTAAAATTTTACTTAGACAAGGCCAAAAGAACGTTTAACTAATTCTGTTATAATGTTAGTCAAAGTGCTGAAAAGCGCTAACCCAGCTTGGCTACAAAGGATATTTACTTTGTGCAGGCTAAGTAAGAAATGAGACATTCATTGAAATTGTTGCACATTTCAAATTTAAATCAATTGAAAAACTTTTTAAGGCAGGGAGGGTCAATGTGGCGTTGTATATGTACTCATCAATATTTTTCCCTATTCAATTTATGTTTGATTAAGAAAAGAGAGTTTATGTTCTCTCTTTTTTAAATATACATTATGATTTATTATCTACACTATAGTTAATGCAAATTAAGGTTGAACACAACTTGTAAATAGACAATTGCCTTAAACATGGCATACAAAAGCCTTTGATTTAAGTTCACTTGATTTCACACCTGTTTCTTGTGTGCAACGTGTAAAAAACATTTGTTTGTCTAGTTTTTGCACTTTTATATTGTTGTTATACGTGCATTTTCTTAATAAGTTTATTTCAGTGACCATTATAATTGATGTTTTGAATTGAATTTTCTTGTGCATATGTATTGCATTTAGCTGGTATGTTGTTGCGTCTATTAAATAACTTAATTGCGAGGTAAAATAAACGTCAACACAGGTGAGATCTACAAAAAGTGCAAGCGTTTAGTCAGTTCCTTATATACGTGCTTGGGGAGAGTGGCGAGCACCAAAAACTATGTTTTTTTTACAGGTCGTCTTCAGCACTCAAAGGTGGAAAAACACATCATCACAAAATTGCTGATATTTGATCAAAATGCCTCTTAGTTTATCGACAGCAGCACACAATTAACTCCATATCCGAGTGATTAGAGTGTGAGACGTATGATCCGTACATCCTGAGTTTGAATCCTGCTGGGAATTCTGTTGCTTTATACTGAACTGAATTAATATGTATTCATGGTTTTGTATTACCCCAAATTGGTAGATTTGTGCTGTTTGACATATGTACAGTTTATTTTTCATGATATATCTATATTCTATTATTTTACTGCCATTTTGAGTGACTTTTTTCAGATGTGTTATTCTACTTAAAAAACACTACCTATTTTGTTTTGTTTATGCAGCTACCGGTGCAGGTTAAGGTGTTTTGCAACATCGCTAAATGGCTACTAAGCATAGCTAAACCCTCAGCAAGAAAGTTTTGTTAGAATAAAACAGATTTTAAAATCATAAAATCATTAGATTCATAATAGCCCGTGAAGTTATGTGCATAAATTCCTTAAACTGGTTCCCTAACCAGTTTATATGATTTATATTTCTGCTAATACGGGGCGGTAATTCGATCGGGAGAAGAAGTCTAACGACAATAAGCACTGGGTTATACTTAGCGCTTTAAAACGGAAACAGAATTCCATTAGTTGCTTTGAATCATATGATTGCTTTATTTCGTTTTTGTTTTTTGTTTTGTTTTTTACTTTTTTGTGTTATATTTTCTTGGGTTTGCTCTTTCCTTTTTTGTTTTGTCTTTGTTTTGGTTTTTTTTTGTATCTTCAATTAAAAAAGAAAGACGTTTAATTGTTTTGTTTTTTTTATTTGATGAAGATATTGTTTAATATATTTTGAGATTTACAAAATTGGATCCTTAAGAAAATATTTGGATTTAGTATGAAAATACTTCGTTACGATAAACTTTCAATGGCGGCTAAATTATTTGTTAATTTGTGAATATAATGGTACACCGATATTCAGATAAATGATTTTTTTAAAGTCAATACGAAACATCTATTAACCTCTATCTTTGCTTTAATGTATATAAAAATAACATTAAACGTAAAACTTTAAGACAATTTAAAGTACAATCACACTCGAACACCAATATAATCACGAATGTTTGTTGCAGATTGTTTTTTGAAATAAAAAGAAAATAATTAAATAGCTAAGACAATTTATAAGGGGAATACAAAAATAGCATTTGTCGACGAAAGCATTACGGTTTAATTGTTTGTCACGTGATTTTTAGAACCAATAAGATAACTTTAAACAGAAAAAAAAGTTGTACTTTGCATTATTCTCAATTCAACGTTATCAATTTAGTATTTTGTTTAATGATGTAACTATCATTGATAATTTATCTTACAACAAAACGAGACATTAGACTCTCACTCTCTCTCTCTCTCTGTCTCTCTCTCTCTCTCTCTGTTTCTCTTTCTCTCTCTCTCTCTCTCTCTCTCTCTTTCTCTCTCTTTCTCTCTCTCTCTCTCCAAAGGTAGGACGTGATGATTTCAGATGACCTGACATTGCCTGTTCGTGTTGGAAAGGTCTCAGCACAAATTCTATTTATATACAATTCCTCAAATTGTGTAATATATTTGTTCGTAGTCATTATGTAAGAGTACGCTAAAGTCAAGTTGCGCGGCTGTTCAGGATTTATATAATACAATTAAAAGGAATAAAAGTGTCATTGGAACATTTCCAAGTCAAGGTAAACTTTAAATTTTAAAATTTAACAGAAAACTTTGTGTTGATTTCTTTTTTGTCTAATAAAAAAATGATGATTTTGATAGAAAAACAGCACGGCTAACGCAATACATTAATTAAACCAGTTCTCTTTTATGTTGCACCCCCCCCCCCCCTTCGAAAAAGGAAAACAATAGAAACACTTAAGGGGGGACATGACGTTGCATTGTAAAAGTATTTGTTAATGGGTTTTTTTTTCTTGGCCTTTTTAACAAATTCACTTTATGATGTTTACTACAACGTTAGCATATATTATTTTCATGACTACTTTCCTTACCTTGCAAGGGAGATATTTTTAAAGTAATAGACCTTTTCGCAATAACAGCGGTACTGCTCTCTTGCAATGCAGATTGATATACTCTGCCGAAGTTTTAGAAGGTAGAATTTTTTTTAACAGTTTCAATTTTCTGCAATAATTACTTTGATTGATGGAATTTATTTTGCAAATTATATTCATTAAATTTTAGAGCGAAAACAAATTTCAAAATTGTTCACAACATTTTTGCATAGCAATATCATAGTTTTATCAATATATTGCTGAAATCAGCACGTCAAATTTTGAAGCTTTTGAACAACGTTTGACGGCATACAAAAAATTGACAATGGTTCCTTTTTTAAATTTCACATATCAACCTTAGCATGTGTTTTATAACTTATATATTTTCATGGTTACATTCTTGGCATTTAAGAAAAATACTACAATAGGAATCAACCTACCCCTTATTCTGGAATTATGACCTTGTGTGACAAATTCTATTTTGAACCATAAACAAGTTATACGTTATTTAGAAAAATCAATTAACATTTAACAGATCATTATCAGAATATATATCTTATCCGCGAAGCAGATTACAAAAAAGCGTAAATTGCTCCAACCCAGGTCATAGGAGTATAACTTGATATTGAGTTCATTCCTTATAATTTAATGTTCTGTAATTTGCTGTACAAATTGGGTCCGTTTTACTTTAAAAAATGATAAAATATGTTCAAAAATTCAAACGTAACGTCAAGCGGATTAGTACGTTTATGACGTTGGTACATTGTGACGTGCCTTGTGACGTGCAAACCAGGTTATACAAATTTAACGAAATATTTCTATCCAATCAAATGCCGCGTTACAACCAGAATAAATTATTTTTCTCTTTTAGTGAAGTCTTAATTGCCTTATCGACTCTCTGTATCAAGCAACTCTCTGTTCTGTCTAAGACCGCCCAACGTAATTTCCTCTATGAAAACCCTGCATTAAGCGACCCCGGCTTTACGTGAGAAGCGAACGTCATTTTTTAGTCTCAAACTGCTGTGTAGACCGTTTTAAGCGACTTTTAGCAAATTAAAATGGCGTCCCAAGCTGGGAAACATTTGAAATGTTTCGTTTCCATAACTAATAAGAGTATTTATCACTTTACATGTTAACAGTTATCATCTTAACCCCATACATGAGGTTTTTCAAGACTCCCGCTATATCTCTAATGACGACTTTTGTCGCACCCTGTATAAACAAACATGGCGGCCCGATAGTAATTGAAACATCGGTTTTTAGGCTGTTTATTGTTACTTGGTCAACGGACGTCTCGGCCAAACTCATCTGGACATGTACATTTTCAAGTTGAATCCACACATACATCGATATTTACAAGAAAGTTGTGTTATTAACACGTGTATAAAGAGGAATATGGGAGGGTGCTTGGTCAAATAAACA
Organism: Magallana angulata; assembly: GCF_025612915.1. Taxonomy (NCBI): domain Eukaryota; kingdom Metazoa; phylum Mollusca; class Bivalvia; order Ostreida; family Ostreidae; genus Magallana; species Magallana angulata. Next base: position 57,226,415 of record NC_069112.1, read on the forward strand.
ACGTGGCGGATAACGAGTCCGACGTCATGCATGTACGAGTACTATAAACACAGGTTTAGAGTCAGATTAGTAGATATGAAAACGTGTATAACTACGCATGGTTTATTGTTACTTGGTAAACGAAAATACCATAAAGAAAACATCATAGATTGTTACGTTGCAGAAATGTAGTTAACATCGTTTTACTTGCCAGTCATTCAATAATACAAAACAATTCAATCATACTGTCATAGTCAATTTAAGGGAAACACAAACATACTGAATTTACTCATACACTCCAATTTGTTTTTCTAATAAGTGATTCTGTACACAATTACAAAAAAAAATTAAGATGATGAAATTTTAATTTCGGTCTATCAAAAACTAGTTTATAGCTAAAAGATGTATGAATTAACTACTATGTATTTGATACCAATAATTATGGATAGCCAAAAGGTAGCTCAAAAGATTGTGAACTTAGACTGCGTTATGTGACTCCCTGTCTTATGTGGGGGTTTTTTATCGGCATTTTATAAGACAGTCTAGACTGTATTTTAAACATTTTTTTTTTCTTTAAATATTGTTTTGTAAAATATCAATGTTTAATGCCTGAGCAAGTGCAACGTGACAACTGTTATAAGTAAACGAACGTTGCTTGTAAACGCTAACAAACAACGATGCTTATACATGTATTAGCTTGTAGTTTACGATATCAATATAAATATATATATATATATATATATATATATATATATATATATATATATATATATATATATATATATATATATATATATATATATATATATATATATATATATATATATATATATATATATATATATATGTACTTGCAAGTTTAAATAGCCATAAATTGGTTAAAACATATATGAAAAAAGTATTCTTATTGATATTAATAGTTATTCTTATGAACTTCTCTTAAGATTTATTTTACATGTGGAAATCGGTAAACGAATTTATACAATGTTTATATCGGGAGCACTCGTCGCTAAAACTATTCTGATAGTGAACCTGTATTAGCTCGTATAGCATGAACAGTTTTTCGTAACTTATCAATATTTTAGTTCAATTTGATTTACTCAAGACAAAAACAGCAGTTTAAAAAGTTCATTGGGATACGAACATGGTTGGTCGGGTGATCAAAACCTTATATTTACGTTTAAAAACGACATATTGTTCAAAAGTGATAAAACAGCTGATATTTTATGTTTACAGTTAGACAAGCAGCAAGCAATAAGTACGTGATGTGATCATTATGATGTCATAAGAAATTCACATCGATTTGAACGCTTTCACTATTTTTTAGGTTTATATATAAAAACACATTTGCAAATGTAATTATATAATATTATTACGATGCACAATTTAAACCACAATTACGTGGATTAAACCATGCACACCTCAAGAGAGGAGAAACCCTTAGGTATATAGATGGCTTTGATTACAACAACAAAGTGAATATTTTTATTTTTTCCACTATCAATGTACATTTTAAGTATGGTTTTTGCAGAGAGTTTGAATAATTTACTTATCATAATTTAACAGATGCCTGTTAAACAAAGTGAAAGCCATGTTTGATACCAGTCACGTCCCACTTTATTATGAATATAGTGCAAATGTGGCTAAAAAAGGGTCTGGTGGTCGTTGTCATTTACTTTGATGAACATTAACTTTTTGGAAAATACAGTGTAAAACTATTTTTATTCAATTAATTTTTTTTCAATTTTAACAAAGAAAATTTATGCAAAACCCCAGTCATGCTTTAAACTTCCGCAATTTGATAATTATAATGAAAAGTTGGTATATTTTAAACTAAAAATTAGGACAATCTTCTCGCGTTAAAATTCGTCGCACCTTCGAATTATTTGTTAATGTTAAATGTACGGTACAAATGTACGTTTTGTATCATTTTCAAAGTTTTGATAAACAATAAACGAACGTATTAATATATATCCTAATACTAACAGCAAATAAATGTACATATGCACAGAATGACACATCCAGACTAACAAAAAGCCACTAAATAGCACCTACCATAGACAGGAAGAAGACCAGTAACAACGATCATTGGACACGGAAATATTAGTGTACTACATATATTCTGTTTTTGCTGGGTTCATTGGGTAATATAAGTTGGTGGATACGTTGGTAAGATTCTCTTTGAAACACTATGAAATCGTATGTAGATAATAGATGTGTTCTTTTAACTACATTCATTTGTATTATGCAACTTTTATAAATTATATTTCGGTTACAAACTAAGCTGATGTCGCCACAGTTTAAGTACCAATTTAATTTATTGCAAATTTAATTAAGTGTTTTCTTTTATTATGACATTAAAAGTGGTGCATTTACTTTATGTTGGTACACGCATTTGATCCATGCTTAGTTTGAGATGCATTAGAGTGTTTTTTATTTCATTAATTTAATGAACTTTAAATTCAATATACATTATAAAGCATGTTTGTTTTTGTTTTCTCTTGATGGGTCGATATTTACCACTCGAGGCCAAACTACATTGGGTGTAATGATATGATTTTGATAGCCCTACTCATCGAACGGTTTTTGACTGTGAATACATATGGTAAGTGAATGGATTCAAAATTATTAATTCTTTGTATTTATCTTCTAGCATATCTAACAATACTATTGCAGTAATATTTCGTTTAAACAATAGATGTTTAGTTTATTAATGACAGGTACAAATAGTTGAACAAGTGTATAATAATTAAGATTAGGAAAATTTAAAAAATAATTATCCTCTTAGGTAAGAGGAGTTAAAAATAAAAAAAATTAAAAACAGCTTTAAAGATTTCAAAAAGATCGAAACATAAAATACAGTTTGATATGTACATAATGATTAGAGAGTTGGAATTACTCATATTAAATACTTACATGTACCAGTAAGATATTGCCAGAAAGCTTTTCGCGGAGAAGAGTTTTAAGTCAGTCATATTTCGCGATTTTAAAAGTGTCCTTTAGAAAATAATACAAGATATAATTTCTACTTTCTCAATATTTTGCAATTTAAAAGATGTCGCGCAAAAAGCTATAGTTAAATCATCGCGAAAAATACCTGATATACGGTATCACAAAGGTAAAATATTAAAGTTCTCTAAAGAATATTTTATGGATAAAAAAAAAAAATGAAAATTTTAAAGAAAATCTGAAGATAATGTGTTGACCATTCAGCCTTTAAAATGATATTTGTTTGGCATCGATTAAAGTCTTTGGCAATTTGAACATACTAAGTGGCAGTAAGTGCATTCAATCTGAACCCTTAAGTAAAAGCCTCATATCTCTTATAATTGTGAAGAATTGTTATTTGAAATTGAATACGATCTGATTTCAGAATTTTATGTATTTGGCTCTCATTGATAAAATACCATTAGTTTAAGTGTTTCCCAATGAAAAATGTATTATTCTGAGAATATGAGCAAAGGGCTGAAACATGCTGCAAAGTAAGAATATATATATATATATATATATATATATATATATATATATATATATATATATATATATATATATATATATATATATATATATATATATATATATATATATATATATATATATATATATATATATATATTAAAGATCAGTATGAATGGGAAATACCGCTGTTTTACAAATAATATTCCAAAGTAATTTAATAAATTAATTTCCGATGCGCTGATTTACTGACATGAAATAAATGCCAATGAATATTAATATGGAGAGAGAATGGGAAAGTTAAGTGCAATTCGCATGAAAACCCTGTAAGTTGATATATTAGAAAAATTCCCGGAAATCATGATCTGCATTTCCTTGAAATGACATTACACCAAATGTATTAATACCCCATCAAATCACATGAAACATTATCGTTAGGATGCAATCTATGGAATACACTATTAAAAAAAAAACACTGACATTAATAACTTGGGAATTTTGCTCACCATTAAGTACAGTCATGTTTAAGCAGAAGTTGTTTCTAAAAACTAATAAAAACTCATGAATACTTAAGGTAGTACGAAACACCGATGAAATCAATATTTTGAAATATTTCTAAAATAGGCAAAACAATGGCTTAACATAATGAAAAAGTAAATATCAAAAATTCCATTATCTTAAGAAAATAACGCAAATTATACCATACAATCACTACATGTAACAGCATTAAAAAAATGATGTACCGGGGATTTTGATTATTTCGAAACCTATATATGAATGGAATACGCGTGACTTTTGTACAATTTAGCCTTTTATCATTGCACAATGTGTAACTTGTGTTTCTTTCATAGTAAAGATTTGAATTTGGTCACAATTTTTATTTACTTTTACCTCTGTCAAATATGATGAAACCTAGATTTATCAAAAACCAATGGTTAAATGTTCATTATTTTGTTATAATTTAATTACAGTGTCATGGATATCATACTGTAAAGTTTTAATTAAACTTGAATTATACAATTTTATTAAAGACTGTTAAGTGATGCAAATTATCGTCTTCAAAGAGAATTCACGAGCACTGGTTTTACAATATTTTACATCAATAGTTATCTTAAATGCCAGTAATAATTTATCATTTTAACAAAAAGTCAAGTGCATTTTCGAAAATGCATATGATGTATATTTTCACTCAAGAAATTTCACAAATACTCAAGTTTATGATAAATCACAACAATATTGAAGAGAGAAACAGAAAGCTCGAATGACGCCCTTTTTTAATGAATGACTAAAATTGTTCACAACAGCCATTGCTCGGATCCCATTTTCTTAGATCTTTTTACAATTTCTGTTGCTTGTTGAGTCGCTTTTCCCGGGGTACTAGTATTTTTATAATTTTACAAGTAAATCTGGAATCCTTAATAAATACTGCACAGTTTTAAAACGAAAGATGTCTGCTGTATATCTTGATTGAAATTTACCAAAGAAATATGATGCACCTTTATTGAAATAATTATTGAAATAAAAATACGGGGGTTTTTTTTCCAATGATTTTTTTCAGGGAAAAATTAAAATTTTCCCTTTTATTTGAGACACAACATTTATGAGAATCGCAATTTTTTTTTTTTTTTTTTTTACTTTTTTAATAGAAAATATTACTCTGAGTAGACTTGCCTGGCAACGTCATCCTTATCACGGCACACCATGGGCAGCAAGATTGGCTGTTGACGGACGTCAGTCAGATTTGTCCGCTAGAGGAGGACAGTGTGCGATATCAGCAAATGGTCAATCAGAAGCAGAATGGCGGGTAGATCTGGGAGATGTGCGAAACTTGCATCACGTTTTTATACAATACAGAACGGAAAATATCGCATGGGGTATCTATCAACTAACAATGGAGAAGTAAAAGGTGTATTTTGTATATTATTTATCTGGATATATTTATGTTAAGCATATTTATTTGTTCAAATTGGATACATGCAACTATATATATATATATATATATATATATATATATATATATATATATATATATATATATATATATATATATATATATATATATATATAACCACAATAAACACAGTATGAAGTTGGATCATCAAAAAAGTTAATTAACTTTAAACTAAAAAATGGCATAATTCTTCCATTCAGTGATCTTTTTGTGATCTATAAAATACCTTTCAGTTGACTAAAATTCAGATCAATATTATGTGCAATATATACAGAAGTTGTAGTTGCTAGTCACATAATTATTGATGCGCATAATGTGGAAAAATGATTTTGTTATCAACCCATCATCTCTAACCACACGATTTGCCTTAAATTCTTTATCCGGTTATCCGTTCATCTGTTCTGTAAACTTTTTAGGATTACGACTTTTACCTGAAGAACCCAGGACCAATTCCAACTTCCTCTTTTATAAAGTATTTTGGCCGTTATACTAAATTCCTGGGTTACATATAGTGGACCTCACTAATTTCCAACAGGGAATGTATAAAATTAAGTGTTCTCTTTAACACCTTTAGCATCAAATATGCCAAATATTACAACGGATTTTTAAGCTTATTTATTTCGAGTAGATCCTATATTGATCAAACTGTTATCCCCATCAGCAGAGAGTTGGTCTCAGGAGTGAAGTAATGTTCGAAAGAAAAATCCACTCTTGACCTAACTTTGTATCATAAGTCGTGGTTTGCTCGATTTAAAATTCACACTACTTCAGAGAGTTTTTAAAAGTTCCAAAGGTATTTGTTATAAGTCAAGGTATGGTCACAGTTTGAACAATCAAATTTTACATTTACTTTTACAGAGAAATGATAGCACTGTGGTGAGATAAATAAATGTGCGGAAACAGTTACTATTATTTATTACATACTTACTAATAAATACAGTGTTTTTGCATATGCGATACAGATAACTTTATAACACCAGTATCAGCCTCCGGGGCTGATACGGATTCTGCAGGGCTGATATCGATCTACAGGGCTGATACGGATCCGTATCGCACCCCTTGCGGAACTGCTCTGGTTTTTACTCTTTCAGTAATGGGCCGTATTATAGTTACTCTTTTCGGAACACCTCTGCTTTTTACCGCTTCGGCGTTTCTGTACATTTGCAGACGGTAAAACTAAAATGGATCTCAATGAAAGAACATTCGAATTGCTTGGAAATAGACTTAGTTAATTGGAAAACATGTGTGGACTCAACGACACTGTAAGTGAAAAAACTGATTATGTTACGCTGGATTTGTTAGATTCAATAACTAGATTGTTAATCTAAATTGTTTTTATTTTCTGTATGTTATTAGTAAGTATGTAATAAATAAAATAATACATACCCTTTTCCATATCACACCCTGTATCAGCCCTCGACCAATATCAGCCCTCAGGCCTTCGGCCCTCGGGCTGATATTGGAATCTCGGGCTGATACAGGGTGTGATATGGAAAAGGGTATGTAATATTCTCTATATAACACTTGCATCATTACATGCCTACTAGTATATAGATCTTGTAGTTTTGTTTTTAGAATTAGACATTAATGATGATAAGTAAATATATCAAAAGACAAAGAAGGTTGAGATGAAAACATAAAAATTAGGAATCATAACGTTAATTTAGGAAATAGAAAAGATCCTGATAAGAAAAAATAAAATGAAGCTGCCTCTCTCTCTCTCGCTCTTTCTCTCCCTCTCTCTCTATCCTCTCTCTCTCTCTCTCTCTCAATTTATCCAAAAATTCTATAAAAAAAAAAATCAATATATCCTAAACTTTACAACACTAAAATAAACTAATCACTTAATTAAGCCTAAAAATGTCATAATTAAGAAAACAAATAACGATAATTGAGGTGTTTTCATCTTAATACATTTTAATCTTAGGTTTGTCGAAAAGATTTGAACATTTTCTGTAAAATAAAACCACGTATAAAAACGTTACTACATAAGGCTTCATGACGTCAAATTTTATTAGTGTATATCAGTGTATAAAGTCGATTCTATATCAAAAATGTGCTCCTTCCATCGAGTGTAAACAAACATACACCCTTGTTTCGTTCAGAGTTTGGGCTTGTATTTTTTAAAAGACATACTTTTCGCTAGACCTGTAGGTATCCTACACTGAAAATAAGTTCGTGTTTGTTTTTCTTGAACTAATAGATAAAGGCAACGCCCATACGGATAGATTTATTGGATTCTCAATCTACGTATCAAACACCACCTACAGAAAGGACTGGAAACTGTGTTTCAAGGACAACAACTATACCAAAGCCACAATACCCAACCCTATCAGTGTAACTTGCCTTATACACGGGAGATACGTCATTTACTACAACAACAGAACTCATCGTCCCTTCCCTGCTGGATATTCTACTTACGCCTTTAACGATCTGTGTGAGGTTGAAGTTTATGGTAAGATTAAAAGATTCATAAAGCATAATAGAGAGCACATTTTGAATTTTTTAAAAGGTGTACATCTTAGGCTTTCCTTGCGTAGTTGTATGAAGCGTAAACCTTTTGAGCAGCGCAACATTTAGCGTTGCATTACGTTGCATTGTATGTATCTTTTCTTTAAAAGAATAATTCATAACATTTTCTTTTACATTATGATACATTGGCAATTCAACACGTACATATAGAAAGGTGTCAAAAAATTACTTTCAGATATGTTTATTATTATTTTGAAACATGGATTGTGATTGTATATACGAATAGCATTTATTTATACAATCAAAACCTTAACAATTATTAGCATGTTATTGTTTTGATTTACCTCTAAATAGATAGAGTTTCGTAAGATTATCGTTATCAAATAACCATATGAGGGGTGAGGGCAGTAATTTTCATGAAAAATTGAAGAATGAAAAGGACACACCTCACTTTGGCATGTTCCTCCGTAAAAACGAAGTCGACGACATGGTCATTTTAAAATTGATATCAGATTTAAATCATAATATAAGTTTCATATTTTTCAATTTGGATTGAAAATCTATTGCATATGTTTTTCTTAGATTATTGTTCTCTCACAAGAACGCTTTTACCCTTTATGTTCAATTGGAAAAAAATTTAAATGTTCTGTTCTAAAAATCTAATACAATTCTGTTTTATTTGATTTCAATATATCTTTAGTAACTCAAACTCATACAAAGTTTTCATTAAATTCACCATTTTAGAAGTGAATAAGGTCCGTCGGCCTTAGCAGGAGTTAACGACCTAAAATCATACAGGTCTAGATTTCTATGGTAGATATGATATTACTGAAGTTTTCAACTACTTCAGTCCTTAAAAAAGGATTGTTATTGTATTAAAATCCATATTTTACGGCTTAAACGTTTAAGACATCAATCATCAGCCAATTATTGCTTATACACATCACGTTTTCAGAACTCTTTGTATAGCTTATATCTTTTATCACACTGTTTTCTTGATACACTTTTTGAGAAAAAAAGTCCTTACACGTTCATTGTCATGTAATTTGAAAAAGATGTACAGAAAGATTACATTCGTATTTTATGATGCTTAAAATTTCGTTTAAATAAAACATTTAAACTGTTTCATCTCCTTCGAAATATCTGAAATATCTGAACGTTAACTTAATATATATCAATATGGTGTAATGTAATGTAATGTGATGTAATGTAATAATAACTCTATTAAGAACATTTATATTTCGAGATGATCAATCTTTTGTTTGAAAAGTCAAAAAATATATAAACATAGCTATGTTTCCTTTTTATAGGTTGTCTGACCTTAGGTTATTACGGAGAGAACTGTTCCACTTCTTGTCCAGATAACTGTAAGAATGGGGACTGTAACGTTGTGGATGGGACTTGTTTTAGCTGTGTCTTGGGGTATAAAGGATCTATGTGTAATATAGGTAAATACCATTATGTAAACAGTGCGGAGGTTGACAATGGTTTTCCAGAGGTGTCAATTTCAACTGTTACCCACCTAAGCGGGCACTACTTATTTTATTATACTGATTGTCTTAATTCTAAAGAAGACTTTACTGCTGACGTGAACTCTACGGCGAACCGTAGGCATAATTTACGCGCATGTAACAGTTGGTTGGGTTACCCCTTGCTAATGGTGTTGCTAACACTGAGTGTAGTAGCACATGAAACTACAATAATTTATAGTATTTTTACTGAAAAAGGCAAAACTAATCATAATAATTAAATAGACAAGCTACAAGTAGCAAGTGCATATTATTTTACATTGTTCAAAGTATTTAATATATCTTTGTTTATCTAAATTTTACTTCAAAACTTCTTAAATCCCAGAAATAACTACCAATTTTATAACGATTGAACCACTTGTGGTTTGAAATTGTTTTGATGAAAGCCTGATTGTATTGTTTTAACAGCATGTGAAGGTGAATATGGGTTGAACTGCAATACAGTATGTGGCTTTTGCTATGGAAAAGAACAATGTGATTACGAAAATGGTGCTTGTCCAAATGGATGTGAAGATGGATATAAAGGGAGCAAATGCAAAACTGGTAAAAAAAAGTAATACAACCATGCTTATGTAAAAAAAAAAGACAGGCATGATGGATGCAGATATAATTCAAATCGTTATCAATGAATTCTTACTAAAGTTCAAATTGTGTAATTTATTTTTGTGAATTAAGTAATCCCATTTTAAGCCAAAAAGAAATGTACACAGATACATTAGGGTTTATCCAGTAACACTATATCTCATGAACAACTATTTTATATGGATGATACATGTATTCTATCATGTATGTCTTAAAAATGAATTAAATTGAAAGAGGCAAATTAGATCTGCGTATGCAAACAAGAAAATAAATCTTCCAGTGTAGAATGGAGGATATGTAGGCTTTTACAGTTTGATTCATTTTCAATAATCATAATTCGCGTTAAGCAGAGCGCGTGCTTGCGAACGCTCACCAAAATTTGTGTCAAAGGTAAAGTTAGTTTTAAAGTTTGTTTGCGAGAACTCGATGGGGTAAACACGCAACTAGTCTATCTATTGCATAAACTTTTTTTCATTGAGCTTGTTTATTGACCTTCAATTTTACAACATATCAGAAAGAAATATTAATATCTATAGTAAAAAAAATCAAAACATTTTTAATTTAAGGTAGTTACATGAACTTCTGAATATCCTATATCTATTTAAAATTTAATTACTTTAAGCTATACATCATAAACATTCTGATAAATGGTTTGTGTTCTTTTATGTAAAGCAGAAAGAAATAACAATATAATTTTTAATTTAAATTATCACATACTTTATAACTTCTATAATTTGTCAATTGCGCTCAGTAAAAATACAAAATTCCTTATCTGAACTTGCTAATAACATATAATAAGATATGGCAGTGTCATTTTGATTGGTGGAATCTGCACCGAATTTACATTACAGCATCTTTAAAGTCCAGGTAGTTTCGAGGTTTTGTCAACATTTTCAATTATGATTATATGAGATATTGTGCTCGGTAAGTAATTAACGAAGTTTGAAATTACTTTTTTTGTTTTTACATTTAATGTCAGTTTGCAACAACAACACATATGGTCCTAATTGCTCTAGGACATGTGGACATTGTCTCTACCTGTATGGAGAAAAATGTAACCACGTGACCGGTCAATGTTCTCGCGGATGTGCTTCCGGCTTTCAAGGAGACCTATGCATTGAATGTACATACATTTTATATATTCAATTTATGTTAATTTAATCAGTGCCCATAGTGCATGCGTAGCATTTTCCCCGCAACGATAGAAAAACTGCATAAATAACTAAATATGATTGGCGTTTGTCTTTTGATTTTTTTTTTCACCAAGATATGACTGTATGTATGATTTGTCAATTACGATCAAATATTTGAATTTTACTATTATCAGATTATGTTTAAGTTTAAGTTTTTCATATGAATTTAATCACTTTTTTGTAATTTAGTTCAATTGAAATCAATCAGAAATGATATATCACACTGTTAATTAACTTTCGCTGGTTCCCAAGTATATTTATAAAATGACATCGAGTTGGAATGAAAACCGAAGAAATTACCATTGGTGTTGGTCTATCTCAAACTATGTTTGTATATAAAGAAAGGAGCAGAAATTTAACAGATCGGATTAAAGTGATAGTTTAGGTATATGTTAGTGACAGCTGAAATTACACAATTCTAAAATTTATTTTTATAATAGCACCAAATAAGTCAGAGAAAGAAAAATAATTAATGATGAAATTCATATAACGTAAAATGTTCCTTGTTTTTTATCATTAGACAATGTATATACACCAATATATTGCATAACCCGATATTATATAAAAAGAAGGAAGATTGGACAATTGCAATTGCTTCCTGGTTCCTTATAACTCAGCCAGGAATTAATCAAAACAATTAATATCCTTAAATGTGATGTAATTCATTACCTAAAAAAGTACATGTAAACACCACTTAAAAACAACTCACACAATTTAACAAACGAAAACGAATGAATTTAGGTAAAACAAATTAAAAAATATCGTTGTACCTTTCATGTGTAACTGAATTGATTTAGAGAAACTTATATTTGATACCTTTTTGCAGTTATGATCCACCTGTTATACATATTACAGTTAAAGTTTCTTTTCATTTCGTCATTACAGATTTCTGGTTATTTTCGGGCAGTGCTATTCTCATATGTACATGTAACTGTATTGATTAGAGAAACTTATATATGGTACTTTTTGCAGCACATGGTCCACCTGTTTTGCAAACCACAGTTCAAGTTCCTTGTTATTCCATCGTCGCCGTAGTCGTATTATTTTCAGGCAGTGCTATTCTCAACCTGATTTGCTTGTAAGTCTTTTTCTAGTGATCGGGTCATGTTTCACTTGCATATAAGGATGCTTGTTGAACAACATATTAACCATTGGATCTAGCAAATACATTCAGATATGATTTTTGGGAGTTAATTTTAATCAACTCTCCTATGCAGTTACTCGGACAAACCGAAAATGAAACAGTGTTTGGACCTCAGCACAAATCATCGCTGCTGACAAGACTTAGTTCTTGAAAAAAATTGATAAATTCGATGTAATGTATGCTAAAGCATTGTTTTTCAAGGAAACTTATTATAAATACCTTGAAAAAAGTCAGATTTTAAATGGTACGAACAATTTAGATATGTTTTGTAGTCGTATGTATTCCTACGCCAAAGTTCAATATAGTCTCGTTCAACTCGCACTCGGCTGTCTCCGTAAATCTCCGACAAGCAGAGAGTCTCTCTTGCTTGTCGGAGATCTACGGTGTCAGCCGAGCGTTTGGTTGAACGAGACTAGAGTTTAATATTGCTTGGATCCATACAATTTTCGAGAAATATTTGTATTACTGATACATAGTTTGATTGAATTAATCTTATCTTTAAATATTATTTAACATGATTCATATGGGGGTTTCTCGACATTCTTGTCGAAAAAGTCCAAAAATTCATAGTATAAAAATGTGCGTAATTCGAAAACAAATTAGAAACTACATGTAGCCTACTTGTAATGCAAAATAACATATCATAGTTTTTAAAATAAATTTACATCGACAAAATCAACTCCCGTCACGGTCACAGTACCACGAATTTCATTTAGGTGGGATGGCCCATTCCCTTTTGTCAGGCTTCCCCACACTGCATGTACATTTATGTCAAATCGAAAATCATCTCATAATTTATGGAAGTTTGCAAGGCACTACAAGGGAAAAAAATGAATAAGTAAAAGGCCCACAGGCCACATCGCTCACTGAACAACACTTTGTTGTATGATTCGGGGTCACATTTTAAACACAAGATGTAATTATTATCGGGGTGATAATAAAGTCTTCCGTACGAACTAGGGTAGGAAAGACCCACATGGGTCAAACGTTACAGACAAAACGATTTCAAACTTGATTATTTCTATTTCTGAAATTTCCTGATGCTCCCCAAGGGTGATTTACCATATATAGAGTGAACCAACATAACCCAAGGAACAAGAATATATTTGATTTAGGGTTGGGATTCTCAGCCATTTTCAAGATATTTGGGCGCTTCATGTTTTGACATAAGGAACAAGAATATATATGGTTTAGGGGTGGGGCTCTCAATTGTTTTCAAGAGTTTTGTCCACTTTCTGTTTAAGTGGGGGTGGGGGGGGGGTTCAGGACCACCCCCAAGGACCATGGCCTACATACCATTGGATGCCCCTTAACACATGGAACAAGAACATGTTTAATTTTATAAATTTCACACAGAAATAAAATTTAAGTATAAATGCTTACATATGTCATCTATCTGATGTTAACATAAAAATTATACTTCCGGTGAGATATTTCAAATATCTCAGGTAGTCTTTTTTAAAACAAAGGTTTAAACCGCGAGATCTCAGAAACTGTAAGTGATCAAGACAGGAATCTTACATGGATGATAAACATTAGATAGAAGATGTGTTCAACTGTTTTCATTTTGTCAACTGTCACTTCTGGTCCACACCGGAAGATTTAAAACAAATCAAATTGTTTAAATGTTTAACTGTTTTACTTCAAGAACTGGAGATAAATTGATAGACAATTAAGTCATTTTGTCTTATGTTTAAAGAAATACTAACTTATATTTTCATTGAGCACTTTTGTTTGTCCGTCTCCTGTTCTGAGACATAAAACATTGAGTCCTCAAGTTCTCAAAAACGATAATGATTTGAACAATCAAACTTTGTAGGATGATAAACCTAGGTATGAAGATGTGTTTACATTATTTTGTTTTGTGCGACGTAACTTCCGGTCGTCATCGGAAGCACTTTACATTTTTTTTCTTATTTTATATATTTTAAATGGAATGAATATTACAGTATAAAATCATATATGTGTCATCTATACAATGTTAAAAAAGCAAACAATTTCTACTTCCGGTTGTGAGATATCTCAAATAGCTTTCCTTTTTACAAATGTGATGCCCACGAGATTTAAAAGTCACTGTAAATGATTGAAACAAGCTTTTATGAATTATAGACGTTTGATAAAAGATGTGTTTAACGGGTTTTATTTTGTCAACCGTCACTTCCGGTTCTCATCGCAAGGGTTCAAACAAACCATGTTTTTAACAAAGTTTAACTGACTTTCTTGGGTGTTTCATCTCACATGATAAACAGTGATGTACACAAGGCAAATTTTCGAGAAATACCAGCTTTTGTTTTTATCAATCACTTCCTTAGGTACGTTTCCGGTCCCGAGACAAAAAAATATTATTTCAACGAGATCTCAAATTTGGCAGAGAACAACAAAACTTTGAGGAAAGATTGACTTATGATTGTACAAATGTTTAACCTGTTCTGTTTGGTTTGGTGTTACTTCCAATTGTCACAGAAATTACTTCAAAAGGTGATCTCTTTTTCATTCTCGTTTTTTTACATGAAAGTAACGTCTGGATATTTCATTCACAATAATTATTATATCCATTTTTTTTCTATGTGAGAAAGCAATGTCTTACAATTCAATTAATACATGTATATCAAAACGGAAGACCTTTTTGTTGCTTTTGCAGCAAGAGTCCAGTTATTTGTTTTTTCTTTCCGGACTCGGTGTTTAAATTGTGGATAGATCTGCAAATCAATTTGCGCTCATTCAAACAATAAGATGTTTTCTTTGGATATTGCTAAAACCATCGGGTTAATTAACAGTTTTCTACAATGATCGTTACCTCCAAAATCCGCAGCAATCCTCAATGAAAGCGTTTTATTGTTTGTATTTACATCATTCTTTTAACAAATAACTAATCGATTGTAAAGGGTAATTACAAGTAACTAAATTATTGTAAATGGACTTCTTATCAATTGTACTTTGGTACTTTAAAAAAAGAAATAGCCAAGATTAATTTGAGCCAGATAACACCATTTTTTGGTGCAGTACGTGATGTTTTCTTAGGTTTCGACCGATAAATAAGCTTGTTAGAACTGGATCAAGTAGATTTCAGTCATGTCAATTTATTTGGAAAACTGAAAATTACAATCGGTTTTCTTAAGAAATTAAGGAGTCGCTAGATAAAAGCATTTTAGAGAGGTTTAGCAGATAAAAAGGAGAATATTACAATAACCTTACGTTATCAGTTATTGTAATGACAAATTTCGACAAACACATATACAATCGAAAACATGCATTGACTCTAAATTATCTCTTATAAAAAATATGCATGTTTGTTGACTTAAAAACATGGTGTTCAATAAAAATTACAATTGCAATATGATTTATTTACTTCTAAAAGCAATTTCTATTGATTTGATTGAAGGTTATTTAACAAGCGGCCCATGGGGTCACATCGCTCACCAGAGCAACAATGACTTTAAAAGGGATTTTCAAAAGATATTTTGCCATATGGCCCCTCGGTAGAATAGCATGTACTAATTATTGTTACGTATTCGAATTTTACACTTTTTTGTACACATGTAATCTTTGACATTGTTTCTTTTTTGGAAAACTATTTTTACCGAGAATAAGAAAAATCCTACGCAAAATATATAACTAAATATTGGTAGGGGTACACTGTTAACATCCAATTCCCAATATTTTCGTTCTGCCCCCTCCCCCACCTTATAAAGCGACCAAAATATATGAGAGCATATAGGTACATTTTCTTCTTCAAGTACTTACTATATATATATATATATATATATATATATATATATATATATATATTATAATAACTGAAGCGTATTTGTGCCACATATACACATCACATTTATTTATTCTTCACTTTAATCTGTAAAATTTACATTTTAATCTGTAAATTTCGCACTTAAATCTGTAAAATTCACACTTTAAAGTGTAAAATTTACACTTTAATCTGTAAAATATACACTTAAATCTCTATGTTTTGCACTTTAATCTGTTTAATTAACCCTTTTTTCTGTATAAGTCACACTTTAACAAGTAAAATTCAAAATTTAATCTGTATATTTTACACTTTAATCTGTCAAATTCACACTTTAAACTGTAAAATTGAATATCCTCTGTTCTTTTCTCTGATTAACCATATCACCTCGTTTATAAAAGTTTTGAAATTGGGACCTGTATTGTTTATGGAATACTCTCAGAATTCTTGTTCTAAATAGTCTAGAGAGTTGGTGTGTAATATTGGATTTTCTTTACTTTACTTCGCAACCACTCAGCGACAAAGAGATTGTCCCTGATGTCTACACATAAACCCCATGGACTGAATAAATCACATTGATCAACGTAGCGGAGGAACTGTCCGTCCTGGTCTAGGACATGGATACGGTGATTGAACCAGTCTGCTATCAGGATCCAACCTTGGCTGTCTGTTGTGATGCAACGAGGTGTAAATGACCCCTTAGAGGTAGAGGGATGACCAGTGTAGGTAAACCGGAAATTACCGGCCTGATCTACTACTACTACTGCATTGGCTCCATAATCTGACACGCATATATCCAGGTTGCTGTTTTCGTTGATGTATTTAGAGTTATTAACAGCTGAAAAGAGAGGTTGTCCTTTGTCATTGTACTGTATACTTTGTTTCTCTGAAGAGCCAAAATAACGCACAACTTTTGATTGTATTTTATCGTCATTGTCCATGACAATCAGTAGGTCACCAGATGAGGTACTACAGACACAGTCAGGTCTCCATCCCTGTAGTTTGATCAATGTCTTTATATTTTCTTCTTCAACAATGTTGACAGTTCTATCATCATAATCTGTATAAACTATAACCCCACTCCTTGTCACTGCTATGTCCCCTGGTTTGTTACCCGACTTTGTTTTGATTGACCCCACTTGTTTCCCCTGATTGTTGTAGAGTTTCATGACTTTGTTATCACCACCTATTATGAAAGCATCATCATTCAAACATGCCATACTGTGTATTCTTTCGTTTATGCTCATTTCGGTGATGATGCGTGGTACATCCGATAGTGGTCTATCCAACGGAGAGAACTCTAGACTTAAAGAATCTATAGTGTAGCCAAGTTCACCTCTAACAATTAAACACATGTCATAAAGATTCCTGATCAAACTATTATAGTACCTTCTCCATTGGAAATTATAGACCATCTTTAAGGGAAGAAACAAAAGTAAAAATACATTAAGGACAGTTTTGAAAACCAAACTACTTAGGGTTGATGAGCTGTTTGTTTCTACTGTTGGAATACTGAGATCGGAAGATGAAACAACATTTGGGGCATCCACTGTGTAGCCGTTTTTCTTTGTTGTAATGGAGAATGCTGACAGTGAACCAGATTGCTGGTAAAGTTGTTCTCTGTAAATTTTCTGGGGGGTGAATTCTGGCAGATGATCAGTGAGTTTAGGAGTAAATCTTCGGAATTCCGCATTTCCGGAGTTGTAGGTAAAGACACTTGGGTCGATTTCATTGGAGTTCAATATCCTTCTCAGATAAGCACATAAATCTTCTAAAATCGTTAAGTCTCTCTTCATGACTTCTTTTTTGGCTTCAAAGCTTTCCAAAATACTATTTGTCTTATGTCCTAGATGTTTACCAGAGACGATGCAGTGTACACATATAGGAATGACACATTTTTCGCACAAAAGTTCACATTCTTTTGACAAATGGTTTGAACATTTTGGATATATCACAGTAGATCCCCTCATTTCAAACGGCACCATTTTATGTTTTTTGGATGAATCTGAGACATGTTCCCCCACACAGGCTTTACACAAATGTATTCGGCAAATGTCACAGTGCAAAGGCGGGACCAGGGCCTCACAGAGATGACACCGTAACACATCCTGCAGGCTGTTTTCATGGTCCATGGTTAGATGCCTTTATGTAATTAACTGGTCCTGGTTAAATAATGGAATTGACACATGCTCAGACATCACATGCATTTTTAAAATTTTTATGAAAATTGTTATTTATTTTGTACTTAATATTAATTTAAATTCATGGGGGCTATTTTTCGTGGATGGCAAAGAGTTAAATATGTTTGTTGGGATGAAACGTTTTAAATACTTTTATTAATTTAATAATTTGTTGATTACACTAATCTATGAATGTATGAGGCTTTGGTTTCAACAGGATCCCTAGAAATTGTATGATTTTCTAGTATATCTGTTTTATTTGCTATAAGACCTGTAATGCAGATAAATACATTGCAATTTTTAAGGGATAACAAAGATATAGATATATAACACATTGAACAACGTTAAACAAGAGAAAGTCTGTCAAAGTGACAACAGACTGGGTTTTCTTTCGTGTGAACAGTATCCATAACCCATTTGTAAACCCTGAATTGAGAAACGCTACCTATCCAGAGAAACGGGGTATTCTACATGCAATATTTTGCCAAAATTGCTACCTATCCAGAGAAACGGGGTATTCTACATGCAATATTTTGCCAAAAAATTACTAAGTTCATCCGGTGGTATTTTTTCCTAATTTTTCAAAAATCAAAATCCATGTAATATGCACATTTCTGATATATATACCATATATATAAAAATCTTCCTATCTTGAAAACTGTAGGAGAAGTTATAAGTATAATAAAGGTGCCCTAAATGCAATATTTTTCAAAAAAAATACTAAGATTAAAAGATTGTATTTCTTGCAAATATTATAAAAATCTAAATCCAATAATATGCACAGCTCAAATATATGCAAGGTCGATCTGCAAAACAAAAACTACTACTAATAAGGATAACGAATTTTAAGAAAAATCCCTAAAAAACTTACACTGTGATTGAGATTTCCTTTTAAGATTTTGGCAGTGACACTAAATAGATAAAATGCACTTTTCATTCACAATTTTTATAGATATGTAAGTCCGAATTTCCTCTATTAGTTTTCAAATTCCTACCTATTTTTGATTCAATATAACAAAAATCTAAATTACGCATTAAATTTATATGAGGTCAATGATAAAAATTTTGAGATATGGTGTCTCTTATCATTTTAAAGCATTTTTTAAATATTTTTGAAGTGTGTGCCAATACGATTATGTAAACGAAAAAGCGAGATAAAACCAGAAAAATATGCAAAATTATTTTACTTACGAATTAAACCTTAGCTTTAAATATTATAGAACTACCAACAATATTTAAGTGGAAAACAAAATCCGAATTCCTTTTGTTTGCTTAAGGTCAAACTTTGAGACTAATTCCATTATATAGTGAAAATATCGAATGTTTTATCAATAATAGTTCATTTTATTAATACATTTTGTGTTTCGAACAAATTTTACCCATGACATTGACCTTTTTTAACAATCGGGATTTCAGAACTCAAACCTGGAGTAAATTACCTCCTTAAAATGTGTAGCTGATATCCATACAATAGGGGAACCGTTTTGGTAGCCTCCCGCTCACCCGGCCATCCGCCAGATTTAGCATTTCAATAACCGGATTTTTCCTTTGAAAAACCTGGTAAAATAATGAAGATGTGAAAGGAATGGAGAGCCTTATGTACGTTATCATAAAACTCGGTAACAAAATGAAATGCTTGTATTTTGTTATGAAATATATATGACAAAAACACATTCAAAATTCCATAAAGAATAAGGCTTAGTGCTAATATGCTTAAAGGACAGGTGACACAATCACAAAAACATTGACCAATAAGTTAAATTGTGAGTGGGACACAATTTCTGCAAAATTTTCCTTACTACTCCCATCTGTTTCACAGATATTGCTGAATTACTGAGCTGATAAGACGCGTGAGCTCAATATGCATATCTGAAGCCTCTGAGATCGGAAACCTTCGGTGCGACGTAAACAATCATCAAAAACATGGAATCATTGTTTCTAAAGAAAGGATTTTGTTTTGTCAACACATAGTAAGTGATAATGCATAGAGACTTTTCGTAACCAGGAATTTCACCGGATCTTAAACCCTAAATAAACCCCAATTAAGTTAATTGGACTTAATAAAAGGTTTTTTGATTTAAGAAGTATAACTAGAAATCCTGGTTCCTGTAAGCAAATATGTTTGTAAATTTCTTTAGTTCCACAAAATCAGGGGTCTACCTTAATCTCAATACTTATAACCCAAACATCTTTTAATTTCATTTTCAGTATGGTATTTGATCATGTTTGTTTATTGAAATTTAATTAAAAGAACTACCAATTTCCATAATCAGTAAAGACTGAAACAGTAGTTTTTTTCAACATAGTATTCAGGTTTTAAAAACGTGTTAATCTCAGACTCCTTGAATTTTATCCAAATGTAAATTGTTCTTTCTTTTAATAGTTTATGAAGATCATTTTTTGGTAGTACTTCTGAGTTGTGTATAATGTATTTTCTGTTGATCAAACCTAAAAAAAAAAGCCCAAAAACGAGCTGTTATGCACACTGATGACTTCTTTTACATTGACATTAGATTCAGATGGACAATGACTTATTTTTTTTACAGCAACACCAATTGATACAAATAGAACACAAAAAAGGATTTATATGTGATATAATAACAATCTAACTCATCGTGCTCCCAGTTGAGTTTTTTTAAAGAAAAAAAATATTTATATTAATATCAACTTATTCAAATCAATGATTTGGATCTGCAAGATTGGATGAGTATGCATATTCAAACAATATATTTCAAACTTTACTGAATACTGACAATCTGAACAAGTGGTTGCCTGTCTGGCTGACAGGATGATAATCTGCTATAAATGATTATCAATCACAGAGTCTTCAGATTCATTCTAATTTAATTCCTTTTTTTCAATTTCTATTACCACTATCTTATGTACACAACATTTCTCAAAAACTCCATTAACCAATAATACAACAAGTCATCTTTGTACATTGTATAAGCTTACTACTTTGTTTTCAGGAGAGGGTTCATACACTACGCTATTCAATAAAATATGCTTTTAATAAATTCACTTTAATCTGATAGTGCTTTATTTCGAAATAATTATTTGCAACACAAATACACTATCCTGTACGTGCAAATAAATCCTCGTCCATTGCTCTGTTTACTATGTAGTCGATAGCTGACTATGTCGTCTTTGACGAATAACGCACAGGGGTTTCTTATCTCATTAAAGATCGGCAAAACTCGGAGATCTGTTGCAGCTGGGATTTTCAGCACACTTAATTGAGCTGTGTGTTCTTATCTGATGCTAGTCAAATGGAAAAATTGTTATAAACTGATTTATATTTATGAAAGAAAATGTTTTTAGAGGAAAATGATTTTGTGTCACCTGTCCTTTAAGACAAAAGTTTTTTTTTAATTCGAGACTACAATAGCAATACAAAACCCTCTTTACAAGAGTCAAAGACGAAAGTTTGTTAACAAAGTCTGAAAACTCTTACAGTGTCGAATATATTTTAATAGGAATTGAAGAAATGAGTTGAATAAATCCAAAAAGGGACGTAAATTAACACGTGTAACAGAGCCACTTATTGTCTCTGCTAGGGTTGAACCCGGGTCCTCTGGAAAGCCTGTCCAGCACTCTACCTATTGAACTAAAGGGTTAACCCACTAGCCAGAGCTAGTAGGAATGTCATATACCTGACTCTACCACACATGCATTATTAAATTATTAAAGTAAACAAAATATTCGAACTTCATTTGCTCACTAGTAATACATCCGTTCCGATGTGAATAAACAATGAAATCAAATTCTACATTAAAAAGGAAGGTTTTAATTTCAAGCGTCTGCTATAAGCAGTTGCTTAAAAATGTGTGGGGAAAATTGTTTGAAAACAAACAAAGTCGCCATTTAACAGGAAGTTGACATCTGTTTTGTTCAAAAATGAATCCTTTTATATGGCATGCCTAAATAAAGATTGTGTTATATGTCAAGCATCAGCGAATAATAGTTGCTGAGACATCTTTGACGAAGAATTGTTACGGATAGACACACACATACAAACACAGACAAACACAAAAGGTTAAAAGAGTACACCACTCCCCTTTGGAGCGGAGGTATAATTGTTTGCAATTTCAATTAATTTCAGTACAAATCTTTGGGTTTTGATATATGCTATAGACTTCAAGGTTGGGCCATAGGTCTATATATGGTTATAATTTTACAGTAGGGACTATTTGCGGGTTTGTGATATAATACCACAAGTGGTGTATAAATTAAGAAGACGTGAAATACAAACCTTAGAATTGATCCACTTGCGTCTATATAAAGCCACACAAATATTTTTTTTTTTAAATTCCAAACTGTTTGGTTATTACGTATTTCTATACATGTTAGCCTGTACTTGAAAAGATCGATACAAAATGAGCTTTAGGTCTATTTATGGATCAGTTTTTAAAAACAGTTGGTTGTGAAAAAAGTGTTTTATTAAAGAAAACCAAATTTATGGGTTTTGTATGTTAATTTTCCAAAATTTAATTATAATCTTAACCTTGTGCAAAAATACATTCAACAATATGAAAAGTCACATTTTTTTTCTGCAGACTATGTATTTTATAGAAAATTCATACTTTGCATAGCTTCGATGAAATTCGGAACGTTTATGAATGTATTTTTCCCAACACTTAGAGTCTGACGGTAAATATATTTCAATGTTTAAATCTTATTACAAAAAAAACACACATTTTCTCGTACAAATACGTGCATACCTGTACACACGGGACAATTATAAGATGTTTCCCTCTTGAGTTATGATGGTTAATGTCAGTCTTGAATTCGTTAAAGCTGAACACCGCTCGTAAATAGGCACATTTACACAGGTACCTGACATATAAACTCTTCGATTTCGTTACACCCGATTGCACATCTGAAACTCGTGGCCCACGTGTAGTGTTCCTTTTGTGGTCTTTATTAAGGTCTTCCGCTGGGAGCGGAAGACCTTACTATTGTTCTGAGAAAGAACAAGTGCACTTAAGCTATAGAGAATGGGCCCTTTTTCAGTGCCGTTTATATGTAGAAAATATCAACAAATTGCTTTTTTCTCGTAATAGTTAAACACTCATAGATACTTCTGATTTATATGCAAGCTTAAATTTACCAAAATTAGAATACAATTTAAAAAACTGAGGATTTTTAAATGCCTATAAATAATCTAAATCCGGAAAAATCGAACCGAACCTACTTGAATTGCGTCTATTTAAATCAGAGGGAGGAGACATTTAAATCAACATTGCTCTGTTGGTGGATCGATTGGCGCGTTTGCTGAATTATACTTTATGCATTATTTTACGTCTGAAAAAAAATCGAATGAAGCTTTGAAGTTGCATATTACCATAGTGACAAACAAACCATCCTGACCATACAAAGATGATGGAAAGCGATCTAAAACGTGTCAATGTTTTACAGTGAGCACATTTGACAAACGTTTACCTGTATAGAAACCACGTGATTGTTTGAAATAATTTATTCCATGCATAAGTTCAAACATGGGTCACGCAGGTAATAGCTTTCGCTTGCTATAGGAAAAACCTTGAAATTTTCATACGTTTTTCATTTTTTAGGTACCAGCCTAACCGAGTACAAACTTCTTACTTTCACGGGAGTTTACTAAATGTATAATGCGTATTTTGTCTTTTCCACAAGTTTGTACTCGGTTAGGCTGACAGTAAACAAAGGCTTTAAAATGAATGCCTGTCCTCGATTTACTATACAAAAACACGAATGTCTGCTGACCCCTACTATGTTTTAAAGCTTCGTGCATTTTATATACAATACATTCAGCGCTAAAACTTGTTAATTCTTATGGAATAGATATCAATAGATAATGTTAGGGGAAAAAATATGCTTAATTTGATTCTTCATATTTTCACTTTTCACCGGGGCCCATAAGTGCACTCGTCCTTTTCAGAATTCTTCTTATTTTTTTTCTTCTAGAGGCCAACTTTGATCCTTAATATCTCTTCTTTTTTTTATCACCAATTGCTTTGAAACGTTCAGGTCTGATAACTTGCCGTGCGATGTTGTCGTTGCATATTTTAGTTGATGAAAATCCCCATCTGGTTTTTGGTTATTCCCCTTTTAGTAAAATTAACGACTTCTTTTGTCGCAATACTCACCGAGACTAAATGGTTCGTATCTTAAGTTTTAACTGCTTTGAAAGGTAATATTGGCATTCCGATAATTTTGAAAATGAATAATTAAATAAAAATGGTTAGAATTACAGTAAAATAACCGGCATCGGTCTTTTTCATGACGGATCTAGAAAGGAAGGGGAAGAGTTCCAACCCCCCCCCCCCCCCCCCCGCAAAATTTCTTTCAATTACGTGTACATTATAAACTTACCAAAATTTGCTTCGGACATCCCTTGGCAAACTCAATTAACCTTCAAACCTTCAACTCCCACCCCGGAAATATTTTCTGATCCGCGCATGCTCCCCCTCCTCGAAAAACAAAGTTATTCTTCAGAACCCCCTGTAAAATATCCAGGATCTCCGCATATATACTAAGAGATTCATCGGCGCTTGCGTTCGATAAAAATGCGTGTAAAATGTTTGCCAATGGTCTTTTTACCTTCATACTGGGAAAAACCACAGTCCCACTGTGTGAATAAAATGCGGCGAATCAAACTATAGACAACGTGTTGAGATCTGTATCTACTTATAAACATATAGTGTAGTACTTTGTTTCTTTTACTCAGTGTTATACATCTAATATTGTAACATGGTCAGCTATCAAATTTTTGTATTACGTCACAAGTATGATACAGCTACAACGGAAGACCTAATCGTTGCTTGCAGCGAGCTCGTCTCTAGTTTGATGTTATTGTTCATTCTCCTGGCTTGAAAAAAGTGCGTAAAAACATGGCGAGGCAAGATGAAGGTCCACACATGTGAGACATCTACAGCGAAGTACTGTTAAGAGGCCTGCCATTAAATGAGGGTTGTAGGAACAGCAGTGATGAAAGAGAAATATGGCGGACAGTGTATATTTAAGAGCGCTGTTCAGCGTTAGTATCATGCGCTGATATAGAAGTGGGATCAATAATAATTAATTGGTCAATGATTATTTACAAACAGAATATGCACATAAAATAAGAAATAAATGCATAAAATTTAATGACCACGAAAATAAAAATATATTAAATTTACATAGTTAAAGTATGGCAAATATGCCTCTGACCCTCGCCCCAACCCCCCTCCCATGGATTAGGAAATTCATGATGCAGGGAATTTTATTTTTTCCTGGTATGAATTTTTTTGGAGTTATAGGTATAGTTACGCCCCCCCCCCCACCCGGATTAGGAATTTCATGATATTGGGAATTAGGGGGTTTTTTTGCTTGTCAAGATATCAGATGATTACTGTAGCCCCCCTCCGACTTTCAATTCGGACCCCCCTCTCGAAAAATTTCTGGATCCGCGCATAAATATCATTTAATGATTTTAATAATATTAAAATCTTCCTGGTGCTGAGTGATTGTGTACAGCTGAGCAAACAGTTTATGTGTAAGTGACGATCTAGACAAATAAAACAAAACAGGTTTTGGTGCATTCAGCGGTGGTGTTTTCTTTAAAAATAGTCATTGAGAGGTATTGGTTTCTGTTAAGGATATTTTAAATTCTGCATATAATGTTTGGACATACATTTAAGCTTTAATACTTTTTGACAGTTCAAGGTTACTTGAAGGAAATTTGACAAATACTGGCGTTATTATATTTTCTTGGGGGGGGGGGGCTGTATCTATCACCCTTCCTCTATTTATATTTACCTGCTACATACAGGCTCGTTGTTTCTATCTCTATTTCTTTGTTTTACAGATGCCTTCTCTCCTTGCTGCTACTTTTTCACACCCCCCCCCCCCCCCAAGAGTTTTATGCTTGTCCCATTTCAAAAAAACTTTGGGGAATAATATTACGGAAATTCTTAACTATGTTTATTATTGGCTTCAGCTGCAGGGAGCTTATCTGATCTGAAACATCTTGTAATTATGTCAACATGGTAGGTAACTATTGCACACCTCACAGCCTACTCAATAGTGAGGGTCATGAACCCTGGGGAGCATTCATTATTGTCCCCAAGAAAGATAACTCTTGAAAACGTGCAATGACTATAGTCCGTTTCTTAATCTTATTAATATAAAAAATTGGGAAAAGTTTTCAAAGTATTTTAATTATAATTAATACATATAACAATGAGTAGAAGACATGAAAAATGCATGAAAGAAGTACATTAATTACTACATCGGAGGAAAAACAACGTGCTCAGAAAGCTTACTCAAGCATGGCCATAGGTTTTAGACTTTCGATTTTTGGGACTAATCCAAACAGAAGAATAAAATCCACATTATTAAGGGGAAAATGAAAAAAAAAAATATATATATATATATATATATTCAATGTAATTCAATAAAAGCCGATCTTATAAACAGATCGTCGTTTAGTTTGTGTTTATTCTTAAGTCGACCTGCCCCCTTCACGAGAAAAATAATAAGCCTCCGATTTTTTTTAGCATTTGTTTATTTCTTTTGTGCCAAGACTGGCCGATGGTTTTTTTCAAAACAGGCCTAAACAGGCCGCAGGGCCCAGTCTGAATTTTAGTTATATCAACGTTTCTACAACGTTGTAGTCCATGGTTAACCTGATAGTAATATGTTGCATTTACATGTACCGTTTTGTCAGAGGGTACAATCGCAAATTTCCATAAAAATATCTCCTCTGCCCCGTATGGATAATAAACGCAAACTATTTCGATGTTTTTCTTGTTTTCTCTATCATATCTTTTGTTTCACCTTAGTCGAAACAATTTTATGACGGCGCACTGTTCCGTGCGGACATCTGACGTGTTCAGGCGTTTTAAAAGTCATGTTCTCTCCGTAATATCTTTTAAAAGTTATCTGATAGTTTGAATTTTTTTTTTTTTTTTTTTTTTTTTTTTTTTTATTCATTTTCAATACAAATACATCTATACCATCATTCACACCACACCACTCCCACACAGATTGGGAAAGTAAATATAAAGATAATAATACAATAATGATAGGGTCTTACTACACATTATGCCACGTCAAAGAGGCATACCCATCTTGACCATTTCTTTTGGTAAAATCTATTTTCCAACATTAGTTTTTCTAAAGAATAGTAATTTTGTAAATATTTCACAATATTCTCAAATGCAATAATAGCAGATTTTCTGGATTGACTAAAGATATGTCTCTTAACTAACATGATAATTAGGTTTATAGCTAAGTATTTCTTTTCTGGAACACCAAAAATAACAGTTTTGGCATCAAATACTATTCTTTCACCAGACTTTCTAAAAATCCAATCAGACATTAATAACCATATCCGAAAAATAGATGGACAGTAAAAGAAGAGATGTGTAATTGTTTCTGGTTCTAAAAAACATATTGAACATAGTGGGGAATTTTTAATTTTACACATGTGTAGTATTTTGTTAGTACCTAATATTCTGTGGATAATTCTATAGCTAAACCATATCAGTCCTGAATCTTTTGTGGCAGATCTAGGGTTTGAATAAGCCTGTTTCCAGTTAAAATCTAGAGGTAAATTTAAATTGAAGGCCCATTTGTTTTCACAAATAGGTTTATGATTAGATTTTACCATCAAGTGATCATAGATATTCCGTGCTCCTTTTTTACACAAGCAAAGTATTTTGATAGATTCAGGTTGGTATGGTTTGATTATTACTTGATGTGAAAACTGCTTAACATTTGGCCAAGCACAAATAATTGCACGTTTCAAACCTTCATAAGTAGTAAATGGAATCTTAACTGGATATTCATTAGTGATTCTCTCATAACTAATGAATTCACCTTGAGTATCAAATAAATCATTAACAATATGAAATCCTTTCTCATAAAGAGCCTTACAAAATACATATTTATTTTGAATCTTTACTTTATTATTGTACCATAGTGGCTCAAGCATAATATTGATATTATCAGTCTCTATAGTTTCCAAAAAATCACATAAATAAAATAAGGTTTCTTTCCAAAAATTATTACGAGTGGCTTTTGCCCTCTGTCTACAATATTCAGGTCCAAACTGACATAGTTTATAAGTATGACACCCAGTTATTTCAGAAAAAATACTTATCCAGCTTGAGTTAGTTGTTAAAAGTCTCCTAATCCATGTTAGTTTAAGAGACTTAATAAATATTTCAACATTTGTCATTCTGCATCCCCCTTTTTCATAATCTAATTGCAATGTTTTTCGAGATATTTTGTCTATTTTATTTCCCCAAATAAAATTATACAGTGTTTTTTCAAATTGCCGTATCTATTGAGTACTTGGTTTTGGAAGAGAGGTAAACAAATGTGTGAATTTTGATAAAAGTAAACTTTTAACAACTGTAATTTTTCCCAATGTTGAAATATTTCTTTTTAACCAGTGGTTAATTTCTTTCTGAACTAGTTTTAGTTTATTATCAAAATTCAGTTGTTCCATGTTTTTTAGGTTAGCAGTATATGTTACTCCGAGAATTGTAAAAGGTTCTGTCGTCCATTGTAATCCAGTATCACTGCAAATTGTATTTGAATTAATTTTTGAGCCAATCCAGACTGCTTTTGTTTTGGAAATGTTGGGTTTTAGTCCAGAGAATTTTGAAAACTGAAAAAGAAGATCAAGTGCGCTTTTTAAACTTTTTTCAGATCCATCCAAAAAAAGAACTGTATCATCTGCATATTGTAATAGACATACTTTTTCTTTTCCTATCTTAATACCTCTAATGTTTTTATTTTGTCTTATCAAAAGTCCTAATATCTCTACACATAAGTTGAATAAATATGGGGATACTGGGTCACCTTGTCGACAGCCCCTGCCTATTTCAAAAATTTTGAAAAAATACCATTTTGAATAACACATAATTTGGCCCCATTGTATAGTACTGATACCCACTTGATAAGATCAGGACCAAAGTTAAAAAAATGTAATGTATTGTACATAAATTTCCATGATATAGAATCAAAAGCTTTTTCGAAATCTATGAGTAGAATCATACCTGGAATATGTTTATCCTGAGCTACATCAATTACATCATAAATCATTCTTGTATTTTCTCCTATAAATCTACCTTCGAGGAAGCCCTTTTGACTGTCGTGTATTAAGAAATCAAGGACATTTTTAATTCTATTTGCGATGCATGCTGAAACTATTTTGTATGTAACGTTAAGGAGAGATATTGGACGCCAATAAGTTAAATACTCCCTTGGTTTATCCCCTTTTGGCAGTATAAATATAATACCTTGTTTTTGAGTGACTGAAAGTTCGCCAACATCAAATCCCACATTTACTGATCTTAATAAAAAGCATCCAAGATCCTTCCAAAAAAATTTAAAAAATTCTGTACTAAAACCATCACTTCCTGGGCTTTTGTTATTTTTCATATTTTTTAATGCCAATAAGGCTTCCTCGTTAGTTATATAACCCTCTAAATTATTAGACATATTTTCATCAAGTACTCTAATATAGTTCTTATCAATAGCAATTTCAATATCAACATCTTGTAATTCTTTATCATAGCAGGAATATAAATTTTTATAAAACGTCTCAATTTCTGCTAAAATATCTTCCTGTGAGGTAATAACAGTACCATTGCTGCGCATAAGTTTGCCAACAGTTTTATTGACATAATCTCTTTTTTCTAAACTAAGAAAATATTTTGTTGGTTTTTCACCCTGTTCAATCCAGTTAAGTTTTGTTCTGATAAATAAACCTTTAATAAAATCTTTTCTGAATTCTTCCAAACTGTTCATTGGTTAATTTTTGAAGAATGTCCTCTGAATCATTACTATTCCTCAATATTTCTAGTTGTTTAATTTCTTCTTCCAGTAGTTTTATTCTTTCGTTTTTTAATTTTTTTTTTCTGGAACAGTACTGTATTGTGGCACCTCTTATGCTCAGCAATAGTTGTTCAAAAAACATTTGATCATCAATAACTAACTGTAATTCGTCATTCTTAACTGTATGGATACTTGCAGGATTGTATGGAAACACAGCATATTGTTCTTTAACTTTTTGTATATTACTTTTCACTAGATTAACATAAGTTTGATCTTGGAGGAGTGAATTATTGAACTTCCAAAAGCCTTTACCCTTTTCGACTTTAGTAAAATAAATTTCTATATAAACCATAGAATGGTCGGATCTATAACCAGGTAGAATGTCAGATTTATCCAATAAAGCCATTAATTCATTTGAAATTAAAAAGAAATCAATTCTCGCCTTTTTAGTTGGGTTTGTTCTGAACCATGTGTATCTTTTTCGTTGTTCATATTTCACTCTCCATGGATCAATTAAACTGTGTACTACTTTCATGTTCAAAACCTTCTCCCTTGCTCTTTTGTTATTAATATTGGTATAATTAAAATAATCTAAATCTATATCCTGAACAAGGTTAAAATCTCCAGCCATAATTATAAATTCACCTTGAAAGTTTGAAATGATGTCCGATACTGATTGAAAAAAGTTTGGATCATCATTATTTGGACCATATATATTAACTGATAATATGTCATATTTCTTATACATGTTAATTTCTAGAACAAGTAAATTACCTTCCGTATCCTTGTATTCATTCAGTACATGATACTCAAAAGTATTGTTAAACAAAATTGCAGTGCCTCGAGAATTAGATTGTCCAGGAGATATATAGATGTCATAGCCCCAAAAGGATCTAACTTGCTCATAATCATTAATAGTGAAATGTGTATCTTGCAAAAATGAAATAGAGAATTGTTTTTGTTTTATGTAATTTAACACATCTCTCCTCTTGTCGAGACCACCTAGGCCTCTACAATTAAATGTTACTATCTTAAAACTCATAACAAACTAAGTGTATAAAAGAAAAATGTGTGTAAACAAGGTGACATTGAAAGATGTGTGCAGAGAACGAAAATATGGTATATAGAAGAAGAAAAAACACTTTTCACTATAGCAAAGACCCCTACCATTCTCATACAATACAAACTTATTCCCTTTGAGATATGTATATGTAATTTACCAGCAAAGTACACAAGACTTCCACACAAACATACATACCAAGAAAAAAAACAAAAATAAATGTCAAAGGAACAAGTTTCTGGAATAAACGGGACATCGATCCCGAGTTCGAGCTTTCGCTGCTACAGATTCGATCCCGATGCGTTTATGCGACACTACTACCGGTACGGTGGACATCACGCTTGAAGTTTTTTGTTTATATCATCGAATATATCAAATGTGTAACGACGGTCGTTTTTGTCTATTGCAAACACTTTGCTGTTGAAATACCAGGCAGAATGCACAAGTTCGTGTTCTTTGAGTTTCTGTATGAGCATTGCGTTCTGCTGAGTAATGTAGTCCACCATCAAGAACTCCTCTTTCATTTGTTTGCGGTGTTTCATGATAAGTGTTTTACTTTCCGGACTTATCATCCTCACGATAATCGGTCGGGGTCCACCGTTCCTATTTCCGGGGACTCGGTGAATCGCGAGAATGTCGTGAGGGTTTACATCAACTTTCACCCTTTGTTTTAGGACTGCACAGAACTCTTGTTTGAGATCTTCCTTCGATTTTTCTTTCCAACCCAGTATTTTGATGTTGCATTTTTGGGAATATTGTTGGTTAAAATTTGCCATTGAAATGGCTTGTTGTGCATTTTTTGTTGTTATTCTAAGATCATCGCTCATTTTCTGCAGCTCTCTTTTTTCTTTTGCGATTTTCTCCCTTATGTCGGTAAGGTCCATAAAGCAGAGCATCAAATTTTTCGTTGGTATCAGCACGGGTTTGATTCAGTTTTTCGTCGACATTGCTGTTTGTAAATTTTTCTATCTCACCTTTAAGTTCTGTTTTCAGTTCAGTCTTTAATTCTTTTTTTTATTTCATCTTTGATTGCGGTCTTAATTTCTTTAACGAAATCACCTTTTAATTCTGATAATATGTTTTTTACCACAACGTTAATATCAGTTTTTGTTACCATTCCTTGTTTTATTTCCTGCAGGCTTTCGAGGATTGAATGTAGGTCATTTTCACCTGTTATCTCACCTGTGGTGTCTGAGGCCCCGACAGGGTTTTGATCAGAACTGCTTAATCGTGGTTTTTTTGTCGCTTTTTTGTCCGACACTACAGTGTTTTTAACTGTCGCTGATGCAGATTTAATGTTCAACTGTACAAGGTTTTTCTTTTTTTCTTTTGTGCCCTTAGTGGATGGTGTGGTCGACAGACCAGGGCCAGGGCTAGCACGATTACTAGCCATGTTTGTATTAACAGTGTTCACCTTTAAAGGTAGAATACAAAGACACTTCGAATTACGTTCTTATTCTGACTAAAATCGCAACTTACTGAGCACTGCGTGACTCCAGAAAGCTCCGCTAGCGAATATTATCCAAATACACATTGATACACTTGCAGAAAGCTATTATTATTCCACTTTGGTAGAGCTCGAAAAGAAATGCGTCCTACGCCATAATCAGTCACGTGGTCCTCAAATAGCTTGAAATGACATATGGAAGTGACCTACATCATACAGTCTTCATCAAAATAGAAGATAATGAAGTTTTGAAATGTTTTATAAAAACTTTAAATACTCATATCTAAAAAGTCAATTACAAAGTTTGGACAATTTTTACGCTGGTCCGTTCGAACTATCGACCCTTTTGATAAATTGAAATTTTAGTTGAATTCTATGGAAAGCTTTCAAAACCACTTTAGTTTGATTTTAAATTTTATGACAAAAACTTAGATATTAAACAATATGTATATATAAACCCATTTTAAATAACAAAATTGCCACTGTCCACGAACTTTTAATACAGCCCTCGTATGTTATGTGTATCTGTATCTATGTTATGTTAATAATTAAGTATCGATAAATGTTAGGTGCGCCCGTGTCTATAGTTTCAGGCCGGGATTTACATGTATTTTTATTATATTGTATGTACATTTTCTTAATCAAAAGTCAGTGATTTTATTATATATCGATCAGACGTTTTACAGGGATTTGGGCCTAAAATTCTTCCTACAATAATGGGAATTATCATATTCTTAGTTTTTATATGATATTGTTTCCTATATTTTACCTTTGTTTAGCATTATCATTACTTTCACAGAATATAGAATCTATCTTTCAAACACTGAAATTCTCGTTTTTCTATTATCTTTCCGAACTCGGATTATAACAGTCCCAGTACAATAAGGAGACAATTGCGCGTTTTTGATTCTTAAATTATGAAACGATTAAATATGATCAGTGTTGATCAAATTGAATAAAGACCCGATTTATTCACGTATCACCTCATAGTATTTCAGGAATGATACCTTATCACTTTTATTTATATTCTTTACAATCTTTGTACGATTAAATATCAAACATGTAATGGATAAAATAAATTGGACTAAACGCTAGAAAATTGATTTGTAGTGTTATCACAGAGGAAGATACTTGACAAAATTATATAATTAAAATAAAATTAACAAACGTCTGAATTTTGTTTTGACAACAACTACCTAGGTTTAAGAAAATATTCTATAACCACAAGACAATTTCCCAGCGGTTTTTACTGCGATTTTTTTATAGCTCAAAAAAAAACTACGTGATTTAATTTTAAACGACTAGAACATTTGCATAGGTGCACAGTCAAATATTGAAAATTGCCTTGCTAAACTTCTTTGTTTTGTACACTAGTCATTAGAACGCACTTTAAATGAATTTAGAAAGCGAGCCACTTATTTTTGTAAGGGGCTTGTTTCGTCCGCCAATTCGATCAACTCCCAACAATCTGCCACTTGTCGTTAAGAGAGCAATGTAGCAACCTCTAATGACACAACGACCACTAATGATAAAATGTTGCATCTGTGGTCAGGATTTTGACCACTAATGATATGAGCAACATGATAGCCCTTTGCCATTCAGCATGTATGCACAAGTCTTGTACCTATTTTTGTATGTTGGCGGTCTTTATATTGATTTCTAAACATTTTTTTTTTAATTCTTGCTTTATCTATTCAAAAATGATACCATTAAATGATCTGTTTATTGTCATAAGTTTTAACATTTCAAAGAAATGAACGATATAGTATAATATTTTCAGAACTTGAAATCGATAAGATCAAAATACATGTAAATGTTACTGAATTGTGCGTGCACCTGCATTTAGAAAAACCATTACTTTAAAATAACGACGCACGACATGAAATATATTTCATAAAAGAATTGAAATGTAGACGTATTAAATACTGAATTAACAATAAAAAAAAAACCCGCACAAAAGTGTAAAAAGCTTTATAACATCACAATCAGCAAAAGATAAGATATTTTGTTTTTAAGAAAAAAGAAAAGAAATAACAACCTGATGTAAATGTAGTTGAAATCAAAATATTTTTTAAAATGTAAAAAAAAAGGGATCATTGCACGAGTCTGAAAAAAAATCAAACGTACCTTTCTCTTGTTCACCCCTCAAACAAACTATCTGATCAATTAACAATGACCCCTTTTTTCACAGGAGATGAAAGCGTTTGATCAAAGATCAATAACCACTTACCGATAACGGTTCTTATCAGTGTGCATGTAGGTTCATGTAATTTTATATTGTGTGTACCTGAGTGTACTTGCGTTCCTTATCAAAATAAACATTTCTGTTTACAAAACCCAATCAAACAATAAATCGCATGATTTGTTAGTTCCCTACCGATAAAACCACTGGAAACCATTGCTGTTTTCCTATCTCTCTGTCAATCGCTTTGTCCTAAATTGAACTGGGTGAGATAACAACTAAAAGCTAGGACTGTATCACCCTAGAGGCTGATATTTCTCTGTCTTCTGTCTTAGCCCGTCGTGTATTATGTATTGCACTCAAATTTAAAATCGCTCATTTCCAAATATCTCTGCTTTTATTAATACTAGTTTGTGAAACAAAATTATAAAAGCATTTTTGAAAAAAATATAATTCAAAAATAGCGCAAATGAGCGATGTGTATCTAAGTAAAAGAAGTGACCTACACTACGGTATTTTATTAAAATCGATAGCATGCTTTAGTCGTTATTAATTAACATTTAAATTATGAAGGATATAGAGAATGATGGAACGATACCAAATCGTAGAAAACCACAGTTAAGATAGTATAAATTATGTCAATAAAGTAGTAGACGCGCCTATAAACTTTCTCAAACAACTTGCTCTAACAGATTGAACACAAAAGGAATCTGACAAGAAACTGAAAAAAATTGGCTCATTGCGTAGTTGCTCAGGATGGAAGTAACTCTATCGATGATTTTGAATTTTAGAAGATACCAGTGCTTCATTTTTGACAATAGAATCCTCTCTAGTTCTACTGTATTTCAAACGTTTTGAGATGTCTACTGTTTTTCAACAGTCCGACTACATTTACGGTTCTAAAGCCATCCCCGGCTTGGGCTGACACCAAACAATCGGGGTGATACCAGGGCTAAGATCAAAACAACTGTGTGGTAATTGATATGTATTACTCTCTCAATGACTATTTTCACATTGACGATGCTAGGTCCGACATGTACACATAATTAATTGTTCAACAACTTTAACTTAATTGTTTTTTTTTTCTTTTAAAGGTAGACTTTTAAATGTCACAGACTAAGATGTACTAGATGGGATAATTAAAACTTAAAGAAGCTATCCATAACTTTAAACACCTTTTACATGTACCTATGCACTGTGCATTTGGGGGACTGAAAAATGATTCTATTCAAGCATGTATATTTAGGGGGTTGATGTAAATAAGCTACATAAAATTAATTTTTAAATTTTCATCATATTCTCATAAATCATCAAAAAGATTATTTTATTTTTTTAAATATGACACACGTTTATTTTTCATGGTTTTCTTTTTTAAATCCAAGCTCTTTCACTTTTCCAAAACGGCATGCAATGTTCTTCTATGGTGTAATAAAAAGATGTAATATAACTCAATATTTGAGGCATTAAAACACATTGTACCATAGCTTGCCGAGTTTTCTATTGTTAAAAGTGTGGGTTATATGTACAGACCCCACACTTTTTTTTTTAACTCCGCCCACTATCTCGAGTAAAAACAACATCAACAAAGTTGTTTTTAGCGCGTCCATAATACTCCACAGTAAGACGTCCCCCCAGATCAAAATTGCAGACACTCAACACGGATAAATGACTCGACTAACTTAGTTCGTCGAATAAATCTCATTTTAGCTCGAGACAAAACAATATCAGCAATGGCTTTGTCAGGATGACTCTATTTTAATATTCCTCTACATGTGTGCGGACAAGTAGAGAAACGCGTGTTTAATGAAATAGGGGTATCATGTTTGAAGGTTTTATAGAAAATCAATCACGTGTTAGGAACGCGTTTGAATAGAAAACTTGTTTTGTAGACAGAGTGAATAGCGGTAGCCAATCGAATTTGACATTAACAATTCACGGTTTCGCGACATGCATTTCTCAATATATATATATATATATATATATATATATATATATATATATATATATATATATATATATATATATATATATATATATATATATATATATATATATATTATTTTTTGCTTATTGATTGATTTTGTTCAGTAAATGTATTTACATGTTTTTCAGCCACTTTTAAAAAACATACAAGTACATTATTGATACAGAGTATCAAATAAGGTTTTAAAAACGAATTGCCTTCATCAATTTAAACTTCATTACAAATGACTGTAGATTCCTTATTCTAAGCATGTACATAATTCCGCGATTCAACTGGGTCTCATTAAATCGCTAGATAATAATTTGCGATGAGTTTTTACATGAGTCTTAAAATTAGTTCGAGGTTTTCAAATTTGCAATTTTACGCCTAGGCACCTTTATTTCGTATTAAGATGTTTATTAGGGAAAACTGAAATCTTTGACATTAATATAGCCCTTTAAAGAATGCAAAGTGCATGAAGAAAATTAATTTTTTCTTAGATATACAATGTACAAGAAAAAGTAATTGACGAGAAGAACTAATACCTCGATATTCTTATACATATAAACGTAATGATTGTTGATAATTAGAAACATCGATCATTTCATGAGTCACAAAACTTTTAAACGTACCTTTTCCGTTCACCCTATTTCGTGAGACTTAGATAGTCTCATACCTCCCCATATAAATCAATATTATTGATCAAAGATAGATACCTACTTTGTTATTTTCTGTCGTTATCAGTGTACATGTAGGTGCATGCAATGTGCATGGCTGTATACCTAGCTCTACTTGCGGTCCTTATCAAGATTTGTATTTACGTAATCTAGTCAAACAATAAATTGCTACTCAATGGATCAAAGATTGTATTACTGTTTGTCAGTCAATGTGCGTAACTTTTTTTTCCAACTTTTTCAACTATTGAATTCTTTTTGAGAGATCTGTTTACAGAGCAATAAAGATACGTTATATAATTCAAAAGCAAAAATATAAGATCTTTCTATATTTACTAATAGATAATGATGACTGAAATGACTAAAAATCATATTTAAAGATTTTAGGGTAAAGTCAATGGGCAATTTGTTAACCACCCATCCTTAATAGGAGATGTGTACATGTTAATGATATCTTTTTCCTGCCAATCTGTATTCTTTTTCCATAACTGATGACAAAATCCAATTATGACTTGTCAATTTCATTTAAAAAATCCTTTTTAATCAATTGACCTTTCCATATATTAAAACACAAATAAGCAGATCAATGTCAGAGCTGAGAAAAGGAAAATAATTCTGCATTTTTATATAATGATAATAAGGAGATTAAGTGTTTTGACTTCTAAACTAACACTTTGCAACAGTCTATTCTCATCATAGATTTAGTCTAAAGTGGCAATTTCAATACCAACATATTGTTTATATATAAAAAAAATAGAATGAAAAAACTGAACAGTGTATCATGTGTTACTTGCAATGTCTGTTCGATATACACTGTACATGTATGTTATGAATGATTTCACATAGGCGGCGGAAGCAAATTGAAAATAGTGGGGGGGGGGGGGGGGGGCTAGACAAATCCTCAGAAATATTGAGAAAAAAGTAATTCCCAAAATCATGGAAATCCTAATCCGTAGGGGGGGGGGGGGGGGGGGTATACCTATACTTCCAATAAAATAAAAAAATTACTTACCCAAATTTTCTTTTTTCCAAAATCATGAAATTCCTAATCCGTGGGGGGAGGGGGCTAGTATGCTTCTGGATCTAACTTCTCAATCTTTCATGGTAAATTTAGGAACAACGCGGGGGTGTTAAGGAAGCATATGGGCAATATGCCGTCTAATGTTGACTGTTTTATTCAAAATCGTGAAATTAAATAATTATTTTGAATAAGATCAAAAACTTAGTATTGTCCTTTAAAATAGATGTCAGTGCAATAAAATCGGGTAGTACATCACTGCCACATTGGTGCATTATCACGTGACAACTATAAATAGCTTACGTATATTCCTTAACATAAAATGAGATAGAACAACACTACCCCGCGGTTTCCAAAATAAAATAAACATACCAAGTGAAGGCAAAACATCTCAGTTTAATCAAAACCGCTGCTAGAATCCTATGTTTTTCCTTACTAAAAAGTTATTCATCCGGTTCTCGTAAAACCTTCCCAACTTTTATAAAGTTTGCACGGAAAACGGCAAATTGCATTAAAACAACACACAACATGGGATTCTAGCAGCACTTTTCAATTTAAGCATTGATCAAACTAACGTTACGTATAAAATTTCAAGTTCAATATACGCGGGGTAGTGTTGTTCTAGTCGGATTTTTATATCGTAAACAACGACAGAGGAAAGCCTGGCCGAGAAATAAAAGCAAATTTACATACCTTTTAACGAATGATTGATAAAACTAACATCTCCCCCAGTATTCTTATGTTCAATACTCAATAAATCACACCACAATACTTCATTAGAGCTCTTAGATTAGTTATATTTTGCATATGTTTACAATGCTTTCCGATCAAATTCACACGACATTCAACTTTTAGTCATGACGTCATCAAAGTGTAAATCTACGTAATACAAACTAATTTCTGGCAAAAATTGTCGTCAGTATTTTTTATTTGTTTTTGGTCTATGTTTCGTTGCTTATATTTTTGAATATGTACATAATAACTAAGA
This sequence comes from Magallana angulata, assembly GCF_025612915.1. Taxonomy (NCBI): domain Eukaryota; kingdom Metazoa; phylum Mollusca; class Bivalvia; order Ostreida; family Ostreidae; genus Magallana; species Magallana angulata. The sequence continues at coordinate 57,265,789 of NC_069112.1, forward strand.
TTTGTGATTTCACGGAATAACATGTAACTCATATTCCATATGCTTCCTTAACACCCCCGCGAATAATCTTTCCCGCGAGAAAAAGTGGGGGGGGGGGCTGACCCCTCTATCATGCTATGTTTCTAATGGTTAGGTATAACTTTGCAAAAAAAGTTGGGGGGGGGGGATAAGCCCCCCCTAGCCCCCCCGGTTCCGACGCCCATGTTTCATATTACCATTGTCTATTTAATGGAGTCTGTTTACAATATTACAATAGTCTGCTCACAAGTGTTGTAGATAAAATGTATTTGGTAAATGTTAAATCATAAGCTATCATATTTAAAGAGACAGTGCAGCTGAAATCACATGTGTGAATAACTTAAGATTTATCCAATATATCGTTAGGAAATAAGAAATAACGTTGATTTTAATAGTTGAAATACACAAAAATCCCTTTCACATACCTACATGTAATGAACGTAATTATGAGCTTCCGGAAATTTAAGGGTCGTACAAACCGGCATAATCTGACAGTGTCTATTTGTACCACGTGGGCTTTGATTAACAGTAATTGACACGTGCTGAAAACTACAAGATCTTCGTCTGACTACGGTCATCATGGTATACGAGGTTAAAGGGACTCTCTAAACGGAACACATAATCGATAATTTGTAAATGGTTTAACAATTTCCGTTCATTTTATAATGAACTGACATAAATATGTCAAATAACCCCTCAAGGGGCCTCATTTACACTATGTTGTAGCAACTCCTATGATAAACACGAAAATTATATATTTACAAAATAATAATTGTGGTTATTTTAGAAACGTTGACCAATTATTACCTGAGAGGAGTGGAAAAAAAACCATATTTTTATCAACAATCATATCCAGGAGAATCTTCGCGAGCCCTTCATGTGTTTTGTTTACAGTACATACACGCATGCGTAATATAATAGAAGGCGGAACCCCGTAGCACGTTTCGATGTAAATATGTGATAGGTTATACGTAATTATTAATTTTAATGAAACAATTAGATTTATTTCATGGAGAACTTTGTAATTTTCTGAAAGTTTATACATTCATGAGTAGTTAAAAAATACCGAACCCGTTTGAAGTCGATTCTGAGGACGACGGTTAATTTCCAGTTTGTGAATCTGGCTTTAACACTACTTTTTATAACAATGGAGGTTCTTGTAGAGTTGCAGGTTTTTTATGCTAAAATTCATAAAACCGATGACAGTGTAAAACACACACAAATTACGTTCATCATAACAAAAAGTATACACTTTCGAGAGTTGGGTTGACAAATAACTACTTAGTAAAATACATTTATGCGTAATACTGAAACAGATGCAACAACAACATGATTTTACATTCATTAATAAAATCACATTTTAGATTATGATTATCACAATGAACACATAAGTTTCAACTGCAAAGATTTATCAAATCCTAACGACTGTGACCAGGTTATAGTGTGCGATCAAGATAGTGTAAGTTCAAATGCAGAAAAATATAACCAGTCTCAATCAACCATATTTAAAATGGACCAGCAGATCTGAAGCACATAAAACTGTATCTTTTATATGAAAGCATTGTTACAAGAGTGCAATCACGTCTGGTACTGGAACAACTAAGAGTCACAAAATATACCATTTTGCATGTACTGGAGAATCAAGGGTAACTATATCCATACGTGTTTCTGTAACATGCACAAATTTTATTGAAAAATATAAGGTATTTGAGTGAGTTTTTCAGACATATAACCTACTGCTATCCGCATGTATTCATCGTCGAACGTTAACGTTGATTGTTTTAATCTTTTCCATTTCTGTTCTCTCGAACTAGATACCTAACAGATAAACTACTTGCAAGAACATGCATATAGTTATGGTGATACAGTCATTTATGCGTATCTTTTACAATTTAATATTATTTAATATTATTGTATGCGGTTTTAATGATATGCTATGAAAATTAAATGTAATGCCAATTTAATTGTGTGCTTTGCTATGAGAACTTGTCATGAAGGGCTTAATGATATGGTATGGTAGGCTATGCTATGGTATGCTATGAGATTTGAACAAAAACGCCTCCATACACAGAAGAGTTCCACACATTTCGAAGTTAAATGATAAAAAACCAAGATTAACCACTAATCTGCAATGTGAGCCTTTAATCTTCCAAATAAAACAAATTAAAACCCAGTTAAAATCATATTGTATGTTATGCTATGGTATGATATGACAAATGAGAGTGTATGCTGTGCTATGAGATTCCTATGCTATGCTATGAGATTTCAATGCTATGCTATGAGATTTCAATGCTATGCTATGCTATGGTGTATGTTGTAAAAGATATGCTTTAATTGACTGTAATATGGTTTTTTTTCTGATTCAAGTATAGTGTGTGTATTTTTGATGAATACTATCTTTTTTTTTATAATATCGTTAAGAAAATTCTTATTAAATATGTCTTATATAAGGGCGACTTAATAATTAATGTTTATGACCGAGAATATTGAACGAAAATACTTTACTTTTTACTAGTGTTTATATATTACTCGAGGTTTGATAGTGGAGAAAAATTCCGAAGTTCATTGAAACAAAGGTGCATCATCAACATTGTGTTAAAAAGATAAACAAAAATCGTGTGCCAATAAAATTCAAATATATAGCCCCTTGGTCAAATGCTGTGGTGTGATCATTTTGATCATTTTGATTGATTATTTCCTTACACTATTTGGAGCATCAAAGTTCTACAATCCAAAGCAAGTGGACCAATATCCGAAATATTACTCTCAGCTTCTTTTGCATCAATTTCGATATGTAAAAATAACGGTAGCATCAACATCGATTTTGAAACGCCTCAACTGTTGCTTATAGATGTGTGGGTACTCCGATGAGAATTTGAAGTATAGCTGTTGTCAAACAAATTTGTGTAACAACCAGATCAGTAGTCAGCAATCTCAATTCGTTCCTATTCCTACGACAAAAACAACAACGACAAGAAAATCAACAACGACAACAACAACAACGACAACAAAATCAACAACGACATCAACAACAACAACAACACCCCAACCAACAACAACTACTCCTACTACAACAACAACTTCGACAATAACAATTCTGATGAATCATGAAATACATTATAAGTCTAACATTAGTTGATGGTTTGATGTATGATATGTGTACCTGTAATTACATTTAATAGACTCAGTTTCCAATGCAAAATCGATTCGTAGTGTTATCAAGTGCAAAAAAAATAAAAGTGTAAACACATTTAGTGTAAATCCAAGACCCCAGGTACTAAAATTGCAGCAAATATTGATTTAAAAAATAGGTACATGTTACATGTATTGTAATTTTTTTTTTATTTACAGCTTACAGATATGTGTAATGGGAATGAGGAGAGCAATCTAGATTCTACCATGGATGCAACATTGAATGATGTAAGTTGTTTTATGCATATATCAAGAGGATTTTTTATCACACAGGGAAGCTTCATGTGTATTAGCAATTGTGAATATTATAAAATGCATCGTTTGTATTAATAATGAAATATTATGTTTATTTATCATAATAGACCATGGAGAATATGGAAGCAGATTACTCTAACCAAGCTTCTACAAAGGATAATGAAGACAACAAGGTTTGTATTTATAAATGTTACAGAATGTCCCAATCAAATGTAAAAACAACCTTAACAAAACTTTTAAAGGTAAATTTTTTGAAAACGTACAGCTTCATTTCAGATTTCGCCAAACTTGTATGCAGAAGCCAGACAGCGATACATGGGAGAATTTAACATTCCCCTGTCGGCCATCAACTTTGCATCAGAGTCGAAGGCAATTAAAAAGTTGAATGCCTAACATCTGACAGAAAGTTTTGGAAGTTTCAATTCAAATTTTTAAAAAACGCAAATGAATGAAATTAAACTTTCCTACAACTACAGAAGGAGCTTAAACTGAAGATCCATTTTCGATCTGATGCAGAGGTAAAGCTCATTGATGGAAATCATATACATCATGTAATGCTTCAGTTACAGGAGCTCTGCCTGAAGATAAAAGAACACAAAACAAGGTAAAAATGACCTTAAATTTATATGTTATATTTGTTAAGAACAAAACAAGCATAAGATGGTAAACACAAACAAGATATCACAGTAGATTAAGATAGATCCTGAAGAACTGACGGGAGTTGATTTTGTCGATGTTTAATTATTTCAAAATCAAAAAACAAACATGTCGTTTCTAATTTGAATTACGCACATTTTTATAATATGAATTTTTGGACTTTTTTGACAAGAATGTCGAGAAACCCCCATATGAATCATGTTAAATAATATTTAAAGATAAAATTAATTCAATCAAACTATGTATCAGTAATAGAAATATTTTCGAAAATTGTATGGATCCAAGCAATATTGAACTCTAGTCTCGTTCAACCAAACGCTCGGCTAACACCGTAAATCTCCGACAAGAATTTACGGAGACAGCCGAGCGTCGAGTTGAACGAGACTATATATTGAACTCTGGCGTAGGAATACATACGACTACAAAAAATATTTAAATTGTTCGTACCATTTACAATCTGGCTATTTTCAAGGTATTTATAAATAAGTTTCCTTGAAAAACAATGCTTTAGCATACATTACATCGAATTTATCAATTATTTTCAAGAACTAAGTCTTGTCAGCAGCAATGATTTGTGCCGAGGTCCAAACACTGTTTCAGTTTCGGTTTATCGGTTTGTCTGAGGAACTGCATAGGAGAGTTGATTAAAATCAACTCCCAAAAAATTGTGAAGAAATTGGAGAAATTACAACAATTGCCTTGGATATATGGCCTTTTTATTTTCAGAAAGGTTTTCCTCTACAAGAAGCTGCCACCGGGAGCTAGGTCATTTCTTGGCCTATCAAAAATGACGAAACTTCCAACAGCTTGAGAACTTCGAATTTGCAATTTAAGGAATTAACAATAATGAGAAATGTTTTGCTGGTGAAATATGGAGGGACAGTTTCAACAACTTTCTAGGATGACATTTATCAGATTTTTAATGCTGTGATATGACCACAGCTTGTTTTTTTTATACACATCAGATAATGCACACATCTAACCCAACCACTTTCCACCCATTCATATAAATTCAACAGCACTAGACATTGTATAAAAGTCAAATATGATATATAAATAAGATATAAGTCTTTTACGTTATAGTGTTCGACTTTTTGAAGTATTAAAGAGTCAACATTGTAAATGATTTTATATAAAATAAAGTACTCGTGCACATACCTATGATGTTAATAATATTTATCTTACATTGCCTAATTTAAAGAGTCAAACATTAATTCCTACTTTGTTTTTAAAAGTCAATACATTAAAAGGCATGACATATAAAGGGTTTATATTCAAGTATTTAAGACCACATATAACATTTTTTACATTTGTAGTATCATTTTACAGATGTTCACCTGCAGACAGCCTGAAAACATCTCAAATATAAAGGTCAGTTATATATCAAAATCAAAGGAGTCATGTATCTTTAAGTCATTAATAAAATATCACCAAGACTATTTTGCTTGACAACAGAAGAACTGTTATATCATTTCGTAAAATAATAACAATTGTAGATTATTCCAAGCACGCCATTTTCACATCCCCTTCTCTCTCTCTCTCTCTCTCTCTCTCTCTCTCTCTCTCTCTCTCTCTCTCTCTCTCTCTCTCTCTCTCTCTCTCTCTCTCTCTCTCTCCTCAAGCTCTCTGAAGGATCAAAACCACACACTGCGATTGTAAGTAATTTTGAATTGCAGTATCTTACACGAAACACTAATATTCTATATCACTATACTGAATAAGGCACTGTCAAGTACACTTGATGTCATTTTGGTCATTATAAAATGTAAGTGGGTCTTTCGAATTTGTAAGATAAAACATTTTACCTAAGATAATTAATAGCTTAATCATTTTCATGGCATTTTGGTCCTTTTACTACACTTCAAGTTGTGTAAGTAGATATAAAATATCAAATATTTTGAAACAAAAATATTTACATACAAAATAACACACTGCAAAACAGCAAAGTCCTTGAGATTGGACTATGAAATTTCACAAATTTGGTAACACACCCTTGGGTATCACAACCTAGTACTGTGTTTTTCTGCTTAAGAGGGCTGGGTGGTCTTGGCCATTTTTACACCTCATTAATCTCCTTAAACAGAAGAGCTCTGTATAGATTTTTTACAAAACACTTAATTTTCAAAGCTAAAACACATGGATTTTTTATTTATTAAATGAAAGTTATTAGCAAAAAATCATGCTTGAAAGGTAGATCTGATTGTTATTTTGTTTGACCATCTAGCCTCCATTATGCCTATGTATCTAAAATAAAGAGTTAAAATCACATTTCACTGTATGACTTGCAGAGCTCCTTCTTATAATGTAAGGATTCAAGGGTATTAATTTGATTAAGTCATTCACTGGCAGTACACCATGCTTACAAATTTTATTTGAATATTAAATATAAGAGCTTATGAATCAGTAATACCACTTACATATGTATTATACTGTTTTACAGGTTGATCCCAACACACCAGAAGAGGAACTTATCTGCGGTGGTTGAATACACCATCCACAGAGTGTATATAGGGATGTTGGAGATAGACGAATTCACATACTGCAAAACGCCACTGGGGAAAATTGATGAAAACTTTAGTATAACTAAAATAAATACAAATTCTGTTACGCTGAATAAGAAAGACATTCAACAATTTAGCAAAAATGAAAGTCAGTTTCTTATTTCATCCTGTTTGTGTCCAGTTAAGGACTTAAAATTAATTAACTTAGAATTTTACTTGTTAATTAACTCTTGCCAATCATTTGTTATGGCCTACAAATTAAAATCTTATTTTGGCATTCTTAACATTCAGTTGATAAGAGTTATAAACATGAAACTTTATTCTGATGTTCTAAACAAGCAGTACTTTATATGGTTTTGTGAAGGCTCACAAAGATATAACTTGATGCGTTGCTTAATTCTTGCCAGCCAATTGTTAGGACATATTTCAGCATTCTTAACAATCAATTAAATTGTTTATATTTCCAAACTTTAAAACTGATTTTAGCATTTGTATCAATCAGTTATGATAAATTGCGTCAAAGACTGTCTCTGATAATCCAAACATAAACTTGTTAGGTTTTATTTTAAACACACCTTTCTTAACATTAAGTCAAGTAGTTGTTAAGAAAAAAATTATGAAACCCAAAATGTTGATATAAGCAGTTTGAAAATTAACTTTATTTACATGTTAATGCTATAATAATTCTTAACAATTAGTTGTTAAAAATTTTAAACTTGAAACCTGGTTCTACCTCTTTAAAACACTTTTAAAGACCTTCAGATTTCCTTACAGTTTTGTTTAATTTTTTAGCAGTTTCTTGTTAAACCCTAGGTCTTGAAATCGTTTATTATGTTCTAATCAAGCAGTTAACGTCGTTAGGCATTATTTTAAACAATTCGAAAGTATTCTGAACAAGCAAGAAATCATTGTTGCATTGATGAGAAAAAGCTGACAGTTTCCCTTAAAAAATCACGAGTTGTCAGATCATGCTTCGTTCTTATATTTCTTTTATACTGAATTCAATTTTCTTAACAAGCATTTGTTGTTGTGAATTAAAAAAAAATTGAAATAAATACCATTAAGATGAGCATTGTTTTCAGTTATTTTTCTAGAATCGAAATTTTTTTTTTAAAAATATTCTTTTCATACATGTATAAGTATAATGTACTATAAAGAATGATGTAGTTTAGACTTAAGTTGCAATACCACAGTAAATAGTTAACATTTTGACAAAAAAGCAATGTAACATAATTTTGAATTCTACACCTGTCGTTTACAGAATGAAATCACGGCTTAATTGAGCCTTTTTGGTACAGGGTCATGGACCCCTTCATTTGGGAGTTTTAAGTCGACAATAGCTCTTTTGGGAAAAACAGTTTAATAGATATGACTCAACGCAATTTAGCCAAAAAAATCAAAAAATTCTGTACAGTTTTCTGTGTTATCATTTGCATATTACCTGTACATGCGTAATCATTTAGTTGAAGTTTTCGTAATAATTAATAAGCCGTACGTAATAAAACACTCAGATATTTTGACTGACATGTATAAAGGTGCCTCACTCAGCATAGTTACATTCAACATCCTATCTTTCGTGTTTTATAACACAAAACGACTCGGTTATAGTAGGAATTTTTCAGTTGGATTTTCAAAAAAAGAAAAGAACAAAAACCAGTCAATTTTCGATCTTGTATCATGAAAGGACTATATTTCATATGGTCAAATATATGCCTCCAATTTCAATCATTTTTTAATTGTTATCATAACAAAACCAAATCTTCATAAAACATTATACGGAGGATGTTGTTGTAAAAATATTGATATAAGTCATAACCCAGTGGGCACGCAACGTTGTTTCAACGTTCAGGAATGTTGAAATCAAGTTGCGACGTTGATCAACCTTTATTCAACGTTGAATCAACGTTGATGTTTCAACTTTGAAACCCAAACCATAACTCAACGTTGATTCCACGTTGAAGACCCAACTTATTTTCAAAGTTGAAGACATCAACCACTTTGCTACTTTGACACAACGTTTTAAGGTCAGACGACACGTTCCTCAATTTTAGATAACTTTTTCCAGGAATTTGTTTATGGTTTATTACTACTTTGACAAGCTTTCTTGCAAAAAATCAGGGTACCTTACCAGGCATTTCTGCAAAATACTAGAGTATGCATTATCCTATATAATCTTCTTGAAAATGCACTTGAATTGCTGATATGAAAATAAATACATATACAGCACTGCGAAATTCACTGTATTAGAAAAATATCTCCGCCGAGGCGGGGCTTAGAACTGACGACCTCTAGAACCTATATGATTCTGGCACTGAGCGGCCACGGTTCTAACCACTCGACCATCTAGACATATAACAAATTACAAGTAAATTTTGATCATTTTTAAAGTATTTATAAAATTAATATTTTTTATTTGAACTCTTTATTACGAGGAGATTTAACTTTTATTTTGTAAAGTGTGGAAACATTAAATGATGTGTTTTTACAAATATTAATTTTAATTTGAATATATTTTTACATTATATTATTTCGAATAAAATTATTACATTGTTGTATCATCTAAGTTTAATATCATTTTAAAAAAATGAAATGTTAAAAATGTTTTCAAATTGCATTTTTTTAACAAAGATTATATATATTAATTGTTTTATACAAGAAATTTGAAATTGGGCTGTGCGTACAGCAAGTGGCTAATTGCATTGTAATTAGGTCGGTGGCAAGGGGATGCGCAGACCCAGCACAACTGCAAGCACTACAAACATGGCTATCATTTGGCGGAATGTACGTGGTTTCTTTGTGTTCATTTCCCTACAGCCTTATTTAAAACATTTTGAAATGCCAAGTTCAACTTTTAAACGAGGAATATATACACAAGTTGTTTAGCGAAGGATGCACTCTAATACTACTAGGATATAAATAATTTGGATTTTATCTTTTTCTAAAAAGTGTCAAAACACATAATTCAGCAAAACAGCAAAACATAATAATAATATGTTTATAAGCAACATTTTAGGAAAAAAAATAACTAAATTTTAAATTATTTCCATCGTCATATCTACATATTTTCAACCATATTTCAACACGATCTCTACGTTGAATCAACGTTGAATTTTGATGTTGAAACAACGTTACATTTTCAACGTTGCCTCAACTTTCATATGCAACCTTTTCTCAACGTTGATTCAACGTTGATGCCTGACGTTGAAACAACGTTGTTTCAACGTTGGAATTCCCACTGGGTATTGTTCAAAAGCTGTGTATCCAACGTCACCTAAATGACCAAATTCCTGCATTATTGAAAACAACTGAAAATATTGCCATATATCCTTTATATTTTGCCTTTGAAAGTATAGAGCGCAGGTCTGAACAAATACGATTTTTACATATGTTTTTGTTCATATAATCATACACTTCATACTAAAAAATGATACATGAGCAAGCATGCGCTTCATGTTTTCCAGTCAAAGAAAAACTTTTGGAAAACGCCCATATTTTGTTCTAAAATATTAATTTATCAAAATAAGGCAATCGGTATTACGTTATTTCTACATTACTATGGATATAACAATGTGCACAAGCAAAAAATAAATACCATAGTTTAACAACATTTGAAAATAGTTTATTGCTCCAAGTGTGGGATATATTATGCTTTTATGGCTCAGATTCAGCTTAAGCAAACTATTATGAGGTTTGTCACTGACTGACTACAGAAATATATTGGGCTTATCAGTCTCATAAACGGTGAGGTGAATCCGCACATCGAAGAAACCGAGAAATGATTTTATGACGCTTGTTTATAAATGCACTGTTAATTTCACCTATAATAGGCAGACATAATTTTGTTAACAGCTGTTTACAAATTTTAGTCGCTCCCTGAAGCTATAATTAGCCGACATTTAAGGACGTTGGATCCTGCGATTTAAAATTTTAGATATGACATGAAGTAAGCTGATTTTAGGCAAAAATTGGGATTCATTTTCATTGACTTTTATGAAATATAAGTTAACTTTGCCAATATGTGTCGAAAGGAGTATTTAAAAAATTGTAAAATTATGTTTTTCGTAACAAAAAAAAAGATATCATATTGCACAAAATATCTTGAGATTTTGTTTGCACCAAAAATAAGGAAGCTAAAGTGACGGCACTCTAAAACAAATGGGTTATGAAAAATGTTCATTTCTTAAAAATCTCCCGCCACAAAATATAGTCCAATACTAAACTCTGTAAATATATAATTTTTCCTTTACTATTTAATTTAAGATAATCTAATTGGCATTTTAAAATTTGAATTTTGAGTAGAATCAATATATGATGCATACTTTCTAGAATAGAGGTGACCAAAAATTGCTACCCAAAAACAGAGGAACGAACCGCTTTAAAAAAAAAAAGAGAGAGAGAGAGAGAGAGAGAGAGAGAGAGAGAGAGAGAGAGAGATATTAACAGTCTTTACTACACAATATGCATGAGACACTTCAAAAGAGCCCAGCGTTCAGTATACTTCCGTACCTCGATTTTTTTATGGTGTGAATTGATTTGAAACTTCATGTGCAGATTCCTAGAGAACTAACAGATCAAGTTTGAGTTTTGTTAAGATCGATAGACAGGTGGTAAGAAAAAAAATAAAACAACATTTTCTTTTCCCAGCCCGGTTTATCCTTGAAACCATTCAATTTACACCATATTTTAAAAACCTATTTAGACTACGAAACAGCACACCTTTTACAATTTGTGGTGCTGGTAGGGGACTGGTAGGGGGCATGTATTGCGTTACGCAATACACTTCCAGAATGTTTTTGTATGAAATAATTGTCTCTTAGATCATAAAGTATAATAAAGTTTGATATAATAATAAGATTTTTGTGACCTCATTTAGACGATGCTTCGTCTCAATGAACTAATTACATAATAATTATAGAATTATGTTTATGCCGCGTCCATGAAACATCTATTAGTTAGTCCTTTAGTTAATTTGTGTGGTCCTGAGGATGCGAGACCATTACGTAATTTAAGTGATGTCAGGAGAACCATTGAAAATTAAGGGAAAAGTGTCCTAAACTCGACCGTTTGATATATTAAATCCTGAGGAGAGATCAAAATTAGCAAGTTTTCTGTACTTTTTCTGGTGTGCAAAATAAAAAAAAATCTTGTGTTTCAACACATTTTAAGTTATGTAAGATGAAGTGACATTTGTTTATAAAAACATTGAGATGTTGTTCATGGTATAAAAATGAATGGTAGAATTTAATTTAAAAATCGAATAAAACTGTAAATATAGGTCCTTAGGATGTTTACTTCCAAAAATTAAAGGGTATACGAAAATTTCCTTGTACCAGTGAAACTATTATATAACCATGAACAACTTAGTTCTAAAAAAGAAAATTGAAGCGTATTAATTACTCCTCAGCTGGCAGGATGCAAGTGGTTTATTAGAAATGAGACGATAAACTTTTCAGTTTTTGTTAAACAAAATTAGGTTTGGAAATGATGCTATTAAGATCAATTCTATGTAAGAATCAAAATTCGGTGGCCACGCATAGTCACGGATTTTCTTCATACTTGACAATTTGATAGACTTTGGTGAGTACAAAAGCCGAACACCATTTGTTTGTTGCTATGTGATCCCGTTGCCATGGTAACGGGGAGTAAAGATGTAAAAATGGCATTTTAATGCTTATTTGAGAACATATTGTGAGTAATGTGCAGAATTTAGGGTTTCCAAGGTAGAATATATTATTTTAAAAAGTTGTCATTCTTCAAAAGAAAGAAAAAAATTCATGGAGAAACGCATATTTTTAGAGTGTTTCCATGGTTACTAAACATAAATTTTAGAATCTGTTTTCTTCATCTAATTTGAATAAAAAGTGCAAATCTTGGAATTTTTGGTAAACATTATTTTGATTGTGCAATTTAAATTTTAAATATGAAAATTGAGAACCGTTGCTATGGTAACAAGCTTCAAAATAAGGAAAATTATTATATTTCTAGGCATCTTTGAATGGATATTATTCAATATTAATGAATAAATATCTAAAATCAAATGGTGAGAAAAAATAAAGTATGTCCTTAACTTCAATGGCACTTGAAAAAAATCTGAAATTTTCTAAAAATAACTACCGTTGCTATGGACTTTTCAAAAAGTAAGAATTTCTGTGTGATTTTTTACGCAACTTAATTTTCCATAGCAACAGCACTTCTCTGTTGCATAACAAAGGTTTTTGTCGTGTATAATAAAATTTTAGATATATTTTTACAAGTTTCAACGAAAACAATTACAAATAAATTCTAAAATCAGGAATGAAAGCATATCAAAAAAATCTTCAATTTCTCAGTTTTTCTTATTTTTGGCCTTGTTGCCATAGCAACGGATGTCAATTTGCATGACAAAATATATATTGCATGGACATTGATATGGATATAAAAATTTATCAGTTTCCCATTTGGGCTTATTTAAAAATAGCAGAAAACTGATTTCGAAAATCTGTAACGGTTTCCATGGTAACATTTTAAAAGTATTGGTTTCTCCATCAATTTTCTTATATAATTAAATAATTGAAAATAGGACAAAGGCTGTTTTATGTCTTTGATAGTTAACATTAGTGGGCAAAACCTTCTAATATGGCTTCAAAGTAGGTAAGTTTTGCTATTTTCCAATCTTTAGCCTCGATTACCATGGTAACGGTTACCCCCAGCAACCAACTTTTAGTGGGTTTTTGCGTTTTACACCTAGGTGTGTCCATGTATGAAATATAAGAAAAATTGGTGACTATGCGTGGCCAGACCCTTTTATAAATCATTGATTCTTACATAGAATTGATCTTAATATCTGAATTATTAACGAACTTTTCAAAAAGGTATTTACTCTGTCATTTTGAAGAGATCTTGATATATATTTTTTTCTTGAAAAGTCCAGGGGCCCGTTTCACAACGATTTCCTAAGATGTTTCCTAAGATAGAACTTTAAGATATGCCGAAGTTTTAACTTAGGAAGTTCCTAAGATTTGTCATAGCTTTTTCACAAACCTTTCTTAGCCTAACGCAGTTGACTAAATCTTATCTTAAGAAACATTGTAAGCTACTTTTTAAATCATTTCGTTAATTCCTAACTTACTAGTATATTGATCATGTAAATTCTTTTCAATATGTCACGGATGTAAACTTTCTAAACGTAAAAACTTATTCCCTTATTCACCTAGAAACAAATTTAAAAAAAAAAAATTAAACGTGAAAATAGAGTGTAAATAGTGTAGTGCCTATGTGCATGTACTAAAATTATGTATAATATTTTACCTTCACATGCATACACGAGTACATAAAAATAACGTAATATACCCATATATTCTTTGAAAACGGTATTTTTTGAACTTGAGAGATCGCAGTGTACGATATATTCCAAAATGGAATACAAAACTCACATGCAGTGACAAGTAAGATTTAGAACAGAAAGGTGTGGAACTTCTAAACTAAGTTTCAACTAATGTAACGCGTGTTTTCTTGTAATGGTTGATATAAGAATGGGGTTTTTTTTACAGAAGGAAACATCGCAAATAAATGCCTCTTGGCAGATGGAGCAAGCGAGGATAAAAGGCAACAATTGCTTAATGAAACAGCAATTGCATGATTAAACATCGACATACCCAAATCACTTGCCGGTCACTCCTACCCCTCCAAACAAAAATTGAAATAAAGAACCCCTCACCCCCCCCCCCCGCCCCCGCAAGGAAAACATATCAAATTTCTTTCGTAAAAGAAAAGCTTATTTGGTGGAGGGATAGGTCAAATCATCCAGTCAATCTGTAATTAAGGTATCCCACTCCTTAATGTTGTTGTATTAAGATTTTCTTGAGAAGTATATCATTGAAATCTGTAGACAAAACAAACTTAAAAAATACAAAGATAATGGGGGATCAGTATCCATCCCTCTGAGTTATGGCCCATTTAATTTGACCTTTTTGCACCTAAAATGCAATTTCATCCTGATTAGGATTTGTTGTCAGTATTTTTGATTAAGCAAACTTATTTCTTCAAATATTGTTTTTAATTATGCACAATGGTCACACTGAATAGAGGGATTACGAAATAAATTTGTACAAAGCTGCATACATTTTTTTGTGACCTTTTTGCACTTAAAATAGACAATTTCTATAACAGTTACAATTTGATTTGAAATGAAAACTTCTTGAATATCAAGAATTTTATAAGATTAATCCAGTTTGCCTAAATATGTATTCAGTATTATTTTGACAAAATATAACATGGGGGTCAGTGATATCAAATTTTAGATATAGGGCTTCAGAGGTAAAATTCTCGCAAAATTTGGCTTTAAAAAATTCAGATATGTTCTATATATATGCATGATTTTATGCTAAACGGCTATCACATTCTCAAGATTTGATTTTGTACATGTCACACAGAACCTATAAAATATGTTACAAACCTATCAAATGTTAAAAATGTGAATAACAAATAAAGTATAATAAAAAGAAAAGTATATTGTATAAAATTGCTTGTTTCTGTCATTTTCGTCTAAAAAACCTTCCGCACGAAAAAATAGTTCCCCAAAAGACTTGTTTGTTTCTTGAATTCAAATGGATTTTCTTTATGAATGTTGTGTAATTATGAAATAATAATCTATCTGTGATGATTAAATAAATAAAATCATATTCATTTTAAATATAATGATCATCTGCGCAATGAAATCAAAACATGAGGAGTGAGATACCTTAAGTTTTACTTAGTATTTTTTCCTGTTTTTATCAAACTGCTTAAGATATCAGTGACTCGGGAATGAATAATTTCTTTATCATCAGTGTACTGGCTATATCAATGCCGGCTACCAATCTGCGCGTGCGACCAGATAAGCTAAAAAAAAAATGTTAAAATTAAAAGTCTATACCAGATATTTTAATTGAAGAAATATATGTATATTTTGATATTTCTTAAGTTTTCAGTTAAGAAGTAAAGTGAACATGTCCTAATGATTTGTGTATTCTTGTATTTTTGTTCAATTTTAATGTGCATGTAATCCATTTCAATACCAAATAAACAATCGCCATATTTAGTTTGTTCCGAAGACATCGATTTACCTGTCTTAAAGCTAAGACATAATTTAGGAATTACATCAGATAAGACAAGAATAGTAAAAGGGATAAGTAATGAACTTAGGAAAAAGTTCTTTCCTAAGATATAAATTAGTCCTAAGTATGCTTTGTGAAACGCCCCCCTGCCCCTCAAAATATCTAAACGAATTATTTTATTTTGTTTAATGAAACACAAGGAGACTTAAACGTTTCGCTTGTCAACTGGCAATGAAAAAAACCCAAAATATGTTAATTTGAAATAGACTATTTATACTTTTTCAATATTTACATATCCAATTATCTTTGTTATAACACTACAAATCAAATTTGTAAGTATACTTTTTTACAACAATTCTGAAACCATTCCGAAATTGTTTCCAAGTTGATGTTAATATGTTGCGTCGTACTGTCTTTAAAGTAATACATGTAAAAATGATTCAAAATTTTCAATATATCTTTATTATACATTGAATACTGTAATGATATAAATATAAGTAACACATATTTGATCACGATCTGACTTTTACGAACACCTCATAATACTCAAAGAACGATATGCTAATCTTTTTAATAATATAAAAAATAATTTCAATACAGAAATAATATTAAGAATTTTGAATGTGTTTAAAGAATAATACGATGCATAATTAAACTTTTTTTATTGTAGAACTGACATTCACCGTTTTTAACTACATAAAAGTGCGTGTCATTTGTACGTTACATAAAAGTGCGTATCATTTGTAATGAAACTAGTAAAGATGCGCTTTTCTTATAACGTTTTGGGATAAACAATGAAAAAAAAATATTTTCATTTCGATTTATTTTTAATTTAAGCAAAGAAAAATTACTTTAAACCAAATCTTTTGAACTTATTAGTTGTAATGAAAGCTTTGTATATTATTAACCAAAAGGTAAGATGGTCTGCTGGTCTAAATATTCAAAAAAGCTTTCGATTTTTTTTTTATTTTTACTTTTTTTTTTGGTGATTTTAATATGGAATTTGCCCATAACAAACTGTGTTCTAAATCAAAAGCCAAAGGAAAATTACAAAACAGGAGCAGAGTAAACGCAGACCTCTCCAAGAATTAGAGGGAGGATTAGGTGCCGTGGAGGAGTGAGCATCATCTACTGACCGCGGTCACATCCGCCGTATCCTCTTTGTCGTAATCTGGGAAACGGGGAAAATCCGTAGACATGATGATTGATAATGGCCTAACAATAAGTATGAAAAACGCCAGCCAGCGTACGACCTAGCGGAAGATTGTATTTGCTGATAGGATCGTTGTATCGATCATAGCACTTAACGAAGTGATGACTTCAATATCTTGCATTATCAACTTCCTTGTGAGTAGCTTGCCTCGTTTAAGAATTTGTTTGTATGTAGAGCATGCCCTTGCTTATTGAATCAAATGAGAGACAAACAAATTGTTATGCAGGTAATGAAGGTATGATGCTACTTAAGTAAGGAAAGTTGACGATAGAAAAAAATAAAGTCATTACGTTTGTCGTCAAGTTTTGTTGTTAGGTTACCATTAATGTTTTTTTTTTCTAAAAAAAAAAAATATCAAAATATGAAACGATGATTTTGTGGTATCCTTTATTTTCAAGTTCACTGGGATACATGCATGTATATCAAGTCGACGTTAGAATGGAAGCAACAATAGTTAATTGATAATATGTCGTAATATACCTAAATGTCGAGCTGAAGGCCTCAGCTAGTGATTTTTTCCCCGTATTAGCCTTAATAATAAATTCTGCTTCATATGAATATAGGAATAGCTCTGCTAATAATGACACACAATTGGTGCTAATAGGAATTCCAACAGATTTTTGGAAGACCTTGCATGAAACAATCTAAGACTTAAGTATAAAAAAAAATGTACACCGTCTTAATGACTCTTCATGGACACAACTGTCAAAATTGAAATGCTATTAAAAGTATTTTGATATAACGTTGTTAATTACAACTTTCAGTGGTCATATTTTGATAAACAATTATTTTATGACCGACTGAAATTTTGACTTAAGTCTAAAATTGCTTCATGAACCTGAAGCCAGATTTCAAAAAGTGCATAGGTGTTGTCAATCAGAAACACAAGCATCTTTTTGATATCTTACTGTACAGATATACTTTATTTGTCATTTTTAAAGTTTTGAGAGCGAATGAATGAAATTTATGTATTCTCCAAATAGCTACGTATTAGTAATAGGTACAATACCCGCAACGTTATTTTTTACAAGATAAACGATAGGATAGGATTCACGCACGATAGGATAGCATTAACGCACGATAGAACAGTATACACGCACGAAAGGATAGGACTAACGCACGATAGAACAGTATACATGCACGATACGATAGGATTGATACACGATAGGAAAGGATAACCGATGTTCTTGATAAACGTATGATCGCTTTAAACGATTTATACGAACAAACTGATAATGGCAGAATTTGAGAGAGAACACGTACAAATAAAGATTTACGTGGAATTTTTTTTTAATTAGTAACAATTCCCGAGTTGTTAATCATCGCTGCATCATTTACAGAATGTATGAAAATGACCAGTTCATTTTTTTTTCAACTAAAATTATGAGCTTTAATGATCAATAAATGTTCTGTATTGTTAAAATTGTTTTCATTACCGAACACCCTAGCCGATCGCCGCGAATATTTCAGCCCGAGATCAAATCACTCGGAAAATACACATTCCGCGTACGATTTGTTAACATTGTTTTCAGGAACATACTAAAGACCTGAAATACTAATGACCTGAAACACCTGAAATTTTATATAAAAGATACTTTCACACACCCTAGCTGATTGCCGAGAACATTTTAGCCTGAAATCAAATATCACACGGAAAATTACGGGTTCAAAATACAACTCGGGTTTTAATTAAATATAAATTATATCATTAATAATTTTGTTTCTGTAAAATATGATGCAACAAAATAATATTGCATGAAAGTTAATGTTTACACAGGTATACACTCTGCGTACGATTTTATATATTCGATGTACAGTTAAATATGTTACCTTGTTCCTAAGAACTTCGTTTTTTCATTTTAAATGTTAACAGATATGATTTACATATAATTTTGGTTAATTTTGATCTAAAAAATTTAAAAATTAGTATCCTGACGGAATGTTGGATAGAATTTTACAATTCTTGTTCGATAAATATTCGTAAACGGTGCACCGGACGAGTTGCAACTTAGTAATAAATTTACTTGCTTATGAAAAGGCACGAAACGATGAACACGATAGGATAAACGGAAGAATTGTTTAATTAAACGATACATCTGATAGGATTAACGCACGATAGGATAGGATTAATGCACGATAGAGCAGTATACACGCACGATAGGATAGGATTGATACACGATACGATAATTTAGTTTTTTGTTTATATTATTCAATACTAGACTCTGTCCCAGGATATTCTTGATTCTTTTTGCTTGATTACTCGATAATCATTAATTCCTGCAAAGATGATTGTAAAAAATAACGTTGTACTGTGCGTATGCATAGAACGACTCACCATGACTAAAATAGCATCTTTATGTTAAAGCACCACTTAGATATATATATACAGGAAGAAGATAATTATCCCAATATATACTTATACATAGATGTATGTGCATTATACAGTCTCTTTTTGAAGGGTTCATTGAGTTAGATAACTCGTTGGCAACATTGGTAAGTTTCTCTTCTTATAAAATTCTTACTTGAATCAAAATGATTTTAAAAAGATTTCAATTGATGAATAACTTAATATTTCATTACGAAATTGAACGTAAGTTATAGTTGTTGTGTTGTAACTTCACTGTCACGCTCATCTTTTATACTAACTAGTTACAAGCAAAACTTATACCGCTATGGTATAAGTTCGAATTTTATTAATTTAATTAATCATTTAATTAAAGGTAATTATTTTTCATCATGACTTTGAAAGCGGTATGTATCCACTACATGTAAAAACTGGGACACGCAGTTAAACTATACATAGTTTTAGATGCATTTATGCTGTATTTTACAATGCAATAGCTTGGTAAGCTTTATGTTGAATATACCTTATAAAGCATGTTTATTTTTGTTTTCTAAACTAAGGGTCGACATTCCACTTTAGGTCCAATTACAGTAACTTTCGATAGTGGAATGATATGATTTGGCTAGCCCTATTCATCGAACATTTTTGGACTGTAAAAACATATGGTGAGTGGATGGATTAAAAAAATAATATTTTTTTTTTGTATTCATCTACTAATATCTACCAATATCTATGCAATAATTTTTGCTTAAACATTATTTGTCGAGTTTATATTATTGGCGGGTACAAATAACTGTCAAAGTGTACAATAAGACTGGGAAACAAGCCAAGCGCTTATATTAATTCCTCTCTTTGGTGGGAGATATAAAATGGGTAGAAATTTACATTTGCAAAAAATAAATAATATCTAATGACTAAAATAAATAATTTCTAAACGTCAAAGAACATCCAAAGGGATATTTGTTGACCATTCAACCTCCATAATAGTAATACAGTAGAACTCGGTTATAACGAAGTCCTTCGTTTTATACATAATTCGCCATATCCGTATTA
The DNA here is from genome assembly GCF_025612915.1 of Magallana angulata. Lineage (NCBI taxonomy): Eukaryota > Metazoa > Mollusca > Bivalvia > Ostreida > Ostreidae > Magallana > Magallana angulata. The sequence continues at coordinate 57,286,096 of NC_069112.1, forward strand.
CGAATTCATTATGATAAGTTTAGCGATTTGCTATATTTGTTATTTTTTTTTCTGATTTGTGCTGACTGCATGAGACATAAAATAAAATACCTTCTCTAGAAACCTCTAATAATTGAATGGAAAATGAATGGATTTTTGTGAATTTAAACTCAGATTAAGAATTATTTTTATTTCTTCTAACTTTTACATGTAAAACTATATATTAAATTTGATTTAAAAGATGTAAATGTCATTATTATTGCCTCTACGGGACTCGAAATTAGTTCGTTATATCCATAAATTCGGAATGGGTCGATACACAAACACAGACATTTTACGAACAATATTTCTAAACGATGTAACAAATACATTTCAGATGCTCTGATTTACTGACACTAAGTAAATACTGTATACAGGGTTGTTTTCGCCCTGTGCAATTTTCGCTCTTCTACACTTGCAAACAATTTCGCCCTGTCTTTAATTCTCCAAGACACAGTATGTTTAAAGAGAAATAATTTGGAACATTGAAATTTGCCCAGCCATAAATTCGCCCGCTGACAACAAGGGCGAAAGGGGCGAAAATAAAACGGGGGGGGGGGTATTTCCCTGTATACAGAACCACTTTTCATAAGTGAAATGGCAAAACGCAATGTGATTTTCAAGCAAACCCTATGTGCAGATAAATATCCCAGATATCATGATATGCATTTCCTTAAAATACTGTTATTGCAGATATGTATCAATACCCCATCAGATTATATGATACATTATATTAATTTCACTGAAACAAGGAAGCTTGTATAAAATCAGATAGTCATATTATTTACATTTTCTAGGTAATTTTTAAACCAGGAAGTGTATTCTTGTTCAAGCGGAGTAGCATGAGTATTAAAAAGTTGGCATGTACATGCCACTGAATATACTTAAAACCCCCAAAGTATACACATATAGGCATATGAACGTTTAAAGCATTTAACATCCGGTTTTTTAAAATTGTAATTTTAAACATCCGTCTTTTTAAACTGTAAATTTAAACGCCGGACTTTTTCAATATCAATTAATATAATACTTCAATATATCTATGCTTCAAAATGTAAGGCAGCTCTATAATCACATAACATTTTATTTTCTACTTTTGATATTGTAAATAGATTTAAAAAAGCTTTCTGTTACAATTAGTTGTTTTAAATATATATTGAATTTGTTTATTCGCATTAATGACATATTTTCTAATAGGAAGTCGAATCTTCTCCTACTGCATTAATTTTATATCTGTGAATGAACGGACCAGCGTTAATATGTGCTATCTCTGATTTGGTCTGCATAGTAAAAACTTTGAATTATCTGATGGTTCGAGATATCGAAGTTAATGAAAGTTGGTCTATTGTTACGTTTCTAGACATGTGTATACACATTAAGTTTCCATATATGTGTATACACATATGTATATAAAGTCATAAAAGTTATCGTAATTCATATTGTCGAATAAAACACATGAAGATTTAATTATTTTATTTCATATTTAAAATAAATATAAAAACACATAGAATGTTCTTAAATTATCTTGTAAAGCAATACTTTTAATAAGAAAATTTGTGTTCGTCTTTGCAAACAATTCTGATAACCGGATGTACAATACACAAAAAAATTGATAAACCGATAAGGGTATAAAAATTAAACACGGAAAATGTAGTTTAACATTTCTATTCCAGCTTATCTAATCACAACTCCATCTTGCATATAAAGTCATGAATACATAAGCTTTCATTTAACACCCGGAATGAAGACTGTATTCTTCGATAGATTGTTTATCAGACACGACGTGTACTGAAGATTTAATTTTTCTAGTACAGACCCATATACCCCAAAGAGTATGTAAAGCTGCATGGTCAGATTTTTTCATTCTTACAGTATCAAATACTTTTCCTTACAATCCAATAATCTTAGAAAGTTATAGACTTTCGTCTTATTACACCCTCAAAATTGGTCTCCCTTCAAAGTTAGAAATATTCAAAGTAAATGAAATAAAGACTGACATAAACTGAAAACGACACTTATTTACCCCAATTTTGCAAAGTTTGTGATATGGAAGAAAAAAACCCGGATATACGGTAACATTTACGAAAGTCTAATTTTTGACGTTTTACAGAAAACATAGCTCTTAATAGACCTGCCTGGCAGCGTTATCCCTTTCACGGCACACCATGGAATGCAGTCTTGGCTGTTGACGGACGTCGGTCAGATCTGTCTGCGGCTGGAGGACAGTGTGCGATATCAGCAAATAGTAGATCAATAGCAGAATGGAGGGTAGATCTCGGAGGAGTTCGAAACTTGCATCACGTTTTTATACAATACAGGACGGAAAATGACGCTTGGGGTATTTATCAACCAACGAAGTGAAAATGAAGGGCGTTCATATTAGATGATTTATCTGAATATATTTATGTTCAGCATACATACATGTATTTGTTAAGTTTAAATACTTGAGACACAGAATTGGGCTGTTCTTAATTCACTCATCTACAAAGTACTGTAATTGAAACATAACCTAATGTTTAAAAGAAATGACATTCTTTTATGGACCTATAAGGTTCCTTTCAATTGATAAATATTCACAGCCTCATCCTGTGTGATTTATGCGAAAGTTTTATGATGCTTACTAAAATCTGTCACAAAATTATTGATATGCGTAATGTGTGTTAGGCATTTTCTATGAAACAGCACTACGTATAAAACCGACGGATAATAAGCCTTAAAGATGATTACAAACAACATTCGTTGCCACTAAACAAGGTCAGATGACATTAATAGCATGGCCTTATCAATGGCGATGCAAGAAAATCTTCAAATCATATCTCAGTGTTTAGAATTGATGCTATACTAAAAATGTCCCCCCCTCCCCTCATTCGTGTTTACACAAACATACACACTTCTCTTGTTCAGAGTCTTGAGTTTGTATATTTTTAAGACCTACTTTTTACAAATTTGTTAAACCTTAACTATTCTACACTAAAATAAGTTCTTTTTCGTTGTTCTTGAACTAACAGATCAAAACGACTACTTTAAGAGTAGATTCTTGGGATTTTCAATCTACGTATCGAACACCACCTACAGAAAGGACTGGAAACTGTGTTTCAAGGACAACAACTATACCAGAGCCACAATACCCAACCCTATTAGTGTAGCATGCGTTATGCACGGGAGATATGTCATTTACTACAACAACAGAACTCATCGTCCTTTCCCTGCTGGATATTCTACTTACGCCTTTAACGAGCTGTGTGAGGTCGAAGTATATGGTAAGATTTATAGAATAGCAGGGAATATATAGAACAGATTCTGCATTTTTAAAAAGTATACCATATAGTTTTTTATTCCATATTTTATTCAAGCCTGAAGTTTAGTCAAATTTAGTTATGCATATAAGAGAATGATTTATATATGCATCGTTTTTGATAAAAACAATTTTTTTAGAATAATTAATTACTTCTTCCTCTACTTTATAGAAGACGTGAACCGTATCACGTAGACAGCTGTCAAGAATTTACTTCCCGATATGTTTATTATTACTTTTAAACATCGATTTTGAAAGTATAATACGTTTAATATGTTATGTTTACTAATACGATAAAAACTAAAACAATTATCAACACATTTATGGCTATAATTGACTCTGAATAGATAGAACGTCGTACAAGCATTGCGGTTATCAAAAAGAAGGCTGGATGGTTGTGAAACATGTACATTGTACCTACTTCAATGAAAAGAACAGCTCTGTTAAATATGATAAAACATAAGATATTGATTGTTGTATTAAGAGCATTTATATTTCGGGAACGTCAATTTTTAGTTAGAGAAGTCGAAAAATATAACCATATTCATTAAGTCGGTTTAATATGGTGAGTTCTTTGTTTCATTTTTATAGGTTGTCTGACCTTAGGATATAACGGAAAGAACTGTTCCACTTCTTGTCCAGAAAACTGTAAGGGTGGAGACTGTGACATTGTGGATGGAACTTGTATTAGCTGTGTTCCGGGATATAGTGGATCTATGTGTAACATAGGTACAGCTTACATTGTATAATGTTTAATTTTACTGATAAAAGTTAAGTCTCTTGGATGTATGCAAGCTAACATTTACATACATATTTTTCATTGCTTGAGATATTTAATGTATCTTTGTTTTTCCAAACTTCACTTCAAAGTCTGTGGCGCTTGCTACGAAAAAGAACAATGTGACTACAAAAATGGTACTTGTCCAAATGGATGTGAAGACGGGTATAAAGGGAGACAATGCAAAACTGGTAACGAAAAAATAGTACACTTAGGCTTATGTAGAATGAACGTAGACATGACAGTTGTAGATACATTTCAAATAGATTTCATTATGTTTTATGTTTAAGAGAAAAAATTATCAAAATAAAGGTCATAATCAAATTTAAAAAAAAATGTTGATTGCAGGAAGTTATATGATATTCTGACTAGCCCATATCTATTTAAAATCTACTCACTTTAAGCTATATGATACGATGCAATATTGCCATTTTGATTGATAAAAACTGTAAAGATTTTTCATTCCTGTCTCCTAAACGTTCATTTACTTTCAAACTTTTGTCAACGATTCCAGAAATGATTCGATGAGATATCCGGTGTCCGGTAAAGCTCGGACTTGTTTAAAGTTATTAAAAAAAAAAAATTGAAATTCCTTTTTTTCATGTAATGTCAGTTTGCAACAACAACACGTATGGACCTAATTGCTCTAGGACATGTGGACAATGTCTCTACCTGTATGGAGAAAAATGTAACCACGTGACCGGTCAGTGTCCTCGCGGATGTGCTTCCGGCTTTCAAGGAGACCTTTGTGTTGAATGTACGTACATTTGATATGTTTAATTTACGTAAACTTATTCAGTACCCTTTGTGCATGCGTAGTATTTTTTCTCCAAACATGAGATACACTATGAATACCTATCTCTAGATATTATAAGCGTTTGTCATTTCTTTTTTTTATTTAGCAAGAAGTGAATTCAGGAACACGACACTTGCATGGTCGACATCTAATGGTATGATTATTTAAAAGCATACATGTAATATAAAATGTGATCACAATATTCCAACTCTGAATCATTTTTTTTAATTTCCAATATTATCTGATTGTGTTGAAAGTAAATCCATTTACTCAATGTGTTTTAATTTAGTTCATATGAAATGAAATCAGAAATGTAACATCATTGCGTTGCGTAAAGATTGTTTGCTCTATATTCCTAAAGTATTTTAAATAGATAATAGCAAATTTAATTAAACCGGAAAGAAAATTATCGGTGTTAGTATTTCTCACATTGCATATTATTCGATTTATGTTTACTTATTCAGTACCCTCTGTGCATGCGTAGCATTTTTTCTCCAAACCATGAGAAAAATTGATAAATTACTTTTTATGTAAATATATATGGCTTTGGTCATTTGTTGTTTTTTTTCAGCAACAGATAAATTCAAGAACAAGACACTTGTACGGCCAATGAATGATGGTATGATTATTTAACAGCATACATGTAATGTAAAATGTGATAACAATATTCCATTCTAAATATATTTTTTTTTAATTGTACAATTATCTGATTTTGTGTGAAGTATGTACATTTACTCGTTTTGTTTTAATTTAGTTCAGTTAAAATCAAATTAGAAATTTCTAATGTTACATGATAGCGTTAATTAAATTTTGATCTTGAGAAATTCTAAAAGTGTTTATATAGACGAAGTCAAATTTGAATTAAAAAGGACAGATAATTATTGGTGTTGGGATTTCTCAAAACTACGTTTGAATATGAAAAAGGAATATAATCTAAACACATCAGATAAAAGTGATCGTGTACATGCTTGTTAGTGACAGCTGAAATTACAAAAGACTAAATTATTTTGACCAAAAATTTGAAAATCCATGTAATGTGATATTTCCCTTCTTTTTTTATCTTAAGAAGTATATACAAAGTAATAAACAACTTAACATGACATTGAATAAAACAAAATTAAAAATGGACAATTGCTACTGGGTCCTAGTTCCTTGTGGCTGAGCAAGGATTTAATCAAAACAATTTACATCTAAAAATGTAAAAAAAAAAAAAAAAACAACAACAACAAAATAACACAAATTAACAAACAAAAAAACCAAAAAGAAATGAGTATAGGTAAAAAGGAAAGGAAATATTGCCCCCCCCCCCCCTCCATCTTTTTAATAATAATGTAACTGTATAAATTAGAGAAACTTGTTCATGTATATGATATTCTTTTGCAGCTTATGGTCCACCTGTTTTGCAAACTACAGTTCAAGTCCCTTTTTATTCCATCATCACCGTTGTCGTATTGTTTTCAGTCAGTGCTCTTCTCAACCTGTTTTACATGTACGTTACTTATTAGTACTCGAATTATTTTTCACCCGATCGTGATCGTATTTTCTTGTAACATTTGAAAATACGCCATGTCAGTTTACTAAACTTTCAGATCCAGACAGGTACTTGCAAGATGCCGCAATCGAGAAGAAAAGGTAGACGAATCTGTCGAACAACCGAACACTATTGTGAACAGTATTTATATTCAAGAAAACGGATTTTCTACTTACCAGGAACTCGAGCATGCTGACCAAAAAGAAAACAATGATGTATATACTTCATTAGCATAAAACCGAATAATGAGGGGTATATGTTGTTTTTATGAAAAGTACGTTTTTGAAAAATATATATTATGTGAAAATTCGAATGCATTTGTTAGAAAGACGGAATATTATTTAAAATTTCTTACTCTTACCCTTGACACGGCCAAATGAACATATTGGTATCCTGGGATCTGTTAAAATGTTGAAAAAGAAACAGCATTCCATTTTTTAAAAGCATTTAACGAGGCCGACTACAGAACGAGGACGCACGCTTTCGCGCAGCGTTTCATTTGTATTGTGACGTCATCTTTTTGCTTTGTTGACGCAATGGCGAAATAGTTTCAACTGCAGATATTCAGCGAAATTTGTTGAACATAGCTCGTTTGATGCGTAAAATTGATATTTATATTGTGGAATAAACATTTGGGCTCGGGTTGAAAACGTGAAGAGGGTTCAGAAAGCCTAGCCCTCTGTCACGTTTTCTTAACCCGCCTAAATATCGCTTAATTCATTTATTTCAAGACATTAACCATGTATTTTATATTAATGACCCTTAATATGTGATGTTATATATTTTATTTATTACTTAAATATGTCTGAATTTTTTGATAATACAATAAAGATCACCATTTCCGTCTTTGTCAAATAAAAAATTATCATTATCTGACAAACTGGGAAATTGGGCATACAAAAAATAACTTTGATAAGACCCCTGGAACAAACCAGGAGGTAAAAGGTTTTTTTTATTTGACCATTTGATGCATTTTAGCAATAATTTTAATATGTAGAACAGAAAAAGAAATCCCTAGGGCAGAAGTTTAAAAAATGTGCAAAATTGGTACAATTCAAGCAAAATCCCATAGGGGCCTATGTTAAAAATTAACAAACTTTGAGATGACCCCTTAAACAAACGGTGTGGTAAATATCTTATTTTTTTATCTTAAAATAATAATTATATCAGTAGAATTCTTGTAAAAAAAATTTCATTCACAAATCTAGGGCAGAAAGTATTAGACCCGGCCTCGTTAATTGCTTTATTCGTCTTTTGTTTTTGTTATATATTTTGTGTGATATTTTTGTGTTCTTTTTTTATTTGTTTATTGCTTTTGCTTAATGTTTGTTTTTGTTTTTGTCTGTTTTTGTTTTTTTATTTTGTTTTGTTTTGTTTGTTTTTGTTTTTGTTTCTTTTTTTATTTGTTTATTGCTTTTGCTTAATGTTTGTTTTTGTTTTTGTTTGTTTTTGTTTGTTTTTGTTTTTTTATTTTGTTTTGTTTTGTTTTGTTTTTGTTTTTGTTTTTTTGTTTTGTAAAATCATACTTTAATGATTTTGTTATGATACAATTATGTAAGTCTTTCTTTTACATTTTAGTAGCTTTAAACTATTTATTTTCTTTCAAGGTTTTCACATAAACGTTACGTCTATTTCTTGTTAATTGTTGATTAAATGTTTTCATATATAAATAAAAAATGTAAAAGTGTTTTGAATGCTTTGTTTAATACAAGACTCTCATTTAATCAGTCTTAACATGAGTTGTAGTTTTAGCTTATCTCCTACCAAATAAATGAATTACAGTAATCCTTGAAGGCACTTTGACGCAACTGAAGCTCCAAATATCTGAAATTTATTTTTCTATTTTTAAGGTTTAAATTTATGAGTGTCGTTGATGCTTTCTAACATTTCAAAGCTCAAGTCTTGTTATTGTTGACATATGTGTTATATCGGTAGAAGTTTAAATTAAACTAGTAGGCTAATTGTTCTCGAACAATTAGAGGTCTTTCCACCTCAATATTTTTAATGAATTGCTAGATTGCTCAATAAGGTATGCAAAAAAATTATTATACCTATGATACATGTTGTACTATAAAATGGGAAAACCACTAAGCCATAAATGATAAATGATTTTTAAGGAAATTTTTTTAAATTTTCAAGCCATTTCTTTAAGAATTCCATGTTGTATGTATCGTTAACATTTATTGAATTACTTTTCTGAATTTTTTCCACTATGAACAAAACTGAGCCAAGGTAATATTATTTACGCAATCATATAAACAGTAAACCTAACAATAGAAGAGAGTGTTCTACAGGCTAGCTGTCTTTGTACAAAATGAATGGGTTAACTGTAAAAACAAGTTCCACTTCAGTAACCACAGGACTTGATGTGATACCTGACTGACACAATTGAATACCTTATTGCACAATCCAGGAAGCTATTGAAACCATTACTATAATTCTGTATATCAAATAATATGAAAATTCAAAAATTAACCGACTTTCAAATGACCATAACCTTTGACCTTTATGTCATTTTGTTCGGCCAAAGTAGACGCTTCTATTCCAAGTGGTCAGAACTCTCTATGATAGATAGTAAACAAGTTGGAAGTGATTATATTAAAGTTTCAATACTTTCAGGGGCAATAACTGCTAGAAGGGGGCCTCAGATCTTTTCGGTATGAAAAGATTGAAGAATCCTCTAAGTGTACTGAAGACAATGGTAAAAGTTCCATATCTCTATCTCTTATGGTTTAAGAGGAGTAGCGATAACAAGCATTTCGTACAATAGGGGCTACAACTCTGTAATTATTCAAAGGTATGAGCCAAGGGGCTATATTTTAATATGTCTTAAGATGTCCTACTACATCCATAAAAAAGTTTTTCTCTACCACCCTAAACAAAAGAGATATAAAAACTCATTAATTAACAGCTTCTCAAATGACCTTGACCTTTGACCTTTATGTCATTTTGTTCGGCCAAGGTAGATGCTCCCATCCCATGTGGTCCAAAGTCACTATGATAAATAATAAAAAAAACTTGGTAGTGATTTTATGAAAATTTTAATACTTTCAGGGGCAATAACTACTACAAGGGGGCCTCAGATCCTTTTGGTATGAATAGATTGAAGAACCCTGTAAGTGTAATGAAGACATTGGTAAAATCTCTTATGGTTTCAGAGGAGTAGAGATAACAAGCATTTCCTTCTCAAAGGGCAATAACTCTGTAAGTTCTGGGAGTTCTTTGACACAGGGTCAATTGGTACCATAACTTTAAATGAGCAATTACATAAAGTTTAAATTGTTTGGATAACTCTAATAACAAAAAAAGTCACCCCGAGCTTAATAGAAAAAAAGAAGAAGAATAAGAAACATAAAGAAAACAAGGTCTTTCACCTGAAAGGTGGAAAGACCTAATGATGTGTTGATGATATCAGTCTATGGTATACTGATATTCAGTTGAATGGGAGAAAAATAAAGTAGTCTATACGAAACATCTCTTAAATTGCTTTTTACTCTGATATATCTACAAACAACACAAAACGTGAAACTTTAAGACCTTTTGACGAAAATTTACACTCGAATAACCAAAACAATGTTTGTTGCAGATTGTTTTCTGAGAAAAAAGTTAGATAATTAAATAGCTAAAAAAGTTATTAAGCGAAATTGATACGGAGCGGAAATAACCCTGTATACAGTTTGTCGTTTTTTATTCGTTGAAATGAAAGATAACTTTTTCATAATAAAGTGCTTGAATTTTCTTATTGACTTATTGCTATTCATTCCTCATTCAGTTAAGACAGATGGATACAGCATTTGAGTTTGATATGTTGATTGATCGAAATACTGTGAAATCAATAAAGTTCGTGGTGGCTCAATTTTCGTGGAATTAGTGGATACCCTTCATCCACGAATTAACATCCTCCTTGAATTAATAAATTAGGGTAATAAAGTCATATTTCCTTTGCAGATTGAACAGAATACACAAAAATACGTTCCCACGAACCTGTAAAATTTAAGCAATCCACGAAAATTGGCCCCAACGAAATGTAATTGTTCCATATTAGCAGGTAATCGATGTAACACAAAGTGAAATCCATGTTTAATACCAGTCTCGTTCCACTGCATTGTGAATATAGTGCAATTTCATTGGCTTTAAGAGGGGTGGATAGTCATGAACGTTTATTTTTAGACAATATCTATCCCCTCAAGACGAAGAGATCTTTATAAAGATATTAGTAATTAATATTCATTATTTTGAACCTTAAAATTTGTAAAAAAAAAAAAAATTTACCATGTAACATATTTTGCGTCTATTAATGATATTGAATTATTCAAGGTTGATAAGATGGTTGATTTGTTGATCATTTAATATTTATTCGTTTGATGAGATATTAGCGCTTCTGATTGGTCGACAAATTTATTTGATAGCTGCATCCATGAAATTTTGCCGGGTCTACTTTTCTCATCTGTTCTAATTCAACACGATATATAGAACGCGATTTTCCAAAATAAACAATGTCAACAAAAGTGTAAAGTTGTGTCTGTTTAATTGTCAGCAAACAATATACAAATTTATACATATTAAAAATTAAAAGTCTCACCTTCAAATATAAACAATACTATTCTGATCTAACACTATTTATAGAGGGGAAATTTTCCAAATAATTAAACACTGTCAACAAAATGTAAAGTTGTGTTTATTTTATTGTCATCAAACAAGATACAATTTTATGAACATTACAACGTGAAAGTTTAACCCTCAAAAATAAACAAAACACATTATGTGATTACGAGATAGAAAATTAAACGTCTTCTCACGATTTCGTCTGCTTGAGATCAATCATTATTATTGCGAGGCTGGCTGATTCTTTTCTAAAAGGATTATAACGAACATATAGGCCTATACATTTTCACTGTAACACTGCTGTTCAAATTTGGTAACAATGATTTGCAAATTTACACACGTGCATAATCGGTCACCAGAATAAGCATCGTAAAGCAATTAAAGCCCTGAGTATTGCATGAACTCCTTTGGTGCATTCCAAGCGGCAGAAATACCATTTGAGTACATCACTGGCTATCTAGTTTACACAACGTTTATAAAAGTGTCTTATACATACTTTTCTTTGTCGACATATCAACTATTCGTCCACGATCGCCTCTCCTTGGATGGTAATGTCCGGTTGCATTTTCCAGCGATTTCACATGAAAGCCAGCTTAATAACGAATCTTTCTGCACATTAAATAATATCACAAGTCATCGCATGTATTCTCCTTTCGTTTTTAATTCAGTCGGTTCAGATTTTAACTCACTATTTGTGTTTAATCTATTAAATTCAGCTCAATAGCTCTGCATCAGCTGAAAGTTCATCCATTTTGAATATTGTTGAAAAATGACCGGAAAACTTTTTCTACATTTCTTAAATCATACAACCTTTTATAGATCTACGTTACAACGATGTTGTATGTTTTAACATGATGTGTTGTCATTGCCTTTAATATTTTACCTTGCCCGAGCTTATACTGTACATGCACACCTCCTGGTAATATTCTTTTGTACATTTAAGATCAACAGGACTGTAATAAATATTTGTTTGCTTGTTGTTTAAAGTGTACCAAATAATGACAATACTCTTGAGTCGTCGCATGTTACAGTTCCACAAGACAAACGTTTGCTGTAATTTTGTGATTCCAAGACTAAATCGCCTCTGCATATGCATAAAATTTAAAGATAAAACGTTTTCCTTCACGTCCTTCTGATGTTTACTTCCCATAGTACTCCACTTTTGAAAGTTAAAGGATAACAAATATACGAATAGTTTCCTTGTTGCAGTGAAAAAATATTTTATAACCATTAGTGGCTTGCATGTTAAAAATTATTATGTGAACCCTATGTAATACTCGTCAGTGTACAGTGTGTAGATCACTCCCGACCGTATTTGATAACCGAGTTTTACTTACAGAATGATTCCCTCTTCCTTAAATAAGTAATAAAGATTGTTTCACGCCCTGAACCTTATGAACACCTAATAATCTTTAACGAATGATTGATTATTCCTTGAATAATCCTTATTAATCATATTTTAATATTTATAACTTCACTGAAGGTTAAAATAGAAAACTGTTATATAACGAAGTTGAAATGTGATTGAACAATGCGAAGATGTATACCAAAAAAAGTTTAGAATTTGTTTTAAGTTAGAACAGGTAACCACCGTCTTTCAAACGAGCTATGTACACGTAGATAAAAAAAGGTAAATGAAAGGTAACATGTGTTATTTGTAATGAAACTGCAGAGTGCCTTATAACTTTTTGGAATAAACAATGTAAAAGTTATTTTCAGATCGTCAATTATTTTCAATTTTAACAAAGAAAAAATAGGCAAATCCAAATGCCCTAAACTTCCGTAATTTGATTATTATAATGAAAATTTTGTTTATTATTCTTTTAACCAGAAAAAAAATAGTCTGTTCGTCTTAATATTTATCGTTCTTCCAACTTACTTGTTAATGTGAATATAATGTACAAATGTCCTTTTTGTGTCTCTTTGAAGTTTTAAGAGAATATAAACAAATGTAATTTATGGTAATTTAATCTCTAAATAACTGCTTAAATATATATGCACAAAATGACACACCATGCCAGAAATATCCATTACCAAACACAACTTATGTACAGGAGGAAGACTATGATCACGATATCGATACAGCTTTGTGCACGGATATATATATATGTAAAATATATTCTCTTTTGGAAGAGTTCATTTGGTTGCATAACCTTGTGGAAACAATGGTAAGATTCTTTTCTGGTAAAACTTTGATTTAATTCAAAATAAAAACAAATTCTAATCACTGATCAGAATTTTAATTTATATTATGAATTTATTTACGTAGTTTTATTCCTTGTAACTACATTTTACATGTATATAATATAAAACTTTCATACTTAGTTACAAGCTCAGCTAATGTCGCTAAGGTATATGTACATGTACGAGTTTTAATTATTACAAATTCAACCAAAACTAAATTTTTATATGATGATTTTAAAAGCGGTATAAATACGATATTCATATCCATTTTAAGCTGGTACACGCCAATATTTACATTTACCAGTGCCTTTGCCTTTGATATCACTACGTATCGATTTTGTACTATATAACCGATAATATAAATGACGCCAAATTGAGGCACCAGCGGGGTATGCTTATTTATATTTATATACTTAATCATACGATGGCTGAAAATTAAATAAATATAAGAAATCAGGAATCATTCTTTGAATATTATGAGGTGATAATTTCGGTCGGGGTGTGATCAAATCTATCATAAAGCCCATCGGGCTTTATTGGATTTGATTACGTCCCGACCGAAATTATCACCTCATAATACTCAAAGAATGATTCCTTCCTTATTTAAACCATACAAAGCTAAGTTACATTTAAGGTGTGTTTTACAATTCATTAGCGTAATGTGATATGAGTTTAATATACTTTAAACTTTTTTTTTCGATTGCAGGATGATATGATTTGGCTAGTCATATTCATCAAACACTTATGGACTGTGAATACCTATGGTGAGTGAATGAATTGAAAAGGATTTATTCTTAGTATTCATCTACTAACATATCTACCAATATCCATGCAGTGATATTTAGTTTAAACAATGTTTTTGAGTTTACCCATTGCAGGTAAAAATAAATGACAAAGTTTACAATAAGTTGGGGGAACAAGCCAGAAGGTTCATATTAATCTATCTCTTAAGTAAGAGAAATAAAAGAAATGCAAATTACATTTGCAAAAAAAACCCCAAGAAAGCTTATATAAAAAGCACATGCACAATTTTAATAAAATGGGAACAAAATACAGTTTGATGTAAATTATTGGAAAGTTCGAATTACGTATGCCAAATATAACAGTACGCTAATCCCACGCTAATCTACATGTAAAACCAAAGAAAACAGTACAATATGTAATGAATAAATAGTACTACTTAAAAAAATATGTGAATCATCTATATATTGAAATATGCTAAATAGTTTTACATGGTTTACATTTTAAGAAAGGATCATTAAGTAGGAATCAGTAATCTCTCATATAGCAAAATTTCGAATAAATGACACTTTTTAAAACATACAGTTTTTGAATTGCGTGACGTTTCCAACAAAAATTTTCAAATAACAAGGACGTTTGTTACTTTTTTTAAATGGACTGGATCGTTGTCGCCATTTTTATGCGATATTTATTAATCTCTTTGCGGAAAAGAGTTTTCTATAAAAATATTAAAAATGGGTGAAATTTCAAAGATAAATTATATGGTGTGTTTCTTTTCCAAAGAATATCATATGGCTAAAAAATATCTTACTTTTTAAACTAGAACTGAAGGGTAATTTTTTGAAAGGGTACCTTAGAGTTTTTTGAAAATTGAACGTACCAAGTGCATTCAATCTGGGCTCTTTAAGTATAGATCGCATATCTTCCATTGTGAATAATTGTCATTTGACATTGAATGTGCTCCAATTTCAGAACTATTTGGTCCTCATTGAATAAATATCATTTGTTTTAGTGAATAACAATGAAAGATCCATTGATCTGAGAATATGAGGAATTAGACGAAACACAATGCAAATAGACTTATTTTTTTTAAATCAGTTGATTAACAAGCAAAATCTTTTTACGAACACAATTTCCAAACAATGTAACAAATACATTTGAGATGCGCTGACTTACTGACACAAAATGAATACCACTAATATTCATTTATAGAGAGAAAACTTGGCATGGTAATCGTAATTTGGAAACATATAAAAACTGAAGTATTATTTGATACTGACAAAGTCTGGCGTTAAATTTTACATTTAAAAAGATGGAAGCTCACTGTTTTTTAACATGCAAGTGTGTATGTGAGTACGTTTGGGTTTTGTTTAGTATAGAAACTGGCTTGAACAGGGAAATATAAACTTTTTTAATATTCACAAGCTTTTATCAGTTTTAGGGAATTGCTACTGCTTGAACAGGAATGTATTTCCTCGTAAAAAAAATAGCTATTTATAAAAACGTTCTTTTTAAATATTCATTTCCGTATTTCACAAATTCACCGACATTTCAGTTCCATTGTTCTATATTCTAAAGAGAATTAAAACCTTTCTAGTACAGTGCATTGTTTTGAAGATAGTGTAATCAACACTTTTCTTGCCGCATTTTAAAATTGTATATCTTTGGGTGCCTCAAACACGGACCAACAACGTGAATTTGTGGATATAAATAACATTTATGATTGTCAAATGTTGACAAATTCTACAGAAAACATAGCGCTGACTAGACCTGCCTGGCAGCGTTATCCCTTTCATGGCACACCATGGGCAGCAACATTGGCTGTTGACGGACGCCGGTCAGATTTGTCCGCCAGAGGAGGACAGTGTGCGATATCAGCAAATAGTAGATCAATAGCAGAATGGAGGGTAGATCTGGGAGAAATTCGAAACTTGCATCACGTTTTTATACAATACAGGACGGAAAATGTCGCTTGGGGTATTTATTGATTTTCTTTGAGAGAGTAAAGCCTGTTTACTGTAAATTATATATCTGGTGATTTTTTATGTTCAACGTATCTTTTTGTTCAGTCAGAATACATGTAACACAGTATGGAGTGTTGTCATTTAGTTAACTAAAAGGTGACTGAAATATAACTTAATGGCATAGTTCTGTTATTTAGAGATCTCTTGCAGACCTGCACATTATTAGTTATTTGGGTTCAATTAAGGGTGTACGGGAATTTACTCCGGGTTGCATTCCATACACCTTGAGGCCGAAGTCCGAAGGGTGTTTTGAATACAACACGGGGGGTAAATCCACGTATACCCATGATTAGACCTGTATAACAAATTTATTTCCTATGTAAACCAAACATATTTGTTTCCCATGTCAAATCAAGGAGTTATTACACTTTCAAGATATACCATGTCAGCATTGATGCCTTGTGAAGTCACATTTAATGCATTCTGACGTCACGCTATTTATTTCCAGCTCAAGTCGGGTGAACGGAAATATACATCCGACTTATAGTCCATAAAATCTCGTGTTACAAGCTACATAGGAAATAAATAATGTACCTTTCAGTTGACTGGAATTAACAGTTTTATCCTGTGCTATCTATATGGGAATTATATGCTGCTTACAAATGCTAGCAAAAAATTATTGATATTCATAATGTGTAAAAATGCGTTTGTTAATAACCCACATATTGTAACCATACGATTTGAGGGATTGACATTACCGATCAGACCCAACCTAACACCAGAGTAAACCCCAAGTAGACCCCGGGTTTACTTTCTGGGTAAACTTTGGGTTTACTCTTGGTTTACTTTTTGAAAAATTGGTTTCACTCGGGGTTTACTTTGGGTTTACTCGGGGTTTACTTTGGGTTTTGCTCGAGAATTGATTTTGGGGTAAACTTTACGAACCGAAGTTTGAATCAGACCTATCATTTATTTTACCATCTTACTGTCTGTAATTCCTGCCCCTTGTATGTTCCAAATACACATGTAGCGTCTGCTTTCAGGGGTATACTTCTGATCGGGGTGTACTCTCTGTGTTCACTCTGGGTTTACTGTGGGTTTACTTATGGTCCACTCTAGCAAACCCGGATTAAACCCAGAGTAAACTCAGAAAATAAACCCGGAGTTTAGTTGGGGTTTATTTTCTCTTAGGTTGAATCTGATCGGTACTGTACATTAGTCGATCGCGGTTTAAACAATTTAAAATTCACAATGCTTCAAATAGTGTATATCATCACTTTGAACAATTAAATTTTACAATTTATCAAACTGCTTTCATAGAATTGGTTGCATTGTTGTTAGAATAATTCAATATGATGACACTGTTACTCTTTTATAACACTTGCACCATTACATGACAACTGGTTAATGTATCTCTTGCCTGGGTAGTTTTTTTAGACATAAATAATGATAAAGTAAAACAATCAAAAGACAAAGAAGGTTTTTTGGGGTTTTTTAAGATGCCCCCTCCCCACTTTTCGTGTTCACACGTCCACAAACACTTTTTGAATTCAGATTCTTGAGTTTGTATTTGTTTTAAGACAACCATACACAAATATACTAGACCTGTAACTATACTACACTAAACATAAGTTATTTGTATTTTTTCATGACCTAACAGATGAAAAAAACGCCCATACGGATAGATTCTTGGGATTTTCAATCTATGTCTCGAACACCACCTACAGAAAGGACTGGAAACTGTGTTTCAAGGACAACAGCTATACCAGAGCCACAATACCCAATCCTATCAATGTTACGTGCCTTATACACGGGAGATTTGTCATATACTACAACAACAGAACTCATCTTCCGTTCCCTGTTGGGTATTCTACTTACGCCTTTAACGATCTGTGTGAGGTTGAAGTTTATGGTAAGATTTAAAGAATCACACGGAAAAATACAAAGGAGATTTAAAATTTTTAAAAGGTGCACCGTTTTATTATAGGTTTTTATTGCATAGTTATATGAATCGTGAACTTTTTGAGTAGTGTCAAAGCTAGTGTTACATTGTGTGAATATTTGGAAAAATTTTAATGAATGAATTCGTTTTTAAGAATAATTGTTAGCTTTTCTCTTACTCTGTAACAGACCTTATTTTCCGATATGTTTATTATTATTTTGAAACATGGATATTGATTTTATTTGAACTTCGTAAAATCATCGTTATCAACCAACCTTAAGAGGTTTAGATGGTTGTTGTACCAACTATGAACAGATCGTTGTATAAAGATATAAGCGGTCATTTAATTTTCAAAGTTTTAATATGGAACTTGCCTTTTCTTAATGGGAGTTTATGGCTAAAAATTATACCTGGAATTTGTAAGAAGATAGAATAGGTAATTCGTTGACAACCTCAATTTCTTTAAAAACACATTTTGATTGTCTAAAATTGTGTATTAAAATCAATGACCTATGTTTAACAATTTTCCAATGAAATGTCCTCGTCCACGTTCATTGTCATACTTTTGAAGTACATGCACAGAGAAAGTATAATTTTATTCCACCTAGGAGGTGCTTAAAATTTAGTTCAGATAAAACACACAAAGTTTCAACTCCTATGAAAAAATTTTAACGTTAACATATTATATATTATCATGATGTTATAAAAATAATATAACATAATGATAAAATATAATATACTATAATTTAATATAACATAATATAATATAACATAATATAATATAATATAATATAATATAAGATAATATACTGTGGTTTCATTAATATATTAAAGTGTATTAATTTTCGTGGATAAAGTGAAAATCACAGTTTCAAGGATACGTAAATTCGTGGCCAATGACCATATCTATACAAAATATTAGTAGAAATTGTAGTTCAATGAATATTTAATTTTAAAGGATAAGCTTAACAACGAAACAAACGAAAATGTGTATTCAACGAATATTGATGAAACCACAGTAATAATTGTACTATTAAGTCCATTTATATTTAGGAATCATCAGATTTTAAAATGAAAATCAGAAAATATAACCATAACCACTAAGAGTGTCTAATACCTTGAGTTATTTGGTTTTTTTTTTTTTTTCATAGGTTGTCTGAAACTAGGGTATTACGGAGAGAACTGCTCCACACCCTGCCCAGATAACTGTGAGAATGGAAATTGTGACATTGTGGATGGGACCTGCAATAGCTGTGTTCCGGGATATAGAGGATCTATGTGTAACAAAGGTAAACACTACATTTTTGTTTTACTGATAAATGTTCATGCAAGCCTTCGATGTGTTTATGGCATAGGCAAGCTAGCATATGCATAAATATCTTTTATTTTGTTTAATTTCACTTCAAAACTTCTTATTAGTCATCTCGGGAATAATTACAAATAGTATAACGATTTCATCACTGGTTGTTTGAAATTGTGTTAATAAAAGCTGTTTTGCATTGATTTTAACAGCATGTGAAGGCAAATATGGGATGAATTGCAGTAAAGTATGTGGCGCCTGCTACGAAAAAGAACAATGTGACTACAAAAATGGTACTTGTCCAAGTGGATGTGAGGACGGGTATAAAGGGAGACAATGCAAAACTGGTAACGAAAAAATAGTACATTCAGGCTTATGTAGAATTAACATATACATTACTGTTGTAGATACAATTCAAATAGACTTCATTATATTTTTACTAAATTTCAAATTATGTGGATCTTTTGTACATTAAGTAATCCAATTTAAAAGCCAAATAGAAACAAATGCTAATATATGAAGTATTTGAATGGCTATTAATACTTTTGTTTAAAAAATGAATTAAATTGAATGAAATATATTGAATATACACATGCATTAAAGAACATAGATCATGCAATGTAGGCCGGATGGAATGTATGCCTGTATGTAGCTTAGACATTTTGATCCATTTTCTATGATTCTGATGCCTGTTCAGCAGAGTGGGTGCTCGCGAGCACTCACCAAAACGTGTGTCACAAGTAAAGAGAGTTCTGAAAATCGCTCGCAAGAACCTGTTCACCTGAATACGCAAAGCAGTCTCCTTTTGCATGTATTTTTTTTTCACTAAACCTCTCTAATAAACTTTTTTTCCTTATCTAAATTTTTCACGACGTGTATTCTTTTTCTAAAATAGGAATTCCAAATATATAAGGAAAGAATTAGTAAAAAAAAAGAAATGGTGATTTAAGGAAGTTACATGAAATTCTGATTAGCCAATATCTGTTTAAAATCTACTCACTTAAAGCTATATCTCATTAACTTTGAGCATTATTTGATAAATTATCGCAATCTGACCTTGTAAATAAAATATGATACAATGTGATATTGTCATGTTTTTAAGTGATAAAAACTGTATATATTTGTTTCATCACTGTCTCCTTAATGTTTATCCAGGGGGGGGGGGGGGGGGGGGCATATTTTTACGTAGGAATATCTGAAGAAAAATCTTAAAATCTTGTTAAAAAACCATTTGCCTAGAAAAGCTGTAACCTAAGTGAAAGCAACTTCAGATAGTGTGGATTCAAATTCGTAAAAAATTTAAATTTTGAGGAGTGGGTTGGGGCCCCATTGGGGAATCTAGTTGTACAAAGGAAAGCAATTATTTACAAAAACTAAAATGTTATCATGTATGGTTTCTCTGATATGCAAACATTTTGACATATTGCTGATTCTTTAAAATTGTTTAGACTTTAGCCCCTGGACGATTCTTGGGCCTCACAAGGTGTTCAAAGTGTGTCGTACATGTAGGTTTATATCCCGTTTATAAACATTTGTTTAGGATCTTTTTCAGAACTGCAATGCTCAACAAAATATGACTATAAGATCATTTGGAACTGGATCATAAACACAAGAATATGGGGGGGGGGGGGGGTGGACTTTTATTTATACAAGATCTACATGTAATATTCCACATTGTCCACATATTTTTATTATGAATCCATTATGCGGGTTTTATCATGCCTATTGTTGCTCAGGTGAGTGATGTGGCCCATGAGCCTTTTGTTTGAAGATAGTAAACGAAGTTTGAAATCACCTTTTTTTTTACATGTAATGTCAGTTTGCAACAACAACACGTATGGACCTAATTGCTCTAGGACATGTGGAGATTGTCTCTACCTGTACGGAGAAAAATGTAACCACGTGACCGGTCAGTGTCCTCGTGGATGTGCTTCCGGCTTTCAAGGAGACCTTTGTGTTGAATGTACGTTCATTTCAAAAATTCAACTTACTCAGTATCCTTTGTGCATGCGTAACGTTTTATCTCCAAACCATGAGAATAACTCTGAATATCCTCACTGTAAATATTATTAGCGTATAATATCATTTTTCTTATTCAGCAAGAGATGAATTTAAGAACGAGACAACGGTTGCATGGCCAATGTATAATGGTATGATTATTTAAGAGCATTCATGTAATATAAAATGTAATAACAATATTCCAACTCGGAAAGTAAATCCATTTGCTCAATATGTTTTAGTTTTGTTCATACGAAATCAAATCAAAATGTTACATCATTGCGTTGATTAAAGTTTGCTAGCTCCAAATTACTAAAGTATTTAAGAAAAATCAAACAAAATATGTAATAGAATATAAAATATAAAAAATATGATGAAATCAATGTAACGTAAAAATTCCCTTCTTCTTATTTTTTAAATATATACATAATGTATACATTTCTATATATATATATATATATATATATATATATATATATATATATATATATATATATATATATATATATATATATATATATATATATATATATATATATATATATATATATATATATATGTATGTATATATATATATATATATATATATATATATATATATATATATATATATATATATATATATGTATTAATGTAATGTTCTAAGACAACCAGTTAGATACTTTTAAATGTCTTCTCAATGAAAACTTGTTCATTTATTTGTAGCATTAATATAAAAAATTAAGGAATTATACAAGATGTATGTACGCTAATAATTGAAGTTTTTAAAGTTTTTGTATATCTATATACTATTGTGATTAATAATGATAAAAAAAAATGAATTCACAATTTATTTTAAAAAGCATTGAGGGCAGTTATCTAAAACACCGTAAGGTTATCATTAATTTTACAAGAGTATTTCAAATATTGGTTTAAAACGAGAAATTTGTTATAGATACGAACAACAGAAAAGAATAAACATTACATATGGTAAAAAAAGAAAACATGTATACATAATACATGTAACATATAACATAAACCGATATTGAATTAAAAGAAATGTGTACTGGTTCCTTGTTACTTAGCCAGGAACTAATCAGTAAAAAAAAAATTAATATTAAAATGTAAATAAAAAAAAACATCGCAAATTAACAAACAAATACACAAAAACAATTGGAATAAGATGGACAAAAAATAGGAAATATCGTTCAACCATTTCATATGTACATGCCACTATATTGAATAGAGAAACTTATATATGGTACTTTTTTGCAGCACATGGTCCACCAGTTTTGCAAACTACAGTTCAAGTTCCTTTTTATTCCATCGTCACCGGTGTCGTATTATTTTCAGGCAGTGTTGTTCTCAACCTGATTTTCATGTAGGTTATATACTTAATCGGATCTTGTTTCACTTACAAAGGCTCGTTGGCCAACGTTTTAACCTTCAGATCTAGCAAACATTTTTAGACATGATTTGTTGAGCAAGAAACTTTTATTTAGTAAAGACAAACATCCGTACAATTTTTTTTGGAATTTGGATACTTTCCTAAATGTTTATATAGAGATCTTCTTACATTAGATATCAATATAGTTTAAACATGGTCACGATCTTCCAGATCTCTCTTGTGTTTCTGTTTATTTATAACATTTGGAAATACCGTATGTCAATATTACAAGTATTACTTACCTTTTAGATCCAGAAAAGCACTTTTAAGATGTCGCAATCGAGACAAAAAGGTGGACGAATCTGTCGAAATGTCGGATACATATGTCTACAGTATTTATGTTCTAGAAAACGGGTGTGCCGCTCACCAAGAACTGGAGGATTTTGACAAAAATGAAAACGATGATATATATACTTATGTAGAATAGAACTGGAATTATACGGGATATATGCTTATTATGAAGCTAAGTGCTTTTAAGAATATTTGTTATGTGACAATTTAAATACAATTGTTTAGAAGACAATTGTTCTATTTTCTTTTTTAAATCTTACTTTGACACGGCCAAAAGAACATATTGGTATAATTAATTCTGTTATAATGTTAATCAAATTACTGAAAAGCGCTAACCCAGCCTGGCTATAAAGGAAATTTACTTTGTGCAGGCTAGGTAAGAAAAGAGACATTCCTTGAAATGTTTGCATATTTTCAATTGAAATCAATTGAAAGTTTCCAAGGCCAGAAGGGCCAAAGTGGCGTTGTTTATGTACTCATCAATATTTTTCCTTATTCAATTTATGTTTGATTAAGAAACGAGAATTTAAGTTCTCTCTTTTTTAAATATTCATTATGATTTATTATCTACACTAAAGTTAATGAAAATGAAGGCTGAACACGACTTGTAAATAGACAATTGCCTTAAACATGGTATACAAAAGCATTTAATTTAAGTTCACTTAATTTCACACCTGGATCTTGTGTGCGACGTGTAAAAGACATTTGTTTGTCTAATTTTTGCACTTTTATATTGTTGTTATACGTGCATTTTCTTAATAAGTTTATTGCAGTGACCATTATAATTGATGTTTCGAATTTTCTTGTGCATATGTATTGCATTTAGCTGGTATGTTGTTGCGTCTATTAAATAACTTAATGGCGAGGTACAATAAACGTCCACACAGGTGAGATCTACAAAAAAAAGTGCAATTGTTTAATCAGTTTCTTATATATGTGCTGGGGGGAGAGCGGCGAGTACCAAAAACTATGGGTTTTTTTAAAAAGTCGTCGTCTTCAGCACTTAAAGATGGAAAAACACATCATCACAAAATTGCTGATATCTGATCGAAACGCCTCTTAGTTTATCGACAGCAGCACAGTGTCGGACTTATGATCCGTTCATCCTGAGTTTGAATCCTGCTGGGACTTATATGTTGCTTCGTACTGAACTGAATTATGATACATGTATATTCATGGTTTTGTATTACCCCAAATTGCTAATTTTGTGCTTTTTGACATATGTACAGTTTTACTTTTCATAATATATCTATATTCTGTTATATTTTCTTTATTTTGCTCTTTTCTTTTTTGTTTTGGTTTTTGGGGTTTTTTTGTTTTGTATCTTCAATTAAAAAAAAATTAAATTGTTTGTTTAATTGTTTTGTTTTTTTTAAAGATTTTAGAACCAATAAGATAACTTTTAACCGAAAAAATGCTTTACTTTGCATTGTTCTCAATACGACGTTATCAATGTTGTTTTTGTTTTTAAATAGTGTAACTATTATTGATAATTTATCTTACAATTAAAACTCTCTCTCTCTCCGTCTCTCTCTGTCCCTCTGTCTCTCTCTCTCCCGTCAAAAGTAGGACGTGACTATTTTAGATGACCTGGCATTGCCTGTTCGTGTTGGAAAGGTCTCAGCACAAATTCTATTTATATACAATTCCTCAGATTGTGTAATCATTTGTTCGTAGTCATTATGTAAGAGTACGCTAAAGTCAAGTTGCACGGCTGTTCAGGATTTATATAATACACTTGACGGGAATAGAATTGTCATTGGAACATTTCCATGTCATTATGTAAGAGTACGCTAAAATCAAGTTGCACGGCTGTTCAGGATTTATATAATACACTTGACGGGAATAGATTTGTCATTGGAACATTTCCAAGGCAAGGTAAACTTTTAACTTTAAAATTTACCAGAAAACTTTGTGTTTATTTCTTTCTTGTCTAAGAAAAAAAATATAATGATTTTGGTAGAAAACAGCTTACGCAATACATTAATTGGACCATTCGTTTTTAATGAAGAACCCCTCCCCCCCCCCCCCCCCCCCCGAAAAAGGAAAAAAATTAGAAATACTTCAAGGGGAACAGGACGTTGCAGTGTAAAAGTATATGTTAATGATTTTAACAAAGTTACTTTATGATGTCCAGTACATTATTTTTTTTTCATGCATATGACTACTTTCTTACCTTGCACGGGAGATATTTTTATAGTTTTTATACCCCTTTTCTCCATTATGGTTGTTTTTTTTGACAATCTCCATTTTCTGCAATACATGTAATTACTTTAATTTATGGAATTTATATGCAAATTATCTTCATTAATTCTTAATGAGAAAACAAATTTCAAAATTGCTAACTACATTTTTACATAGCAATATCATAATTATATCAATATATTGTTGAAATCAGCACGTCAAATTTGAAGTTTTTGATTCTGAACTTGAACAATGTTTGAAGGCACATAAAAAAATGTCAATGATTTTATTCTAATTTCACATATCAACCTTAGCATGTGCTTTATAACTTACAAAATTGTCATGATAACATTCTTGGCATTTAAGAGAAATACTACAATAGGAATCACTCCTACCCCTTATTCTGGAATTATGACCTTTTGTTACAAATTCCATTTTGAACAATAAAAAAGTTATGCATTAGGGTGATTTCACCATGCATCGGACACCTTTTGATTTTTCCCTTTGTTCACGCATCAAATATCGTCCAGATATAAATAAAACTTGTTTTAAAAGTTGCAGGTTTTCCCCTTGCTTAATTATTGAAGAAAAAATTGTGAAATTGTTAAAAATGTAGAAAATAAAGCAAATTAATGAAGCGTTGAACTATTTCACCATGGATCGGACAATATTTACCAAGCATCGGACAGCTATAGCAGTACAGTAGAGATTAAAAATACCAACATTTTCTGGTTTTAATGCAAAAATACAAAGGTTCGGAAATATTAATTTATTCAATTGCAATTCATATTTCTTTTAATGTAAGTCCTTTAATTTACATATAGGAATTTAGACTAGTGCTTCTGTTTAAAGGAATATTTATCATAAGGGGTTCTTTTTCGTGCCAGCTCCTACAGGAACTTTGGACTAAAAAGGGTTTGTCCGTAAAACTCGATTTTTAAGTGGTTTGAGGAAAATGTTTGCATCAATTATTTTTTAAATTTATATTTTACTTCACATTTAAAGTATATCACAAGGAATGGGCACATAATATCCATATTATTAGAAAAAATCATGCAGTGAAAACTGTCCGATGCATGGTTAACTTTTGTCCGATCCATGGTGAAATGAACATATGGTGCAATAATGACCTTGACATTAATTGTTCAAATTTCTTGGACTTATTTTAATCAAATTTTGTTTCAAAACTTACTTTTTTCTAATTATTTTAGGCAGAGAGTGCATTTTCACTAATTCACAATCAAACGCACAACATTCAAATAATGCTTTAGTGTAAAATCTTCGTAACTAAATTTTCAATAATGGCGTATTTGATGTCATTTTACGATGTCTATATTGCTATTTCTTTGACAATGTGACTGTCAAATTCTTAATAATGATAAAGTTCATTTGTTCTAATTCAGGAATATACGAAACAACACATGAGCGCACGCAAATTTATTTGTATATTTATAAACAAAGTTGTCCGATCCAAGGTATGTGTCCGATGCATGGTTAAATCACCCTATTTACATTAATCAATTAACATGAACAGATTATTGTAATATATATCTTATTATATTAACCTCTTATGATTTGTACATTTACATTTCTAAAATCAAAAATGTTAAATTTCCTGTAGGGCTGTTAAGTACGGGAACATATCTGTATGACTTCATAATGAATATATGACATCGTAACACATCAAAGCATCATTGCAATGATAGTTACATGAGCAGTGTTATGTTCCCCTCTAAAATATTTTAAAAATATTTTATGAAACAATTCTAATGAATTCAGCTATTTTTCTGTTTTAGTATTTTAAACATTAATTTTTCTTTAATGATTGTTTTGTAAAGTATCAATGTTTAATGCCTGAGGAAGTTTAACGTGACAACTGTTATTAACAAACGAACATTGCTGGTAAACGCTAAAAAACAACGATGCTTATATTCGCTTGTAGTTAACGGTATCAACATGTTTTCTATTTGTATTTACATTTCAAATTCAATTCATGATGGTCACAGTTGGTCATTTTAAATGAAAAGTCTGTTCATATATGAACAGTCAATATGATTTATATCATCTGATAAATGCGTTATTATTACTGCTGTATGTTCTACTCAAAATTTACCTCTTGGTGGAGAACATATTTATCGTTGAAATCAAAATGCTTTCCAGTAAATCATTATTTTGAGATGTCTTAACTATGGCAAGATTGGAAATAAACTCCAAAATTCAACACCATAATATTCAGCATCATATCGTTTTCATGGAAAACAAAATATTTTTTTTCTAGAATGATTGCACATTCCATTTAATGAAAATCAAGTGCGTTAAAAAGAGTTTTGAAGTCGTACATCATTCATATTAAAATGTATGAACTTTCCTTTTTGACTTATAGATATTCATTCTTATTTCAGTTAAACAGTTGGATCATGCAACTGACTTTGATATTTGGATTAATCGAAATAACAGGTAATCGAAGAGTTTTGTTGTTGTTGTTTTTGTTTTTGTTTATTTTTTTTTGGGGGGGGGGGGAGGGGGTTATACACGGATTATGTGTAGTTACTTACTCCTTAAGGAAGAGAAACTAGATGAGAAAATTCCGTTTGTAACTACACATAGTCCGTGTAACCATAAAATTTTGAAATCAGCAAAACGTTTTTACCAATATGAGAACAATCAGAAAATATGAAACAAAAACTGTTCAACCAATCATCAATCATAAACAGCAGAAGACAAGCGCCGAATTTGAGAGCGAATAATTCTCTCCAAAGCAAGGTTCTCGTCCTGCAATACTACCTAAAAACATGTGAATTTTATACAGGAGGGAGAAGGAATAATATTCAAAAATGTACAAATTCTAAAAACAAGTGCCCCAATGAATTGCAAATAATCTAATTTTATTTACTGTGCAATTTGTCCAACCTGTGGGGAAAATTATATTAGCCAGACTAACCAGCACAACGTTCGAGTGAGAGTGCAAAAACAACAAATACAGGACGAAACAGTGAGAAACACTCCAGGTTCGGAACATTGACTATGTGTGAGAAGGGAACATTTAAAATATATCCATTTTACAAAATGTGGACTTCAAATGCAATCGCCCGAACTACTAAAGAGAACTATTTGATTAAAAAGTTTTAACCGTGATTTATATTTAATTTAAAGTTATTAACCGGAAACTTAATCATATATATATATATATATATATATATATATATATATATATATATATATATATATATATATATATATATATATATATATATATATATATATATATATATATCACATTTATTATCAAGTTGTGATAAAATTAGAAAAAAATAACGGTGTTATCAGTGTATCTGTATCTCAAAACACTTTACATTTGTAAAGTTGGTCTCCGTGGAGCCACTAAGTCAAACAGTTCGTTGAAAAGCCAACTGTATTGTTAACACAATAAGCTAAATCAGTTTTTATATATAAGTGGCAGATTTCTGGAACGAATTAAAGTTTTCCGAATAATTTAGAGTTATCGAATATGTCTGCGGAATAAGTTAATAAAATGTTCTTAATATTGCTTTCTAATGAAAATAGATAACAAAAATCCAAAATATATTTATGTATTTAATGATATAAAATTAATTAACTATATAACATTGTATGAAAGTAGTACATAAAAACTTTAAACTACATATGACTTGCGTTTTTAAGTAAATGTGCATTCATACGAAACACATTTATTCTTTAATTTTCGTGCATTTATTAAAATATATAAATTGTCATGAATTTGACATTCATATCATCTGTACTGAGCGCTCACTCTGTTAATGGTTTTCGTTGACTGTATATGTAGTCTTGGTTAAAACGAAATATGCAAAAAAAATTAATCTATTTTTAGTGGCAGGTCAGTTATGTATGAACTGCAGGGACTTAAGCAGCCCCCACGATTGCTACTTGGTGACCAGATGTGGTAATCACCAGGTAAGATTTTAAAAGAAAGGTAGATGGTTGTATAATTTTTCAACATTGATTTTTTTTAAGAAAGATCTATGTTAACTGATAATGAATGATTTATTAATTTTATTAATTAAGACTTACAAGCAAGACATATTGCACTTTTTATAGTTTTAATTAATGATAATTTCTGGCTTACGGTCATATTTCAAAATTGTAAGCTGGATGTAATGGACGATTTATGAACCACACAGCCTTCTTTAGTGATGTGTGCATGATAAGAATATTGCATTCTTTTTCAAATATAATGACAACACGTTTACTTTTATTTGGCAATTACCTTTTTAAAATTCGTTTTAGTCAATTGACCTTTCCAGCTAATTAAACACCGTTCTACAAACCATTTGCAGGGCTAAGAAAGGGGATTATTTTTTTCTGCAAATTTGTTACAGTCATAATAAGTTGAGATTCTAAAACAGGCACTGGGCAACATTCAGTTCTCATCTTAAAGCCTACGTCAATTTTAGTTCTATAAATACCGTTAATATATAACAAGAGACCCAGGGACCACATGGCTTACCTAAGCAACTTTAGTTTTAACTGATAAAAAAAAAGCTCAAAACCATCATAAGAGTATTAACTGCAAAATATCTAAACAACCTAGAATACAGATTTTTATAAGGGGATTTAAATTTATCTCCAAACATTCCTAAATTAACCTCAACAACAATAGCTTTACCTAATTAGAAATACTTTAGACCACCGTTAGAGTATTAACTGCAAAATATGTACACAAATTAGAATACATTTTTTATAAGGTTTTTAAATTTATCTCCACACATAATTCCTGTATTAAACTTTGAGCTCTTTTTAATGGTTAAGGTTTAGTTTTAAAGAATAAGATTTTCAATTGTTTTTTCCTTTTAATTCCAATTTAGCATATAGTCTTATAAACATTCCATCCCCCTGATGCCCCACACCTAACAATTAAAAAAAGTTTATGACGCCAACGATAACGGGAAGGACGGACCCATTTTATCAAACAAACTCACTAGAGCCTATGGCTCATATTCAAATAGCATTTGTGTTATAGAACAAACCAAGCGTGCTTCATGCCACTTTTACTAAACAAAATATTGTAGATACAATGTCTGCATGTCTTTTACGATATTATTCTCATTACAGCAATGCTACATTGAAAAGTATGTTAGACACAACGCCATTTATTATGACTTGGGATGTAAAAGTAATGTTGTGAGTTATCAAGTGTTTTTTTTTTATATAACAAATGTTTCGTAGGAACTTCAGACTGATTTATTGTATACAATTGAAAGTGATTTACATGTGCTTATATTGAAATTGTTGTTACTGACGTTTTTGATGAATTAAAAAGTAAAACTTGAACATGTATCAAATCGTGTTTTAAACCATATGTCACAGTGTCTCAGGTCAGTGGGAACTAAAATTATATCTTAGCATTTATGAACGAGAACCAAAAATTCTAAATTGTCAATTATTTGATCGTTATACTACGTAAAAGGATTTATTTTTCTCTAGGTCTGTAGCAGCATAGGTGGGCCTCAAACATCAATAGTTGGAAGAAGGAAGGTTATGTTAAAGGAAGGTGCTCCCGATTCGTTTGAAGTTGATTTTGATGAGGATGACGACGGTAAATTTCCTGTTTGTGAATCTTGCTGTAACACTACTGCTTGCAACAATGGAGGCTCTTGTGGAGTTGCAGGTTTTTAATGTTATATTCAATTCATTTGCATTATATTAAGATACACATTCAATGTACATTATAATCAAACGTATAATATGTTTTGAACGCATAGTAAAATCGATAAAAGTATAAAATACACCCGAATTACACCTATCATATTAGAAAGTATACACTTGCGACAGTTAGGTTGACAAATACAGTGATTACTTGGTCAAATATGCGCTGGAACCGAACATAGCTTTACATTAATTGATAAAAATACATTTTAGGTTATGATTATCACAACGGACGCATGTGTTTCAACTGCAAAGATTTATCAAATCCCAACGACTGTGACCAAGTTACTTGGTGCGATCAAGATAGTGTAAGTTTAAATGCTAAAAAAAAATAATCAATCTCGATCGATCGACCGACCATATTTTAAATTAAAAAGCAGATCTTAAGCATATAAAACTATATATATTCTTTAAGCATTGTTAGTTTTTGTTACACGAGCGAAATCACGTCTGGTACTGGAACAGCTAACAGTCACACAATATACCATTCTGAATTTACTGGAGAATCAATGGTAACTATATCTATACGGCTCTGTGTGACATGCACAAATTCTATTGAAGAATGTAAGGCATTTGGATGAGTCATTTAGACATAAAACCCATTGCTATCCGCATTTATTCGTCGTGGAACGCCGTGGGTAACGTTGATTGTTATAAGCTTTTCCATTTCTGTTCTCTAGAATTTAATTGATACTTAACAAATGAACTACATGTTCTTGTAAGAACATGCATATAGTTATGGTGATGGTATGGGCTTAACGAATTTTTTTTCCTGATACATGTATAGCGTTTGTTTAAATTTTTGATGAATATAATGAGTCTTGTTTTTTATAACTCGTTTAAAAACATTCTTATTAGAAATGTTCGATTGGGTGACTCACTGATTAATGTTTGTAACTGAGAATATTGAACGGAAATAAAACTTATTTTTGGGAGTTGATTTTAATCAACTCTCCTATGCAGTTACACAGGCAAACCGAAATTGAAACAGTGTTTGGACCTAAGCACAAATCAACACCGCTGACAACATCTAGATCTAATCAATAAATTCGATGTAATGAGTTCTTAAGCACTGTTTTTCAAGGAAATTAATATATAGATATCTTGTAAACAGTCAGATTTTAATTGGTACCAACAATATAGATATTTTTTGAAGTCGTACATTTTATATATACCTACGCCAGAGTTCAATATAGTCTCGTTCAACCAGACGCTTGGCTGTCTCCGTAAATTTCCGACAAGCAGAGAGTCTCTCTTGCTTGTCGGAGATTAACGAATACAGCTGAGAGTCTGGTTGAATAGAGTTCAATTTTGCTTGGATCCATACAATTTCTCATAACTATTTCAATTACTGATACGCAGTTTGATGGGCCATTCAGAAGTTGGAGTTCTATTCGCTTCTCGCTATTCACTATTCGAATAGCGAATATAATTCTGTGGTCGGTTCTCTATTCAAATTACCGTAAACATGCTAATAAACGTAATTAAAAAATCCAGAAAAACTTCATTTTTAATTGAAAGGAACAGTTATTACTTCCTGACCTGACCTGAACATTGGCACGATCAGCTAGCCTGGCAAGAGGGTAAGCAAATCATGATATTCTGTTGCATTTTTCAAGGGGCTGGCTAACACCCTGTATCCCATATTTGGGACTTCATATTTGGTGGGGATGGGGCCCCGGAGAAGCCCAGTCGACCCTCAAAAGAAAATGGGTTAACACGGCCATTAACAGGCTTAACTAGCCTGGCGAATAACAGGAAATTTCGTATAATACAATTATAATGGGATATCTTTCAAGGGCCTGGCTAACACCATGTATCCCATATTTGGGCCTTCATATTTGGTGGGGATGGGGCCCCGGAGAAGTCCAGTCGACCCTCAAAAGGAAATGGGTTTACACGGCCATTAACAGGCTTAGCTAGCCTGGCGAATAACACGAAATTTCGTATAACACAATTATAATGGGATATCTTTCAAGGGGCTGGCTAACACCCTGTATCCCATATTATGTTTATCATAATAGACCACGGAGAGTGTAGAAGCAGATTACTCTAACAAAGCTTCTACAAAGGAAAATGAAGACAGCAAGGTTTGTGTAAATGTTATAGAATGTCCCAATCAAATGTGAGAGCGACCTTAACAAAACTTTTAAAGGTAAATTTCAAGAAAATGTACAGCTTGTTTATGCTATTCATATGCAGAGAGAAATGCATCAGAGAATTTAATATTCCACTGTCGGCCATAAACTTTGCATTAGTGTCGAAGGCAATTAGAAAGTTGAACGCCCAACATCGGACAGAAATTTATGGAAGTTTCAATTCAAATTTTAAAAAAACGCAAATGAATGAAACTAAATATTCCTACAGAAGGAGCTAAAACTGAAGACCCTTTTCAACCTGATGCAGAGGTAGAGTTCATTGATGGTAATCATACACAGCATGTTATGCTTCAGTTACAGGAGCTCTGCCCGGAGATAGAAGAACACAAAACAATGTAAAAATGACCTTAAAATATGTCATATTTGTTCAAAGCAAAACAAGCATAAAATGGTAAACATAAACAAGATATCACAGTAGATTAAGATAAAAATTTGTGAAGAAATTAGAGAAATTACAACAATTTCTTGGGATATATGGCATATTTTTATCAAAAAGGTTTTCCTCAACAAGAAGTTGTCACCAGGAGCTATGCCATTTCTTAATTGGCCTATTAAGAAATAACAAAACTTCCAACAGCTTCATTTGAGAACTTGTCAGTTTGAAGAATTACCAATTATGAGAAATGCTCTGCTGGAGAAATATGAAGGTACATTTTCAACATTTAGTCAACCTTCCAGGAAAACATGTATCAGCTTTTTAATGCTGTGCTATGATATTGTTTTTATACACACCTGGTAATGCACAAATCTAACCCAACCACCCTCCACCCACCCAAATAAATTCAACATTGATAAGTTGGATCTAATATGTAGATAATTTCTCTCTCTCTCTCTCTCTCTCTCTCTCTCTCTCTCTGTGCATTATTTTGAAATTGATTTCATCCCTCAGTGTCCCAATGATCGTAAAGAAGAAACAAACAGTAAAAAAAGACTCCATCATAACACAACTATCAACAATTAGGCAGACTTACTGGGACCAAGTGGAAACAATCATCAAAAAGCACCCTGGAACGAGTATTTTCGTATTTAGAGAGTAAAGTCGCCGGGGGATTTCTCAAGCAAGTTTTCTCATTCAGAGGGTGATTGATGAAGGCATGTACATACTGTATAAGGCACTGTCTAGTACACTTTATGTCATTTGGTCATAATTAATAAAATGTAAGTGGGTCTATGGAAGTTGTAATATACACCATTTTTTACTTGTAATGATTAATTGATTAATGGCATTAACAGAGTTATAGATCTATTGTACAAGCAAAAATCATGAATTTGGTCCTTTTACTACATTTCAAGTTTTGTAAAAAGATATAAGAGAACAATTATTTTAAAAAGGTACCTACATACAAAATAACATACTGCAAAACTCCTCCATGAGATAGGACTTTGAAATTTCACAAATTTGGTAAGACACCCTCGGTTACCACAACCTAGTACTGTGTTTTTCTGTGTAATGTCAGATGCGACCTATCTTCCATATTTTCTACCTCAACAATGTGAAGATTTCCACTAAGTAATTCCATAATCATATTTTCATGTTATATGATAATTTTTTATTTAGATATAAAGTGTCCACTTGAAAATATAGAAAATGACTTAAGTTTATTCATAAACATTTAAATGCATTTTGCATGCCATTTTAAGGAAAACTATAAATATTTAAGCCCCGAAAAGACCCTTGTAATATACTCTAATTGTTTTGGAACTAACAGGTTTAAATGATAATAAAAAATGAATAATATATCAAGGAAAATAATATAAAATATTGAGGAACGTCTCGTGTGTCCTTAAAGCCTATTTATCTAGAATAAATTGTCAATAAAGAGGTTTAAAAGCGCATTTCACTGTATGACTAGCAGAGCTTCTTCTTATAATGTAATGATTGAAGGGTATTAAGTCAGTTAAGTCATTCACTGGCACTACACCAGGATTCAAATTTTATTTGAATAAATGTAAGAGTTTATGAATCAGTAATACCACTTACATATGTATAATGCTATATATTTTACAGGTTACTGCCAACACACCAGAAAAGGAACTTATCACAGTCGCGGTTGTTGATGCACCAACCACAGAGTGTATAGGGGTTTTTGGAGATAGACAAACTCCCATACTGCAAAACGCCACTGGGGAAAATGATGAAAACTTTAGCAGCACTAAAATAAATGCAAATTCTTTTGCGCCGAATAAGAGTTTTTGAGTATTACCTGCAGAACAGTGAAATCTTGGACATGTGAAATAATAGCGCAAGCACATATTGTATTCATTAACTATGTTGAAGGTTTCTTACATAATCTCTAATCAACACATTTTTAGTACCGGTTACCAATGGTATGACATACAGAATGGTTAAAAAAAGTGGTTTATTTTCAATGTGATATACCAGTTGTCAGGAGTTTACACTGAGAACTTAACGTCTGACATTCTTGACAAGCAATCATTATTGTTAAGACGTTTCTATTTCAATTTAATAAAAGACATGTAATCTTTGAAATTTACTCTTTGATTAATTATTGCCAAACATTTGGTAAAGCGTACAAACTTTAAATTTGATACTGGCATTCTTAACACAAGAACAAAAGTTGACAAGAGTTGTAAACCTGAAACTTAACTCTTATGTTCTAAACAAGCAGTATTTTAGATGGTTTTGTGAAGGCTTACGAAGAGATAACTTAATGCGTTGCTTAATTCTTGCCAACCAGTTGTTAGGACTTCCTAACATTTCACTGTAACATATTTCAATATTCTTAGCAAACAGTTGTTAAGATTTTCAAACTTTAAAACTGATATTGGCATTTGTAACAATCAGTTATCATAATATGCGTCAAAAACCATTTTTGATAATCCAAACTTGAACTTGTTAGGTCATGTTATAAACCATTTTCTTAACAATATACTTATATATTAAATGCTGAGGAGAGATCAAAATTAGCAAGTTTTCTGTACTTCCTATGGTGTGGAATAAAAAAAAAACTTGTGTTTTAACACATTTTAACTTATGTATAATGAAATGATAATTGTATTTAACAATTTTGAGATTTTGTTCAGTTGGAATGGTAAAATTCAATTAAAAAAAAAACCCTGTAAATATAGGTCCTTAGGATGTTTACTTCCAAAAATTAAAGTGTATACGAAAATTTCCTTGTACCAGTAAAAATATTATATAACCATGAGGAACTTAGTTCTAAAAAAGAAAATTGAAGGTTATTTATTACTCCTCAGCTGGCAGGGTGTAAGTGGTTTATTAGCAATGATACGATAGACTTTCCAGTTTTTGTTAAACAACATTATGTTTGGAAATTATGCTATTAATATCTGAATTATTAACGAACTTTAAAAAAAAAGGTATTTACTCTATGTCATTTTGAAGAGAACTTAAGATAGTTTTTGTCCTTGAAAAGTCCAGGGGCCCGTTTCACAACGATTTCCTAAGATGTTTCCTAAGATAGAACTTAAGATATGCCTAAGTTTTAACTTACGAAGTTCTTAAGATTTGTCATTGCTTTTTCAGAAAACTTTCTTAGTGTAACGCAGTTGACTAAATCTTATCTTAAGATACATTGTAAGCTAATTTTTAAATCATTTCGTTAATTCCTATCTTACTAGTATATCGATCATGTAAATTCTTTTCAATATGTCACGGATGTAAACTTTCTAAACGTAAACACGTATTCCCTTATTCACCTAGAAACAAATTAGAAAAAAAATTTAAACGTGAAAATAGTGTGTAAATAGTGTAGTGCCTATGTGCATGTACTGAAATTATGTATAATATTTTACCTTCACATGCATACACGAGTACATAAAAATAACGTAATATACCCATATATTTTGTGAAAATGGTATTTTTTTTAACTTCAGAGATCGCAGTATACGATATATTCCAAAATGGAATACAAAATTCACATGCAGTGACAAGTAAGATTTAGAATAGAAAGGTGTGGAACTTTTAAACTAAGTTTTAATTAATGTAACGCGTGTTTTCTTGTAATGGTTGAAATAAGAATGGGTTTTTTTTTACAGAAGGAAACATCGCAAATAAATGCATCTTGGCCGATGGAGCAAGCGAGGATAAAAGGCAACAATTGCTTAATGAAACAGCAATTGCATGATTTAACATCGACATACCCAAATCACTTGCCGGTCACTCCTACTCCTCCCAACAAAAATTGAAAAAAAGAACCCCTCACCCCACCCCCCCCCCCCCCCCCCCCGGCAAGGAAAACATATCAAATTTCTTTCGTAAAAGAAAAGCTTATTTGGTGGAGGGATAGGACAAATCATCCAGTCAATCTGTAATTAAGTACAGCTATTTGTAAGAACCAGGCAGAAACATAGATGACTGATTCATGATAGTTAATTTGTTTGTAAAAATTGGTACAAACACATTGAAAAACATCTATATGAATATTTTTTCTTAAATATAATTTGATTCTGTGCACTGGTTTAAAAAAAAAAATGAACTCAACAAACACCATAGTTGCTGATTCAGTCTACAGTCTCTATTGTATAGTGGTTACACATTTAAGGTTTGTTTCTAAAAATCCTACATTTTCCAGGTATATGGAAAACAAAACTGTGTTTAATTGATTATGCAGAATTTATATCAACTGAAAATTCCATGGGTTATTCAAACTATGATAAATATTACGATTAGAAATTATGCAATTTCATCAAAATCTAGTTATCTCCCTTTGTCGCTCTTCAGTGTTGGAGTTGAAAAGGGTACAGTGATGCTCTTCCGTGTGTAGAAGGTCATGGAAGGTGAGGATTATGCAGGAAAGAAAATGTAGTTTTATTTGAAATTAAGTAATATATTGAACAATGTAGTTAATATATTTCATATTAGGAAATATTAGAATCCATGGAAAGTAGTCTTGTATGCAGTTTTTCTTCATTTTTACCTGATAAAAGCAAGTGTACCACATCACCTTATTTCCCAAATGAAAACAGTTTAGTGTACGTGAAAAACTGTAGGAGAAACATTAAAAACCACCTCAAATCATGTAACATTGGAGATATAGCTTCTGAGGGACATTTGATATGTTACCGTGCTGGTGTTTTTTCGCTATTTGGGGACTATACCATCTGTCCATTTCATCGATACTCCTTTGGGATACGATGGAAGAAGAAGTCATCCTGCTCACACCCGAGTCACAGTACAACGGCAAAGGCAGAGGTTTGGAGGAGCATAACTTTGTCTATGTCTCGGCACCTTCATACAGTATATGGATATATTGTCCCTATTGGCTCAGGTATATATATGTATTGTATTTGTGTAGTGGAAGTTGCATATATCGTGTCAATGAATAGATTTTGCATACATGTTAAAAATGTAGACACATATCAATTTATATAATATTGAGAACAGGATAGATTTCAGAATTAACATAGGCACTAGGCAGGGATCGACATAAATAACAATCTCTGTTATTTATGTCTCTGACATAGGCACTAAAACCCATCTTAATCAATGTATAAAATTTTTATTCTATAACATTTTATACATGTAGTAGGTTATATGGAGATAAAAAAAATGTTATATTGATTTAAATAGGGAGCACCTATAATTATGTGCGAAATGCCACAATTAATATATCCAGAGACATAAATAACATTTATTATGTTATTTATGTCTCTGAGATATCACTCTTGTATCTTTATTGAATGCCTTTTAAAAAATTCTATTAAATTAACTCACAATAAAGGAACATAATTTAGCTTCTATGTCTTTTATGCATAATTTAAAATACATTTTTAGGCTTGTGCAGTAGATGTAAAAAACTGTAACCCAGGAAGTGAAATGGTGCGAGGTAAGAAATAATTTTTATGTTTTATTTTAAAACAAATAAAACAATGAATTGAATGCTATTAAATAACTTATACATGTATGATATACATGATTGATTATGGGAATAGATGAGCACACACACACACACACACACACATAAAAAACTTATTTCTGTATGCTATTTTAAAGTACATAATACCTAGTATATAAAACTCTAAAAATAATTTGGCTGCATTTTTAACAAAATGTATTTAAATTTGCTTAGAATAAAGGCAATGTATTTATCTGTTTGATCATGTCTATAATCAATATGATTATGATATTGACTTTATCAGAATCGCACGTCATACACAAATTAAACTAAAACAATCGGGATCGGCATTTATAAAATAAAAAATTTATATCGCTGCATGGCCAAGTTAGAGTTCAAATGCATTTGTGACTCGTTTTAGTGATTATTTTGGAGTAACAAACTATTTTGTCAAGCTAAATTTTAATATATGACATAATTTCAGTGCTGCTCAAATTTGCAAAAATACCTCGGATGACACCCCTGAAGCAACCTTACAGGTAATGTTATCAATTTTTCTCTCACTAGTCTTCAAACAGTTTTATTTTATGCACTAATTTCATGTGCTTATAAAATATGAGGCTAATTGTAATAAAATTCTGAAGATAGTTGTGTGTACAACTTGTCAGAAACTTTCTAAAGTTTGTTTTAATGATGCTTAAAAGTACAGTAAATCGATCAACTCTCAAATTTGGACAAAGTCAAATGATTTTGTTTTCAAATGATTTTGTTTTGTTTATACATTTCCATGTCACATGCACATTGTACACATGTTTCTTCTTTAACCTGTTATAAACCTTCTTTTTTTTAAAATTTGAATATTTTAGAATTTATCTCTTTGAAAAGAGATGAATATTGCTTGGTTAATTTGAAAAAAATATTATAAATTTTTGGAGAATTGATTTGGATGAAAAATTATTTACAGAAATATTGTAATGAGCAAAGAATTGGACCAAACAGTTTTTAAAAAATTGCATTTTAAAATAAAACCTGTATGAGTTTGATCTTTTACTTATAAACATATATACATTTTAGGCAGTCCAGGAACCTCCAAACAAGGACAGAGAATTGTGCTGAACAGTGCCATTCAGAGACAGAGAATTCCGCTGAACAGTGCCATTCAGAGACTTTGTCACAGGTATTTGCTTTGATACTTGATTCCCTAAAAATTGTATCCTCCTAGCCGGCACCCAATAGGGATCAGTCTGTCTGTCCGTCCATCCATCTGTCTTTCTGGTATCACTTATCTGGGGCATATTTTCTCTTCCCTTGGCCCAATCTGGCAAATACTTCACAGACAAAGTGCCTTCTGGTAAAGGTTGACTTGTGTAGTGACCTTGAATCAAGTTTTTATATCAACCTTAAGGGACTAGCAGACCTTTATTTGTCAAAATCCTTGTCTTGACTTTGCTCTCTCTCTCTCTCTCTCTCTCTCTCTCTCTCTCTCTCTCTCTCTCTCTCTCTCTCTGACCCAATGAATCTCAGACTAGACCAGAAGACTGCCAGTAGGTATTGGCGGTGAGCATGAATCAAGTTTATTCATTGCCCATAGAGTACTTGTTTAATTAAGGGATGTGCAATGATCTTGACCCAAATTTAGTAGAGGTTAAGGTCAAAGCAGAATCCCCTGTAACACTTTTGTAAAAACAGGGCATCTCAATGATGTCTAGTGGTGTTTCATATGTAAAGTTGTCTTAGATACTGTCCTGTAAAAATTGAAGACTGGACATATATATATGTATATATATATATATAAAGAGGATTTGTAAATTTTGTGATTTTTTAATATGATTTATCCAGTGAGTTGAAATGGTGTTAATACTCACTAGACTTGTCAAGCAAATAAACTATATCAATTTATGCTAAATCACACAATCATCATAATTATAGAAGCTTTATTTTTTTCATATGGCTTAAATACACCTCTTGCAACAACTTGCATATAGAATTTTGTTGTTAAAGATGTGCATGTGATGTGATGATATTTCGGAACTTGTGCTTCTTTATGAAATTAAGTTATGTGCAATATTTATACATTACCACTTACCAGACATTCATTTTGTGTACAATAAATGTCAATTAATGTGGGAGAGTGGAGTATGTGAGCGTGGCCACTTTTTAGCTAGCTTTTATGATCACTTTTAGTCCAGCGTCCATCTGTCTGTTTGTATGTACGTTAACTTTTTACATTTTTGACTTCTTCTCCAGAACCACTATTAAAATTTGTTAAAATGGAGGGCCACTTCATTCAAGGGGAGATAATTAAAAATCATTGAAAATTTGTTGGTATTTTTTAAAAATCTTCTCAAAAACCATTTGGCCAAAAAGGTGAAACTTGTGTGGAAGCATCCTCAGGTAGTGTAGATTCAAATTTGTTCAAATCATGATTTCCAGGGGTAGGGTGGGGCCACAATGGGGATGTTGAATTTTTACATAGGAATGTAGAAGGAAAATTCTTCTTCTCAGAAACTGATCAGCCAGAAAAGCTATTAATCGTTTGAAAGCATCCTCAGATAGGGTAGATTCAAGTTGGTTCAAATCGTAATCCCTGAGGGTAGGGTGGGGCCACAAAAGGGGGGGGATGTCAAATTTTTACTTAGGAATATATAGAGAACTAGAGCAAAGCTCGTTGCAAAGCAACGAGTGGGTCTTCCGTTAATGTCGAGAGAAAAGCTTAAAGTACCTGTAAGAAGCAGAGTTCTTAAGCCAATAACAAGAGAAACTAAAACAATAAGAAAGAAATCGAATAATTCCTGATTTTAAGTACGACTTAACAAAAACCTTTCCGATTTCCAGAATGTCTTAACGAAATAAACCCGAATGTGTTCATGTACGACTTGACACGATTATTTTTGGTTCGAATTAATTTTACATTATCTTAACGCTATTTCTTAAACCAAAAACACGGAATCAAAATTTCCGGAAGAATCAAATTTTAAACCCCAATTTCTATATAGCACATAGTCCGATTTTGAAACGAATTTCAGCGTTTGATTAAGCTTAAAAAGTTCTTTGTTTTTGCTAAATGAAAAATATCAAATTATCGCCTAGAAAAAAGTTATCATAAAAAGACTTACTAGCCCTTTTAGCCCCTAATTTGAGAGGCCAGCCCTTTTTTCTTTATAACAAATTAAAGGCCTCGCAAATGTAAACATATTTTGTTCACATGTATTCACGAATTGTTAAACGTTTTCGAGATATCTGAAAGTCTGTGTTTTAGGGGCCGACCCTTTAACTCCTTATCAGGGCCACCAACAAAAAATTTTAGTTGTCATATTGTTAAGAACATTATTCTTAACATTTTGTGTTCTACATTGCTTTTCAAAATATTTCTCCTTATTCAGATATTAATGATCAAAGTTTTGAACTTCTGGCCCCTTGAAACCCCTAAATACATAATACATGACTTAGCTAGGGTACTGTATAGATAAACAGTTGTACAATAAACATTTTTGCTTCTATGATTGATAACAAATTATTGTTCAGTAAAAGGTTATTGTAAGAAGACTTTAGAGCCCTTTTGGCCCCTAATTTGAGGGGTCAGCCCCTTTTCTTTGATATTACATTAAAGGTCTTGCAAAAATAAACATCTTTTGCATTACATTATTTAACAAAATATGTATAGATCAAAAGATATTTCAGAAAATGTTCAAAAAGTTTGTGGAAAAATTTGGTGCTTATTTCAGGTTCAGGCGAGCTTCAAAGCCTTGCACAATTTACATAAATGAAGGCAATGGGGTAGATCTACATACATTAATCTACAATCCCTAAAAATTTCAAGCTTCTATCTTGATTAGTTTCGGAGGAGATGCGTGGACAAAATGACCCTTAAAAATTTACAAAATCGTCAATTTCTGAAACCGGAATTGACGTCATAAGTTCAAATTTTAATAACCTCGAATATTTACGATACCGAACAAGTTCTGTAAATTTCCTGGAAAACGGTTAAATTGTTTTTGAGATATAGGCCACAAAAGAAGTCAGAGGAAGAATAATAATAATGAAAAAGTATCCGAAGAAAAACAAAAGGGTCTTCCGTTGGAAACGGAAGACCCTAAAAATCTTTAAAAATCATCTTTTATT
This sequence comes from Magallana angulata, assembly GCF_025612915.1. NCBI lineage: Eukaryota > Metazoa > Mollusca > Bivalvia > Ostreida > Ostreidae > Magallana > Magallana angulata. The sequence goes on from NC_069112.1 coordinate 57,328,952, forward strand.
TTAACACAATTTTTCTAGAAAAGCTCTTACTTAAGTCAGTTCAGATAGTGTAGATTAAAATTTGTCAAAATCATGATTTTCATTTAATATGATAAAGGTGGTCTCATAATGGTGATACATCGTCTCGGTGAGCTTTGTAATCTGTGATTACCTATGTTTTAAAATTGTTTTGACTCTGACTCCTGAACAATTCTTGGGCCTCACATAATCCATAAATAAACAGTTGTTTAAGTCTGATCATCTTTTCGAGAACTGCAATGCTCAATACTAGTATATAATAATGATTGTAAATTTTGTTAAAAATAATGTAGTAGTGAGTGGGAATGAAACCTTAGCATAATGTTTCAATAATTTTCAAACATCCCTTGCATATTTATTTTTTTAACCGGGTTTTCCAACGGAAAAATCTGGTTATTAAAATGGTGAAAAATGGCGGGCGGGCGGCTGCCAAAAGGATACCTCATTGTACGGATAACTCTTCCTACAGTTTTCGAGATAGGAAGTTGTTCTTTTGCAGATCAATTGTACATATATCAGAGGTGTGCATATTGCTAGGATTTTGATTTCTGATAATTTATGAAAAAAAATACCAGCTTTTGAACTTAGTCATTTTTGGGCAAAATATTGCATATAGGGTACCCTCATTGTACAGATAACTCCTCCTACAGTTCTCAAGATAGGTAATTGTTCTTTTGCAGATCAATTGAACATATATTAGAGGTGTGCATATTGCTAGGATTTTGATTTCCGATAATTCATGAAAAAAATACCAGCATTTGAACTTAGTCATTTTTTGGCAAAATATTGCATATAGGGTACTCCATTTCACTGGATACGGGTTGACTTGGATAATGGATACAGTTCACATAAAAGAAAACCTGGTTTGCTGTCACATTGACAGCTTTTCACTTGTATTTAGTTGTACAGCTTCTAAATCCCAACCTCCCTCAAAATCTTGAAATTCACTTGATGGAAAATTGTTTTTACTAATCATTTCAATTTTTTTTCACAGACAGATGAATCGACAACATATACTTTGTCACAAGAATTTTTAATATATCAATGATATAAAGATTAAGAACTCTATATACACATGATATACATAAGACATTGACTAATTGGACACATTTGAATAAGATGGAATTAGATTGTCTTTTAATTTGATAGAGAGAAAACAATCTGTAGTAGTATACAGCATATTGATTATGCATGTATAGGTATGAAAATGATAAATCCAACTTTGCATTTATAGCACAAGACATTCAATCACATTTTTGGAGCAGTGAGGCAAGATTGGCTTGCTGTTGCATCAGCCATCGAGCACAGCCTAAAGATTATAAGAGTACAAATGCCTGGAATTGAAGAAGTTTTTTTACGAAGTGACAATGCAGGTTGCTATCACTGTGGGTGCCTGTGGCTGAGCATGCATGGAATTAGTGAAAGAACAGGTGAGAATTCAATTGCCTGAAATGATTTTTCTTTATTGTTATATTTGGGTATAAAAGGAAACCATGATATTTTTTGTTGTTTTATTTTAAACAAACATTGGTTTATGATTGCATCATAGATTTTTTTGACAGAATTTGTGCAAATGATGAAAGTAGTGTTTATAAGGTTTTAATAACTTTTTTCTCAGGTATCAGCATTGTACGCTATGACTTCAGTGAACCTCAGGCAGGAAAAAGTTATTGCGATGCCAAAATTGCCCATATGCGATCCAAATTAAGGATGTTTGTTTCATCTGGAGAAAATGTAACAACACCATTTGACATGAAGAAGGCAATAATGGATGGAAGTGGTGTAGCAGGATGTCAATGTGCAGTTGTGGAAGTTGACAGGAAAAACCAGACAATGACTAGTCATTGCATCAAGGGAATCACCAACATTAATAATCTTGCCTTTGAAGGAGATGATATCATTGCCTGGCACAGTTTTAGTATTGGTATTGGTATCAAGATAAAAAGAGAAGATGTCTTGAAAAGTGAGCAGCTTGACACAGGACTCATCATACTGTCTGACTTTGAAGAACCATCAAAAAACTATGGTGTGATCTCTCACATAAAAAACTGTTCAGTTACACCAACCAGTATTTTCCACTGTTCTGAATTAGGCTGCAATCAGCAGTTTTCCTCATACCAAATACTTCAAGAGCATATTCTTCTGGATAGACATGTTCAAGAGAAAACATCAACTTATGATGCTCTACGACATCATTGGTCCGAGTTGTGTAATTCCAATTTGTTCATTTCTAAACAGCTGGTGCAAATAGGCAGAGATCACCATACCCTTGTAAAGAATTCATCAGTAGAGAAGCTTCAACAAGGATGGGCACTGAAAAAAACAAGGAAATTTGCACGCTTCTCTTCCAAAGTGAAAGATTTTCTCCATAGAGTTTTTCAAGAGGGCGAAGAATCAGGTAGGAAAGCAATTCCTGTTGAAGTATCTCAACGTATGAAATCTTTGCGAAACAGCACTGGAGAGAAGTTTTTCAATCCTGATGAATGGCTGCAGCCTTCTCAGATTAACTCCTTTTTTTCAAGACTTTCTCTGAATGCAAAAGCCAAGGATATCAAGGATGAACCAGAAGAAGATGACCATCTGCGAGAAATACTGCAGTCAATATATGAGGAAGAAGAAAGAGACAGCATTAGAGATGCCATGACTTTAGAACTTGACAGTCCAATATGATTGTTTAAACTTGTAAATGTAGAAATATTGGTGCTGTCTTTCAATGATTGTTGGTTTGTTTAGATAATGTCTGTATGTACATCTAACATGCATGGAATCATAAATGATATGTGGCAAAACCTAGGTGTATTTTATATGTATTTTTTCAGCTTCTGTGGTTGTCATGGCAATAACAGTTGTGATAATGCATAGATATCTAAAAAGTAGATTTCAAAAGAAAGGAAATATACATGTGGGTTATTTTTTTGTATTAATTTTTATCAATTTTAAAGAATTAAAATGAAAAAAAGCTAAACTTTCATTTGCTCACAGTCATAATTACTAGCTAATAGACTCTTTGTGATTTTGAAATATTCCTTGTTGAAACATATTAGCACAGGACTTTACTTTGATTTATATATAGATATACACGTGAAAAGTCATTTCTGCTTCAACTCTTTCTGTAGTCATTATGCTGCCATGGTAACAGAAATTTACAATTTATCTAAATTTTGAATTCTGAGGATTGGCATTCTCAATTCTGTATATTTGAAATTAATGAATGTTTCGTTTAATATCTCAGTTTGATCTTTTAAATATTTGACAAAATTTTATTTTACTCAAATACAGATTGTGATGATATTTTTTGTTGCTAAGGTAAAAGAGTAATACTAAGATTCCAAATGCTTTAATTCAAGTTTAAGATATGTATTTTCCTTGCTACATGTATATGCTCAAAATTTTTTAAACTTGTGCGGCTAACTGAAATATGCTCCCAAAATGTAAAAATTTAAGTTGTATTTTTTAAGGCAATTTTTTTGATATTTCGTTGCCATAGTAACAGTTTGATAGTTAATAAGTCACCAGTTTTATCTGTATTTTGTCATTTTTAGGATGTGTACTTTCTATCTTATATGCTCTATTTCTTTTTAAACTTGTATTTATTATTAGCAGTATGTCCACAAAATGTAACAATTTTTGGTTTTTTGATGAAAACGATATTTTGGGAAATTTTATTGACATGGTTACCAAATGCTTTTTAAAAACCAATCGGTTTTATCTAAAGTTTTAAATGTTCAAGGTGTGTACTTTCTATTTTAGGTATTAAGATTTCTTTGACAAGTGTTATTTTTCCACAACATCTTTCCAAAATATGATGATAGGTAGTGTATATGTAAAATTTGAATTTTCATGTAGTTTCATCGCCATGGTAACACATTATGTATTTAAAAACCCATGAATTTTATCTTAAAAGTGTTTTGTAAGGGATGTGTACTTTTTATCCTCTGTGCTCAAAATTTTGGCACATGTGGCATTTTTACATATTATGCCCTTGAAAATGTTTGATTCTGAGGAAAAACCTTAATGACGATTTCTTAAAAAACAACATGTTTTTAACTTATTTTTACCATTTGTTGGAAAGGTAGAATAATATTGTTATTATGATTAACAGTGAATATATTGGGCCATATTTACAGAAACAAAAATAAAATTTGTATAGTTTTGTTTAATTTTTTTTTTAATTGCCGAAAGTAAGAGATTAATTCAAAATAGTATGTGTTTGGTGTTTGCTGTTCAGGTACATTTACATGGTGCCACGTTACCATGGCAACAAAGGTTGAACAAAAAAGTCATCATCTCCAATGATGTTCTGGTGGTCCATAAAACTTCATATTAAAATTTCATAGAAATCTGAGTTGGTCATGAATCACCCCCTGCCTGGTTTTTACAAATAGCTGTACTTAAGTTTTACTTAGTATTTTTTCCTGTTTTTATCAAACTGCTTAAGATATCAGTGACTCGGGAATGAATAATTTCTTTATCATCAGTGCACTGGCTATATCAATGCCGGCTACCAATCTGCGCATGCGACCAGATAATCTAAAAAAATGTTAAAATTAAAAGTCTATACGAGATATTTTAATTGAAGAAATATATGTATATTTTGATATATCTAAAGTTTTCAGTTAAGAAGTAAAGTGAACATGTACTAATGATTTGTGTATTCTTGTATTTCTGTTCAATTTTAATGTGCATTTAATCCATTTCAATACCAAATAAACAATCGCCATATTGAGTTTGTTCCTAAGACATCGATTTACCTGTCTTAAAGCTAAGACATAATTTAGGAATTACATTAGATAAGACAAGAATAGTAAAACGGATAAGTAATGAACTTAGGAAAAAGTTCTTTCCTAAGATATAAATTAGTCCTAAGTATGCTTTGTGAAACGCCCCCCTGCCCCTCAAAATATCATTATTAGGCGGGGTTTATTATGCAGACGCTGGGCTGAACTCAGTGAAGGTCACTCAGTGGAAAATGTTCGCTTTATATATTTATCACTGTTGCTTTTATATATCACAGTACTGTTTATATATTCACGACCTAGCTTTATATATATACACAATTGTTTATATATATTGGTAATTCCTTTATATATAAAGCTGCTTATTTTTATATATTCGAGTTTATCTTATATATAGTGTGTGTTTTTATATATACAATGAGTTTTTCTTATATAGACTTTTCTTTTTTAATATATCTTATTTAATTGGCACGAACAGGCTTTTGTACCAAATGGCTGTTAAGTACATATGCATAGAACGACTCGCCATGACTAAAATAGCAACTTTATATTAACGCACCACTTATATATATACAGGAAGAAGATAATGGTCATAATATATACACGTATACATAGATCAATGCATGTGCATAATACAGTCTCTTTTTGAAGGGTTCATTGAGTTAGAAAACTCGTTAGCAACATTGGTAAGTTTCTCTTATAAAATTCTTACTTGAATCAAAATGATTTTAAACAGATTTTAATCGATGAATTAGAACTTCATATTTCATTACGAAATTGAACGTAGGTTATACCACTAGTTGTTGTGTTGTAACTACACTGTCACGCTCATCTTTTATGCTAACTATTTACAAGCTTAACTGATACCGCTTATGATGGAATTCTGATGGCGTTATGTTGATTATACCAGGTACCTCATAAAACATGTTAACTTTGTTTTTGTTTTCTAAACTAAGGGTCGACATTCCATTTTAGGTCCAATTACAGTAACTTTCGATAGTGGAATGATATGATTTGGTTAGCCCTATTCATCCAACATTTTTGGACTGTAAAAACATATGGTGAGTGAATGGATTAAAATTTTTTTTTGTATTCATCTACTAATATCTACCAATATCTATGCAATAATTTTTGTTTAAACATTATTTGTCGAGTTTATATTATTGGCGGGTACAAATAACTGACAAAGTGTACAATAAGACTGGGAAACAAGCCAAGCGCTTATATTAATTCCTCTCTTTGGTGAGAGAAATAAAATGGGTAGAAATTTACATTTGCAAAAAATAAAGAATATTTATTGATATGGCTGAAATAAATAATTTCTAAACGTCAAAGAAACCTACAGGGATATTAGTTGACCATTCAACCTCCATAATAGTAATACAGTAAAACTCGGTTATAACGAAGTCCTGTAGTTACTTCGTTTTATTCATAATTCGCCATATCCGTATTACGGAATGATTATAATAAGTTAAGCGATTTGCTATATTTGTGTTTTCTTTCTGATTTTGCTGACTGCATGAGACATGAAATAAAATACCTTCTTTAGAAATCTCTAACAATTGGATGGAAAATGAATGGATTTTTGTGAATTTAAACTCATATTAAAAATTATTTTTATTGCTCTAACTTTTATATGTAAAACTATATATTAAATTTGTTATAAAAGATGTAAATGTCGTTATTATCGCCTCCACGGGACTCGAAATTAGTTTGTTATATCCGTAAATTCGGCATAGGTCGATACACACAAACAGACATTTTACGAACAATATTTCTAAACAATGTAACAAATACATTTCAGATGCTCTGATTTACTGACACGAAGTAAATACTGTATACAGGGTTATTTTCGCCCATTATTAATTCTCCCAGACACAGTATATTTAAAGAGAAATAATTTGGAACATTGAAATTTGCCCAGTCATAAATTCGCTCGCTGACAACAAGGGCGAAAGGGGCGAAAATAAAACGGGGGGGGGATATTTCCCTGTATACAGAACCACTTTTCATAAGTGACATGGCAAAACGCAATGTGATTTTCATGCAAACCCTATGTGCAGATAAATATCCCAGATATCATGATATGCATTTCCTTAAAATACTGTTATTGCAGATATGTATCAATACCCCATCAGATTATATGATACAGTATCTTAATTTCACTGAAACTAGGAAGTTTGTATAAAATCAGATAGTCATATAATTTACATCTTCTAGGTAATTTTTAATCCAGGAAGTACATTCTTGTTCAAGTGGAGTAGCATGAGTATTAAAAAGTTGGCATGTACAAGCCAGTGAATATACTTAAAATTCCCAAAGTATACACAGATAGGCATATGCACGTTTAAAGCTGTTAACATCCGGTTTTTTAAAATTGTAAATTTAAACACCCGTCTTTTCAAACTGTAAATTTAAACGCGGGACTTTTTCAATATCAATTAATATAATACTTCAATATATCTATGCTTCAAAATGTAAGGCAGCTCTGTAATCACATAACATTTTATTTTCTACTTTTGATATTGTAAATAGATTTAAAAAAGCTTTCCGTTACAATTAGTTGTTTTGAATATATATTGATTTTGTTTATTCGCATTAATGACATATTTTCTAATAGGAAGTCGAATCTTCTCCTACTGCATTAATTTTATCTCTGTGAAAGAATGGACCAACGTTAATATGTGCTATCTCGGATTTGGTCGGCATAGTAAAAACTTTGAATTATCTGATAGTTCGAGATATCGAAGTTAATGAAAGTTGGTCTATTGTTATGTTTCTAGACATGTGTATACACATTAAGTTTCCATATATGTGTATACACATATGTATATAAAGTCATATAAGTTATCGTAATTTATATTGTCGAATAAAACACGTGAAGATTTAATTATTTTATTTCATATCTAAAATAAATATAAAAAAAACATAGAATGTTCTTAAATTATCTTGTAAAGCAATACTTTTAATAAGAAAATTTGTGTTCGTCTTTGCAAGCAATTCTGATAACCGGAGGTACAATACACAAAAAATTGATAAACCGATAAGGGTATAAAAAACAAACACGGAAAATGTAATTTAACATTTCTATTCCAGCTTATCTAATCACAACTCCATATTGCATATAAAGTCATGAATACATAAGCTTTCATTTAACAGCCGGAATAAAGACTGTATTCTTCGATAGATTGTTTATCAGACATGACGTGTACTGAAGATTGAATTTTTCTAGTACAAACCCATATACCCCAAAGAGTATGTAAAGCTGCATGGTCAGGTTTTTTTTCATTCTTACAGTATCAAATAATTTTCCATCAAATCCAATAATCTTAGAAAATTATAGACTTTCGTCTTATTACAACCTCAAAATTGCACTCCCTTCAAAGTTAGAAATATTCAAAGTAAATGAAATAAAGACTGACATAAACTGAAAACGACACTTATTTACCCCATTTTTGCAAAGTGTGTTATATGGAAGAAAAAAACCCGGATATACGGTAACATTTACGAAAGTCAAATTTTTGACGTTTTACAGAAAACATAGCTCTGAATAGATCTGCCTGGCAGCGTTATCCCTTTCACGGCACACCATGGAATGCAACCTATGCTGTTGACGGACGTCGATCAGATCTCGCCCCGGCTGGAGGACAGTGTGCGATATCAGCGGATGATAAATCAATAGCAGAATGGCAGGTGGATCTAGGAAAAGTGCGGAACCTGCATCGCGTTTTTATACAATACAGGACGGACAATGTCGCTTGGGGTATTTATCGACCAACGAAGTGAAAAACAAGGGTGTTCCTATTAGATTACTTATCTGAAGATATTTATGTTGAGCATACATACATGTATTTGTTAAGTTTGAATACTTGAGACACAGAATTGGGCTGCTTGATTTATTCATCTACAAAGTACTGTAACTGAAACGTAACTTAATATTCAAAAGAAATGACATTCTTATATGGACCTATAAGGTTCCTTTTAATTGACGAATATTCACAGCCTCATCCTGTGTGATTAATGCATAAGTTTTATGATGTTTACAAAAATTAGTCACAAAAATATTGATATGCATAATGTGTGTTAGACATTTTCTATGAAACAGCAGTACGTATAAAAACGACGAATAATAAGCCTTAAAGATGGTCAAATAATCGTTGCCACTAAACTAGGTCAGATGACATCAATGGCGATGCAAGAAAATCTTCAAATCATATATTAGTGTATAAAATTGATTCTACACTCAAAATATCCCCCCGCCTCTCTATCTCTCTCTCTCTCTCTCTCTCTGTCTCTCTCTGTCTCTCTGTCTCTGTCTCTCTCTGTCTCTTTCTCTCTCTCTCTCCCCAACCGAGTTTACATAAACATACACACTTCAATTGTTCAGTCTTGACTTTGTGTATTTTTAAGACATACCTTTTTACAAATGTGTTAAACATTAACGATTCTACACTGAAATAAGTTTTTGTTCGGTGTTCTTGAACTTACAGATGAAAACAACTACTTTAAAAGTAGATTCTTGGGATTTTCAATCTATGTATCGAACACCACCCACAGAAAGGACTGGAGACTGTGTTTCAAGGACAACAAATATACCAGAGCACGGGAGATATGTCATTTACTACAACAACAGAACTCATCGTCCCTTCCCTGCTGGATATTCCACTTACGCCTTTAACGATTTGTGTGAGGTTGAAGTTTATGGTAAGATTTATAGAATCGCACTGAATATATAGAGCAGATTTTGCATTATTAAAAAGTGTACCATATAGTTTTTTTCTCATTCAATAGCTAATTAAAACGTTAACTTTAGTCAGAATTGGTAATGAATATAAGAGAATGATTTGTATATGTATCGTTTTTAATAAAACAAAAATTAAGAATAATTCATAACTTCTTCCTCTACTTTTTAACAGACCTGAACCACATCACGTAGACAGCTGTCAAGAATTTACTTCCCGATATGTTTATTATTACTTTTAAACATCGATTTTGAAACTATATATTACGTTTATGTTATATGTACTTATATGATAAAAACTACAACAATTATCAACACATTTATGGCTATATGTGACTCTGAATAGATAGAACCTGGTAAAATCATCGTGGTTAACAAAAAGAGGGCTGGGTGGTTGTGGTACTTCCTTCAATGAAAAGAACTGCTCTGTATAAAGATGTAGGAGGCCATTCAATTTTCAAAGGTTAAACTTAGGAGTTTTCTTTCCTTAATAAGAGTTTACGGCTAAAAATCGTACAGGTCTAGAATTCTAAAGTGGATATGACACCACGTAGTTTGTAGGCTTCTTTAGTCTCATTAAAAAAGAGAAATATTAACGTTATCATCTTATCTATACTACTATATTAAAAAAAATAGACTCGAATTTTTGGGCTTTAATACCGATAAATCGGAAGAGTACTGTCGTTCCTTTTATATATTTTAAACATCATTGGAACTTGAAAATTACCAATATTGTTTTCTCAATCAAGTTTCACTAATTGATAATCAAAGGAAATTCCTTTTAAATATCCGGATAACATTTGAATTATTTGGATTTATACAATCTTGCGCATGCGCATTACATTCACGCTAAATCATGGGGGCCTTTTAGTTTATGTTTCCACAATATCACATTTGCAGGCATAAACTCAGAAACGATAATACAAATACATGTAAATTTTCAGTGAAAATTTGCTATATGTTCTGTTCATCAAAGAAAATACGGGAGATAACTCTAACTCAGTGCATTTAATATAAAAAATCCCGAGAGTTCCAAACGTTAACATAGTGTGCAAATAAAAGTTTAAAGTTGGTGGAAAAGTGTTGAATGCTTCATGAATATGGATTAAATTTTTGGATGAAAGGTATTTACAGTTTCAAAATAGTTTGTTATGAATAGTTTGACTGTTACTTTCAATGCAGATTTATTAATTTCCTCCAAAATTGTTTTGAAGCAGCGATTCTGTAATTTTTATATTACATAACTCGTATATGCAACAAATATTGCAGTATGCGGTGATTTTAATTGTAAATTAAATAACTCTACAGATAGGAGTTCCAAGTTACTTAAAGAAATTTTAGCTCAATTACATGTTGTTGATATATGGAAGGATAAGCTGAATGATACAGACGGTTTTACATGGTGCGATGCTACTGACACACCAAAAAGTAGAATTGATTTCATTTTTCTAAGCAAATATTTATATTTAAAAGCTAAAAATATCTCAGTTCGTAAAATCCCCGGTACACATTCTAACGGAACGAGAATGTCAGATCATAAGGCTATACGATTTAACGTTAAATTACACGAAAATGAAAGAGGAACGGGTTATTGGAAACTTAATACATCTTTACTTGAAAAATCTGATTATAAGGAAAAAATATATGACATTATTCAAAATATAAGTAAATTAAGCGTTACTTGTATGCAAAAATGGGAACAGCTGAAACAGGAGGTTAAACGATTTTCTATTCATTATTCAATAAAAAGTCAAAAGAGTTACAAAGATCAGATTAAAAACATAGAAAAGGAAATAATCGAGATAGAATCGTTACCTTATTTAGAAATTAATATGAATAAAAAGCGAACTCTTGAAAGACAACTAAGCGATCTATACGATAGAAGAGCAAAAGGCGCTCAAATTAGGAAAAAAAGCACCAAACACAGAATACTATTTATGAACTAAAAAATAAAAATAATGACACTCTTTCTACGGATGATGACATATTAGGTGAAATGTGTAGCTTTTATGAAGAACTCTATCGCAGTAAAAATATAAGTAGTTCTGATATTGAAAACTACTTACAAAATAGTAATATCATGTGTTTATCTGAAAATGTAAAAAATACATGTGATCAATTTCCAAACTTAGAAGAGTGTAGAGATTCTGTAATGAACATGAAACATAATAAATCACCAGGGTTAGACGGATTACCAGTTGAATTCTATCAATGTTTCTGGGATAAAATATCAATACTCTTTCATAATATGCTTAAAGAAATATTCAGTTTAGACGAAATGACATTTTCACAACGACTTGCTGTATTATCTTTAATTCACAAAAAAGGAGAACGGTCACAGCTTACAAACTATAGACCAATTAGTCTCACTAATACTGATTACAAAATAATTGCCTTTATATTTGCTCGCCGTCTGCAAAAGGTTATTGATAACTATATAGGAAATGAACAAACAGCATATATAAAAGGAAGATATATTGGAAACAACGCAAGGCTTATTCTTGATATTTTCGAATATTGTGAAAATAATAATCAAAACGGTATATTACTATTCCTAGACTTTGAAAAAGCTTTCGACTCAGTTGAATGGAATTTTCTTTTTAAAACTTTGAAAAAATTTAATTTTGGACCAGATTTTATAAAATGGATAAAAATCCTTTATAAAAACCCCGTTTTCCGTTTAAAAAATAATGGATGGATTTCAAAAACATGCGTAATGAATAGAGGTATAAGACAAGGGTGTCCGATTTCTGCTATATTATATTTATTTGTTGCGGAAATTTTATCAAGTAAAATTAAAGAAAATAATTTAATACATGGATTTACCTCGAAAAATTTACAAGATGAAATAAAAAATGTACAGCACGCGGACGATATGACGGTTACTTTAGGAGATATAGAATCCATGAAACATGCTATTGGCACCATAGATAAATTTTGCAAATTAGCTGGATCAAAGATAAACCTATCAAAAACTGAATGCATATTGTTAGGAAATTTAAAAGACCAGTTCGAAAATCTAGAAGGTATTAAAGTAGCTAAACAAGCTGTAAAATGCTTAGGTATTTTTGTAGGACACGACAAAATCGAGTGTTATAATAAAAACTGGATGAAGATTTACCACGATATTGAAATTTTGTTTGAATCATGGAAAAAGAGAAAATTAACATTATTCGGTAAAGTTACTGTAGTTAATTCTCTTGCCTTACCTAAACTTATATATGTTTCTAGTATTTTAGAACTTCCCGGAAGAAATTATGTCAATGATATAAATAGAGTAATATACAATTTCATATGGAATAAAACAGACAGAATCAAACGAAATACGATGATAGGTGATATTATGGATGGCGGTATAGGCATTACCGACATAGACTCTAAATTAAAGGCTATAAAGGCAACGTGGATTGCCCGCCTAATTACAACTAATCATGTTGTAAAAAAATATATAGATAGTCTCTGTAAACCGCTGAATATCAATATAAACTATTTAATGAGCACAACAGAAATATCGACTGAAAATTATGGTATACTAAAAAACTTTCCAGAATTTTATAAGCAAGTTTTTACCTGTTTTAATCTATGTAAAGATTTTAAGCAAAATAATGACAGATCAATAAATACCGAATCGTTTTTATTACAACCAATTTGGTCGAATACTTCATTTACTTTTAAAGGTAAAACGATATGTTTTGATGAATGGATTAAAAGCGGAATACTGTATGTTAAAGATATCTTTGAAGAAAATGGTAAATTAAAAAGTACAAGAGATATATTTGATAGGTTAAACAAAAAAAGCAATTGGATCTGCGAGTATAAAATAATACAAGAAGTGTTTAAGAAATTTGAATTCATGTATGATTTTTCTAAAATCCCCTATATCAAAATGCAACAGAATGACGAAGAATACAAAACTAAATGTTTTTATTCGAAGCTTGTAAAGCTCAAATTTCAAAGTCCAATTTCAACAGGAAAGCTTGGTAGGGATTTCCAGATTCAAGATAAGGAAATTTGGAAATCAATATATTTCAACAAAATTAAAAATGTCAAAGATAAAAGTATTGCGGAATTTAATTATAAACTTCTAAACAATTTACTAAGTAATAATCTGTTAATCAGTAAGTGGAATAAAGGGGTAAATAACAAATGCAAAATATGTAGAACCGAGATAGAAAATGCACAGCATCTAATTTTTGATTGTGTAAATGTAAAACATGTTTGGCATATGGCAAGCCAATGCTTAAATTTTAATATTGTTTGGAAAAATGTCATTGTTGGCTTTTTTGTTGATGATAACGAAACAACAAAGCTTTATAATATCTTCCTCTCATTTATTGCATTCAGAATTTACAAATATAAAATGTTCTGTAGAGTCGAAAACTTAGAAGAAACAAGCCAATCGTTAAGAATGTATATTAAAGAGAATACTTTATCTTATTGTTCTGTTCTATCTTTTTTACATCAAATGAAAGAAAAGAAACTTTTTCAAAATTTTGCATTTTTACTATGAATATTCATTTATGCTATGAATATGTACTTATGCTTATATCTATTATGTATGTATATATATATTTATATACGCCCACCCTGCGAGGGAGACAGTCCCTCTGTTGTATACAAGGGTTTCTAACATGGACACAGACTTTGACTGATGGTAGGGAAACCCTTTGTTATGTGTGGGCCAAAATATAAAAAAAATCACATGTAAATTATCAATGCAAGGATTTATTTTCTCTCACTTTTTCTTGATTAACACATACATGTTTAAATGTACGTACGGTGTACATGTAACATTTTTTTCCCCATAAAATCTTGATATATATCGTATACGTTTTTTCAACATATATTGATTTTTTTCCCCTTTTTTCTGACTATCTCATATACATATACAGTGTACAATTTTAGTTTATTAAAACCTGATATATATTGTAACTCTGTTTTCACCATATGCTATTTTCTGATATGTTATTATGTACTTGTTTATAAGGAATCAATAAATGGTATTAAAAAAAAAAAAAAAAAAAAAAAAAAAAAAAAAAAAAAAAAAAAAAAAAAACCTCGTATATGGGAGGCACTGGTGAAGGCTTATCCCGAGACACAGTAAGATTATTCTAAGCAGAGTATAGTGAAATAAATAGCAATATTGTAGGCTTAAAGTGTGGTCATGTAAATGACAAAAATATACGGTATGTCGATGTATCTATTTCGTAAATGTCCTAAATATATATGCAATGTCAAACCATGCACGCACGGGTCAAAGTCTAGTTATATAGTATAATATAATAACATATAATAAACGTAACATATTGATTGTTGTATTAAGAGCATTTATGTTTCGGGACCGTCAATTTTTAGTTAGAGGAGTCGACAAATATAACCATAACCATTAAGTCGGTTTGATATGGTGAGTTCTTTGTTTCATTTTTTATAGGTTGTCTGACCTTAGGATATTACGGAGAGAAGTGCTCAACTCCTTGTCCAAAAAACTGTAAGGGTGGAGACTGTGACATTGTGGATGGAACTTGTATTAGCTGTGTTCCAGGATATACAGGATCTATTTGTAACAAAGGTACGGCTGATATTGTATAATGTTTAATTTTACTGATAAAAGTTAAGTCTCTTGGCTGTATTTGCGGCGTTGGCAAGTTAACATCTGCATATATATTTTTTATTGCTCAATATATTTATCTTTGTTTATCCAAACTTCACTTCAAAGTCTGTGGGGCTTGCTACGAAAAAGAACAATGCGACTACAAAAATGGTACTTGTCCAAATGGATGTGAAGACGGGTATAAAGGGAGACAATGCAAAACTGGTAACAATGAAATAGTACATTCAGGCTTACGTAGAATGCACATACACATGACGTTTGTTGATACAATCCAATTCTACTACAGTTATTGCTGAGATCAAAGAGATGCCGCGGACGTTATTCTCCAATATACCACGAACGTCATCAGTCAATTATCAGATCAGAAATACCTATTTGTCTCGCACTGACCATAAAATACAACTTCAAACCGTAAAAAGTTTTAAAACAATGTCAATTCCACGTGTTAGTTTCAGTCAAAACGATGTGTATTGCCTCAAATGTTTATTGTAAAGAGATCAATGCGGCTTTCCCTAGCACCTCCCTAGCACATTTTCACTGCGGGTTTTTATATAAAATATATAACGTGTAGTAGTAATAATCGTATTAAATTGCCCTAAAATATTAGGAACATGATTCAAAGATATTTTATAAATAAGTAAAGAGATTTAAAAATCCAAAGAAAAAATGCTGTCGTCTGCATGTGATTCCTATGATCGATACACATGTAAATATTACTAACATAACCACTGAATTTACACGGAACAAACGTCAAAATGACCTAGATCGTCTCTCAATAGGAGAAACGATATGTAGATATACTGGGTTGTTAGTAGAATAGAAATAAAGTTCTTGTTTTCGTGAATGTTGCAGGATAACCTCTTCGGTCTCGAAATGTTGTTAAAATATAAAAGTCTCGGCTAACGCCTCGGCTTTTATATTTTAAAACAACATTTCTCAACCTCGGAGGTTATTCTGCAACATTCACGATAACTTGTACTTTATTTCTTAAATATATTTCATTATGTTCTTACTGAATTTCATATTAAGCTAATCTTTTTTTAAACTAAGTAATCCGATTCAAAAGCCTAATGAAAATACATGCTTACATGTATATTTGAACGATTTGGACAGATAATATTTCTGCCTGTATGTAGCAATTTTCCATGACTCTGATGCTTGTTTAGTAGAGTGGGTGCTTGCAAGCACTCACGAAAGTTTTTGTCACAGGTATAGGGAGTTTTGAAGATCGCCCGTACACACCTGCTCTGCTGAATACGCAAATCGGCATACTTATGCATTTTTTTGTTCACTGAACTTGTTTGTTGAATTTTGTTTGCTAATCTAAAATTTACAGGCATATTTTGTTTGACAAAATTTCCAAAATTAAGAGGAAAAATCATTAAAATAGAAGTCATCGTAAAATTTAAAAAAAAAAAAGTTGATTGCAGGAAGTTTTATGAAATTCTTACTAAATTTTGATTGATAAAAACTGAAATATTTTTCATTCCTGTCTCCTTATGGTCAAGATCTAGTAAATGATTCCAAAGTGTCTTTTTGGTGCTAGAACCACTATTAAAGTCATAATTGATTTGAAGAATCGTTTTCCCGTACTTTACAGATTTAAAGGAATTATGTAGAAAACAATACTTTGATATTCTATATTCAATCATGGAAAAAAGTAATCCCGGTACCTATATTCGATTTGACATCATGTTGAAGAAAAGGAAAATAGCTTGTTTAGTGCCGTTTTTGGAGAGATTGTAGGCATTCTAGATATATTTCATTAGTCAGAAATGGACAAAACTCCGAGATTTGTTACTTTTATCCTTCATATTTCAAATTTTTGTCAACGATTCCAGAAATGATTCTGAGATATCCGGTGCCCGGTAAAGCTCAGACTTGTTTAATTTAAAAGTGATTAACAAAATTTGATATTCCTTTTTTTCATGTAATGTCAGTTTGCACTAACAACACGTATGGCCCTAATTGCTCTATGACATGTGGACATTGTCTCTACCTGTATGGAGAAAAATGTAACCACGTGACCGGTCAGTGTCCTCGCGGATGTGTTTCCGGCTTTCAAGGCGACCTTTGTATTGAATGTACGTACATTTCATATGTTTAATTAATGTTAACTTATTCAGTACCCGTTGTGCATGCGTAGCATTTTTTTCTTCAAACCATGAGATAAAATATGAATATCTACCTCTAAATATTTATAAGCGTTTGTCATTATTTTTACTCAGCAAGCGGTGAGTTCAGGAACACGACACTTGCATGGTCGACGTATAATGGTATGATTATTTAACAGCATTCATGTAATATAAAATGTTTTAACAATATTCCAACTTTGAATCAATTTTTTTTTCAATATTATCTGATTGCGTTAAAAGTTGAGCCATTTACTCAATTTGTTTTAATTTGGTTCATATGAAATCAAGTCAGAAATGTAACATCATTGCGTTACTAAAAATTTGTTTGCTCCATATTCCTAAAGTATTTAAAATAGATAATAGCAAATTCGATTAAACCGGAGAGAAAATTATCGATGTTACTGTTAGTATTTCTCACATTGCATATTATTCGATTAATGTTAACTTATTCAGTACCCTTTTATCATGCGTAGCATTTTTTCTCAAATCCATTTGAATAAATGTATGAAAACCGTTATATGTAAATATATTTGGGTTTGGTATTTTTCTTAAGCAAGAAATAAATTCAAGAACAAGACACTTGTACGGCCAATGAATGATGGTATGATTATTTAACAGCATACATGTAATGTAAAATGTTATAACAATATTCCATTCTAAATATTTTTTTTTTTAAATTGTACAATTATCTGATTGTGTTTGAAGTATATACATTTTCTAATTTTGTTCTTATTTAGTTCAGTTGAAATCAAATCAGAAATGTTACATGATAGCGTTAATTAAATTTTGATCACTAGAAATTCGTAGAGTATTAAAATATACGATATCAAATTTGAATTAAAAAGGAAAAATAATCATGGGTGTTGGGATTTCTCAAAACTATGTTTGAATATAAAAAAAATATAATCTAAACATATCATATAAAAGTGGCCGTTTACATGCGTGTTAGTGACAGCTGAAATTACCTAAGACTAAATTATTTCGATTAAAAAAGACCCCAAAAATATGAATCAATATGACAAAATCCATATAGTGTGATATTTCCCTTATTCTTCTTTTTTTTATCTTAAAAAGTGTATACATAGTAATAAACAACTTAACACGATATTGAATAAAACAAAAGGAAAAATAGACGTTTGATATTGGGTCCTAGTTCCTTGTGGCTCAGCCAGGAATTAGTCAGTACAATTTAAATCTTAAAATGTGAAAAAAACAACAACACAAGATAACAAATAAAAACAAATGAGTATAGGTAAACTAGAGCAGAGCTCGTGACAAAACCACGAGTAGGTCTTCCGTTATTGCTGCGAGTTGAAAATATATGTGATATGGTGACAAACGATTATAATGCCTAAACTTTCAGTTCTGCTTTTGTTATAAAAACGTGTTGTGATTAAAAGCCTTTATATAAAACGTGTTTTGAAAAAGAAAGGAAGAAAATGTTTAAGGAAAACTATTTGTCGAACACAGTTTATGTAATCGTTTCAAACATTCTTTATAAAATGAGTTGTTTAATGGCGAGTTAAATTTCCAAAGGGTAGCAAGCATTGTTATAAACAGTTGGTATTCATGATTCATTCCAGGAATTAAATTGTGTTAACTTAGTCAGTACCCTTTGGGCATGCATAGCATTTTTTTCTTCAAACCATGAGATAAACTATGAATACCTTCCTCTGAATATATATAAGCATTTGTCATTTATTTTGTTCAGCAAGCGGTGAGTTCAGGAAGACGACACTTGCATGGTCGACGTATAATGGTATGATTATTTAACAGCATTCATGTAATATAAAATGTTTTAACAATATTCCAACTCTGAATCAATTTTTTTTTTCAATATTATCTGATTGCGTTAAAAGTTGAGCCATTTACTCAATTTGTTTTAATTTAGTTCATATGAAATCAAGTCAGAAATGTAACATCATTGCGTTACTAAAAATTTGTTTGCTCCATATTCCTAAAGTATTTAAAATAGATAATAGCAAATTCGATTAAACCGGAGAGAAAATTATCGGTGTTACTGTTAGTATTTCTCACATTGCATATTATTCGATTGATGTTAACTTATTCAGTACCCTTTAATCATGCGTAGCATTTTTTCTCAAAACCATTTGAATAAATGTATGAAAACCGTTATATGTAAATATATTTGGGTTTGGTATTTTTTTTAAGCAAGAAATAAATTCAAGAACAAGACACTTGTACGGCCAATGAATGATGGTATGATTATTTAACAGCATACATGTAATGTAAAATCTGATAACAATATTCCATTCTAAATATTTTTTTTTTAAATTGTACAATTATCTGATTGTGTTTGAAGTATATACATTTACTCGTTTTGTTTTAATTTAGTTCAGTTTAAATCAAATCAGAAATGTTACATGATAGCGTAAATTAAATTTTGATCTCTAGGAATTCGTAAAGTATTTAAATAGACGATATCAAATTTGAATTAAAAAGGAATAATAATGATGGGTGTTGGGCTTTCTCAAAACTATGTTTGAATATAAAAAAAAGAATATAATCTAAACATATCATATAAAAGTGGCCGTTTACATGCTTGTTAGTGACAGCTAAAATTTGTTTTATCTTAAAAAGTGTATACATAGTAATAAACAACTTAACACGATATTTAATAAAACAAAAGGAAGAATGGACGTTTGATATTGGGTCCTAATTCCTTGTGGCTCAGCCAGGAATTAGTCAGAACAATTTAAATCTTAAAATGTAAAAAAAAAAACCAACAACACAAGATAACAAATGAAAACAAATGAGTATAGGTAAACTAGAGCAGAGCTCGTGGCGAAGCCTCGAGTAGGTCTTCCGTTATTGCTGCGAGTTGAAAATATATGTGATATGGCGACAAACGATTATAATGCCTAAACTTTCAGTTCTGCTTTTGTTATAAAAACTTTTGTGATTGAAAGCCTGTACTTAAAACGTGTTTTGAAAAAGAAAGATAGAAAATGTTTAAGGAAAACTATTTGTCGAACACAGTTTATGTAATCGTTTCAAATATTCTTTATAAAATGAGTTGTTTAATGGCGAGTTAAATTTTCAAAGGGTAGCAAGCATTGTTATAAACAGTCGGTATTCATGATTCATGTCAGGAATTGCATTTTAAAAAAAATTAACCCGCCTACAAAACACAAAACATAAGATAACTTCTTTCTTTGAATATTTCAAAGTTTTTGGAGACTGTGTGCAAGTTTACAATTGTTGCCTGCTGAGAAAATTTACAGACCCTGAAACGTACAACTTCTCAAAAAAAAAAAACGTACGACTTACGCGCGAGAAACGTATTGTGTAAACCGTTTAGCGTTTTGTGTTAATCGTGAAGCATTTCGTGTAAACCATTTAGCGTTTCAGGCAAAACCTGCAGAGTTTCATGCAAAGCCTGTAAATCGTTTTGAGCAAAGCGTGCGAGAACCGTGTGAAACGTTCATCAGATTTCATTCGGAACTCTCTGACAATTTAATTGTTTCAAAATGGCACCCGTGTTTTACATTACTTTAAACTGTTTGTGATTTGCAAAACTCTTTTCTAAGTATTCTCATGAAAAAATAATCCATAGTCTGTCCCAGGTTCTCGATTCCGGGATATTTTGACAGATTTTATTAAATGTCAGAGCATTTTTTAGTAAAATGAATAGAATTCGACGCTAACAAAAAATTTCCAAACAAAATAACAAGTAACTGACCGCATAAATATTCCTTTAGTTATGTATGAGCCGATTTTCAAAGTCTACGGGACTTTACAATGTTAATTTCGGCCATTGCTGCCAAGCGTCCGAGGGAGTAGTTATTATTTTTCAATCGCTTTAAAATAAATCGAAAAAAATGAAACATATTGTTTTATTTAATCTGTGCAAATATAAATGATAATTTAGCTATTTAGCGAGACTGTAAGTTATCCTTTCGTAAATTCTAAGTCAGGAAAACATAAATCAGAGTGTGATGCAGTACAACCAATGATGACCTATATATCGATACGTTTAAGTTGCGATGCGCTGACATTTTAAGCATGATAAGTGACTGCTGGGACTGTGAATGTTGCAATGACAGCGTAACTGGAAACCTTTTGACAAAGGTATTCTCCTCCTAATAAGTAAATGCGATCAAGTGCATACTAATGATCTGACGCACCGTGGTCAGTAGAAGCGTTTTATTTAGATTTCTTACCCGGCATCGACAGGCTCATCACTGGACTTAATAACACATTTCTCCATGAACATAAATAAACATACGTTATCTATTTAATGCATGTACTTTAACCAATTTCTATAGAATTTCCGTTATGATACACCGATCGAAATGATGAAATGATCACAGACTTGGACACAAGTCATCAGGGGTGTTTAAACAACATATTGCATTATTGTGTATCATTACCGAGAATCCAGACCTGTGGACGTATGTGTGTATATACAAGTACACGTGTGTCTGTCACCTCATTGTTCCCAGTCTCGCTACCGTGCACTGCAAAATGTCAAGAAGGGCTGTATACAGTATATAGCTAATATGTAATCACTGACCGACCATTCAGATCTGAGGAAGTGTGTGTATATATACATGTACACGTGTGTCTATCATCTCTTTTTTCCTATCTCGTTATACCGTGCACTGCAAATTGTCAAGAAGGGCTGTGTACAGTAGCTATTATATAATCACTGACCGAGTGAAAAAAATTTCAACATCCTCTCCTTTGAAAACAGAAGCTTCAATCAGCTAGTTGTTAATCATGTGTCAAGTTTTTTGATTAATTGATGTAGTGTAGAATAAAACATTGATGAATTTAAAATCAATTTGACAGCTCTAAGTCTAATCTAAATAATTAGGATTGCATGTTTACTTATTAGTTAATTCCCGGGTAAACTATTTGTTACTTTCAATTAAAAATCAATGCAATCTCTCTCTCTCTCTCTCTCTCTCTCTCTCTCTCTCTCTCTCTCTCTCTCTCTCAGTATCTATATAAACTCCTTGGCTACATTTACATATAGAAAACACTAGTTCTACATTTACATGTATGTTGTGTATGTTATGAACAGGGCAACAGAATGAAAAAGAATAGGTAATGAAATTAAGATTGCATGTTTACTTATTAGGAAATTAATTCACGAGTAAACTATACATTTCATGAATTTAATTCAAAATCAATGCAAACTCGCTCTCTCTCTCTCTCTCTCTCTCTCTCTCTCTCTCTCTCTCTCTCTCTCTCTCTCTCTCTCTCTCTCTCTCTCTCTCTCTCTCTCTCTCTCTCTCTCTCTCTCTCTCTCTTAGTATCTTAATAACCTCCTACATGTATAGAAAATACATTTACATGTTCTGACCTTGGCGGCAGATTTCTGTTCACTGGCAATTAATTAACACTTTGCAGAGATATGAAAATTAGATTTTAGAAATTAATGAAATTGATAATGAGAATAAATCATCAGCTGAAATTCAATTCAAGAGTCTAATAAGCCGGTCAGAAACATACAAACATACTAAAATAATTTCTTAGGCAATCTTATATAAGCTATTGAAGCTTTATTTTGCTATTCACGGGAAATCATGAAGATATAACGAAGAACTTGGTTTTAAAAAAAGAAGAAAGGTGTACTCTATCGTTACATACCTGCTTATAAATTCTACATTCTGACTGATTTATTGGTTTTAGCGCGCACCTATATGTTTAGATATATACAAAATTAAAAACCATGTGCCGGGCTTTATCTTAGTGTCTATTGTATTGTTTATTACCAAGAATTATGTGATTCATAGATTTAAAATATTCATATGTAAAGCGTACATATATCTGTAGACAATTCAAAAAAATAAATAATTTACTCTATGTTGTATTTTTTATGTCTGTTTTTCAAACATAGCGATGTTCCCAAGCTCTAAAGGAATACATGCCCTAAGGCCTTTCACACCTGATTTAAAAAATAATCCCCGCCCTCACCTGCGGTTTACCACCCGGTGAATCTCAAATCTTTAGTTGTAAGCAAGATTATTCAAGGTATCACACCGGTAATCGGCCAATCAAAATGAACTTAGTCAATTGTAGTTCCATATATACTTCAGAATTATTTTTTTCCTTGACTGCATTTTTACATTTTCCTTTACTCAGTTTTAAAATTTTTTGTACCACTGAGTAGGATATTTCATGTATTTTGTTAGGTGATGATTTTTTTTTCACAGGAACTACTTCTTTCAGGGCTCATGCAGCAGCTTCCTGGGGAGTGTGCAGTCTGTTTACATACAAATGGAAAACACGTGGTTTTGAGGGTAGACCTGTTTGGAGCTAGATATTTTGAGAAAATGCAGTATCGCTTGCCCTTTTTATGGTGTTAGCTGATGAGATAGGTAACAAATAACATTTCCTCCGAATATTTTGTCATGAAAAATACAAACTGATTTTTAAGAATTTTTTCCCCTCTATAGTGTTATATAGTGAAAACAATTACCGGTGTGATACCTTGAAGGGCTGTGTGTCAAATTGAAAAAATGCATGCAGGGGCCAGTTTTCAGTATTTTATGTCAAATCTTGTTAACAGAAATTAGTTTCTGTAGTCTGAAGATAGAAAAATGCTTTTAAAATTTTGTAATGAAAAAAATATAAAAAATGATGATTTTTGGTGTGGAAAACATGTAATTTTTAATATATAATAATAAAACCCTTTAAAAATGGATGATTTGTAGTCACTGGAGCTTAGAATATTGGTTTCTGTGTTCTAGATGCTGTAAAAGTGTGCAGATCAGTTGTCGCAGTCATATTTGATGCCCTCAGACTTTGTCGTAAGAGCACGCAGCGACTAGTTTTTCATCGAATGACCAATTTTGAGTTTACGTGCAAGTCTCAGAATTAAGCGACAAGTGCGAAACATTGCGAAGAAGAACATGAACAGTCTATCGAAGGATTATTTTGACAAAAACTTTAATTTCTTTGATTTCTGCTCACCTTATGTGAGTTTTAATTTCATTTCCTTCATAGTCCTGATTGAAGGAATTAAGGGATTTGGGCAAATATGTGCTATGTTTATGTTTATTTTACACTGAATTACCCATTTGTATTAGTTTAAGGCAAAAACATGCTTTAACACCATTTACAAGATCACACAGATGCATATTTTGTGTAGAAAAGAGGTTTCATGCATTTAGTTGAGAAGGTCATTATGAGTCAAGTATATATAATATCATCATGATTGAATCTAGGAGCTTTTCATGGTTTTCATCCTTAAAAACTGATGAATTTCAGTTTACCAGAAAATGTTTTTATGCATTATAGCCAGAAAATCAGTTTCTTCCCACATTTTAAGGGGAGTTCCTTATTTACAAAATACAAATACTGATATTTATGTTTGAATGACCTAAGATATTGAAACATTAGTCATTGTTAAAATGTTTAGAAGGAGATATTAATATTTTTTATATGGTAACCTCAGCACACCTGTCCTATTCTAAGTAATGACAATCAAAATTTGAATGAAATCATATCATGTAACATGTATGGGTACAATATAGATGCCCCACCCTTATCCACAACTATGGGGGTTGGTATGATTCTTCTTTTAGTATTGTATAAGGCATGCACTTATGTGATTTCTCTTGTAAATATGCATCAGAAATGCATTGCCTTATTGAATTACTTCATGTATATGCTTATTGCTCTTGCTGTAAATTATCTAACATGTGTCAATCATCATTGATCAGTAATTCTCTTCAAATTCTATAGGGATGGCCTGATGAGGGGTATAATTAAGTGTGTCCAATTGAAATTTCATGGCTACTTTTGCTCTACAGATAGAATGTTACATAAATCACAGAATGAAGTTGCATCCCAGTTGTTTCTTTTACATTTCTTATCATCAAAGCAAGATTTATGGTTGTCAGAGCAGATCTGAGCTCCATTACATGCTGATATCATTTGGGCTGTCCTGTGTTACCATGCTGCTTTTAGATAAAAGTGAGTATGGCAGTGTGTAGACAAGTAAACAGGCTTTACCTGATATATAAATTTACCAGATACAGATTTTATTTTTGACCTGATAATTCACAAAATTGTTATGAAATGTGTGAACAATAGGGGTAAATTTCTTCTTTGTTATGCAATGATTGCATAATGAAGTGACTCTAATGGAATATTTTTATTTTGATGTAAAGAAAAATGTATATGCTCTGATTTGGTACCAAGATGATTTTGTATCTTGTTGTTTTAAGGATGAAAATTGGCTTCAGGTCATGCATGGTGTGAGGCTCCAAATGTGTTTCATCTGTGCTATTTTCTTCAGTCTGAGTAAGGGAGATAAATCCTCAATAGCTAATGAAATATTGGGAGCTTGGGGACAGGGTTTTAGGGATTTGGTGACAGTTGATTGGGAATTCCCAGGTGCAAATTTGAAAGGGATCTGACATCTTTAGAGTCTCTTCAAGGTATCACACCGGTAATCGGCCAATCAAAATGAACTTAGTCAATTGTAGTTCCATATATACTTCAGAATTATTTTTTTCCTTGACTGCATTTTTACATTTTCCTTTACTCAGTTTTAAAATTTTTTGTACCACTGAGTAGGATATTTCATGTATTTTGTTAGGTGATGATTTTTTTTTCACAGGAACTACTTCTTTCAGGGCTCATGCAGCAGCTTCCTGGGGAGTGTGCAGTCTGTTTACATACAAATGGAAAACACGTGGTTTTGAGGGTAGACCTGTTTGGAGCTAGATATTTTGAGAAAATGCAGTATCGCTTGCCCTTTTTATGGTGTTAGCTGATGAGATAGGTAACAAATAACATTTCCTCCGAATATTTTGTCATGAAAAATACAAACTGATTTTTAAGAATTTTTTCCCCTCTATAGTGTTATATAGTGAAAACAATTACCGGTGTGATACCTTGAAGGGCTGTGTGTCAAATTGAAAAAATGCATGCAGGGGCCAGTTTTCAGTATTTTATGTCAAATCTTGTTAACAGAAATTAGTTTCTGTAGTCTGAAGATAGAAAAATGCTTTTAAAATTTTGTAATGAAAAAAATATAAAAAATGATGATTTTTGGTGTGGAAAACATGTAATTTTTAATATATAATAATAAAACCCTTTAAAAATGGATGATTTGTAGTCACTGGAGCTTAGAATATTGGTTTCTGTGTTCTAGATGCTGTAAAAGTGTGCAGATCAGTTGTCGCAGTCATATTTGATGCCCTCAGACTTTGTCGTAAGAGCACGCAGCGACTAGTTTTTCATCGAATGACCAATTTTGAGTTTACGTGCAAGTCTCAGAATTAAGCGACAAGTGCGAAACATTGCGAAGAAGAACATGAACAGTCTATCGAAGGATTATTTTGACAAAAACTTTAATTTCTTTGATTTCTGCTCACCTTATGTGAGTTTTAATTTCATTTCCTTCATAGTCCTGATTGAAGGAATTAAGGGATTTGGGCAAATATGTGCTATGTTTATGTTTATTTTACACTGAATTACCCATTTGTATTAGTTTAAGGCAAAAACATGCTTTAACACCATTTACAAGATCACACAGATGCATATTTTGTGTAGAAAAGAGGTTTCATGCATTTAGTTGAGAAGGTCATTATGAGTCAAGTATATATAATATCATCATGATTGAATCTAGGAGCTTTTCATGGTTTTCATCCTTAAAAACTGATGAATTTCAGTTTACCAGAAAATGTTTTTATGCATTATAGCCAGAAAATCAGTTTCTTCCCACATTTTAAGGGGAGTTCCTTATTTACAAAATACAAATACTGATATTTATGTTTGAATGACCTAAGATATTGAAACATTAGTCATTGTTAAAATGTTTAGAAGGAGATATTAATATTTTTTATATGGTAACCTCAGCACACCTGTCCTATTCTAAGTAATGACAATCAAAATTTGAATGAAATCATATCATGTAACATGTATGGGTACAATATAGATGCCCCACCCTTATCCACAACTATGGGGGTTGGTATGATTCTTCTTTTAGTATTGTATAAGGCATGCACTTATGTGATTTCTCTTGTAAATATGCATCAGAAATGCATTGCCTTATTGAATTACTTCATGTATATGCTTATTGCTCTTGCTGTAAATTATCTAACATGTGTCAATCATCATTGATCAGTAATTCTCTTCAAATTCTATAGGGATGGCCTGATGAGGGGTATAATTAAGTGTGTCCAATTGAAATTTCATGGCTACTTTTGCTCTACAGATAGAATGTTACATAAATCACAGAATGAAGTTGCATCCCAGTTGTTTCTTTTACATTTCTTATCATCAAAGCAAGATTTATGGTTGTCAGAGCAGATCTGAGCTCCATTACATGCTGATATCATTTGGGCTGTCCTGTGTTACCATGCTGCTTTTAGATAAAAGTGAGTATGGCAGTGTGTAGACAAGTAAACAGGCTTTACCTGATATATAAATTTACCAGATACAGATTTTATTTTTGACCTGATAATTCACAAAATTGTTATGAAATGTGTGAACAATAGGGGTAAATTTCTTCTTTGTTATGCAATGATTGCATAATGAAGTGACTCTAATGGAATATTTTTATTTTGATGTAAAGAAAAATGTATATGCTCTGATTTGGTACCAAGATGATTTTGTATCTTGTTGTTTTAAGGATGAAAATTGGCTTCAGGTCATGCATGGTGTGAGGCTCCAAATGTGTTTCATCTGTGCTATTTTCTTCAGTCTGAGTAAGGGAGATAAATCCTCAATAGCTAATGAAATATTGGGAGCTTGGGGACAGGGTTTTAGGGATTTGGTGACAGTTGATTGGGAATTCCCAGGTGCAAATTTGAAAGGGATCTGACATCTTTAGAGTCTCTTCAAGGTATCACACCGGTAATCGGCCAATCAAAATGAACTTAGTCAATTGTAGTTCCATATATACTTCAGAATTATTTTTTTCCTTGACTGCATTTTTACATTTTCCTTTACTCAGTTTTAAAATTTTTTGTACCACTGAGTAGGATATTTCATGTATTTTGTTAGGTGATGATTTTTTTTTCACAGGAACTACTTCTTTCAGGGCTCATGCAGCAGCTTCCTGGGGAGTGTGCAGTCTGTTTACATACAAATGGAAAACACGTGGTTTTGAGGGTAGACCTGTTTGGAGCTAGATATTTTGAGAAAATGCAGTATCGCTTGCCCTTTTTATGGTGTTAGCTGATGAGATAGGTAACAAATAACATTTCCTCCGAATATTTTGTCATGAAAAATACAAACTGATTTTTAAGAATTTTTTCCCCTCTATAGTGTTATATAGTGAAAACAATTACCGGTGTGATACCTTGAAGTATCAATAAATTATTAACTAAAACACGCCATTTCTAAAATTACGATAACAGTGTGTCTTGTGATTCGGGGCTGTTAAGTGCAAATATTGACTTATAGCTCAAAATATAACATATGTGATTTCAATAGTTGAATAAAGAATATAACATTGAAAAAAAAACAGTCAAAAGTCGTACAGGGGATGTCAGGGGCATGCACAGGGGTATACAGTGGCTTACAGGGGATGAAAGGGGCGTACAGGGGGTGACAGGGGCTTTCAGTGGCACAGAGGGGATGTGTACAGGGGTGCACAGGGGATGACAGGGTAAACAGGGGCTCTGTACAGTGGCACACAGGGGGTGTACAGGGGACGACAGTGAAAACACAAAGGGTGACAGGGGAAGACAGGGGATTTTCATACGGACAGGGTTTTTTAGAGCCAGTAGTGTAATTGCTCTAGGACATGTGGACATTGTCTCTACCTGTATTGAGAAAAATGTAACCACGTGACCGGTCAGTTTCCTCGCCGATGTGTTTCCAGTTTTCAAGGAGACCTTTGTATTGAATGTACATACATTGCATATTATTCGATTTATGTTAACTGATTCAGTACCCTTTGTGCATGCGTGGCATTTTTCTCCAAAATCATGAGAAAAATGTATGAATACCTGAATATGTAAACATTTTTTACTTTGGTCATTTGTTGTTTATTTCCAGCAAGAGATAAATTCAAGAACAAGACACTCGTACGGCCAATGAATGATGGTATGATTATTTAACAGCATACATGTAATGTAAAATGTTATAATAATATTCCATTCTAAATATTTTTTTTTAAAAATTGTACAATTATCTGGTTGTGTAAAGTATATACAATTACTCGTTTTGTTTTAATTTAGTTCAGTTGAAATAAAATCAGAAATGTTACATGATAGCGTTGATTAAATTTTGATCTCTAGAAATTCTTTAAGTATTTAAATAGACAATGAAAAATTTGAATTAAAAGGACAAATAATCATTGGTGTTTGGATTTCTCAAAACTACGTTTGAATATGAGAAAGGAATATAATCTAAACACATCAGATAAAAGTGATCGTGTACATGCTTGTTAGGGACAGCTGAAATTACAAAAGACTAAAATTATTTTGACCAAAAAATATGAAATCAATATGACGAAATCTATGTAACGTAGTATTTCCCTTCTTTTTTTTATCTTAAAAAGTGTAAACAAAGTAATAAACAACTCAATACGATATTGAATAAAACAAAAGGAAGAATGGACAATTGCTATCGGGTCCTAGTTCCTTGTGGCTCCGCAAGGAATTAATCAAAGCAACTTACATCTAAAAATGTAAAAAAAACAAAATAACACAATCTAACAAACAAATAAACAAAAAGAAATGAGTATAGGTAAAAAGGAAAGGAAATATTGCCCCCCCCCCCCCCTTAAAAATGATGTAACTGCATAAATTAGAGAAACCTGTTCATGTATATGATACTCTTTTGCAGCTTATGGTCCACCTGTTTTGCAAACTACAGTTCAAGATCCTTTTTATTCCATTATCATCGTTGTTATATTGTTTTCAGCCAGTGCTCTTACTAACTTCATGTACGTTACTTATTAGTACTCGAATTATTTTTCACTCGATCGTGATCGTATTTACTTGTAACATTTGAAAATACGTCATGTCAGTTTACTAAACTTTCAGATCCAGACAGGTACTTGCAAGATGGCGCAATCGAGGAGAAAAGGTAGACGAATCTGTAGAAAACTCGAGCACTATTGTGAACAGTATTTATATTCCAGAAAATGGATTTTCTGCTTACCAAGAAATCGAGCATGCTGACCAAAAAGTAAACTATAATGTATATACTTCATTAGCATAGAACCCGAATGAAAACTACGTTGTTTTAAAGATATATATTATGTGAAAATTCGAATCATTTTTTAAAAATGACGAAATATTTTTTTTTTTAAATGTCTTACTCTTACCCTTGACACGGCCAAATGAACATATTAGTATACTGGGATCTGTTAAAATGTTGAAAAAAAAACAGCATCCCATTTTTTAAAAGCATTTGAATGCTATATTCGCCTTTTGTTTTTGTAATATATTTTGTGTGATATTTTTGTGGGTTTTTTTTTTATTTGTTTATTGCTTTTGCTTAATGTTTGTTTTTGTTTCTTTTTATTTTTCTTATTTTTTCAGGGTTTTCACATAAACGTTACGTCTATTTCTTGTTGATTGTTGATTAAATTTTTTCATTCATAAATAAAAAATGTAAAAATGTTTTGAATGCCTTGTTTAATACTAGACTCTTATTTAATCAGTCTTAACATGAGTTGTAGTTTTAGCTTATCTCCTACCAAATAAATGAATTACAGTAATCCTTGAAGTCACTTTGACGCAACTGAAGCTCCAAATTTTTGAAATTTATTTTTATATTTTTAAGGTTTAGATTTATGAGTGTCGTTGATGCTTTCTAACATTTCAAAGCTCAAGTCTTGTTATTGTTTACATATGTGTTATATCGGTAGAAGTTTAAATTAAATGATATGCTGATGGTATTATTCTATGGTATACTGATATTCATTTGAATGGGAGAAAAATAAAGTAGTCTAGACGAAACATCTCTTAAATTGCTTTTTACTCTGATATATCTTCAAACAACACAAAATGTGAAACTCTAAGACCTTTTGACGAAAATTTACACTCGAATAACCAAAGCAATGTTTGTTGCAGATTGTTTTCTGAGAAAAAAGTTAGATAATTAAATAGCTGAAAAAATTATTAAGCGAAATTGATACGGAGCGGAAATAACCCTGTATACTGTTTGTCGTGTTTTTTATTCATTGAAATGAAAAATGGGTTTTTCATATTTAAGTGCTTGAATGTTCTTATTGACTTATTGATATTCATTCCTTTTTCAGTTAAAACAGATAGATAAAGCAATTGCGTTTAATATGTTGATTGATCGAAATAGCAGGTAATCGATGTCACACAAAGTAAAAGCAATGTATAATACCAGTCACGTTCCACTACATTGTGAATAGAGTGCAGTTTAATATGGCTTTAAGAGGAGTGTATAGTCATGAATATTTATTTTTAGACAATATTTATCCCCTCAAGACGAAGAGATCTTTATAACGATATTAGTAATTAATATTAATTTTTTTAAACCTTAAAATTTGTAAAAAAAAATTTTACTATGTAACATATTGTGCGTCTATTAATGATATTGAATTATTCAAGGTTGATAAGATGGTTGATTTGTTGATCATTTAATACGTATTCGATTGATGAGATATTGGCGCTTCTGGTTGGTCGAAATATTTATTTGATAGCTGCATCCATAAAACTTTCCTCATCTACTATTCTGATCTAGCACTATTTATAAAGCGGGAATTTTCAAAATAAACACTGTCAACAAAATGTAAAGTTGTTTTTTTTATTGTCAGCAAACAAGATACAACTTTATAAACATGAAAACGTGAAAGTTTAACCCTCAAAAATAAACAAAACACATTATTTGATTCCCGAAATAGAAAATTAAGCGTCTTCTCACAATTTCGTCTGCTTGAGATCAATCAATCAGATTTTAACTCACTATTTGTGTTTAATCCATTAAATTCAGCTCAATAGCTCTGCATCAGCTGAAGACGCATTCATTTTGAATATTGTTGAAAAATGACTGGAAAACTTTTTTCTACATTTCTTAAATCATCCAGCCTTTTAACAATCTACGTTACAACGGTTTTGCATGCTTTAACACGGTGTGTTGTCATTGACTTCATTAGTTTACCTTGCCAAAGCCTGCACACCTCCTGGTAATATTCTTTTATACATATAAGATCAACAGGACTGTAATAAATATTTGTTTGCTTGTTGTTTAAAGTGTTCCAAATTATGACCATACTCTGAGTCGTCGCATGTTACAGTTCCACAAGACAAACGTTTACTGTACGTGTAGTTATTCCAAGACTAATTCGCCTCTGCATAAAAAATAAAGATAACACTTTTTCTTTCATGTCCTTCTGATGTTTACTTCCACTAGTACTCCACTTTTGAAAGTTAAAAGATCAGAAATATACGAATAGTTTCCGTGTTGCAGTGAAAAAATATTATAAAACCATTGTTCTAAAGATAGTGAAACGATGAACTTTGCAAATTTTTAAAAAACAATTTCTGTGATGCTATTAATATCTGAATTAATAAAAAAAACCTGTGAAACCTGATAACTCTATGTAATTTTAAACAGAATTAAACATGTTTTATAATGGAAAAATACAGTTCTTCATCATATATGAACAAATTGTATTTTGTTTGATTAAACCTGTTTATAATAAATCTGCAGAAACACAAGGAGACTAAAACGTATCCAACTGTCTCCTGCCAAGCGTTAGTTAATCACCCCCCCCCCCCAAAAAAAAAGAAGAAAAAAATAAGTTGATACAAGAAGGTTTATTGCTAATTTATTCATGATATCATATATTCACATCTTCTAGTGTATTTGTTTGCGATAACACTACGATTTAAATTTGTAACGTATAGTTCAATACTTTTCGCAGATGACATATTGTGGGGTGCAAGCAGGCTTTTCATAATTATGCGAAATGGAAATAACTTAAAAATGTCAGTAATATGAATATTAAATATAAAATATTTAATACCACTTATATAAATATATTTACATTAACCAGGTAATAGTGTGTGATAACACTACTAATCTATTTTGTGATATAAAGTCCAATACATTTTTCAAAGTATTTCAATATTTATTCGTACAAATGATGAAAATGATAGTAATTAAAATTCATTCTTAAGTTTGAATATAATGAGATGATGAAATACAAACGGGCTTTATCAAATCTATCTTTATTAGAACCTTTTGGGATTGGATCACTCCCGACCGTATTTGATGACCGAGTTATACTTCAGAATGATCATTTTTTCATTAAATAAGTAATAAAGATTGTATCCCTGACTTTATGAACACCTAATATTCATGGAATAATCCTTCTGAATCATATTTAATATTTATAACTTCAGTGAAGGTTCAAATAGAGAACTATTATATAACGAAGTTAAAATGTGATTGAACAATATTAAGATGTATACCAAGAAAGTTTAGAATTCGTTTTAAGTTAGAACAGTTAACCACAGTCTTTCAAACGAGCTAAGTACACGCGTACATAGATCAAAAAAAGGTAAATGAATAAACATGTGTTATTTGTAAAGAAACTAAAGAGCGTTTTATAACTTTTTGGAATTTATTTTCAGTTCGACAATTATGTTTGATTTTAACAAAGAAAAATAGGCAAATCCAAATGCCCTAAACTTCCGTAATTTGAGAATTATTATGACAATTTTGTATATAATTTTTTTAACCAGAAAAAAATATAGCCTTTTCGTCTTAATATTCATCGTACTTCCAAATTACTTGATAATGTGAATATAACTTAATTCTTGGTGTAACGCGCTTTCTGATTGGCTCAAAAATTATTTTATATCGTATAAAGAATGTTGCCTACGTCATAGTAAGACTAACGTCAAAAACGTATCAATACGCCTGACGTTACGTTTGAATTTTGTATAATTTTGCGTCATTTTAAAGGTCAAATGACCGTATTTATCTACAATGAAGAGAAAAAAAATTAAATTATAAGCAATGCATTAACTATTTATTAGTTTTATACGATATAAAATGGTTTGAAACAGTTTACGCTTTTTTATAAACCGCTTCGCGGTTTATAAAGCGTAAACTGCCTCAAACCATTTTATATCGTATAAAACAAATAAATATTGAATTCATTCCTTAAATAATGTACAACTTTCCTTTTGGTGTCTTTTTGATGTTTTGAGAGAATATAAACGAATGTAATTTATGGTTATTTTATCTCTAAATAACTGCTTAAATATATATGCACAGAATGACACACCATGCCAGAAATATCCACTACAAAACACAACTTATGTACAGAAGGAAGATCATGATCACGATACGATACAGCCTTGTACACGGATATATATGTAAAATATATTCTCTTTTTGAAGAGTTCATTTGGTTGCATAACTTGATTGGAACATTGGTAAGATTATTTTCTGGTAAAACTTTGATTTAATTCAAAATAAAAACCAATTTTAATCACTGATCAGAATTTTAATTTATATTATGAATTTATTTACGTAGTTTTATTCCTTGTAACTTCATTTTACATGTATATAATATAAAACTTTAATACTTAGTTACAAGCTAAGCTGATGTCGCTAAGGTATATGTACATGTACAAATTTTAATTATTACAAATTCAACCAAAACTAAATTTTTATATGATGATTTTAAAAGCGGTATATATACGATATTCATATCCATTTTAAGCTGGTACACGCCAATATTTACATTTACCAGTGTCTTTGCCTTTTGTACTATATAACCCATAATACAAATGACGCCAAATTGAGGCGTCAGCGGGGTTTGCTTATTTATATTTATATATTCAATCATATGATGGCTTAAAATTAAATAAATATAAGTAATCAGGAATTATTCTTTGAATATTATGAGGTGATAATTTCGGTCGGGGCGTGATCAAATCTATCATAAAGCCCTTAGGGCTTTATTGGATTTGATTACGCCCCGACCGAAATTATCACCTCATAATACTCAAAGAATGATTCCTTATTCCTTATTTAAACCATACAAAGCCAAGTTATATTTAAGGTGTGTTTTACAATTCATTAGCCTAATGAGATATGAGTTAATATACTTTATACTTTTTTTCGATTGTAGGATGATATGATTTGGCTAGTCATATTCATCAAACATTTTTGGACTGTGAATACATATGGTGAGTAAATGAATTGAAAAAGATTTATTCTTAGTATTCATCTACTAACTTATCTACCATTATCCATGCAGTGATATTTAGTTGAAACAATGTTTTTGAGTTTATCCAAAGCAGGTAAAAATAAATGACAAAGTTTACAATAAGTTGGGGGAACAAGCCAAAACGCTTATATTAATCTATCTCTTAGGTAAGAGAAATAAAAGAAATGCAAATTATATTTGCAAAAAAACCCAAGAAAGCTTATATAAAAACCACATGCAAAATTATAATAAAATGGGAACAAAATAAAGTTTGATGTTAATTATTGGAGAGTTGTAATTACGTATGCCATTTAACAGTACGCTAATCCCACGAGCGTATATCCACAAGTAAAACTAAAGAAAACAGTACAATATGTTAATAAATAAATAGTACTACTTTAAAAAATATGTTTTGTCATCTATATATTAAAATATGCTAAATGGTTTAACATGGTTTACTTTTAAAGAAAGGATCATTAAGTAGGAATCAGTAATCTTTTATATAACAAAATTTCAAATAAATGACACCTTTCAAAACATACAGTTTTTGAATTGCGTGACGTTTCCAACAATAATTTTAAAAAAAAGGATGTTTGTTACTTTTTTTTAAATTGACTGGATCGTTGTCGCCATTTTTATGCGATATTTATTAATCTTCTTGCGAAAAAGAGTTTTCTATAAAAATATTAAAAATGGGTGAAATTTCAAAGTTTAATTATATGGTGTGTATCTTTTCCAAAGAATATTATATGGCTAAAAAATATCTTACTTTTTAAAGTAGATCTGAAGGGCAATTTTTTGAAAGCGTACCTTAGAGTTTTTGAAAAATTGAACGTACCAAGTGCATTCAATCTAGGCTCTTTACTTATAGATCGCATATCTTCTATTGTGAATAATTGTCATTTGACATTGAATGTGCTCCAATTTCAGAACTATTTGGCCCTCATTAAATAAATATCATTTTTTTAGTGAATAACAATGAAAGATCCATTGATCTGAGAATATGAGGAATATGACGAAACACAATGCAAATAGACTTATTTTTCTTAAAAATCAGTTGATTAACAGGCACAATCGTTTAACAAACACAATTTCAAAACAATGTATTTAATACATTTGAGATACGCTGACTTACTGACACGAAATGAATACCACTAATATTCATAAATAGAGATAAAACTTGGCATGGTAATTGTTATGACGCAATCCATTGTTATACAGCTGCCTTTCATATGGAAACATATATAAACTGAAGTGTTATTTGATACTGACAAAGTCCGGCGTGTAAATTTACATTTGAAAAAAGACGGAAGCGCACTGTTTTTAACATGCAAGTGTGTATGTGAGTACTTTGGGTTTTGTTGAGTATAGTAACTGGCTTGTACAGGGAAATATAAACTTTTTTAATATTCACAAGCTTTTATCAGTTTTAGGAAATTGTTAATGCTTGAACAGGAATGTGTTTCCTGCTTAAAAAAATTGCTATTTATAAAAACGTTCTTTTTCAATATTCATTTCCGTATTTCACAAATTCACCGACATTTCATATCCCATGTTTTATATTTTAAAGAGAAGTAAAAGCTTTCTAGTACAATGAATTGTTTTGAAGATATTGTTATCCACACTTTTCGTACCGCATTTAAAAATTATATCTCTTTGTGTGCCTCAAACACGGACCAAAAATTTAAATTTGTAGTTATAAGTAAGATTTATGATTGTTGAATTTTGACAAATTCTACAGAAAACATAGCTCTGACTAGACCTGCCTGGCAGCGTTATCCCTTTCACGGCACACCATGGGCAGCAACCTTGGCTGTTGACGGACGTCTTTCAGATTTGTCCGCCAGAGGAGGACAGTGTGCGATATCAGCAAATGGTCATTCAGAAGCAGAATGGAGGGTAGATCTGGGAGAAGTTCGAAACTTGCATCACGTTTTTATACATTACAGGACGGAAAATGTCGCTTGGGGTATTTATTGATTTTCTTTGAGAGAGTAAAGCCTGTTTACTGTAAATTATATATCTGGTGATTTTTTATGTTCAACGTATCTTTTTGTTCAGTCAGAATACATGTAACACAGTATGTTGTCATTTGGTTAACTAAAAGGTGACTGAAATATAACTTAATGGCATAGTTCTGTTATTTAGAGATATTTTGCAGACCAGCACATTATTAGTTATTTAGGTTCAATCAAGGGTGTACGGGGATTTACTCCGGGTTGCATTCCATACACCTCGAGGCCGAAGGCCGAAGGGTGTTTTGAATACAACCCGGGGTAAATCTACGTATACCCGTGATTAGACCTGGATAACGAATTTATTTCCTATGTAAACCAAATAGATTTGTTTCCCATGTCCAATCAAGGAGTTATTACACTTTCAAGATATACCATTTAAGCATTGATGCATTGTGAAATCACATGTAATGCATTATGACGTCACGCTCTTTATCTTTAGCTCAAGTCGGGTGAACGGTGATATATATCCGACTTATAGTCAATCAAATCGTGTAAAAAGCTACATAGGAAATAAATGATGTACCTTTCAGTTGACTAGAATTTACAGCTTTATACTGTGCTATATATACGGGAATCATATCATGGTTACAAATGCTAGCAAAAAATTATTGATATTCATAATGTTTAAAAATGCGTTTGTTAATAAACCACGTATTGTAACAATACTATTTGAGGGATTTACAGTACCGATCAGACCCAACCTAACACCAGAGAAAACCCCACTCTCTTGGTTTACATTTTTGAAAATGTGGGTCCACCCTGGGTTTACTTTGGGTTTACTCGCGGTTTACTTTGCTCGCGGTTTACTTTGCTCGAGAATTGGTTTTGGGGTCAACTTTACGCACTGATGTGTGAAGCAGACCTATCATTTATCTTACCATCTTACTGTCTGTTATGTCTGCCCCTTGTATGTTCCGAATATACATGTAGCGTCTGCTTTCAGGGGTATACTTCTGATCGGGGTTTACTATCTGTGTCCACTCTGGATTTACTGTGGGTTTACTCTGGGTTTAATCAGGGTCCACTCTAGTAAACCCGGATTAAACCCAGAGTAAACCCAGAAATAAACCCGGAGTTTAGTTGGGGTTTACTTTCTGTTAGGTTGGATCTGATCGGTACTGTACATTAGTTGATCGCGGTTTAAACAATTTAAAATTCACAATACTTCAAATAGTGTATACCATTACTTTGAACAATTAAATAATACAATTTATCAAAATGCTTTCATAGAATTGGTTGCATTGTTGTTAGAATAAATCAATGTGATGAAACTGGTACTCTTTTATAACACGTGCACCATTACATGACAACTGGTTAATGTATCTCTTGCCTGAGTAGTTTTTTGTAGACATTAATAATGATAAAGTAAAACGATCAAAAGACAAAGAAGGTTTTTTGGGGTTTTTTTAATATGCCATTTTTCGTGTTCACACGTCAACACACACTTCTTGAATTCAGAGTCTTGAGTTTGTATTTTTTGAAAGACAACCTTACACAAAATTAATATACTAGACCTGTAACTATACTACACTAAAAATAAGTTATTTGTCGGTGTTCATGAACTTACAGATAAAAACAACGCCCATACGAATAGATTCTTGGGATTTTCAATCTACGTATCGAACACCACCTACAGAAAGGACTGGAAACTGTGTTTCAAGGACAACAACTATACCAGAGCCACAATACCCAATCCTATCAATGTTACGTGCCTTATTCACGGGAGATTTGTCATATACTACAACAACAGAACTCATAGTCCGTTCCCTGCTGGATATTCAACTTACGCCTTTAACGATCTGTGTGAAGTTGAAGTTTATGGTAAGAATCGCACGTAAAAAAAGAAATTATAAAGCAGATTTAGAATGTTTTAATAGGTGCACCTTATAGGTTTTTAATGCATTGTTATATAAAGTGTGAACTTTTTGAGAAGTGTCAAAGCTAGTGTTGCAATGTGTGAATATTTGGAAAAATTTTACGAATGAAATCATTTTTACAAGTATTTCTTAACCTTTTCTTTTACTTTATAACAGACATTGTAATAAACAAATATGTTTATTATTATTTTGAAACATGGATTTTGATTTTATTTGAACTTCTTAAAATCATTGTGAACAACCATCCTTCAGAGGTTTAGATGGTTGTTGTATTAACTATGAGCAGATCTTTGTATAAATATATAAGCAGCCATTTAATTTTCAAAGTTTAAATATGGAACTTGTCTTTACTTAATGGGAGTTTATGGCTAAAATGTGTACCTGAAATGTGTAAGACGATAGCATAGGCAATTTGATGTTTACTTCAATTTCTTCAAAAAACAGTTTGATTGTCTAAAATTATGTATAAAATCAATGACCTATGTTTAAACATTTTATAATGAAATGTCATCGTCCACGTTCATTGTCATGCTTTTAAGTACATGTACAGAGAAAGTATAATTTTATTCCAACAAAGAGATGCTTAAAATTTAGGTCAGTTAAAACACACACAGTTTTAACTCCTTTAACAAAATCTAAACGTTAACATATTATATATGATCATGATGTAATAAAAATAATATGATATAATGAAATATAATATATATTAAATATAATATAATTTAATATAAGATAATATAATATAATAATTGTACTATTAAGACCATTTATATCTAGGAATCTTCAGTTTTTAGTATGAAAATCAAAAAATATAACCATAACCATTAAGTCGGTCTATTATGTTGAGTTATATGTTTCGGTTTTTTTTCATAGGTTGTCTGAAATTAGGGTATTACGGAGAGAACTGCTCCACACCCTGCCCAGAAAACTGTGAGAATGGAGATTGTGACATTGTGGATGGGACCTGCATTAGCTGTGTTCCGGGATATAAAGGATCTATGTGTAACAAAGGTAAACACTACATTTTTGTTTTACTGATAAATGTTCATGCAAGCCTTCGATGTGTTTATGGCATAGGCAAGCTAGCATATGCATAAATATCTTTTATTTTGTTTAATTTCACTTCAAAACTTCTTATTAGTCATCTCGGGAATAATTACAAATAGTATAACGATTTCATCACTGGTTGTTTGAAATTGTGTTAATAAAAGCTGTTTTGCATTGATTTTAACAGCATGTGAAGGCAAATATGGGATGAATTGCAGTAAAGTATGTGGCGCCTGCTACGAAAAAGAACAATGTGACTACAAAAATGGTACTTGTCCAAGTGGATGTGAGGACGGGTATAAAGGGAAACAATGCAAAACTGGTAACGAAAAAATAGTACATTCAGGCTTATGTAGAATTAACATATACATTACTGTTGTAGATACAATTCAAATAGATTTCATTATATTTTTACTAAATTTCAAATTATGTGGATCTTTTGTACATTAAGTAATCCAATTTAAAAGCCAAATAGAAACAAATGCTAATATATGAAGTATTTTAATGGCTATTAATACTTTTGTTTAAAAAATGAATTAAATTGAATGAAACATATTGAATATACACATGCATTGAAGAACATAGATCATGTAATGTAGGCCGGATGGAATGTATGCCTGTATGTAGCTTAGACATTTTGATCCATTTTCTATGATTCTGATGCCTGTTCAGCAGAGTGGGTGCTCGCGAGCACTCACCAAAAGGTGTGTCACAAGTAAAGAGAGTTCTGAAAATCGCTCGCAAGAACCTGTTCACCTGAATACGCAAAGCAGTCTCCTTTTGCATGTATTTTTTTTTTCACTAAACCTCTCTAATAAACTTTTTTTCCTTATCTAAATTTTTCACGACGTGTATTCTTTTTCTAAAATAGGAATTCCAAATATATAAGGAAAGAATTAGAAATTTAAATTTCATAGTAAAAAAAAAGAAAAAAAAAAAAAAAAAAAAAAGAAATGGTGATTTAAGGAAGTTACATGAAATTCTGATTAGCCAATATCTGTTTGAAATCTACTCACTTAAAGCTATATCTCATTAACTTTGAGCATTATTTGATAAATTATCGCAATCTGACCTTGTAAATAAAATATGATACAATGTGATATTGTCATGTTTTTAAGTGATAAAAACTGTATATATTTGTTTCATCACTGTCTCCTTAATGTTTATCTAGGGGGGGGGGGCATATTTTTACGTAGGAATATCTGCAGAAAAATCTTAAAATCTTGTTAAAAAACCATTTGCCTAGAAAAGCTGTAACTTAAGTGAAAGCAACTTCAGATAGTGTGGATTCAAATTCGTAAAAAATTAAAATTTTGAGGAGTGGGTTGGGGCCCCATTGGGGAATCTAGTTATACAAAGGAAAGCAATTATTTACAAAAACTAAAATGTTATCATGTATGGTTTCTCTGATATGCAAACATTTTGACATATTGCTGATTCTTTAAAATTGTTTAGACTTTAGCCCCTGGACGATTCTTGGGCCTCACAAGGTGTTCAAAGTGTGTCGTACATGTAGGTTTATATCCCGTTTATAAACATTTGTTTGGGATCTTTTTCAGAACTGCAATGCTCAACAAAATATGACTATAAGATCATTTGGAACTGGATCATAAACACAAGAATATTTGGGGGGGGGGTGGACTTTTATTTATACAAGATCTACATGTAATATTCCACATTGTCCACATATTTTTATTATGAATCCATTAAGCGGATTTTATCATGCCTATTGTTGCTCAGGTGAGTGATGTGGCCCATGAGCCTTTTGTTTGAAGATAGTAAACGAAGTTTGAAATCACATTTTTTTTTACATGTAATGTCAGTTTGCAACAACAACACGTATGGTCCTTATTGCTCTAGGACATGTGGACATTGTGTCTACCTGTACGGAGAAAAATGTAACCACGTGACGGGCCAGTGTCCTCGTGGATGTGCTTCCGGCTTTCAAGGAGACCTTTGCGTTGAATGTACGTCCATTTCATAAATTTGATTTATGTTAACTTATTCAGTATCCTTTGCGCATGCGTAACATTTTATCTCCAAACCATGTGAAAAACTTTGAATATCTACCTGTAAATGTTATTAGCGTATATCATTTTTTTATTCAGCAAGAGATGAATTTCAGAACAAGACAACGGTTGCATGGCCAACGTATACTGGTATGATTATTTAACAGCATTCATGTAATATAAAATGTAATAACAATATTCCAGCTCCATTAATTCCAACTAGGAGATGCTTAAAATTTAGTTCAGATAAAACACACAAAGTTTTAACTCCTTTAAAAAAATCTAAACGTTAACATATTATATATCATCATGATGTAATGAAAATTATATAATATAATGAAATATAATATAAGATAATATTTTATAATAATTGTACTATTAAGACCATTTATATTTAGGAATCTTCAGATTTTAGTATGAAAATCAAAAAATATAACCATTAAGTCGGTCTAATTCCTTGAGTTATTTGTTTTGTTTTGTTTTTCATAGGTTGTCTGAAATTAGGGTATTACGGAGAGAACTGCTCCACACCCTGCCCAGAAAACTGTGAGAATGGAGATTTTGACATTGTGGATGGGACCTGCATTAGCTGTGTTCCGGGATATAGAGGATCTATGTGTAACAAAGGTAAACACTACATTTTTTTTTAATGATAAAGGTTCATGTAAGCCTTCGAAGCCTTGTAAATAAAATATGATGCGATGTGATATTGTCATTTTTTAAGTGATAAGAACTGTAAATATTTGTTTCATCACTGTCTTCTTAATATACATCCAGTTTCAAATTTTTGTCAATGATTCCAGAAATGATACTATGAGATATTGTGTCCGATAAAGCTCGGATTGTTAGCTCACCTGAGCTGAAAGCTCAAGTTAGCTATTCTGATCACATTTTGTCTGTCGTCCGTCCGTCCGTCTGCCAGTCCGTCCGTCCGTCCGTCGTAATATTTTCAAATTTTCAACATCTTCTCCAGAACCGCTAGGCTTATTTCAACCAAACTTGGCACAATGCACCCTTGGGCAAAGGAGATTCAAAGTAAAAATTAAGAACCACACCCTTTTACAATGGGAGATAATTAGGAATTATTAAAATGTTTTAAGAAATCTTAAAAAAATCCCCTTCTCAAGAACCATTTGGCCAGAAAAGCTGAAACTTGTGTGGGAGCATCATCAGGGAATGTAAATTCAAGGTTGTGAAAAGCATGACCCATGGGGGTAGGATGGGGCCATAATGGGGGGGAGGGGGGGGGTCGAATGTTACATAGGAATATATACAGTAAATCTTTAAAAATCTTCTTATCAAGAACCATTTGGCCAGAAAAGCTGAAACTTGTGTGGAAGCATTCTCGGGTAGTGTAGATTCAAAATTGTGTAAATCATGACCCCCGGGGGTAGGGTGGGGCCACAATGGGGGTGTCGAATTTCACATAGAAATATAAGAGTAATTGTTTAAAAATCTTCTTCTCAAGAATCATTTGGCCACAAAAGCTGAAACTTGTGTGGAAGCATTCTTGGGTAGTGTAGATTCAAAATTGTGTAAATCATGACCCCCGGGGGTAGGGTGGGGCCACAATGGGGGTGTCGAATTTCACATAGAAATATAAGAGTAATTGTTTAAAAATCTTCTTCTCAAGAACCATTTGGTCAGAAAAACTGAAAGTTATGTGGAAGCATCCTCAGGTAGGGTAGAATCAAAATTGTGAAAATCATGACCCCCGGGGGTAGGGTGTGGCAACAATGGAGGTGGGGGTCGGATTTTACATAGGAATATATAGAGGAAATATTTAAAAACCTTCTTCTCAGAAATCAATCAGCCACGAAAGCTGAATCTTATGTGGAAGCATTCTCAGTTATTGTAGATTCAAAGTTGTGAAAAT
Source organism: Magallana angulata (assembly GCF_025612915.1). Taxonomy (NCBI): domain Eukaryota; kingdom Metazoa; phylum Mollusca; class Bivalvia; order Ostreida; family Ostreidae; genus Magallana; species Magallana angulata. The sequence goes on from NC_069112.1 coordinate 57,373,164, forward strand.
CATGACTCCTGGGGGTATGATGGGGCCACAATGGAGGTCAAATTTTTACATAGGAGTATATAGTGAACAGTCTTTTAAAATTTTCTTCTCAGAAACTAATCAACCAGGAAAGCTGTTACTTGTGTGGAAGCATTGTTAGGTTGTGTAAATTCAAGGTTTATTAAATCATGATCCCCGGGAGTTGGATGCCGCCACAACGGGGGGGGGGGGGGGTGGGGGGAGTAAATTTTCACGTAGGAATATCTGTAGAAAAATCTTAAAATATTCTAAAAAAAAAAAATTGCCTAGAACAGCTGTAACTTTAGTGAAATCAACTTCAGATAGTGTGGAATCAAATTCATAAAAATCAAAATTTTGAGGAGTAAGTTGGGGCCACATTTGGGATCTAGTTGTACAAAGGAAAGCATTTTATTTATTCACGAAAACTGAAATGTTATCATGTATGGTTTTACTGATATGCAAGCATTTTGACATATTGCTGATGCTTTAAAATTGTTTAGACTTTAGCCCCTGGACGATTCTTGGGCCTCACAAGGGGTTCAGAGTGTTTTGTAGGTTTTTATCCCGTTTATAAACAATTGTTTAGGATCTTGTTGAGAACTGCAATGCTCAACATTATATGACTATAAAATCATCTGGGAATGGATCATAAACACAAGCATATGGGGGTGGGGGTGGACTTTTATTTACACAGGATCTACATGTAACATTCCACATTGTCCACATATTTTTATTATGAATCCATTAAGCAGATTTTATCATGTCTGTTGTTGCTCAGGTGAGCGATGTGGCCCATGAGCCTTTTGTTTGAAGTTACTAAACGAAGTTTGAAATTGCATTTTTTTTTACATGTAATGTCAGTTTGCAACAACAACACGTATGGTCCTAATTGCTCTAGGACATGTGGACATTGTGTCTACCTGTACGGAGAAAAATGTAACCACGTGACGGGTCAGTGTCCTCGTGGATGTGCTTCCGGCTTTCAAGGAGACCTTTGCGTTGAATGTACGTCCATTTCATAAATTCAATTCATATTAACTTATTCAGTATCCTTTGCGCATGCGTAACATTTTATCTCCAAACCATGTGAAAAACTATGAATATCTACCTGTAAATGTTGTTAGCGTATTTCATTTTTTTATTCAGCAAGAGATGAATTTAAGAACAAGACAACGGTTGCATGGCCAACGTATACTGGTATGATTATTTAACAGCATTCATGTAATATAAAATGTAATAACAATATTCCAGCTCCATTTATTCCAACTAGGAGATGCTTAAAATTTAGTTCAGATAAAACACACAAAGTTTTAACTCCTTTAAAAAAATCTAAACGTTAACATATTTTATATCATCATGATGTAATGAAAATTATATAATATAATATAATGAAATATTATATAAGATAATATAATATAATAATTGTACTATTAAGACCATTTATATTTAGGAATCTTCTGATTTTAGTATGAAAATCAAAAAATATAACCATTAAGTCGGTCTAATACCTTGAGTTATTTGTTTTGTGTTTGTTTTGTATAGGTTGTCTGAAAGTAGGGTATTACGGAGAGAACTGCTCCACACCCTGCCCAGAAAACTGTGAGAATGGAGTTTGTGACATTGTGGATGGGACCTGCATTAGCTGTGTTCCGGGATATAGAGGATCTATGTGTAACAAAGGTAAACACTACATTTTTTTTTAATGATAAAGGTTCATGTAAGCCTTCCAATCCTTGTAAATAAAATATGATACGATGTGATATTGTCATTTTTTTTAAGTGATAAGAACTGTATATATTTGTTTCATCACTGTCTTCTTAATGTACATCCAGTTTCAAATTTTTGTCAATGATTCCAGAAATGATACTATGAGATATTGTATCCGATAAAGCTCGGATTTTTAGCTCACCTGAGCTGAAAGCTAAAGTGAGCTTTTCTGATCATATTTTGTCTGTCGTCCGTCCGTCCGGTTGTCAGTCCATCTGTCCGTCTGTCAGTCCGTCCGTCCGACCATATGTCGTAAACTTTTCAAATTTTCAACATCTTCTCCAGAACTGCTTGGCTAATTTCAACAAAACTTGGCACAACGCACCCTTGGGCAAAGGAGATTCGAAGTAAAAATTAAGAACCACACCCTTTTACAGGGGGAGAAATTTAGGAATTATTGAATTTTTTTAAGAAATCTTAAAAAATCTTCTTCTCAAGAACCTTTTTGCCAGAAAAGCTGAAACTTGTGTGGGAGCATCCCCAGGTAGAGTAATGTCAAGGTTGTGAAAAGCATGACCCCTGGGGGTAGCGTGGAACCACAATGGGGGGTCGAATTTTACATAGGAATATATCGAGTAAATCCTTAAAAATCTTCTTATCAAGAACCATTTGGCCAGGAAAACTGAAATTGTGTGAAAGCATCCTCAGATAGTGTAGATTCAAAGTTGTGAAAATCATTACCCCCGGGGGTAGGGTGGGGTCACAATGGGGTGTCGAATTTTACATAGGTATATATAGAGTAAATCTTTAAAAATCTTCCTCTCAAGAACCATTTAGCCAGAAAAGCTGAAACCTGTGTGGAAGCATTCTCAGGTAGTGTAGAATCAAAATTGTGAAGATCATGACCCCCAGGGGTAGGGTAGGGCCACAATGGGGTTGTCGAATTTCGCATATGAATATATAGAGTAATTGTTTAAAAATGTCTTCTCAAGAACCATTTGGTCAGAAAAGCTGAAACTTATGTGGAAGCATCCTCAGGAAGGGTAGATTCAAAATTGTGAAAATCATGACCCCCAGGGGTATGATGTGGCAACAACGGGGTGGGGGGGGGGGGGGGTCGGCTTTTACATAAGAATATATTGAGAAAATATTTGAAAACCTTCGTCTCAGAAACCAATCAGCCACGAAAGCTGTTACGTGTGTGGAAGCATTCTCAGTTATTGTAGATTCAAAGTTATGAAAATCATGACTCCTGGGGGTATGATGGGGCCACAATAGGGGGTCAAATTTTTACATAGGAGTATATAGTGAACAGTCTTTCAAAATCTTCTTCTCAGAAACTAATCAACCAGGAAAGCTGTTACTTGTGTGGAAGCATTGTCAGGTTGTGTAGATTCAAGTTTCTTCAAATCATGATCCCCGGGGGTAGGATGGGGTCACACAGGGGCAAATTTCTACGTAGGAATATCTAAAAAAAATCTTAAAATCTTGAAAAAAATCCAAAAAACCATTTGCCTAGAAAAGCTGTAACTTAAGTGAAAGCAACTTCAGATAGTGTGGATTCAAATTCGTAAAAATCAAAATTTTGAGGAGTAGGTACGGGCCACATTGTATTTTATAATGCCTAATGTTGCTCAGGTTAGCGATGTTCCCCATGAGCCTTCTGTTTGAAGTGAGCAAACGAAGCTTGAAATTACATTTTTTTTTTCACATGTAATGCCAGTTTGCAACAGCAACACGTATGGTCCTTATTGCTCTAAGACATGTGGACATTGTCTCTACCTGTATGGAGAAAAATGTAACCACGTGACCGGCCAGTGTCCTCGTGGATGTGCTTCCGGCTTTCAAGGAGACCTTTGCGTTGAATGTACGTCCATTTCATAAATTTGATTTATGTTAACTTATTCAGTAGCCCTTGTGCATGCGCGACATTTTATCTCCAAACCGTGTGAGAAACTATGAATATCTACCTCTAAATGTTATTAGCGTTTTTCATTTTTTTTATTCAGCAAGAGATGAATTTAAGAACAAGACAACGGTTGCATGGCCAACGTATAATGGTATGATTATTTAACAGCATACATGTAATATAAAATGGAATAACAATATTCCAACTCGGAAAGTAAATCCATTTGCTCAATTTGTTTTAGTTTTGTTCATATGAAATCAAATCAGAATGTTACATCATTGCGTTGATTAAAGTTTGCTCGCTCGAAATTACTAAAATATTTAAGAAAAAAACAACAAAATATGTAATAGAATATAAAATATAAAAGAATATGATGAAATCTATGTAACGTAAAATTTCCCCTCTTTTTATTTTTTAAATATATACATAATATTTACATTTTTATGTATAAATATTCATATATATATATATATAAACATGTATTAGTATACATATTCTAAGAAACCAGTTAAATACTTTTAAATGTCTTCTCACTGAAAACCTATTCATTTATTTGTAGCATTAATATAAAAAATTAAGGAATTATACAAGATGTCTCTACGCTAATAATTGAAGTTTTTGAAGTTTTTGTATCTTTGTTTACTTTTGTGATTGATAATGATAAAAAAATGAATTTATTTTAAAAAGCATTTAGGGCAGTTATCTAAAACACCGTAAGGTTATCATTAATTTTATAAGAGTATTTCAAAGATTGGTTAAGAACGAGAAATTTGTTATCGATACGAACAACCGAAAAGAATAAACATTACATATGGTAAAAAAAAAACATGTATACATAATACATGTAATATATAACATAACCCGATGTTGAATTTAAAGAAATGTGTACTGGTTCCTCGTAACTTAGCCAGGAACTAATCAGTAAAAAAATTAAACTTAAAATGTAAATAAAAAAAAACATCGAAAATTAACAAACAAATACACAAAAACAATTGGAATAAGGTGAACAAAAAATAGGAAATATCGTTAAACCATTTCATATGTACATGCAACTGTATTGATAAGAGAAAGTTATATATGGTACTTTTTTGCAGCACACGTTCCATCCGTTTCGCAAACTACAGTTCAAGTTCCTGTTTATTCCATCATCACCGTTGTCGTATTATTTTCAGGCAGTGCTATTCTCAACCTGATTTTCATGTAGGTTATATACTTAATCGGATCTTGTTTCACTTGCGGAGGCCCGTTGGCCAACGTTTTAACCTTCAGATCTAGCAAACATTTTTAGATATGATTTGTTGAGCAATAAACTATTATTTAGTAAAGAAAACAATCCATAAAATTTTATTTTAAATTTGGATACTTTCCCAAATGTTTATATAGAGCCGTTCTTTCATTAGATATCAATACAGTTTAAACATGGTCACGATCTTAGAGATCCCTCTTAATAGTGTTTCTGTTTATTTGGAATTGGAAATACCGTATGCCAATATTACAAATATGACTTACCTTTCAGATCCAGAAAGGCACTTTTAAGATGTCGCAATCGAGACGAAAAGGTGGACGAATCTGTCGAAAAGTCGTATACATATGTCGACAGTATTAATGTTCTAGAAAATGGATGTGCCGCTCACCAAGAACTGGAGCATTTTGACAAAAAAGAAAACGATGATATATATACTTATGTAGAATAGAACTGGAATTATACGAAATCTATGGTGCTATTATGAAGACAAGGTGCTTTTAAGAATATTTGTTTTGTGACAATTCAAATACAATTGTTTAGAAGACAACTGTTCAAAATATTTTTTTTTTTAAATCTTACCTTGGCATGGCCAAAAGAACATATTGGTATAACTAATTCTGTTATAATGTTAATCAAAGTACTGAAGAGTGCTAAGCTAGCTTGGCTATAAAGGAAATTTACTTTGTGCAGACTAAGTAGGAAATGAGACTTTCATCGAAGTGTTGGCGTATTTTAAATTAAAATCAATTGAAGGTTTCCAAGCCAGAAGGGTCAAAGTGGCGTTGTTTATGTACTCATCAATAGTTTTCCTTATTGAATTTATGTTTGATTAGGAAAAAAGAATTTACGTTCATTCTCTTTTATAAATATACATTATGATTTATTATCTACACTAAAGTTAATGCAAATTAAGACTGAACACGACTTGTAAATAGACAATTGCCTTAAACATGGTATACAAAAGCCTTTGATTTAAGTTCACTTGATTTCACAACTGGATCTTGTGTGCGACCTGTAAAAACAAATTTGTTTGTGTAATTTTTGCACTTTTATATTGTTGTTATACGTGCATTTTCTTAATAAGTTTATTGCATTGACCATTATAATTGATGATATGAATTTTTCTGGTGCATATGTATTGCATTTAGCTGGTAAGTTGTTGCGTCTAAGTAACTTAGACCCAAACTTCATTTTTTATCAGAATAGGCCATTTTGACTGCAGTGTTATAAATAAATACGGCAAGCTCAACGTTTAACAAGCATAGAATTAAAATCATCACTCCTTCATCTTTCTAAAAATGTAAAAACATGATGGGGAAGCTATCCCTATTGTTGTGAAATAGTAAGTTCAAAAATGATTACATTTTTGGAAAATGGATTATCTCTCTTTGCAATTTAGAACTCTTTTGTGCTGAGAGTTCAAGAAGAGAAGTATTGAAACAGAATGTCAACAAAGTGTTTTTCCCAAAATCTTGAAGATTTTATCCTTATTTTTGTTATGACCCATAAATATTGTCACTAAACATTTAACATAAACCTCTATTAGTGTTTCTGAAATTCCATCCAATGCCTTATCATGTTAATGTAGTGCAGTTGGATTTGATGGATTTTGTTACTTCAGGTTTTTTATGCATATGGATTACTGAGAAAAAATCTTAAATTACAAATAAAAATACCAGTTATATTAATTACAATACTACAATAACTTTTTTTTACATGCATGTGTTATTAATGTTTCTTTCAATCTAAAATATATTAGTTGTTTTCCCTTTTAGTACCTTCAATCCCTCATGAAAACAAGAACATCAATACACACAAGAAAACCAAACAAATTAAATCTGTAAGCAAAAGAAAAAAAGGGTCTGCAAAGATATAGCTATTACTATACATTTTCTAGTATTCTATTAATAATATGAAATTATCCCCTAACTCACCACAAAAGCTCGGAAAATACACCCAAAAGCACATATGTATAATTTGAAAGTTAGAGAATTGATTGTTAAAACCAAACACTTTTCACTTTTGCGTATATGTACATGTATTCATTTTTAAAAACACATGTCCGAGGGTTTTCGAAAAAGTTCGTAGACACATGTAATTTTATTCAAAATCACAGCGCAATTATCAGGAAAGTATTATTATATTGTTATGTAGAGTATAATAATGTATATGTATAAAAATCAGAGCAATATACATTTTTGTAATGGAGTTATCAATGTAAATACATTGCTTATACATGCTGCACGGCCAAGTCTGACGTTGAGTTATAACGACGTTTTTATAAGGTCGTAGTCCTGAGAGTGATATACCGCATTCACCGTTTGATCAGGGGGTACAATCGCATATTCCGTTATCACTTGTGCCACTTGTGAATAAGTAAACGAACTGTTTTGACGTTTTTCCTGTTTCCTCAATCGTTTTTTTGGTTTTTATCGGTGTTTTATCTTAGTCAGCACGATTTTATGATGGTGTGCTGTTCCGTGTGGTCAGATGACGTCGCTTTTTCAGGCGTTTTTTAGAGATATGGTCTTGCCGTAATATCTTTTAAAAGTCCTCTGCTGGTTTAAAAATATTATCAAACGACGTATGAAAATGATGTACACCATACCGACTACATCATAATAGAAGATTATGAAGTTTTGAATTTTTTTATAAAAACTGTAAATATTCATATAGATTAAAAACTCAATTACAAAGTTTGGTCAATTTTTACGCTGGGCCGTGTGTACTTTCCGCGACCATTTGATACATTAAAATTTTACTTTATTTCTATGGAAAACATTCAAAACCACTCTAGTTTGATTTAAAATTTTATAACAAAGATTTAGATAAACAAAATGTAAAAATAAACCCATTTAAAATGACAAAAACGCGATTGTCCACGAACTTTTTGGACAACCCTCGTACATGTATTACGACTGTTTGTTGCATGTACATTTATGTAGAATGCATTCATACATGTAGGGGATACAATCAACAGTCATAGGCATAGGTATAGTTTCTAAAATTTTGGAGAAGAAAATGTTGTTACTTTCTCATAAGTTTCATGCTAGCTATTAAGAAAGTTGAAATATGTTACCAAACTAATTGTTATGCTGTTTGAGGGAATTATTTTTCCAAGCATACTCACATCAATGAATAAAAATACATGTAGGTATTGTATTGATATGTATTGTTTTAAATTGGCTGGTCTTTATGCTAGTAACTGTCATTCGGATATAGGAATAGGACTATAACTATCAGATTCACTGATCTTTTAACTTTTTTGTTCTTCAAAAAATTGAGTTTAAATAATTTGCAATTACACGCACTGATCTATAGGGGTGTAGGGAGTCAGAGTCACTCCCCCCGTTTTATATAGAATTACAAATTTCATAAAGAGAACTAAAAAATGACAATGAATCCGGCCTACCCAGGAAAACACTAGTCTTAAGAATCATGTTTATTAAAATGTATTGTGGAGTTCATTTTATTATGATAGGAATTACCTTAATTTACTTTTATTATCCATTGAGGTTCACAAACCTTAAGATTTATAATTATTATAAACTTTTGAAATCACAATCAAATTTTATGAAATTTGGTATAAGTAATGAATTTATAGCTAACTTGATGAAAGTAATATTTTTTTCTGCTGAAAAATTATATTCTATGCTTAACGCCTACGCTTAGTTCTATATAAAGGAGCGATTCTGATTCAGCCCAAACTGTTAATTGGTATGACACAATGAAAGGAATGAATTATTATGCATTACTTTAAATACAAATTTGCTATTAGGATGAACATGTTTAAAAATTATCTGCATTGGTAAAATGCAGGAGTTGTATTTTTGTAAATAATGCATGTAAATTAATTATTATAATATCATATCGGGTACTTGTATTATATAGATTATACGGAGCGAAATTAACCATGTAAACCGTTTTCATACCTATTGTTAAACGGACAATGTTTTAATACTTTTCATACTTGAGCAGATAGCGACACACTAGATATCGTACAATTCGTTTATAAGTTAAAATGAGGTGCAAGAGTCTTCTCGCACTAACTGCCTGTCTGTCTGCAACCGTCTTTTTTGTGGTAACTGTCTGTCTGTCTGTCTCTTTCTCTCTCTTTCTTTCTCTCTCTCTCTATGTTCAAAAAGGGGACATGTTCATAATGAATGACTGTCTGCAAGGGTCTTTCTTGCACTAACTGTCTGTCTCTCTGTCTGTCTCTCTGTCTCTGTCTCTGTCTCTGTCTCTCTCTCTCTCTCTCTCTCTCTCTCTCTCTCTCTCTCTCTCTCTGTGGTGAAAAATAGGACGTGTTCATTTTGAATGACCAGGCTATGCCAGTTCGTGATGGAAAGGTCAAAGCACCATTTCTATTTTTAGAATTATGAAATGTCATAAGTTTTTTCAAGGTAATTGTATAATCCATTTGCTCGTATCCAATATCTAAGAGTTCGCCCAAAGTCAAGCTGCACGGCTGTTCGGGATTGATATAATACACTTAAGTAGAATATAGATGTCTTTGCAATTTTCCAAGGCAATGTAAACTTACCACTACCATCTACCAATAGTGTGATAGATAACTTTGGTTTTATTTATTTCTTGTATTTGAAAAGTATAATTGTTTTGAAAGAAAGTTCTGCGCTAGTTATTCAATTTTTTACTATTTTTATTAATGTTGCACCCCCCCCTCCGCCCCCCCCCCCAATAAACTTTAGATATTTGAACATATTTACGAAAACAATTCCAATAAATAAAGCTATTTTCTCTTTTGTTATTTCTTAAAGATTGTTTCATAAAATCTCAATGTTTAATGTGTGATGAAGTACGATGTGATAGCTGCTATCGATAGATTGCTTTTGTTACCGCAAACAAACAACGATGCTTATATCAGCTTGTGATTTGCGATATCAAAATGCATTTCATCACACAGTATTAACGTTTCTAATTTCATTGATGATGTCCACATTTGATCACTTTAAATGAATGGTTTGGTCATATATGAACTTGTTTTCCAAGGGGTGGTTATAATTTGAAAAATGCATTATCATTACTGCTTTATTTCTACTAAAATGTACCTTTTCATAGAGAACACATTTATCGTCTAAATTGAAATGCTTATTTATAGTTTGATTTTAATGTGTTTTAACTACATGTATTACCAAATTGCAGAAGAACTTCAAAATCTGACATCAAATTATTCAGCATCATATCATATTTCATTAAAAAAAAACAGTACTAGAATGATAGCAAATTTCATTTAACGAAAAGCATTTGCATGAAAGAGTTACTTTAGGTCATGCAATCATGTACACGTACAATATAGGCATATTTGTTTTCAGTTTGTCGTGTTTTTTATTCATTGAAATGAAAGATGGGTTTTTTCATATTAAAGTGCTTGAATGCTCTTATTGACTTATTGATATTCATTCCTTTTTCAGTTAAAACAGATGGATGAAGCAATATGTTGATTGATCGAAATAGCAGGTAATCGAATGTTACACAAAGTAAAAGCCATGTATAATACCAGTCTCGTTCCACTACATTGTGAATAGAGTGCAGTTTAATATGGCTTTAAGAGGGGGTGGATAGTCAAGATCATTTATTTTTAGACAATATTTATCCCCTGAAGACGAAGAGCTCTTTTTAAAGATATGAGTAATTATTCATAATTTTAAACCTTAAAATTTGTAAATTGTTTTTTTTTACTATGTAACATATTTTGCGTCTATTAATGATATTGAATTATTCAAGGTTCATATGACGGTTTGATTTGCTGATCATCCAGCCTTCTAATGATCTACGTTACAACGGTTTGTTAATTTTAACACGGTGTGTTGTTGTTGCCTTCAATAGTTTACCTTGCCAAAGCATATACTGAACATGCACCCCTCCTGGTAATAATCTGTTGTACATATAAGATCAACAGGACTGTAATAAACATTTGTTTGTTGTTGTTTAAAGTGTACCAAATTATGACAATACTCTTGAGTCATCGCATTTTACAGTTCCACAAGACAAACGTTTGCTGTAAGTGTAGTAATTCCAAGACTAATTCGCTTCTGCATATGCATACAAGATAAAGATAAAACTTGTTCTTTTATTATAAGTCCTTCAGATGTTTACTTCCCATGCTACTCCACTTTTGAAAGTTAAAGGATCACAAATATACGAATAGTTTCCGTGTTGCAGTGAAAAAATATAATATAACCATTAGTGGCTTGCATGTGAAAAAAAAAATATTAATTGAAGCTTATTTAATACTCGTCAGTGTGCAGTGCGTAAGTGTTTTATAAAGTTGTTCTAAAGATAGTGAAACGATGAACTTTGCAAATTTTTAAAAACCAATATTTGTTACGAAATGATGTTATTAATATCTGAATTAAAACTGTGAAACGTGATAACTCTATGTAATTTTAATCAGAATAAAATCTATTTATAATGGGAAAATACAGTTCCTAATCATATATGAACGAATTTTATGTTGTTTAATTAAACCTGTTTATAATAATTCTGCAGAAACACATGGAGACTAAAACGTATCCAACCGTCTCCTGTCAAGTGTTAGTTAATCAAACCCCCCCCCACCCCCCCCCAAAAAAAAAAATAAGTTGATACAAAAAGGTTCATTGCTAATTTATTCATGATATCATATATGCACATCTTTTAGTGTATTTGTTTGCGATAACACTACGAATTAAATTTGTGACGTATAGTTCAATACTTTTCGCAAATGACATATGGTGGGGGGGCAAGCAGGCTTTTCATAATTATGCGATTTGGAAATAACTTAAAAATGTCAGTAATATGAATATTAAATATAAAATATTTAATACCACTGATATAAATGTATTTACATTAACCAGTGTATTAGTGTGTGATAACACTACTAATCTATTTTGTGATATTAAGTTCAATACATTTTTCAAAGTATTTCAGTATTTAATCGTACAAATGATCAAAATAATAGTAATTAAAATTCATTCTTAAGTTTGAATATTATGAGATGATGAAATAAGAACGAGCTTTATCGAATCTATCATTATTAGAACCCTCTGAGATCAGATCACTCCCGACCGTATTTGATGACCGAGTTATACTTCAGAATGATCCCTTCTTCTTTAAAAAAAAGTGATAAAATTTGTATCCCTGACTTTATGAACACCTAATATTTCTTACATAATCCTCATTAATCATATTTAATATTTATAACTTCAGTGAAGGTTCAAAAAGAAAACTATTATACAACAAAGCTAAAATGTGAAACAATATTAAGATGTATACCAAGAATTTAAGTTAGAACAGTTAACCCAGTCTTTCAAACGAGCTAAGTACATGCCTACATATATTAAAAAAAGGTAAATGACATAAACATGTGATATTTGTAAAGAAACTACAGAGCGTCTTCTAACTTTTTGGAATTTATTGTCAGTTCGACAATTATGTTAAATTCTAAAAAAAGGAAAATAGGCAAATCCAAATGCCTTAAACTTCCGTAATTTGATAATTATTATGAAAATTTTGTATATTATTTTGTTTACCAGAAAAAAAGATAGCCTGTTCGTCTTAATGTTCATCGTACTTCCAAATTACTTGTTAATGTGAATATATTGTACAAATGTCCTTTCTGTGTCGTTTTGAAGTTTTGAGAGAATATAAACGAATGTATTTTATGGTAGTTTAATCTCTAAATAACTGCTGAAATATATATGCACGAAATGATACACCATGCCAGAAATACCCAACACACAACTTATGTACAGGAGGAAGAGCATGGTCACGATATCGATACAGCCTTGTACACGGACATATATGTAAAATATATTCTCTTTTGAAGAGTTCATTTGGTTGCATAACTTGATGGGAACATTGGTAAGATTCTTTTCTGGCAAAACTTTGATTTAATTCAAAATAAAAACAATTTTCAATCACTGATCAGAATTTTAAGTTATATTATGAATCTATTTACGTAGTTTTATTCCTGGAACTACATTTTACATGTATATAATATAAAACTTTCATACTTAGTTACAAGCTAAGCTGATGTCGCTAAGGTATATGTACATGTATGAATTTTAATTATTACAAATTCAACCAAAAATAATTTTTTCTCTGATGATTTTAAAAGGGGCATAAATACGATATTCATATCCATTTTAAGCTGGTACACGCCAATATTTACATTTACCAGTGTCTTTGCCTTTGATAACACTACGTATCGATTTTGTACTACGTAACCCATAATACAAATGACGCCAAATTGAGGCGCTAGCGGGATTCGCTTATTTATATATATTTACTCATACGATGGCTTAACATTAAATAAATATAAGTAATCAGGAATCATTCTTTGAATATTATTAGGTGATAATTTCGGTCGGGGCGTGATAAAATCTATCATAAAGCCCTTCGGGCTTTATTGGATTTGATTACGCCCCGACCGAAATTATCACCTCATAATACTCAAAGAATGATTCCTCATTCCTTATTTAAACCATACAAAGTCAAGTTACATTTAAGGTGTGTTTTACAATTCATTAGCCTAATGAGATATGAGTTTAATATACTTCATACTTTTTTTTCGATTTTAGGATGATATGATTTGGCTAGTCATATTCATCAAACATTTTTGGACTGTACATACATATGGTGAGTAAATGAATTGAAAAGGATTTATTCTTAGTATTCATCTACTAACATATCTACCAATATCCATGCAGTGATATTTAGTTTAAACAATGTTTTTGAGCTTATCCATAGCAGGTAAAAATAATTGACAAAGTTTACAATAAGTTGGGGGAACAAGCCAGAAGGCTCATATTAATCTATCTCTTAGGTAAGAGAAATAAAAGAAATGCAAATTACATTTGCAAAAAAAAAAACCCAAGAAAGCTTATATAAAAAGCACATGCAAAATTATAATAAAATGGGAACAAAATACAGTTTAGTGTAAATTATTGGAAAGTTCGAATTACGTATGCCAAATTTAACAATACGCTAATCCCACGCTAATCTACATGTAAAACTAAAGAAAACAGTACAATATGTAATGAATAAATAGTACTACTTAAAAAATATGTGAATCATCTATATATTGAAATATGCTAAATGGTTTTACATGGTTTACATTTTAAGAAAGGATCATTAAGTAGGAATCAGTAATCTTTTATATAGCAAAATTTCGAATAAATGACACTTTTCAAAACATACAGTTTTTGAAATGCGTGACGTTTCCAACAAAAATTTTCAAATAACAAGGATGTTTGTTACTTTTTTTTAAATGGACGGGATCGTTGTCGCCATTTTTATGCGATATTTATTAATCTCCTTGCGAACAAGAGTTTTCTATAAAAATATTAAAAATGGGTGAAATTTCAAAGTTTAATTATATGGTGTGTATCTTTTCTAAAGAATATTATATGGCTAAACAATATCTTACTTTTTAAAGTAGAACTGAAGGGTAATTTTTTGAAAGCGTACCTTAGAGTTTTTGGAAAATTGAACGTACCAAGTGCATTCAACCTGGGCTCTTTAAGTATAGATCGCATATCTTCCGTTGTGAAAAATTGTCATTTGACATTGAATGTGCTCCAATTTTAGAACTATTTGGCCCTCATTGAATAAATATCATTTGTTTTAGTGAATAACAATGAAAGATCCATTGATCTGAGAATATGAGGAATAAGACGAAACACAATGCAAATAGACTTATTTTTGTAAAAATCAGTTGATTAACAAGCACAATCGTTTTACGAACAAGATTTCAAAACAAAGTAACAAATAAATTTGAGATGCACTGTCTTACTGACACAAAATGAATACCACTAATATTCATATATAGAGAGAAAACTTGGCATGGTAATCGTAATTTGGAAACATATATAAACTGAAGTATTATTTGATACTGACAAAGTCCGGCGTTTAAATTCACATTTAAAAAAGACGGAAGCTCACTGTTTTTTAACATACATGTGCGTATGTGAGTACTTTTGGTTTTGTTTAGTATAGTAACTGGCTTGTACAGGGAAATATAAACTTTTTTAATATTCACAAGCTTTTATCAGTTTTAGGAAATTGCTACTGCTTGAACAGGAATGTATTTCCTGGTTTAAAAAAAATAGCTATTTATAAAAACGTTCTTTTTCAATATTCATTTCCGTATTTCACAAATTCACCGACATTTCATTTCCATTGTTCTATATTTTAAAGAGAAGTGAAAGCTTTCTAGTACAATGCATTATTTTGAAGATATTGTTATCGGCACTTTTCTTACTGCAATTAAAAATTATATCTCTTTGGGTGCCTCAAACATGGACCAATAATGTGAATTTGAAGTTATAAGTAACATTCATGATTGTCGAATTTTGACAAATTCTACAGAAAACATAGCTCTGACTAGACCTGCCTGGCAACGTCATCCTTATCACGGCACACAATGGGCAGCAACATTGGCTGTTGATGGACGTCGGTCAGATCTGTCTCCGGCTGGAGGACAGTGTGCGATATCAGCAAATAGTAGATCAATAGCAGAATGGAGGGTAGATCTGGGAGAAGTTCGAAACTTGCATCACGTTTTTATACAATACAGGACGAACAATGTCGCTTGGGGTATTTATTGAATTTCTTTGAGAGAGTTAAGCGTGTTTACTGTAGATTGTATATCTGGTGATTTTTTTTATGTTTATCGTATTTTTTTGTTCAGTCAGAATACAGGTAACACAGTATGGAGTGTTGTCATTTAGTTAACTAAAAGATGACTGAAATATAACTTAATGGCATAGTTCTGTTATTTAGTGATCTTTTGCAGACCTGCACATTATTAGTTATTTAGGTTCAATCAAGGGTGTACCGGAATTTACTCCGGGTTGCATTCCATACATCTTGAGGCCGAAGGGTGTTTTGAATACAACCCAGGGTAAATCCACGTATACCATGATTAGACCTGGTTTTCTATGTAAACCAAATAGTTTTCCAAGTCAAATCTAGGAGTTATTATTCAAGATATACCATTTAAACATTGATGCATTGTGAAGTCACATTTAATGCATTATGACGTCACGCTCTTTATCTTCAGCTCAAGTCGGGTGAACGGTAATAGACATCCGACTTATAGTCAATCAAATCTCGTGTTACAAGTTACATAGGAAATAAATAATGCACCTTTCAGTTGACTAGAATTTACAGCTTTATCCTGTGCTATCTATACTGAAATCATATGACGCTTTCAAATGCTAGCAAAAAATTATTGATATTCATAATGTGTAAAAATGCGTTTGTTAATAACCCACATATTGTAACCATACGATTTGAGGGATTTACAGTACCGATCAGACCCAACCTAACACCAGAGTAAACCCCAAGTAGACCCTGGGTTTACTTTCTGGGTTTCTTTGGGTTTACTCTTGGTTTACTTTTTGAAAATTTGGGTTCACTCGGGGTTTACTTTGGGTTTACCCGGGGTTTACTTTGGGTTTTGCTCGAGAATTGCTTTTGGGGTCAACTTCACGCACTGAAGTGTGAATCAGACCTATCATTTATCTTACCATTTTACTGTCTGTAATTCCTTCCCATTGTATGTTCCGAATACACAGGTTGCGTCTGCTTTCAGTGGTATACTTCTAATCGGGGTTTACTCTCTGTGTCCACTCTTGGTTTAATGTGGGTTTACTCTGGGTTTACTCAGGGTCCACTCTAGTAAACCCGGATTAAATCCAGAGTAAACCCAGAAAATAAACCCGGAGTTTAGTTGGGGTTTACTTTCTCTTAGGTTAGATCTGATCGGTACTGTACATTAGTCAATCGCGGATTAAACAATTTAAAATTCATAATGCTTCAAATAGTGTATATCATTACTTTGAACAATTAAATTTTACAATTTATCAAAATGCATTCATAGAAATGGTTGCATGATTGTTAGAATAAATCAATGTGATGAAACTGGTACTCTTTTATAACACTTGCACCATTACATGACAACTGGTTAATATATCTCTTGCCTGGGTATTTTTTTAAGACATAAATAATGATAAAGGTAAACGATCAAAAGACAAAGGAGGTTTTTTTTTGTTTTTTTTTTAAAATATGCCCCCTCCCCACCATTCGTGTTTACACGTCCACACACACTTCTTGAATTCAGAGTCTGTATTTTTTTTAAAGACAACCATACACAAATATACTAGACCTGTAACTATACTACACTAAAAATAAGTTATTTGTCGGTGTTCATGACCTAACAGATGAAAACAACGCCAATACGTATAGATTCTTAGGATTTTCAATCTACGTATCGAACACCACCTATAGTAAGGACTGGAAACTGTGTTTCAAGGACAACAACTATACCAGAGCCACAATACCCAATCCTTTCAATGTCATGTGCCTTATTCACGGGAGATTTGTCATATACTACAACAACAGAACGCATCGTCCCTTCCCTGCTGGATATTCAAATTACGCCTTTAACGATTTGTGTGAGGTTGAAGTTTATGGTAAGAATCACACGTTAAAAAAAATACAAAGCAGATTTAGAGTGTGTTAATAGGTGCACCTTACGGGGTTTTATTGCAAAGTTATATGAAGTGTGAACTTTTTTGAGAAGTGTCAAAGCTAGTGTTGCATTGTGTGAATATTTGGAAATTTTTTACGAATGAATTCGTTTTTAAGAGTAATTCTTAACTTCTTCTTTTACTCTATAACAGACCTTATTTTCCGATATGTTTATTATTATTTTGAAACATGGATTTTGATTTTATTTGAACTTTGTAAAATTATCGTTAACAACCAACCTTAAGAGGTTTAGATGGTTGTTGTACTAACTATGAACAGATCTTTGTATAAATATATAAGCGGCCATTTAATAATAATGGGAGTTTATGGCTAAAAATTGTACCTGAAATTTGTAAGAAGAAAGAATAAGTAATTCGTTGACAACTTCAATTTCTTTAAAAAACATTTTGATTGTCTAAAATTGTGTATTAAAATCAATGACCTATGTTTAAAAAAATTCTAATGAAATGTCCTCGTCCACGTTCATTGTCATCCTTTTGAAGTACATGCACAGAGAAAGTATAATTTTATTCCAACTAAGAGATGCTTAAAGTTTAGTTCAAATAAAACACACAAAGTTTTAACTCATATCAAAAAATCTTAACGTTAACATATTATCATGATGTAATAAAAATAATATAATATAATATAATGAAATATAATATAAAATAATATAAAATGACATAATATAACATAGTAAAATATAATATAATATAATATAATATAATATAATATAATATAATATAATATAATATAATAATTGTATTATTAAGACCATTTATATTTAAGAATCATCAGTGTTTCAGTTTTTTTTCATAGGATGTCTGAAATTAGGGTATTACGGAGAGAACTGCTCCACACCCTGCCCAGAAAACTGTGAGAATGGAGATTGTGACATTGTGGATGGGACCTGCATTAGCTGTGTTCCGGGATATATAGGATCTATGTGTAACAAAGGTAAAAACTACTTTTTTTTTTACTGATAAAGCTTCATGTAAGCCTTCGATGTGTTTATGGCATAGACAAGCCAGCATATGCATAAATATCTTTTTTTTTTTGTTCAATTTCACTTCAAAACTTCGTATTAGTCATCTCGGGAATAATTACAAATATTATAACGATTTCATCACTAATTGTTTGAAATTGTTTGGATAAAAGCTTTTTTTGCATTGATTTTAACAGCATGTGAAGGCAAATATGGGATGAATTGCAGTAAAGTCTGTGGCGCTTGCTACGAAAAAGAACAATGTGACTACAACAATGGTACTTGTCTAGGTGGATGTGAGGACGGGTATAAAGGGAGACAATGCAAAACTGGTAACGAACAAATTGTACATTCAGGCTTATGTAGAATGAACATACACATGACGCTTGTAGATACAATTCAAATAAACTTCATTATATTCTTACTAAATTTCAAATTATGTTAATCTTTTGTACATCAAGTAAACCGATTTAAAAGCCAAATAGAAAAGCATGCTAATATTTGAAATATTTTAATGGCTATTATTACTTATGTTTAAAAAATGAATTAGATTGAATGAAACATATTGAATATACACATGCATTGAGTAACATAGATCATGCAATGTAGGCCGGATGGAATGTATGCCAGTATGTAGCTTAGATATGTTGATCCATTTTCTATGATTCTGATGCTTGTTCAACAGAGTGGGTGCTCGCGAGCACTCACCAAAGCTTGTGTCACAAGTATAGGGAGTTTTGAAGATCGCTCGCAAGAACCTGTTCGCCTGAATACGCAAAGCGGTCTCCTTTTGCAAAAAAAAATTTAATACTAAACCTTTCTATTAAACTTTCTTTCCTTATCTAAATTTTACACGACGTGTATTCTTTTTTTTAAATAAGAATTCCAAATATATGAAAGAATTAGAAATTTAGATTTCATAGTAAAATTAAAAAAGAAAAAATTGACTTAAGAAAGTTACATGAAATTCTGATTAGCCCATATCTATTTAAAATATACTCACTTAAAGCTATATCACATTTACTTTGAGCATTATTTGAAAAATTATTGCAATCTGATCTTGTAAATAAAATATGATACGATGGGATATTGTCATTTTTTTAAGTGATAAAAACTGCATATATTTGTTTCATCACTGCCTCCATAATGTTCATCCCGTTGCAAACTTTTTTCAATAATTCCAGAAATGATACTTTGAGAAATTGTGTCCGATAAAGCTTGGACTTTTTAGCTCACATGAGCTGAAAGCTCAAGTGACCTATTCTGATCACATTTTGTCTGTCGTCTGTCTGTCCGTCTGTCCGTAAACTTTTAACATTTTCAACATCCTCTCCAGAACCGCTGGGCCAATATTAACCAAACTAGACACAATGCACCCTTGGGCAAAGGATATTCAAAGTGAAAATTAAGAACAACACCCTTTTACAAGGGGAGGTAATTAGGAATTATTGAAAATGTTTGAGAAATCTTTAAAAATCTCCTTTTCAAGAACCATTTGGTCAGGAAAGCTGAAACTTATGTGATAGCATCCTCAGGTAATTTAGATTCAAAATTATAAAAATCATGACCCCGGGAGTAGGGTGGGGCAACAATGGGGGGGGGGTCGGATTTTACATAGGAATATATAGATACAATCTTGAAAAACCTTCTTCTCAGAAACCAATCAGCCACGAAAGCTGACACTTATGTGAAAGCATTCTCAGGTAGTGTAGATTCAAAGTTGTGAAAATCATGACTCCTGGGGGTATGATGGGGCCACAATAGGGGGTCAAATTTTTACATAGGAGTATATAGGGAACAGTCTTTTAAAATCTTCTCAGAAACTAATCAACCAGGTAAGCTGTAACTTGTGTGGAAGCATTGTCAGGTTCTGTAGATTCTAGTTTGTTCAAAGTTCAAATTATGATCAACTGGGGTGAGATGGGATCAGTACGGGGGTGGGGCAAATTTTCACGTAGGAATATCTAAAGAAAAATCTTCAAATCTTCTAAAAAAAAAACATTTGCCTAGAAAAGCTGTAACTTAAGTGAAAGCAACTTCAGATAGTGTGGATTCAAATTCGTAAAAATCAAAATTTTGAGGAGTAGGTTGGGGCCACATTGGGAATCTAGTTGTACAAAGGAAAGCATTTTAATTTTTCACAAAAAACTGAAATATTTTCTTGTATGGTTTTACTTATATGCATGCATTTTGACATATTGCTGATTCTTTAAAATTGTTTAGACTTTAGCCCCTGAACGATTCTTGGGCCTCACAAGGGGTTCAGAGTGTGTTGTAGGTTTATATCCCGTTTATAAACAATTCTTTAGGATCTTTTGAGAACTGCATTGCTCAACATAATATGACTATAAAATCATCTGGGACTGGATCATAAACACAAGAATATTAGGGGGGGGGTTCGATATTTATTTATACAGGATCTACATGTAATATTTCACATTGTCCACATATTTTTATTATGAATCCATTAAGCGTATTTTATCATGCCTATTGTTGCTCAGGTGAGCGATGTGGCCCATGAGCCTTTTGTTTGAAGTTACTAAACGAAGTTTGAAATTCCATTTTTTTTTACATGTAATGTCAGTTTGCAACAACAACACGTATGGTCCTAATTGCTCTATGACATGTGGACATTGTCTCTACCTGTACGGAGAAAAATGTAACCACGTGACCGGTCAGTGTCCTCGTGGATGTGCTTCCGGCTTTCAAGGAGACCTTTGTGTTGAATGTACGTTCATTTCATAAATTCAATCTATGTTAACTTATTCAGTATCTTTTGTGCATGCGTAACATTTTATCTCCAAACCATGAGAAAAAATATGGATATCTACCTGTAAATGTTATTAGCGTATTTCATTTTTTTATTCAGCAATATATGAATTTAAGAACAAAACAACGGTTGCATGGCCAACGTATAATGGTATGATTATTTAACAGCATACATGTAATATAAAATATAATAACAATATCCCAGCTTCATTTATGCCAACTAGGAGATTTAGTTCAGGTAAAACACACAAAGTTTTAACTCCTTTAAAAAAATCTTAACGTTAACATATTATATATTATCATGATATAATAAAAATAATGAAATATAATATAATATAATATATATTAAATATAATATAATTTAATATAATAATTGTACTATTAAGACCATATATATTTAGGAATCATCAGTTTTTTTGTGTGAAAATCAAAAAATATTACCATAACCATTAAGTAGGTCTAATATGTTGAGTTATATGTTGAGTTATATGTTTCGGTTTTTTTTATAGGTTGTCTGAAATTAGGGTATTACGGAGAGAACTGCTCCACACCCTGCCCAGAAAACTGTGAGAATGGAGATTGTGACATTGTGGATGGGACCTGCATTAGCTGTGTTCCGGGATATATAGGATCTATGTGTAACAAAGGTAAACACTACATTTTGTTTTTACTGATAAAGCTTCATGTAAGCCTTCGATGTGTTTATGGCATAGACAAGCCAGCATATGCATAAATATCTCTTTCCTTGTTCAATTTCACTTCAAAACTTCTTATTAGTCATCTCGGGAATAATTACAAATATTATAACGATTTCATCACTAATTGTTTGAAATTGTTTGGATAAAAACTTTTTTTGCATTGATTTTAACAGCATGTGAAGGCAAATATGGGATGAATTGCAGTAAAGTCTGTGGCGCTTGCTACGAAAAAGAACAATGTGACTACAAAAATGGTACTTGTCCAAGTGGTTGTGAGGACGGGTATAAAGGGAGACAATGCAAAACTGGTAACGAAAAAAATAGTACATTCAGGCTTATGTAGAATGAACGTACACAGTTGTAGATACAATTCAAATAAACTTCATTATATTCATACTAAATTTCAAATTATGTTCATTTTGTGTACATTAAGTAAACCGATTTAAAAGCCAAATAGAAAAGCATGATAATATATGAGTTTTAATGGCTATTAATACTTATGTTTAAAAAATGAATTGAATTGAATGAAACATATTGAATATACACATTCATTGTGGAACATAGATCATGCAATGTAGGCCAGATGGAATGTATTGCTGTATGTAGCTTAGACATTTTGATCCATTTTCTATGATTCTGATGCCTGTTCAGCAGAGTGGTTGCCCACCAAAACGTGTGTCACAAGTATAGGGTGTTTTGAAGATCGCTCTCAAGAACCTGTTCGCCTGAATACGCAAAGCGGTCTCCTTTTGCATATTTTTTTTTTCCACTAAACCTCTCTTTTAAACTTTCTTTCCTTATCTAAATTTTACACGACGTATATTCTTTTTTTTCAAATAAGAATTCCAAATATATGAGGAGAGAAATAGAAATTTAAATTTCATAGTAAAATAAACATAAAAACAAAACCAAAAAAAAAGGTTGATTTAAGGAAGTCACATGAAATTCTGATTAGCCCATATCTATTTAAAATCTACTCACTTAAAGCTATATCTCATTAACTTTGAGCATTATTTGATGAATTATCGCAATCGGATCTTGTAAATAAAATCTGATACGATGTGATATTGTCATTTTTTTTAAGTGATAAAAACCGTATATATTTGTTTCATCACTGTCTCCTTAATGTTCATCCAGTTTCAAACTTTTGTCAATGATTCCAGAAATGATACTTTGGGATATTGTGTCCGATAAAGCTCGGAAATGTGATCAGAATAGCTCAAGTGAGCTATTCTGATCACATTTTGCCTGTCGTCCGTCCGTCCGTCCGTCCGTCCGTCTGTCTGTAATCTTTTCAAATTTTCAACATCTTCTCCAGAACCGCTGGGCCAATTTCAACCAAACTTGGCACAATGCACCCTTTGGCAAAGGAGATTCAAATTGAAAATTAAGAAGCACATCTTTTCACACGGGGAGATAATTAGGAATTATTGAATTTTTTTGAAAATCTTTAAAGTCATCCTTTTCAAGAACCATTTAGCCAGAAAAGCTGAAACTTGTGTGCAAGCATCCTCAGGTAGAGTCAATTCAAGGTTGTGAAAACCATGACCTCTGGGGTAGGGTGGGGCCAGAATGGGGGTGGGGTCGAATTTTACATAGGAATATATAAAGTAAATCTTTAAAAATCTTCTTACATGTATCAAGAACCATTTGGCCAGGAAAACTGAAACTTGTGTGGAAGCATGCTCAGGTAGTGTAGATTCAAAGTTGTGAAAATCATGACCCCCAGGGGTTGGTGGGGCCACAATGTGGGTGTCGAATTTAAAATAGGAATATATAGAGTAATTTTTTAGAAATCTTCTTCTCAAGAACCATTTGGTCAAGAAAGCTGAAACTTACGTGGAAGCATCCTCAGGTAGTGTAGATTCAAAATTGTGAAAATCATGACCCCCGGATGTAGGGTGGGACATCAATGAGGGGGTCGGATTTTGCATAGGAATATATAGAGAAAGTCCGTTAAAACCTTCTTCTCAGAAACCAATCAGCAACGAAAGATGAAACTGATGTGGAAGCATCTCAGGTATTGTAGATTCAAAGTTGTGAAAATAATGACTCCTGGTGGTATGAAGGGGCCAAAATAGGGGGTCAAATATTTACATAAGAGTATATAGTGAACAGTCTTTTAAAATCTTCTTCTCGAAACTAATCGACCAGGAAAGCTGTTACTTGTGTGGAAGCATTGTCAGGTTGTGTAGATTGTAGTTTGTTCAAATCATGACCCCGGAGGTAGGATGGGGTCACACAAGGGCGGGGGAGCAATTTTTTACGTAGGAATATCTGAAGAAAAATCCTAAAATCTTTTAAAAAAAACATTTGCCTAGAAAAGCTGTTACTTAAGTGAAAGCAACTTCACATAGTGTGGATTCAAATTCGTAAAAATCAAAATTTTGAGGAGTAGGTTGGGGCCACATTGGGGATCTAGTTGTACAAAGGAAAGCATTTTAAGTATTCACAAAAACTGAAATGTTATCATGTATAATTTTACTTATATGCAAGCATTTTGACATATTGCTGATTCTTTAAAATTGTTTAGACTTTAGCCCCTGGACGATTCTTGGGCCTCACAAGGGGTTCAGAGTGTGTTGTAGGTTTATATCCCGTTTATAAACAATTGTTTAAAATCATTTTGAGAACTGCAATGCTCAACATAATATGACTATAAAATCATCTGGGACTGGATCATAAACACTAGATATGGGCAGGGAGGGGGGTGGACTTTTATTTATAGAGGATCTACATGTAGTATTCCACATTGTCCACATATTTTTATTATAAATCCATTAAGCGTATTTTATGCATGCCTATTGATGCTCAGGTGAGCGATGTGGCCCATGAGCCTTTTGTTTGAAGTTACTAAACGAATTTTGATATTCGCTTTTTTTTTTTACATGTAATGTCAGTTTGCAACAACAACACGTATGGTCCTAATTGCTCTATGACATGTGGACATTGTCTCTACCTGTACGGAGAAAATGTAACCACGTGACCGGTCAGTGTCCTCGTGGATGTGCTTCCGGCTTTCAAGGAGACCTTTGCGTTGAATGTACGTTCATTTCATAAATTCAATTTATGTAACTTATTCAGTATCCTTTGCGCATGCGTAACAATTAATTTCCAAACCATGTGAAAAACTATGAATATATACCTGTAAATGTTATTAGCGTATTTCATTTTTTTATTCAGCAAGCGATGAATTTAAGAACAGGACAACGGTAACATGGCCATCGTATAATGGTGTGATTATTTAACAGCATACAACATAACAGCATGTAATATAAAATTTTATAACAATATTCCAGCTCCATTTATTCTAACTAGGAGATGCTTAAAATTTAATTCAGATAATACACACAAAGTTTTAACTCCTTTAAAAAAATCTGAACGTTAACATATTATACATCATCTTGATGTAATGAAAAAAATATAATATAATATAATGAAATATAATATAAGATAATATAATATAATAATTGTACTATTAAGACCATTTATATTTAGGAATCATCAGTTTTTTGTATGAAAATAAAAAAAATATAACCATAACCATTCAGTCGGTCTAATACTTTAAGTTATTTGTTTCGTTTTTGTTTTTTATAGGTTGTCTGAAATTAGGGTATTACGGAGAGAACTGTTCAACACCCTGCCCAGAAAACTGTGAGAATGGAGATTGTGACATTGTGGATTGGACCTGCATTAGGTGTGTCCCGGGATATAGAGGATTTATGTGTAACAAAGGTAAACACTCATTTTTTTTAATTATAAAGGTTCATGTAAGCCTTCGAAGCCTTGTAAATAAAATATGATACGATGTGATATTGTCATTTTTTTAAGTGATAAGAACTGTATATATTTGTTTCATCACTGTCTCTTTAATGTTCATCCAGTTTCAAATTTTTGTCAATGATTCCAGAAATGATACTATGAGATATTGTGTCCGATAAAGCTCGGATTTTTAGGTCACCTGAGCTGAAAGCTCAACATCTTCTCCAGAACTGCTAGGCTAATTTCAACAAAACTTGGCACAATGCACCCTTGGGCAAAGAAGATTCAAAGTGAAAATTAAGAACCACACAGTTCTACAAGGGGATATTATTGGGAATTATTGAATTTTTTTAAGAAATCTTAAAAAAATTCCTTCTCAAGAACCGTTTGGCCAGAAAAGCTGAAACTTGTGTGGGAGCATCCTCAGGTAGAGTAAATTCAAGGCTGTGAAAACCATGACCCCTGGGGGTAGGGTGGGGCAACAATGGGGGGGGGGTCGAATTTTACATAGGAATATATAGAGTAAATCTTTAAAAATCTTCTTATCAAGAACCATTTGGCCAGAAAAGCTGAAACTTGTGTGGGAGCATCCTCAGGTAGAGTAAATTCAAGGCTGTAAAAACCATGTCCCCTGGGGGTAGGGTGGGGCAACAATGGGGGGGGGTCGAATTTTACATAGGAATATTTAGAGTTAATCTTGAAAACTCTTCTTATCAAGAACCATTTGGCCAGGAAAACTGAAACTTGTGTGAGAGCATCCTCAGATAGTGTAAATTTATAGTTGTGAAAATCATGACCCCCGGGGGTATGGTGGGGCCACAATGGGGTGTCGAATTTTACATAGGTATATATAGAGTAAATCTTAAAAAAATCTTCCTCTCAAGAACCAGCTGAAATTTGTGTGGAAGCATTCTCGGGTAGTGTTGATTCAAAATTGTGTAAATCATGACCCCCTGGGGTAGGGTGGGGCCACAATGGGGGTGGCAAATTTCACATAGGAATATATAGAGTAATTTTTAAAAAATCTTCTCAAGAACCATTTGGTCAAAAAAGCTGAAACTTATGTGGAAGCATCGTCAGGTAGGGTAGATTCAAAATTGTGTAAATCATGACCCCCGGGAGTAGGTTGGGGCAACAATGGGGGTGGGGGGGTCGGATTTTACATAGGAATATATAAAGAAAATATTTGAAAACCTTCTCAGAAACCAATCAGCCGCGAAAGCTGAAACTTATGTGGAAGCATTCTCAGTTATTGTAGATTCAAAGTTGTGAAAATTATGACCCCTGGGGGTATGATGAGGCCACAATAGGGGGTCACATTTTTACATACGAGTATATAGTGAACAATTTTTTAAAATCTTCTTCTCAGAAACTAATTAACCAGGAAAGCTGTTACTTGTGTGGAAGCATTGTCAGGTTGTGTAGATTCAAGTTTGTTCAAATCATGATCACCAGGGGTAGGATGCGGTCACAAGGGAGGGGGGCAGATTTTTACGTAGGAATATCTGAAGAAAAATCTCGAAATCTTCTGAAGAAAACCATTTGCCGCGAAAAAAATGTAACTTAAGTGAAAGCAACTTCAGATAGTGTGGATTCAAATTCGTAAAAATCAAAATTTTGAGGAGTAGGTTGGGGCCACATTGGGGATCTAGCTGTACAAAGGAAAGCATTTTAAGTATTCACAAAAACTGAAATGTTATCATGTATGGTTTTACTTATATGCAAGCATTTTGACATATTGCTGATTCTTTAAAATTGTTTAGACTTTAGCCCCTGGACGATTATTGGGCCTCACAAGGGGTTCAGAGTGTGTTGTAAGTTTATATCCCGTTTATAAACAATTGTTTAGGATCTTTTTGAGAACTGCAATGCTCAACATAATATGACTATAAAATCATCTGGGACTGGATCATATCATAAATACAACTATATGGGGGGGGGGGGGGTGGTGGACTTTTATTTATACAGGATCTACATATAATATACCACATTGTCCACATATTTTTATTATGACTCCATTGAGCTGGTTTTATCATGCCTATTGTTTCTCAGGTGAGCGATGTGGCCAATGAGCATTTTGTATGAAGTTAGTAAACGAAGTTTGAAATTATATTTTTTTTTACATGCTCAACATAATATGACTATAAAATCATCTGGGACTGGATCGTAAACACAACAATATGAGGAGGGGGATGGGTGGACTTTTATCTATAAAGGACCTACATGTAATAATCCACATTGTCCACATATTTTTATTATAAATCCATTAAGCGGATTTTGTTATGCCTATTGTTGCTCAGGTGAGCGATGTGGCCCATGATCCTTTTGTTTGAAGTTAGTAAACGAAGTTTGATATTCGTTTTTTTTACATGTTATGTCAGTTTGCAACAACAACATATATGGGCCTAATTGCTCAATGACATGTGGACATTGTCTCTACCTGTACGGAGAAAAATGTAACCACGTGACCGGTCAGTGTCCTCGTGGATGTGCTTCCGGCTTTCAAGGAGACCTTTGCGTTGAATGTACGTTCATTTCATAAATTCAATTTATGCTAACTTATTCAGTATCCTTTGTGCATGTGTAACATTGTATCTCCAAACCATGAGAAAAACTATGAATATCTGCCTGTAAATATTATTAGCGTATAATATCATTTTTTTATTCAGCAAGAGATGAATTGAAGAACAAGACAACGGTTGCATGGCCAACGTATAATGGTATGAATATTTAACAGCATACATGTAATATAAAATGTAATAACAATATTCCACCTCGGAAAGTAAATCCATTTGCTCAATATGTTTTAGTTTTGTTCATATGAAATCAAATCAGAATGTTACATCATTGCGTTGATTAAAGTTTGCTCGCTCCATATTATTAAAATAGTTAAGAAAAATCCAACAAAATATGTAATAGAATATAAAATATAAAAGAAAATGACGGAATTCATGTAACGTAGAATTTCCCTTCTTTTTATATTTTTAAATATATACATAATGTATACATTTTTATGTATACATATTTATATATATAAACATGTATTAATATACATGTTCTAAGACAACCAGTTACATGTAGATACTTTTAAATGTCTTCTCAATAAAAACTTGTTCATCTATTTGTAGCATTAATATGAAAAATTGAAGAATTATACAAGATGTATGTACGCTAATAATTGAAGTTTGTGAAGTTTTTGTATATTTGTTTACTCTTGTGATTAATAATGATAAAACAAAATTAATTTACAATTTATTTTAAAAAGCATTGAGGGGAGTTATTTAAAACACCGTGAGATTATCAGTATTTCAAATATTGGTTAAGAACGAGAAATTCGTTATAGATACGAACAACCGAAAAGAATAAACATTACATATGGTAAAAAAAACATGCATACAAAATACATGTAATATATAACATAACCCGATATTGAATTCTAAAATATGTGTACCAGTTCCTCGTAACTTAGCCAGGAACTAATCAGTAAAAAATAATTAAACTTAAAATGTAAATAAAAAAACATCGCAAATTAACAAACAAATACACAAAAACAATTGGAATAAGGTGGCCAAAAAATAGGAAATATCGTTAAACCATTTCATATGTACATGCAACTGTATATATAAGAGAAAATTATATATGGTTCTTTTTTGCAGCACACGTTCCATCCGTTTCGCAAACTACAGTTCAAGTTCCTGTTTATTCCATCATCACCGTTGTCGTATTATTTTCAGGCAGTGCTATTCTCAACCTGATTTTCATGTAGGTTATATACTTAATCGGATCTTGTTTCACTTGCGGAGGCTCGTTGGCCAACGTTTTAACCTTCAGATCTAGCAAACATTTTTAGATATGATTTGTTGAGCAATAAACTATCATTTAGTAAAGAAAAAAATTCATAAAATTTTATATAAATTTGGATACTTTCCCAAATGTTTATATAGAGCTCTTCTTTCATTAGATATCAATACAGTTTAAACATGGTCACGATCTTAGAGATCCCTCTTAATAGTGTTTCTGTTTATTAGGAATTGGAAATACCGTATGCCAATATTACTTACCTTTCAGATCCAGAAAGGCACTTTTAAGATGTCGCAATCGAGAGGAAAAGGTGGACGAATCTGTCGAAAAGTCGTATACATATGTCGACAGTATTAATGTTCTAGAAAATGGATGTGCCGCTCACCAAGAACTGGAGCATTTTGACAAAAAAGAAAACGATGATATATATAATTATGTAGAATAGAACTGGAATTATACGGAATCTATGCTGCTATTATGAAGACAAGGTGCTTTTAAGAATATTTGTTTTGTGACAATTCAAATACAATTATTTAGAAGACAACTGTTAAAGATATTTGTTTTTTTAAAAATCTTACCTTGGCACGGCCAAAAGAACATATTGGTATAACTAATTCTGTTATAATGTTAATCAAAGTACTGAAAAGTGCTAAGCTAGCTTGGCTATAAAGGAAATTTACTTTGTGCAGACTAAGTAGGAAATGAGACTTTCATCGAAGTGTTGGCGTATTTTAAATTAAAATCAATTGAAGGTTTCCAAGCCAGAAGGGTCAAAGTGGCGTTGTTTATGTACTCATCAATAGTTTTCCTTATTGAATTTATGTTTGATTAGGAAAAAAGAATTTACGTTCATTCTCTTTTATAAATATACATTATGATTTATTATCTACACTAAATTTAATGCAAATTAAGACTGAACACGACTTGTAAATAGACAATTGCCTTAAACATGGTATACAAAAGCCTTTGCTTTAAGTTCACTTGATTTCACAACTGGATCTTTTGTGCGACCTGTAAAAAAAACATTTGTTTGTCTAATTTTTGCACTTTTATATTATTTTTATACGTGCATTTTCTTAATAAGTTTATTGCATTGACCATTATAATTGATGATATGAATTTTTCTGGTGCATATGTATTGCATTTAGCTGGTAAGTTGTTGCGTCTAAGTAACTAAGACCCAAACTTCATTTTTTTTCAGAATAGGCCATTTTGACTGCAGTGTTATAAATAAATACGGCAAGCTCAACGTTTAACAAACATAGAATTAAAATCATCAATCGTTCATCTTTCTAAAAATGTAAAAACATGATGGGGAAGCTATCCCTATTGTTGTGAAATAGTAAGTTCAAAAATGATTACATTTTTGGAAAATGGATTATCTCTCTTTGCAATTTAGAACTCTTTTGTGCTGAGAGTTCAAGAAGAGAAGTATTGAAACAGCATGTCAACAAAGTGTTTTTTCCCAAAATCTTGAAGATTTTATCCTTATTTTTGTTATGACCCATAAATATTGTCACTAAACATTTAACATGAACCTCTATTAGTGTTCCTGAAATTCCATCCAATGCTTTATCATGTTAATGTAGTGCAGTTGGATTTAATGGATTGTTGTTACTTCAGGTTTATTATGCATATGGATTACTGAGAAAAAATCATATATTACAAATAAAAATACCAGTTATATTAATTACAATACTACAATAACTTTCTTTTACATGCATGTGTTATTAATGTTTCTTTCAATCTAAAATATATCAGTTGTTTTCCCTTTTAGTACCTTCAATCCCTCATGAAAATAAGAACATCAATACACAC
This sequence comes from Magallana angulata, assembly GCF_025612915.1. Taxonomy (NCBI): domain Eukaryota; kingdom Metazoa; phylum Mollusca; class Bivalvia; order Ostreida; family Ostreidae; genus Magallana; species Magallana angulata. Next base: position 57,404,396 of record NC_069112.1, read on the forward strand.
AAGAAAACCAAACAAATTAAATCTGTAAGCAAACGAAAAAAATGGTCTGCAAAGATATAGCTATTACTATACATTTTCTGGTATTCTATTAATAATATGAAATTATCCCCTAACTCACCACAAAAGCTCGGAAAATACACACACAAGCACATATGTATAATTTGAAAGTTAGAGAATTGATTGTTAAAACCAAACACTTTTCACTTTTGCTTATATGTACTGGATTCATTTTTTTTAAAAACACATGTACGAGGGTTTTCGAAAAAGTTCGTGGACACATGTAATTTTATTCAAAATCACAGCGCAATTATCAGGAAAGTATTATTATATTGTTATGTAGAGTATAATAATGTATGTGTATAAAAATCAGAGCAATGTACATTTTTGTAATGGAGTTATCAATGTATATACATTGCTTATACATGCTGCACGGCCAAGTCTGACGTTGAGTTATAACGACGTTTTTATAACGTCGTACTCCTGAGAGTGATATACCGCATTCACTGTTTGATCAGGGGGTACAATCGCATATTCCGTTATCACTTGTGCCACTTGTGAATAAGTAAACGAACTGTTTTGACTTTTTTCCTGTTTCCTCAATCGTTTTTTTGGTTTTTATCGGTGTTTTATCTTAGTCGGCACGATTTTATGATGGCGCGCTGTTCCGTGTGGTCAGATGACGTCGCTTTTTCATGCGTTTTTAGAGATATGGTCTTGCCGTAATATCTTTTAAAAGTCCTCTGCTGGTTTAAAAATATTATCAAACGACGTATGAAAAGGATGTACACCATACCGACTATATCATAATAGAAGATTATGAAGTTTTGAAATTTTTTATAAAAACTGTAAATATTCATATAGATTAAAAACTCAATTACAAAGTTTGGTCAATTTTTACGCTGGGCCGTGTGTACTTTCCGCGACCATTTGATACATTAAAATTTTACTTTATTTCTATGGAAAACATTCAAAACCACTCTAGTTTGATTTAAAATTTTATAACAAAGATTTAGATAAACAAAATGTAAAAATAAACCATTTTAAAATGACAAAAACGCGATTGTCCACGAACTTTTTGGACAACCCTCGTACATGAATTACAACTGTTTGTTGCATGTACATTTATGTAGAATGCATTCATACATGTAGTGGATACAATCAACAGTCATAGGTATAGTTTCTAAAATTTTGGAGAAGAAAATTGTGTTACTTTCTTATAAGTTTCATGCTAGCTATTAAGAAAGTTGAAATATGTTACCAAACTAATTGTTATACTGTTTGAGGGAATTATTTTTCCAAGCATACTCACATCAATGAATAAAAATACATGTAGGTATTGTATTGATATGTATTGTTTTAAATTGGCTTGTGTTTACTGGTCTTTATGCTAGTAACTGTCATTCGGATAAAGGAATAGGACTATAACTATCAGATTCACTGATCTGTTAACTTTTTAGTTCTTCAAACATTTGAGTTTTAATAATTTGCAATTACACACACTGATCTTTAGGGGTGTAGGGAGTCAGAGTCACTTCCCCTGTTTTATATAGAATTACAAATTTCATAAAGAGAACTGAAAAATGACAATGAATCCGGCCTACCCAGGAAAACACTAGTCTTAAAAATCATGTTTATTAAAATGTATTGTGGAGTTCATTTTATTATGATTGGAATTACCTTAATTTACTTTTATTATCTGTTGAGGTTCACAAACCTTAAGATTTATAATTATTATAAACTTTTGAAATCAGCATCAAATTTTATGAAATTTGGGATAAGTAATGAATTTATAGCTAACTTGATGAAGGTAATATTTTTTCTGCTGAAAAATTATATTCTATGCTTAACGCCTATGCTTAGTTCTATATAAAGGAGCGATTCTGATTCAATCAAAACTGTTAATTGGTATGACACAATGAAAAAAATGAATTATTATGCATTACTTTAAATACAAATTTGCTATTAGGATGAATATGTTTAAAAATTATCCGCATTGGTAAAATGCAGGAGTTGTATTTTTGTAAATAATGCATGTAAATTAATTGTTATAATATCATATCGGGTACTTGTATTATATAGATTATACGGAGCGAAATTAACCATGTAAACCGTTTTCATACCTATTGTTAAACGGACAATGTTTTAATACTATTCATACTTGAGCAGATAGCGACACACTAGATATCGTACAATTCGTTTATGAGTAAAAATGAGGTGCAAGAGTCTTCTCGCACTAACTGCCTGTCTGTCTGCAAGCGTCTTTCTTGTAGTAACTGTCTGTCTGTCTCTTTCTCTCTCTTTCTTTCTCTCTCTCTCTATGTTCAAAAAGGGGACATGTTCATAATGAATGACTGTCTGCAAGGGTCTTTCTTGCACTAACTGTCTGTCTCTCTGTCTCTCTCTGTCTCTGTCTCTGTCTGTCTCTCTCTCTCTCTCTCTCTCTCTCTCTCTCTCTCTCTCTCTCTCTCTCTCTCTCTGTGTGGTGAAAAATAGGACGTGTTCATTTTGAATGACCAGGCTATGCCAGTTCGTGATGGAAAGGTCAAAGCACCAGTTCTATTTTTAGAATAATGAAATGTCATAAGTTTTTTCAAGGTAATTGTATAATCCATTTGCTCGTATCCAATATCTTAGAGTTCGCCCAAAGTCAAGCTGCACGGCTGTTTGGGATTGATATAATACACTTAAGTAGAATATAGATGTCTTTGCAATTTTCCAAGGCAATGTAAACTTTGAAAATTTACCAATAGTGTGATAGAGAACTTTGGTTTCATTTATTTCTTGTATTTGAAAAGTTATTTATGTTGCACCCCCCCCCCCTCCGCCCCCCCCCCCCCCCAAAAAAAAAATAGACTTAAGATATTTAAACATATTTACGAAAACAATTCCAATGAATAAAGCTATTTTCTCTTTTGTTATTTCTTAAAGATTGTTTCATAAAATCTCAATGTTTAATGTGTGATGAAGTACGATGTGATAGCTGCTATCGATAGATTGCTTTTGTTACCGCAAACAAACAACGATGCTTATATCAGCTTGTGATTTGCGATATCAAAATGCATTTCATCACACAGTATTAACGTTTCTAATTTCATTGATGATGTCCACATTTGATCACTTTAAATGAATGGTTTGGTCATATATGAACTTGTTTTCCAAGGGGTGATTATAATTTGAAAAATGCATTATCATTACTGCTTTATTTCTACTAAAATGTACCTTTTCATAGAGAACACATTTATCGTCTTAATTGAAATGCATGTTTATATTTTTATTTTAATGTGTTTTAACTACATGTATGACCAAATTGCAAAAGAACTTCAAAATCTGACATCAAATTATTCAGCATTATATCGTATTTCATTAAAAAAAACCCAGATGTGTACAAGAATGATAGCAAATTTCATTTAACGAAAACCAATTGCTTGAAAAAGTTACTTTAGGTCATACAGTTATGTACGTGTACAATATAGGCATATTTTTTTCAGTTTGTCGTGTTTTTATTCATTGAAATGAAAGATGGGTTTTTTCTTATTAAAGTGCTTGAATGCTCTTATTGACTTATTGATATTCATTCCTTTTTCAGTTAAAACAGATGGATAAAGCAATTGCGTTTAATATGTTGATTGATCGAAATAGCAGGTAATCGAATGTTACACAAAGTAAAAGCCATGTATAATACCAGTCTCGTTCCACTACATTGTGAATAGAGTGCAGTTTAATATGGCTTTAAGAGGGGGTGGATAGTCAAGATCATTTATTTTTAGACAATATTTATCCCCTGAAGACGAAGAGCTCTTTTTAAAGATATGAGTAATTATTCATAATTTTAAACCTTAAAATTTGTAAATTGTTTTTGTTTACTATGTAACATATTGTGCGTATATTAATGATATAACATTATTTAAGGTTGATATGATTTGTTGATCATCCAGCCTTCTAATGATCTACGTTACAGCAGTTTTGTTATTTTTAACACAGTGTGTTGTCATTGCCTTCAATATTTTACCTTGCCAAAGCCTATACTGAACATGCAACCCTCCTGGTAATATTCTTTTGTACATATAAGATCAACAGGACTGTAATAAACATTTGTTTGCTTGTTGTTTAAAGTGTACCAAATTATGACAATACTCTTGAGTCATCACATTTTAAAGTTCCACAAGACAAACGTTTGCTGTAAGTGTAGTAATTCCAAGAATAATTCGCTTCTGCATATGCATATAATATAAAGATAAAACTTGTTCTTTTATTATAGGTCCTTCAGATGTTTACTTCCCATGCTACTCCACTTTTGAAAGTTAAAGGATCACAAATATACGAACAGTTTCCGTGTTGCAGTAAAATAATATTATATAACCATTAGTGGCGTACATGTAACTACAAAGAAATGATAATTGAAGCCTATTAAATATTCGTTAGTGTGCAGTGTGTAAGTCTTTTATAAAGTTGTTCTAAAGATAGTGAGGCGATGAACTTTGCTTTTTTTTAAAAACCAATTTTTGTTTGAAAATGATGCTATTAATATCTGAATTATTAACAAACTGTGAAACGTGATAACTCTATGTAATTTTAAATAGAATTAAATCTGCTTAATGATGGAAAAATACAATTCCTCATCATATATGAACGGATTTCATTTTGTTTAATTAAACCTGTTTATAATAACTCGTGCAGAAACACAAGGAGACTAAATCGTATCCAACCGTCTCCTGTCGAGCGTTAGTTAATCAAACACCCCAACATAAGTTGATACAAAAAGGTTTATTGCTAATTGATTCATGATATCAAATATTCACATCTTCTAGGGTATTTGTTTGCGATAACACTACGATTTAAATTTGTAACGTATAGTTCAATACTTTTAGCAAATGACATATTGTGGGGTGCAAGCAGGCTTTTCATAATTATGCGAAATGGAAATAACTTAAAAATGTCAGTAATATGAATATTAAATATAAAATATTTAATACCACTTATATAAATGTATTTACATTACCACTGTAATAGTGTGTGATAACACTACTAATCTATTTTGTGATATATAGTCCAATACATTTTTCAAAGTATTTCAATATTTAATCGTACAAATGATGAAAATAATAGAAATTAAAATTTATTCTTAAGTCTGAATATTATGAGATGATGAAAACGGGCTTTATCAAATCTACCATTATTAGAACCTTTTGGGATTAGATCACTCCCGACCGTATTTGATGACCGAGTTATACTTCAAAATGATCATTTCTTCATTAAATAAGTAATAAAGATTGTATTCCTGACTTTATGAACACCTATTATTCATGGAATAATCCTTCTGAATCATATTTGATATTTATAACTTCAGTGAAGGTTCAAATAGAGAACTATTATATAACGAAGTTAAAATGTGATTGAACAATATTAGGATGTATACCAAGAAAGTTTAGAATTTGTTTTAAGTTAGAACAGTTAACCACAGTCTTTCAAACGAGCTAAGTAGACGCGTACATAGATAAAAAAAAGGTAAATGACATAAACATGTGTTATTTGTAAAGAAACCGCAGAGCGTTTTACATCTTTTTGAAATTTATTTTCAGTTCGACAATTATGTTCAATTTTAACAAAGAAAAATAGGCAAATCCAAATGCCCTAAACTTCCGTAATTTGAGAATTATTATGACAATTTTGTATATTATTTTTTTTGTTTACCAGAAAAAAATATAGCATGTTCGTCTTAATGTTCATCGTGCTTCCAAATTACTTGTTAATGTGAATATAATGTACAACTGTCCTTTTTGTGTCTTTTTGAAGTTTTGAGAGAATATAAACGAATGTAATTTATGGTAATTTAATCTCTAAATAACTGCTTAAATATATATGCACAAAATGACACACCATGCCAGAAATATCCACTACAAAACACAACTTATGTACAGGAGGAAGACCATGATCACGATATCGATACAGCCTTGTACACGGATATATATGTAAAATATATTCTCTTTTTGAAGAGTTCATTTGCTTGCATAACTTGATGGGAACATTGGTAAGATTCTTTTCTGGTAAAACTTTGATTTAATTCAAAATAAAAACAAATTTTAATCACTGATCAGAATTTTAATTCATATTATGAATTTATTTACGTAGTTTTATTCCATGTAACTACGTTTTACATGTATATAATATAAAACTTTTATACTTACAGTACCCGCAACGTTATTTTTTACAATCCTATCCTATCGTATCGTGTATCAATCCTATCGTATCGTGCGTGTATACTGTTCTATCGTGCGTTAATCCTATCCTTTCGTGCGTGTATACTGTTCTATCGTGCGTTAATGCTATCCTATCGTGCATGAATCCTATCAGGTTTATCGTTTAACTTCAACAATTCTTCCGTTTATCCTATCGTGTTAATCGTTTAGTGCCTTTTTATAAGCAAGTACATTTATTACAAAGTCGCAACTCGTTCGGTGCGCCGTATACGACTATTTATCGAACAAGAATTGTAAAATCCTATCCAACATTCCGTCAGGATACTAATTTTTAAATTTTTTAGATCAAAATTAACCAATAGTATATGTAAATCATATCTGTTAACATTGAAAATGAAAAAGGAAGTTCTTAGGAACAAGGTAACATATTTACCTGTATATCGTATATATTAAATCGTACGCAGAGTGTATACCTGCGTAAACATTAACTTTTATGCAGTATAATTTTTATATTTTACAGAAACAAAACTATTTATGATATAATTTATATTCAATTAAAACCCGAGTTGTATTTTAAACCCGTTATTTACCGTGTGATATTTGATTTCAGGCTGAAATTTTCTCGGCAATCAGCTAGGGTGTGTGGTAATGAAAACAATGTTAACAAATCGTACGCGGAATGTGTATCTGCGTAAATATTTATTTGAATTGCCTGTAATAATTCGTTTTTAATGCATCATTTTCTTATACAGAAAGAAATGTACTTACTGTATGATAGATTTTATATTTACTTCATACAAGAGTTGGATTTATATAATTTAACCCGCTATTTTCCGAGCGATTTAATCTCGGGCTGAAATATTCGCGGCGATCGGCTAGGGTGTTCGGTAATGAAAACAATACAGAAAATTTATTGATCATTAAAGCTCAAAATTTTAATTGAAAAAAAAATGAACTTGTCATTTTTATACATTCTATAAATGATGCAGCGATGATTAACAACTCGGCAATTGTTACTGAAAAGAAATTCTACGTAAATCTTTATTTGTACGTGTTCTCTCTCAAATTCTGCCATTATCAGTTTGTTCGTAAATATCGTTTAAATCGATCATACGTTTATCATGAACATCGCTTATTCTTTCCTATCGTGTATCAATCCTATCATATCGTGCGTGTATCAGTCTAGACGGGACTCCCAAAACGGAGTAAACTCCGAAAACGGAGTCTTTGGCTCCATCATGCATTGCGGTAAAATGGCGTTTCTAATGTAAACAACGTGCGAGTTATGCCCCTTAGTTCTAAATAAATCTCTAAAATTGGCCAAAAACACGACAAAAATTAATTCTAAACATTCAAAAACATTCCTGAACGTTTATGTGTCATGTTAATGTCATATGTTCATAACTGTTTACTTGTATTACGTAAGATTAATTTTTAAAATGAAAAATTCACCCAAAACTTCGATCACGCACAACTAAAACTGTTTTGAAATAAATTTAACGCTTGGATATGTTTATTTATCATTGTTTGTTAAAAGTATAGTCTCATTTTAATCTTTTTCATGCTAAATTATCCAATTATCTTGAATAATTATGTATTTAACATGGTTTCCTAACATCGCAAATGCCGCGAGTGATTATAATTGTTTTGATGATCTATTATCAGTTCAATTTAAAGAGTTATTGAATCTAGAGTGAAAATTTGTTTTATTTTCTGGGCTTTTAAACAACCAATCCTATTTTTTAGATACCAAAAAGATGTTTTTTAATCATCGCTAGAGCAACCAGTTTTTGTTAGTATTCGAAGCTTTTTTCGTTTACGCACTTATCAATTTGTATGTTTGGTGATTTTTAATTGTAACACAATACGAAAGAAGTAAAATTTAATGCAATTTACCTTTTATTAACGATTAAATTCCATGAAAAACACAAAAATATCACTTTTTAAGCATCGTCCAAACGTCCAACTTCGAAGAGAAATAACTTTCTTAAGTGCAAATAAACCCCTATTTCGTGCAAATACGATCGATAGTAAATTATATCCTGGGTCTTTTAAAAAATGTTAGAAGTCTGCCAACACATGCAGCACTTTGCAAGACGATTTCTTGTTGACCCCATGTTTTCATCGAAAAATCGCCATATTTTGTACCAGTGCGCATGCGTAGACTCCCAAAACGGAGTCCAAAATGCTTGCAGAAATTCACTTCCGTTGACTCCGTTTTGGGAGTCCGTCTAGACTGTGTATACTGTTCTATCGTGCGTTAATCCTATCCTTTCGTGCGTGTATACTGTTCTATCGTGCGTTAATGCTATCCTATCGTGCGTGAATCCTATCCTATCGTTTATCTTGTAAAAAATAACGTTGCGGGTACTGTAGTTACAAGCTAAGCTGATGTCGCTAAGGTATATGTACATGTACGAGTTTTAATTATTACAAATTCAACCAAAACTAAATTTTTATATGATGATTTTAAAAGCGGTATATATACGATATTCATATCCATTTTAAGCTGGTAAACGCCAATATTTACATTTATCAGTGTCTTTGCCTTTGATAACACTACGTATCGATTATGTACTATATTACCCATAATACAAATGACGCCAAATTGAGGCGCCAGCGGGGTTTGCTTATTTATATTAATATATTTAGTCATATGATGGCTTAAAATTAAATAAATATAAGTAATCAGGAATCATTCTTTCAATATAATGAGGTGATAATTTCGGTCGGGGCGTGATCAAATCTATCATAAAGCCCTTCGGGCTTTATTGGATTTGATTACGCCCCGACCGAAATTATCAACTCATAATACTCAGAGAATGATTTCTTATTCCGTATTTAAACCATACAAAGCCACGTTACATTTAAGGTGTGTTTTACAATTCATTAGCCTAATGAGATATGAGTTTAATATACTTTATACTTTTTTTCGATTGTAGGATGATATGATTTGGCTAGTCATATTCATCAAACATTTTTGGACTGTGAATACATATGGTGGGTAAATGAATTGAAAAAGATTTATTCTTAGTATTCATCTACTAACATATCTACCAATATCCATGCAGTGATATTTAGTTTAAACATTGTTTTTGAGTTTATCCATAGCAGGTAAAAATAATTGAAAAAGTTGACAATAAGTTGGGGGAACAAGCCAGAAGGCTCATTATAATATATCTCTTAGGTAAGAGAAATAAAAGAAATGCAAATTACATTTGCAAAAAAAGCAAGAACGCTTATATAATCAAAGTACTGAAAGGACTGAAAGACGGGTTCAAATTTATCAATTTTACAATAAATTTTCTTTACCCGTACTATCTGGAAGTAGTTTTACTCCTTTTCATATATTCCTACGCTTCAAACTACTCGATTATTGTTCTTTTGTTCCGTTTTTTGTGATAAAATAATTCAGAATATTACATTAAACGTCAATCAAATTTAATGACACTTTCCAAAAAATAAACTCATTGAATAAACTTTCATAGGTAAAATCGTTGAATCAATTTAGAAATATTTCTTATGAGTCAATGAATACTCCGGATTCAAACAGAGTTTGAATAAACATCAATCACATTATTCGTTTTTGTTTGAAAGAACTGTTAGACTAATCTTAGAAGCATAAAAAATAATTCAACTATTTTTCAAATATTGATTCAAATTTATCAGATCTGTGTACAGAACGGTCAAAGCAATTTCTGCACTATTTTTCTTAGCATAGATTCAATTGATGTGTTCTACGCGTGCCATACGGTTTGAGTCTCGGACTGACAGTAAACTAATAGGCGGGGTCACGTGACCCCGTCTAAGAAGCACATCCAAAATTATGATAAAATGGGAACAAAATACAGTTTGCTGTAAATTATTAGAGAGTTGGAATTGCGTATGCCAACTTTAACAGTACGCTAATTCCACGAGCGTATATCCACATGTAAAACTAAAGAAAACAGTACAATATGTTAATAAATAAATAGTACTACTTTAAAAAATATGTTAGTCATCTATATATTAAAATATGTTAATGATTTTACATGGTTTACATTTTAAGAAAGGATCATTAAGTAGGAATCAGTAATCTTTCATATAGCAAACTTTCGAATAAATGACACTTTTCAAAACATACAGTTTTGGAATTGCATGACGTTTCCAACAATGATTTTCAAAAAACAAGGATTTTTGTTCCTTTTTTTTTAAATGGACTGGGTCGTTGTCGCCATTTTTATGCGATATTTATTAATCTTCTTGCAGAAAAGAGTTTTCTATAAAAATATTAAAGATGGGTGAAATTTCAAAGTTAAATCATATGGTGTGTATCAATTTTAAAGAATATTTTATGGCTAAAAAGTATATTACTTTTTAAAGTAGATCTGAAGGGTAATTTTTTGAAAGCGTACCTTAGAGATTTTGGAAAATTGAACGTACCAAGTGCATTCAATCTAGGTTTTTTAATTATAGATCGCATATCTTCTATTGTGAATAATTGTCATTTGGAAAAATGAAAGTGCTCCAATTTCAGAACTATTTGGTCCTCATTTAATAAATATCATTTTTTTTTTTTAGTGAATAACAATGAAAGATCCATTGATCTGAGAATATGAGGAATATGACGAAACACAATGCAAATAGACTTATTTTTTTAAAAATCAGTTGATTAACAGGCACAATCGTTTTACAAACACAATTTCAAAACAATGTATTAAATACATTTGAGATACGCTGACTTACTGACACGAAATGAATACCACTAATATTCATATATAGAGATAAAACTTGGCATGGTAATTGTTATGATCCAATCCATTGCTATACAGCTTCCTTTCATTTGGAATCATATATAAACTGAAGTATTATTTGATACTGACTAAGTCTGACGTTTAAGTTTACATTTAAAAAAGACGGAAGCGCACTGTTTTTAACATGCAAGTGTGTATATGAGTACTTTGGGTTTTGTTTAGTATAGTAACTGGCTTGTACAGGGAAATATAAAATAATTTAATATTCACAAGCTTTTATCAGTTTTCGGAAATTGCTACTGCTTGAACAGGAATGTATTTCCTGGTTAAAAAAAAATAGCTATTTATAAAAATGTTCTTTTTCAATATTCATTTCCGTATTTCACGACTTCACCGACGATTCATTTCCCATGTTTTATATTTTAAAGAGAAGTGAAAGCTTTCTAGTACATGTACATTGAATTGTTTTGAAGATATTGTTATCGACACTTTTCTTACCGCATTTAAAATTATATCTTTTTGGGTGCTTCAAACACGGACCAACAACGTGAATTTGTGGATATAAATAACATTTATGATTGTCAAATTTTGACAAATTCTACAGAAAATATAGCTGTGACTAGACCTGCCTGGCAGCGTTATCCCTTTCACGGCACACCATGGAATGCAATCTTGGCTGTTGACGGACGCCGGTCAGATTTGTCTGCCAGAGGAGGACAGTGTGCGATATCAGCAAATAGTAGATCAATAGCAGAATGGAGGGTAGATCTGCGAGAAGTTCGAAACTTGCATCACGTTTTTATACAATATAGGACGGAAAATATCGCTTGGGGTATTTATTGATTTTCTTTGAGAGAGTAAAGCGTGTTTACCCTAAATTATATATCTGGTGATTTTTTATGTTCAACGGATCTTTTTGTATGGAGTGTTGTCATTTAGTTAACTAAAAGGTGACTGAAATATAACTTAATGGCATAGTTCTGTTATTTAGTGATCTTTTGTAGACCTGCACATAATTAGTTATCCAGGTCCAATCAAGGGTGTACGGGGATTTACTCCGGCTTGCATTCCATACACCCTGAGGCCAAAGGGTGTTTTGAATACAACCCGGGGTAAATCCACGTATACCCATGACTGGATCTGGATAACGAATTTATCTCCTATGTAAACCAAATAGTTTCCCATGTCAAATCAAGGAGTTATTAAACTTTTAAGATACAGCATTTAAGCATTGATGCATTGTGAAGTCACATTTAATGCATTATGACGTCACGCTCTTTATTTTCAGCTCAAGTCGGGTGAACGGTAATATACATCCGACTTATAGTCAATCAAATCTTGTGTTACAAGCTACATAGGAAATAAATAATGTACCTTTCAGCTGACTAGAATTTACAGCTTTATCCTTTGCTATCTATACGGGAATCAAATGATGCTTGCAAACGCTAGCAAAAAATTATTGATGTTCATTATGTGTGAAAATGCGTTTGTTATTAACCCACGTATTGTAACAATACGATTTGAGGGATTTACAGTACCGATCAGGCCTAATCTAATACCAGAGTAAACCCCAAGTAGACCCCGGGTTTACTTTCTGGGTTTACTTTGGGTTTACTTTTTGAAAATTTGGGTTTACTCGGGGTTTACTTTGAGAATTCCTTTTGGGGTCAACTTTACGCACTGAAGTGTGAAGCAGACCTATCATTTATCTTACCATCTTACTGTCTGTAAATACTGCCCCTTGTATGTTCCAAATACACATGTAGCGTCTGCTTTCAGGGGTATACTTCTGATCGCGGTTTACTCTTTGTGTCCACTGTGGGTTTACTCATGGTTTACTCAGGGTCCACTCTAGTAAACCCGGATTAAACCCAGTGAAATTCGAGAAAAAAAAAACGGAGTTTAGTTGGGGTTTACTTTCTGTTAGGTTGGATCTGATCGGTACTGTACATTGGTCCATCGTGGTTTAAACAATTTAAAATTCATAATGCTTCAAATAGTGTATATCATTACTTTGAACAATTAAATTTTATAATTTATCAAAATGTTTTTATAGAAGTGCTTGCATGGTTGTTAGAATAAATCAATGTGATGAAACTGGTATTCTTTTATAACACTTGCACCATTACATTGGTAGTTTTTTTTAGACATAAATAATGATAAAGTAAAACGATCAAAAGACGAAGGTTTTTTTTTCTTTTTAAATATCCCCCCATTCGTGTTTACACGTCCACACACACTTCTTGAATTCAGAGTCTAGAGTTTGTATTTGTTTTAAGACAACCATACACAAATATACTAGACCTGTAACTATACTACACTAAAAATAAGTTATTTTTCGGTGTTCATGACCTTACAGATAAAAACAACGCCCATACGAATAGATTCTTGGGATTTTCAATCTACGTATCGAACACAACCTACAGAAAGGACTGAAAACTGTGTTTCAAGGACATCAACTATACCAGAGCCACAATACCCAATCCTATCAATGTTACGTGCCTTATGCACGGGAGATATGTCATATACTACAACAACAGAACTCATCGTCCCTTCCCTGCTGGATATTCTACTTACGCCTTTAACGATCTGTGTGAGGTTGAAGTTTATGGTAAGATTTAAAGAACCACACGGAAAAATACAAAGCAGATTTAGAATGTTTTATTAGGTGCACCTTATAGGTTTTTAATGCATAGTTATATAAAGTGTGAACTTTTTGAGAAGTGTCAAAGCTAGTGTTGCAATGTGTGAATATTAGGAAAAAATTTACAAATGAATTCGTTTTTAAGAGTATTTCTTAACTTCTTCTTTTAACTCTATAACAGAAAATGTAATAAACAAATATGTTTATTATTATTTTAAAACATGGATTTTGATTTTATTTGAACTTTGTAAAATCATCGTTAACAACCAACCTTCAGAGGTTTAGATGGTTGTTGTACTAACTATGAACATATCTTTGTATAAATATATATGCGGTCATTTAATTTTCAAAGTTTAAATATTGAACTTTCTTTTCTTAATGGGAGTTTATGGCTAAAAATTGTACCTGAAATTTGTAAGAAGATTGAATAGGTAATTTGTTGACAACTTCAATTTCTTTAAAAAACACTTTGATTGTCTAAAATTGTGTATTAAAATCAATGACCTATGTTTGAAAATTTTTTAATGAAATGTCTTCGTCCACGTTCATTGTCATCCTTTTGAAGTATATGTACAGAGAAAGTATAATTTTATTCCAACAAAGAGATGCTTAAAATTTAGGTCAGTTAAAACACACAAAGTTTTAACTCCTTTAAAAAATCTTAAACTTGACATATTATATATTATCATGATGTAATGAAAATTATATAATATAATATAATGAAATATAATATAATATAATATGATATAATGTAAAATAGTATAATATATTAATTGTACTATTAAGATCATTTATATTTAGGAATCATCAGGTTTTAGTATAAAAATAAAAAAATATAACCATAACCATTAAGTCGGTCTAATATGTTGAGTTATATGTTTCAGTTTTTTTCATAGGTTGTCTGAAATTAGGGTATTACGGAGAAAACTGCTCCACACCCTGCCCAGATCACTGCGAGAATGGTGATTGTGACATTGTGGATGGGACCTGCATTAGCTGTGTTCCGGGATATAGAGGATCTATGTGTAACAGAGGTAAACACTACTAACATTTTTTTTTACTGATAAAGGTTCATGTAAGCCTTCGATGTGTTTCTGGCATAGACAAGCCTGCATATACATAAATATCTTTTTCTTTGTTCAATTTCACTTCAAAACTTCTTACTGGTCATCTCGGGAATAATTACAAATATTATAACGATTTCATCACTAATTGTTTGAAATTGTTTGGATAAAAGCTTTTTTGCATTGATTTTAACAGCATGTGAAGGCAAATATGGGATGAATTGCAGTAAAGTCTGTGGCGCTTGCTACGAAAAAGAACAATGTGACTACAAAAATGGTACTTGTCCAAGTGGATGTGAGGACGGGTATAAAGGGAGCCAATGCAAAACTGGTAACGAAAAAATAGTACATTCAGGCTTATGTAGAATGAACATACACATGACGCATGTAGATAAAATTTTATATATAGACTTATTTTATATTCTTACTAAATTTCAAATTATGTTAATCTTTTGTACATTAAGTAAACCGATTTAAAAGCCAAATAAAAAAGCATGCTAATATATGAAGTATTTTAATGGCTGTTAATACTTATGTTTAAAAATGAATTGAATTGAATGAAACATATTGAATATACACATGCATTGAAGAACATAGATCATAAAATATAGGCCAGATGGAATGTATTGCTGTATGTAGCTTAAACATTTTGATCCATTTTCTATGATTCTGATGCCTGTTCAGCAGAGTGGGTAATCGCGAGCACTCACTAAAACGTGTGTCACAAGTATAGGGAGTTTTGAAGATCGCTTGCAAGAACCTGTTCGCCTGAATACGCAAAGCGGTCTCCTTTTGCATATATATTTTTTTTCACTAAACCTCTCTATTGAATTTTCTTTCCTTATTTAGATTTTACACGACGTGTATTCTTTTTTTTAAAAATAAGAATTCCAAATATATGAGGAAAAAGTTAGAAATTTAAATTTCATAGTAAAATAAACAAAAACATGGAAAGGCTGATTTAAGGAAATTAGATGAAATTCTGATTAGCCAACATCTATTTAAAATCTACTCACTTAAAGCTATATCTCATAAACTTTGAGCATTATTTGATAAATTATCGCAATCTGACCCAGTAAATAAAATATGATTCGATGTGATATTGTAATTATTTTTAGTGATAAAAACTGTATATATTTGTTTCATCACTGTCTCCTTAACGTTCATCCAGTTTCAAATTTTTGTCAATGATTCCAGAAATGATACTATGAGATATTGTGTCCGATAAAGCTCGGACTTTTTAGCTCACCTGAGCTGAAAGCTCAAGTGAGCTATTCTGATCACATTTTGTATGTTGTCCGTCCGTTCGTCTGTCAGTCCGTCCGTCCGTCAACTTTTCACATTTTCAACATCTTCTCCAGAACCGCTTGGCCAATTTCAACCAAACTTGGCACAATGCACCCCTGGGCAAAGGAGATTCAAAGTAAAAATTAAGAAACACACCCTTTTACAAGGGAAGATTATTAGGAATTATTGAAAATTTTTGAGAAATCTTTAAAAAATCTCCTTCTCAAGAACCATTTGGCTAGAAAAGCTGAAACTTGTATGAAAGCATCCTCAGGTAGTGTAAATTCAAGGTTGCGAAAAGCATGACCCAATGGGGTAGGGTGGGGCCACAATCGGGGGGGGGGGGAGGTCGAATTTTACATAGGAATATTTAGAGTAAATCTTTAAAAATCTTCTAATCAAGAACCATTTAGCCAGGAAAACTGAAACTTGTGTGGAAGAACCCTAAGATAGTGTAAATTTAAAGTTGGGAAAATCATTACCCCCGGGGGTAGGGTTGGGCCACAATGGGGGTCGAATTTTACATAGGTATATATTGAGAAATCTTTAAAAATCTTCCTCTCAAGAACCATTTAGCCAGGAAAGCTGAAATTTGTGTGGAAGCATTCTCGGGTAGTGTAGATTCAAAATTGTGAAAATTATGACCACTGGGGGTTGGTGGGGTGTCGAATTTTACATAGGAATATATAGAGTAATTGTTTAAAAATCTTCTTCTCAAGAACCATTTGGTTAGGAAAGAATAAACTTATGTTGAAGCATCCTCAGGTAGTGTAGAATCAAAGTTGTGAAAATCATGACTCCTGGGGGTATGATGGAGCAACAATAGGGGGTCAAATTTTTACATAGGAGTATATAGTGAACAGTCTTTTAAAATCGTCTTCTCAGAAACTAATCAACCAGGAAAGCTGTTACTTGTGTGGAAGCATTGTTAGGTTGTGTAAATTCAAGGTTAATCAAATTATGATCCCCAGGAGTAGGATGCGGCCACAACGGGGGAGGGGGGTGCGGGTAAATTTTCACTTAGGAATATCTGTAGAAAAATCTTTTATCTTCTAAAAACAACATTTGCCTAGAACAGCTGTAACTTAAGTGAAAGCAACTTCAGATAGTGTGGAATCAAATTCATAAAAATCAAAATTGTGAGGAGTAGGTTGGGGCCACATTGGGGATCTAGTTGTACAAAGGAAAGCATTTTATTTATTCACAAAAACTGAAATGTTATCATGTATGGTTTTACTGATAAAGCATTTTGACATATTACTGATTCTTTAAGATTGTTTAGACTTTAGCCCCTGGACGATTCTTGGGCCTCACAAGGGGTTCAGGGTGTGTTGTAGGTTTATATCCCGTTTATAAACAATTGTTTAGGATCTTTTTGAGAACTGCAATGCTCAACATTATATGACTATAAAATCATCTGGGACTGGATCATAAACACAAGAATATGGGGGTGGGGTGTGGACTTTTATTTACACAGGATCTACATGTAACATTCCACATTGTCCACATATTTTTATTATGAATCCATTAAGCAGATTTTATCATGACTATTGTTGCTCAGGTGAGCAATGTGGCCCATGAGCCTTTTGTTTGAAGTTACTAAACGAAGTTTGAAATTGCATTTTTTTACATGTGATGTCAGTTTGCAACAACAACACGTATGGTCCTAATTGCTCTAGGACATGTGGACATTGTGTCTACCTGTACGGAGAAAAATGTAACCACGTGACGGGCCAGTGTCCTCGTGGATGTGCTTCCGGCTTTCAAGGAGACCTTTGCGTTGAATGTACGTTCATTTCATTAATTCAATTCACGTTAACTTATTCAGTATCCTTTGCGCATGCGTAACATTTTATCCCCAAACCATGTGAAAAACTATGAATATCTACCTGTAAATGTTATTAGCGTATTTCATTTTTTTATTCAGCAAGAGATGAATTTCAGAACAAGACAACGGTTGCATGGCCAACGTATACTGGTATGATTATTTAACAGCATTCATGTAATATAAAATGTAATAACAATATTCCAGCTCCGTTTATTCCAACTAGGAGATGCTTAAAATTTAGTTCAGATAAAACACACAAAGTTTTAACTCCTTTAAAAAAATCTAAACGTTAAAATATTATATATCATCATAATATAATGAAAATTATATAATATAATGAAATATAATATAAAATAATATAATATAATAATTGTACTATAAAGACCATTTATATTTAGGAATCTTCAGATTTTAGGATGACAATCAAACAATATAACCATTAAGTCGGTCTAATACCTTGAGTTATTTGTTGCTGTTTTTTGTTTGTTTTTTATAGGTTGTCTTAAAGTAGGGTATTACGGAGAGAACTGCTCCACACCCTGTCCAGAAAACTGTGAGAATGGAGATTGTGACATTGTGGATGGGACCTGCATTAGCTGTGTTCCGGGATATAGAAGATCTATGTGTAACAAAGGTAAACACTACATTTCTTTTTAATGATAAAGGTTCATATAAGCCTTCGAATCCTTGTAAATAAAATATGATACGATGTGATATTGTCATTTTTTTAAATGATAAGAACTGTATATATTTGTTTCATCACTGTTTCTTTAATGTTCATCCAGTTTCAAATTTGTGTCAATGATTCCAGAAATGATACTATGAGATATTGTGTCCGATAAAGTTCGGATGGTTAGCTCACCTGGGCTGAAAGCTCAAGTGAGCTATTCTGATCACATTTTGTGTGTCGTCCGTCCGTCCGTCTGTCAGTCCTTCCGTCCGTCCGTCGTAAACTTTTCACATTTTCAACATCTTCTCCAGAACCGCTAGGCTTATTTCAACCAAACTTGGCACAATGCACCCTTGGGCAAAGGAGATTCAAAGTAAAAATTAAGAACCACACCCTTTTACAAGGGGAGATTATTAGGAATTATTGAAATTTTTTAAGAAATCTTAAAAAAAATCTCCTTCTCAAGAACCATTTGGCCAGAAAGGCTGAAACTTGTGTGGGAGCATCCTCAGGTAATGTAAATTCAAGGTTGTGAAAAGCATGACCGATGGGGGTAGGATGGGGTCACAATGGGGGGGGGGGGGTCGTATTATACATAAAAATATATAGAGTAAATCTTCAAAAATCTTCTTATCAAGAACATGGGGCCACAATGGGGATGGGGGGGGGGTCGAATTTTACATAGGAATATATAGAGTAAATCTTTAAAAATCTTCTTATCAAGAACCATTTGGCCAGAAAAGCTGAAACTTGTGTGGAAGCATTCTCGGGTAGGGTAAAATCAAAGTTGTGAAAATCATGACCCCTGGGGGTAGGGTGGGGCAACAATGGAGGTGGGGGTCGGATTTTACTAAGGAATATATAGAGAACATATTTGAAAACCTTCTTCTCAGAAACCAATCAGCCACGAAAGCTGAAACTTATGTGGAAGCATTCTCAGTTATTGTAGATTCAAAGTTGTGGAAATCATGACTCCTGGGGGTATGATGGGGCCACAATAGGCGGTCAAATTTTTACATAGGAGTATATAGTGAACAGTCTTTAAAAATCTTCTTCTCAGAAACTAATCAACCAGGAAAGCTGTTACTTGTGTGGAAGCATTGTTAGGTTGTGTAAATTCAAGGTTAATCAAATCATGATTCCCGGGAGTAGGATGCGGCCACAACGGGGGAGGGGGGTGCGGGTAAATTTTCACTTAGGAATATCTGTAGAAAAATCTTTTATCTTCTAAAAACAACATTTGCCTAGAACAGCTGTAACTTAAGTGAAAGCAACTTCAGATAGTGTGGAATCAAATTCATAAAAATCAAAATTGTGAGGAGTAGGTTGGGGCCACATTGGGGATCTAGTTGTACAAAGGAAAGCATTTTATTTATTCACAAAAACTGAAATGTTATCATGTATGGTTTTACTGATAAAGCATTTTGACATATTACTG
Organism: Magallana angulata; assembly: GCF_025612915.1. Classification (NCBI taxonomy): domain Eukaryota; kingdom Metazoa; phylum Mollusca; class Bivalvia; order Ostreida; family Ostreidae; genus Magallana; species Magallana angulata. Next base: position 57,424,257 of record NC_069112.1, read on the forward strand.
ATTCTTTAAGATTGTTTAGACTTTAGCCCCTGGACGATTCTTGGGCCTCACAAGGGGTTCAGGGTGTGTTGTAGGTTTATATCCCGTTTATAAACAATTGTTTAGGATCTTTTTGAGAACTGCAATGCTCAACATTATATGACTATAAAATCATCTGGGACTGGATCATAAACACAAGAATATGGGGGTGGGGTGTGGACTTTTATTTACACAGGATCTACATGTAACATTCCACATTGTCCACATATTTTTATTATGAATCCATTAAGCAGATTTTATCATGACTATTGTTGCTCAGGTGAGCAATGTGGCCCATGAGCCTTTTGTTTGAAGTTACTAAACGAAGTTTGAAATTGCATTTTTTTTACATGTGATGTCAGTTTGCAACAACAACACGTATGGTCCTAATTGCTCTAGGACATGTGGACATTGTGTCTACCTGTACGGAGAAAAATGTAACCACGTGACGGGCCAGTGTCCTCGTGGATGTGCTTCCGGCTTTCAAGGAGACCTTTGCGTTGAATGTACGTTCATTTCATTAATTCAATTCACGTTAACTTATTCAGTATCCTTTGCGCATGCGTAACATTTTATCCCCAAACCATGTGAAAAACTATGAATATCTACCTGTAAATGTTATTAGCGTATTTCATTTTTTTATTCAGCAAGAGATGAATTTCAGAACAAGACAACGGTTGCATGGCCAACGTATACTGGTATGATTATTTAACAGCATTCATGTAATATAAAATGTAATAACAATATTCCAGCTCCGTTTATTCCAACTAGGAGATGCTTAAAATTTAGTTCAGATAAAACACACAAAGTTTTAACTCCTTTAAAAAAATCTAAACGTTAAAATATTATATATCATCATAATATAATGAAAATTATATAATATAATGAAATATAATATAAAATAATATAATATAATAATTGTACTATTAAGACCATTTATATTTAGGAATCTTCAGATTTTAGGATGACAATCAAACAATATAACCATTAAGTCGGTCTAATACCTTGAGTTATTTGTTGCTGTTTTTTGTTTGTTTTTTATAGGTTGTCTTAAAGTAGGGTATTACGGAGAGAACTGCTCCACACCCTGTCCAGAAAACTGTGAGAATGGAGATTGTGACATTGTGGATGGGACCTGCATTAGCTGTGTTCCGGGATATAGAAGATCTATGTGTAACAAAGGTAAACACTACATTTCTTTTTAATGATAAAGGTTCATATAAGCCTTCGAATCCTTGTAAATAAAATATGATACGATGTGATATTGTCATTTTTTTAAATGATAAGAACTGTATATATTTGTTTCATCACTGTTTCTTTAATGTTCATCCAGTTTCAAATTTGTGTCAATGATTCCAGAAATGATACTATGAGATATTGTGTCCGATAAAGTTCGGATGGTTAGCTCACCTGGGCTGAAAGCTCAAGTGAGCTATTCTGATCACATTTTGTGTGTCGTCCGTCCGTCCGTCTGTCAGTCCTTCCGTCCGTCCGTCGTAAACTTTTCACATTTTCAACATCTTCTCCAGAACCGCTAGGCTTATTTCAACCAAACTTGGCACAATGCACCCTTGGGCAAAGGAGATTCAAAGTAAAAATTAAGAACCACACCCTTTTACAAGGGGAGATTATTAGGAATTATTGAAATTTTTTAAGAAATCTTAAAAAAAATCTCCTTCTCAAGAACCATTTGGCCAGAAAGGCTGAAACTTGTGTGGGAGCATCCTCAGGTAATGTAAATTCAAGGTTGTGAAAAGCATGACCGATGGGGGTAGGATGGGGTCACAATGGGGGGGGGGGTCGTATTATACATAAAAATATATAGAGTAAATCTTCAAAAATCTTCTTATCAAGAACATGGGGCCACAATGGGGATGGGGGGGGGGTCGAATTTTACATAGGAATATATAGAGTAAATCTTTAAAAATCTTCTTATCAAGAACCATTTGGCCAGAAAAGCTGAAACTTGTGTGGAAGCATTCTCGGGTAGGGTAAAATCAAAGTTGTGAAAATCATGACCCCTGGGGGTAGGGTGGGGCAACAATGGAGGTGGGGGTCGGATTTTACTAAGGAATATATAGAGAACATATTTGAAAACCTTCTTCTCAGAAACCAATCAGCCACGAAAGCTGAAACTTATGTGGAAGCATTCTCAGTTATTGTAGATTCAAAGTTGTGGAAATCATGACTCCTGGGGGTATGATGGGGCCACAATAGGCGGTCAAATTTTTACATAGGAGTATATAGTGAACAGTCTTTAAAAATCTTCTTCTCAGAAACTAATCAACCAGGAAAGCTGTTACTTGTGTGGAAGCATTGTTAGGTTGTGTAAATTCAAGGTTAATCAAATCATGATTCCCGGGAGTAGGATGCGGCCACAACGGGGGAGGGGGGTGCGGGTAAATTTTCACTTAGGAATATCTGTAGAAAAATCTTTTATCTTCTAAAAACAACATTTGCCTAGAACAGCTGTAACTTAAGTGAAAGCAACTTCAGATAGTGTGGAATCAAATTCATAAAAATCAAAATTGTGAGGAGTAGGTTGGGGCCACATTGGGGATCTAGTTGTACAAAGGAAAGCATTTTATTTATTCACAAAAACTGAAATGTTATCATGTATGGTTTTACTGATAAAGCATTTTGACATATTACTGATTCTTTAAGATTGTTTAGACTTTAGCCCCTGGACGATTCTTGGGCCTCACAAGGGGTTCAGGGTGTGTTGTAGGTTTATATCCCGTTTATAAACAATTGTTTAGGATCTTTTTGAGAACTGCAATGCTCAACATTATATGACTATAAAATCATCTGGGACTGGATCATAAACACAAGAATATGGGGGTGGGGTGTGGACTTTTATTTACACAGGATCTACATGTAACATTCCACATTGTCCACATATTTTTATTATGAATCCATTAAGCAGATTTTATCATGACTATTGTTGCTCAGGTGAGCAATGTGGCCCATGAGCCTTTTGTTTGAAGTTACTAAACGAAGTTTGAAATTGCATTTTTTTTACATGTGATGTCAGTTTGCAACAACAACACGTATGGTCCTAATTGCTCTAGGACATGTGGACATTGTGTCTACCTGTACGGAGAAAAATGTAACCACGTGACGGGCCAGTGTCCTCGTGGATGTGCTTCCGGCTTTCAAGGAGACCTTTGCGTTGAATGTACGTTCATTTCATTAATTCAATTCACGTTAACTTATTCAGTATCCTTTGCGCATGCGTAACATTTTATCCCCCAAACCATGTGAAAAACTATGAATATCTACCTGTAAATGTTATTAGCGTATTTCATTTTTTTATTCAGCAAGAGATGAATTTCAGAACAAGACAACGGTTGCATGGCCAACGTATACTGGTATGATTATTTAACAGCATTCATGTCATATAAAATGTAATAACAATATTCCAGCTCCGTTTATTCCAACTAGGAGATGCTTAAAATTTAGTTCAGATAAAACACACAAAGTTTTAACTCCTTTAAAAAAATCTAAACGTTAAAATATTATATATCATCATAATATAATGAAAATTATATAATATAATGAAATATAATATAAAATAATATAATATAATAATTGTACTATTAAGACCATTTATATTTAGGAATCTTCAGATTTTAGGATGACAATCAAACAATATAACCATTAAGTCGGTCTAATACCTTGAGTTATTTGTTGCTGTTTTTTGTTTGTTTTTTATAGGTTGTCTTAAAGTAGGGTATTACGGAGAGAACTGCTCCACACCCTGTCCAGAAAACTGTGAGAATGGAGATTGTGACATTGTGGATGGGACCTGCATTAGCTGTGTTCCGGGATATAGAAGATCTATGTGTAACAAAGGTAAACACTACATTTCTTTTTAATGATAAAGGTTCATATAAGCCTTCGAATCCTTGTAAATAAAATATGATACGATGTGATATTGTCATTTTTTTAAATGATAAGAACTGTATATATTTGTTTCATCACTGTTTCTTTAATGTTCATCCAGTTTCAAATTTGTGTCAATGATTCCAGAAATGATACTATGAGATATTGTGTCCGATAAAGTTCGGATGGTTAGCTCACCTGGGCTGAAAGCTCAAGTGAGCTATTCTGATCACATTTTGTGTGTCGTCCGTCCGTCCGTCTGTCAGTCCTTCCGTCCGTCCGTCGTAAACTTTTCACATTTTCAACATCTTCTCCAGAACCGCTAGGCTTATTTCAACCAAACTTGGCACAATGCACCCTTGGGCAAAGGAGATTCAAAGTAAAAATTAAGAACCACACCCTTTTACAAGGGGAGATTATTAGGAATTATTGAAATTTTTTAAGAAATCTTAAAAAAAATCTCCTTCTCAAGAACCATTTGGCCAGAAAGGCTGAAACTTGTGTGGGAGCATCCTCAGGTAATGTAAATTCAAGGTTGTGAAAAGCATGACCGATGGGGGTAGGATGGGGTCACAATGGGGGGGGGGGGGGTCGTATTATACATAAAAATATATAGAGTAAATCTTCAAAAATCTTCTTATCAAGAACATGGGGCCACAATGGGGATGGGGGGGGGGTCGAATTTTACATAGGAATATATAGAGTAAATCTTTAAAAATCTTCTTATCAAGAACCATTTGGCCAGAAAAGCTGAAACTTGTGTGGAAGCATTCTCGGGTAGGGTAAAATCAAAGTTGTGAAAATCATGACCCCTGGGGGTAGGGTGGGGCAACAATGGAGGTGGGGGTCGGATTTTACTAAGGAATATATAGAGAACATATTTGAAAACCTTCTTCTCAGAAACCAATCAGCCACGAAAGCTGAAACTTATGTGGAAGCATTCTCAGTTATTGTAGATTCAAAGTTGTGGAAATCATGACTCCTGGGGGTATGATGGGGCCACAATAGGCGGTCAAATTTTTACATAGGAGTATATAGTGAACAGTCTTTAAAAATCTTCTTCTCAGAAACTAATCAACCAGGAAAGCTGTTACTTGTGTGGAAGCATTGTTAGGTTGTGTAAATTCAAGGTTAATCAAATCATGATTCCCGGGAGTAGGATGCGGCCACAACGGGGGAGGGGGGTGCGGGTAAATTTTCACTTAGGAATATCTGTAGAAAAATCTTTTATCTTCTAAAAACAACATTTGCCTAGAACAGCTGTAACTTAAGTGAAAGCAACTTCAGATAGTGTGGAATCAAATTCATAAAAATCAAAATTGTGAGGAGTAGGTTGGGGCCACATTGGGGATCTAGTTGTACAAAGGAAAGCATTTTATTTATTCACAAAAACTGAAATGTTATCATGTATGGTTTTACTGATAAAGCATTTTGACATATTACTGATTCTTTAAGATTGTTTAGACTTTAGCCCCTGGACGATTCTTGGGCCTCACAAGGGGTTCAGGGTGTGTTGTAGGTTTATATCCCGTTTATAAACAATTGTTTAGGATCTTTTTGAGAACTGCAATGCTCAACATTATATGACTATAAAATCATCTGGGACTGGATCATAAACACAAGAATATGGGGGTGGGGTGTGGACTTTTATTTACACAGGATCTACATGTAACATTCCACATTGTCCACATATTTTTATTATGAATCCATTAAGCAGATTTTATCATGACTATTGTTGCTCAGGTGAGCAATGTGGCCCATGAGCCTTTTGTTTGAAGTTACTAAACGAAGTTTGAAATTGCATTTTTTTTACATGTGATGTCAGTTTGCAACAACAACACGTATGGTCCTAATTGCTCTAGGACATGTGGACATTGTGTCTACCTGTACGGAGAAAAATGTAACCACGTGACGGGCCAGTGTCCTCGTGGATGTGCTTCCGGCTTTCAAGGAGACCTTTGCGTTGAATGTACGTTCATTTCATTAATTCAATTCACGTTAACTTATTCAGTATCCTTTGCGCATGCGTAACATTTTATCCCCAAACCATGTGAAAAACTATGAATATCTACCTGTAAATGTTATTAGCGTATTTCATTTTTTTATTCAGCAAGAGATGAATTTCAGAACAAGACAACGGTTGCATGGCCAACGTATACTGGTATGATTATTTAACAGCATTCATGTAATATAAAATGTAATAACAATATTCCAGCTCCGTTTATTCCAACTAGGAGATGCTTAAAATTTAGTTCAGATAAAACACACAAAGTTTTAACTCCTTTAAAAAAATCTAAACGTTAAAATATTATATATCATCATAATATAATGAAAATTATATAATATAATGAAATATAATATAAAATAATATAATATAATAATTGTACTATTAAGACCATTTATATTTAGGAATCTTCAGATTTTAGGATGACAATCAAACAATATAACCATTAAGTCGGTCTAATACCTTGAGTTATTTGTTGCTGTTTTTTGTTTGTTTTTTATAGGTTGTCTTAAAGTAGGGTATTACGGAGAGAACTGCTCCACACCCTGTCCAGAAAACTGTGAGAATGGAGATTGTGACATTGTGGATGGGACCTGCATTAGCTGTGTTCCGGGATATAGAAGATCTATGTGTAACAAAGGTAAACACTACATTTCTTTTTAATGATAAAGGTTCATATAAGCCTTCGAATCCTTGTAAATAAAATATGATACGATGTGATATTGTCATTTTTTTAAATGATAAGAACTGTATATATTTGTTTCATCACTGTTTCTTTAATGTTCATCCAGTTTCAAATTTGTGTCAATGATTCCAGAAATGATACTATGAGATATTGTGTCCGATAAAGTTCGGATGGTTAGCTCACCTGGGCTGAAAGCTCAAGTGAGCTATTCTGATCACATTTTGTGTGTCGTCCGTCCGTCCGTCTGTCAGTCCTTCCGTCCGTCCGTCGTAAACTTTTCACATTTTCAACATCTTCTCCAGAACCGCTAGGCTTATTTCAACCAAACTTGGCACAATGCACCCTTGGGCAAAGGAGATTCAAAGTAAAAATTAAGAACCACACCCTTTTACAAGGGGAGATTATTAGGAATTATTGAAATTTTTTAAGAAATCTTAAAAAAAATCTCCTTCTCAAGAACCATTTGGCCAGAAAGGCTGAAACTTGTGTGGGAGCATCCTCAGGTAATGTAAATTCAAGGTTGTGAAAAGCATGACCGATGGGGGTAGGATGGGGTCACAATGGGGGGGGGGTCGTATTATACATAAAAATATATAGAGTAAATCTTCAAAAATCTTCTTATCAAGAACATGGGGCCACAATGGGGATGGGGGGGGGGTCGAATTTTACATAGGAATATATAGAGTAAATCTTTAAAAATCTTCTTATCAAGAACCATTTGGCCAGAAAAGCTGAAACTTGTGTGGAAGCATTCTCGGGTAGGGTAAAATCAAAGTTGTGAAAATCATGACCCCTGGGGGTAGGGTGGGGCAACAATGGAGGTGGGGGTCGGATTTTACTAAGGAATATATAGAGAACATATTTGAAAACCTTCTTCTCAGAAACCAATCAGCCACGAAAGCTGAAACTTATGTGGAAGCATTCTCAGTTATTGTAGATTCAAAGTTGTGGAAATCATGACTCCTGGGGGTATGATGGGGCCACAATAGGCGGTCAAATTTTTACATAGGAGTATATAGTGAACAGTCTTTAAAAATCTTCTTCTCAGAAACTAATCAACCAGGAAAGCTGTTACTTGTGTGGAAGCATTGTTAGGTTGTGTAAATTCAAGGTTAATCAAATCATGATTCCCGGGAGTAGGATGCGGCCACAACGGGGGAGGGGGGTGCGGGTAAATTTTCACTTAGGAATATCTGTAGAAAAATCTTTTATCTTCTAAAAACAACATTTGCCTAGAACAGCTGTAACTTAAGTGAAAGCAACTTCAGATAGTGTGGAATCAAATTCATAAAAATCAAAATTGTGAGGAGTAGGTTGGGGCCACATTGGGGATCTAGTTGTACAAAGGAAAGCATTTTATTTATTCACAAAAACTGAAATGTTATCATGTATGGTTTTACTGATAAAGCATTTTGACATATTACTGATTCTTTAAGATTGTTTAGACTTTAGCCCCTGGACGATTCTTGGGCCTCACAAGGGGTTCAGGGTGTGTTGTAGGTTTATATCCCGTTTATAAACAATTGTTTAGGATCTTTTTGAGAACTGCAATGCTCAACATTATATGACTATAAAATCATCTGGGACTGGATCATAAACACAAGAATATGGGGGTGGGGTGTGGACTTTTATTTACACAGGATCTACATGTAACATTCCACATTGTCCACATATTTTTATTATGAATCCATTAAGCAGATTTTATCATGACTATTGTTGCTCAGGTGAGCAATGTGGCCCATGAGCTTTTTGTTTGAAGTTACTAAACGAAGTTTGAAATTGCATTTTTTTACATGTGATGTCAGTTTGCAACAACAACACGTATGGTCCTAATTACTCTAGGACATGTGGACATTGTGTCTACCTGTACGGAGAAAAATGTAACCACGTGACGGGCCAGTGTCCTCGTGGATGTGCTTCCGGCTTTCAAGGAGACCTTTGCGTTGAATGTACGTTCATTTCATTAATTCAATTCACGTTAACTTATTCAGTATCCTTTGCGCATGCGTAACATTTTATCCCCAAACCATGTGAAAAACTATGAATATCTACCTGTAAATGTTATTAGCGTATTTCATTTTTTTATTCAGCAAGAGATGAATTTCAGAACAAGACAACGGTTGCATGGCCAACGTATACTGGTATGATTATTTAACAGCATTCATGTAATATAAAATGTAATAACAATATTCCAGCTCCGTTTATTCCAACTAGGAGATGCTTAAAATTTAGTTCAGATAAAACACACAAAGTTTTAACTCCTTTAAAAAAATCTAAACGTTAAAATATTATATATCATCATAATATAATGAAAATTATATAATATAATGAAATATAATATAAAATAATATAATATAATAATTGTACTATTAAGACCATTTATATTTAGGAATCTTCAGATTTTAGGATGACAATCAAACAATATAACCATTAAGTCGGTCTAATACCTTGAGTTATTTGTTGCTGTTTTTTGTTTGTTTTTTATAGGTTGTCTTAAAGTAGGGTATTACGGAGAGAACTGCTCCACACCCTGTCCAGAAAACTGTGAGAATGGAGATTGTGACATTGTGGATGGGACCTGCATTAGCTGTGTTCCGGGATATAGAAGATCTATGTGTAACAAAGGTAAACACTACATTTCTTTTTAATGATAAAGGTTCATATAAGCCTTCGAATCCTTGTAAATAAAATATGATACGATGTGATATTGTCATTTTTTTAAATGATAAGAACTGTATATATTTGTTTCATCACTGTTTCTTTAATGTTCATCCAGTTTCAAATTTGTGTCAATGATTCCAGAAATGATACTATGAGATATTGTGTCCGATAAAGTTCGGATGGTTAGCTCACCTGGGCTGAAAGCTCAAGTGAGCTATTCTGATCACATTTTGTGTGTCGTCCGTCCGTCCGTCTGTCAGTCCTTCCGTCCGTCCGTCGTAAACTTTTCACATTTTCAACATCTTCTCCAGAACCGCTAGGCTTATTTCAACCAAACTTGGCACAATGCACCCTTGGGCAAAGGAGATTCAAAGTAAAAATTAAGAACCACACCCTTTTACAAGGGGAGATTATTAGGAATTATTGAAATTTTTTAAGAAATCTTAAAAAAAATCTCCTTCTCAAGAACCATTTGGCCAGAAAGGCTGAAACTTGTGTGGGAGCATCCTCAGGTAATGTAAATTCAAGGTTGTGAAAAGCATGACCGATGGGGGTAGGATGGGGTCACAATGGGGGGGGGGGTCGTATTATACATAAAAATATATAGAGTAAATCTTCAAAAATCTTCTTATCAAGAACATGGGGCCACAATGGGGATGGGGGGGGGGTCGAATTTTACATAGGAATATATAGAGTAAATCTTTAAAAATCTTCTTATCAAGAACCATTTGGCCAGAAAAGCTGAAACTTGTGTGGAAGCATTCTCGGGTAGGGTAAAATCAAAGTTGTGAAAATCATGACCCCTGGGGGTAGGGTGGGGCAACAATGGAGGTGGGGGTCGGATTTTACTAAGGAATATATAGAGAACATATTTGAAAACCTTCTTCTCAGAAACCAATCAGCCACGAAAGCTGAAACTTATGTGGAAGCATTCTCAGTTATTGTAGATTCAAAGTTGTGGAAATCATGACTCCTGGGGGTATGATGGGGCCACAATAGGCGGTCAAATTTTTACATAGGAGTATATAGTGAACAGTCTTTAAAAATCTTCTTCTCAGAAACTAATCAACCAGGAAAGCTGTTACTTGTGTGGAAGCATTGTTAGGTTGTGTAAATTCAAGGTTAATCAAATCATGATTCCCGGGAGTAGGATGCGGCCACAACGGGGGAGGGGGGTGCGGGTAAATTTTCACTTAGGAATATCTGTAGAAAAATCTTTTATCTTCTAAAAACAACATTTGCCTAGAACAGCTGTAACTTAAGTGAAAGCAACTTCAGATAGTGTGGAATCAAATTCATAAAAATCAAAATTGTGAGGAGTAGGTTGGGGCCACATTGGGGATCTAGTTGTACAAAGGAAAGCATTTTATTTATTCACAAAAACTGAAATGTTATCATGTATGGTTTTACTGATAAAGCATTTTGACATATTACTGATTCTTTAAGATTGTTTAGACTTTAGCCCCTGGACGATTCTTGGGCCTCACAAGGGGTTCAGGGTGTGTTGTAGGTTTATATCCCGTTTATAAACAATTGTTTAGGATCTTTTTGAGAACTGCAATGCTCAACATTATATGACTATAAAATCATCTGGGACTGGATCATAAACACAAGAATATGGGGGTGGGGTGTGGACTTTTATTTACACAGGATCTACATGTAACATTCCACATTGTCCACATATTTTTATTATGAATCCATTAAGCAGATTTTATCATGACTATTGTTGCTCAGGTGAGCAATGTGGCCCATGAGCCTTTTGTTTGAAGTTACTAAACGAAGTTTGAAATTGCATTTTTTTTACATGTGATGTCAGTTTGCAACAACAACACGTATGGTCCTAATTGCTCTAGGACATGTGGACATTGTGTCTACCTGTACGGAGAAAAATGTAACCACGTGACGGGCCAGTGTCCTCGTGGATGTGCTTCCGGCTTTCAAGGAGACCTTTGCGTTGAATGTACGTTCATTTCATTAATTCAATTCACGTTAACTTATTCAGTATCCTTTGCGCATGCGTAACATTTTATCCCCCAAACCATGTGAAAAACTATGAATATCTACCTGTAAATGTTATTAGCGTATTTCATTTTTTTATTCAGCAAGAGATGAATTTCAGAACAAGACAACGGTTGCATGGCCAACGTATACTGGTATGATTATTTAACAGCATTCATGTCATATAAAATGTAATAACAATATTCCAGCTCCGTTTATTCCAACTAGGAGATGCTTAAAATTTAGTTCAGATAAAACACACAAAGTTTTAACTCCTTTAAAAAAATCTAAACGTTAAAATATTATATATCATCATAATATAATGAAAATTATATAATATAATGAAATATAATATAAAATAATATAATATAATAATTGTACTATTAAGACCATTTATATTTAGGAATCTTCAGATTTTAGGATGACAATCAAACAATATAACCATTAAGTCGGTCTAATACCTTGAGTTATTTGTTGCTGTTTTTTGTTTGTTTTTTATAGGTTGTCTTAAAGTAGGGTATTACGGAGAGAACTGCTCCACACCCTGTCCAGAAAACTGTGAGAATGGAGATTGTGACATTGTGGATGGGACCTGCATTAGCTGTGTTCCGGGATATAGAGGATCTATGTGTAACAAAGGTAAACACTACATTTCTTTTTAATGATAAAGGTTCATATAAGCCTTCGAATCCTTGTAAATAAAATATGATACGATGTGATATTGTCATTTTTTTAAATGATAAGAACTGTATATATTTGTTTCATCACTGTTTCTTTAATGTTCATCCAGTTTCAAATTTGTGTCAATGATTCCAGAAATGATACTATGAGATATTGTTTCCGATAAAGTTCGGATGGTTAGCTCACCTGGGCTGAAAGCTCAAGTGAGCTATTCTGATCACATTTTATGTGTCGTCCGTCCGTCCGTCTGTCAGTCCTTCCGTCCGTCCGTCGTAAACTTTTCACATTTTCAACATCTTCTCCAGAACCGCTAGGCTTATTTCAACCAAACTTGGCACAATGCACCCTTGGGCAAAGGAGATTCAAAGTAAAAATTAAGAACCACACCCTTTTACAAGGGGAGATTATTAGGAATTATTGAAATTTTTTAAGAAATCTTAAAAAAATCTCCTTCTCAAGAACCATTTGGCCAGAAAGGCTGAAACTTGTGTGGGAGCATCCTCAGGTAATGTAAATTCAAGGTTGTGAAAAGCATGACCGATGGGGGTAGGATGGGGTCACAATGGGGGGGGGTCGTATTATACATAAAAATATATAGAGTAAATCTTCAAAAATCTTCTTATCAAGAACATGGGGCCACAATGGGGATGGGGGGGGGGGTCGAATTTTACATAGGAATATATAGAGTAAATCTTTAAAAATCTTCTTATCAAGAACCATTTGGCCAGAAAAAGCTGAAACTTGTGTGGAAGCATTCTCGGGTAGGGTAAAATCAAAGTTGTGAAAATCATGACCCCTGGGGGTAGGGTGGGGCAACAATGGAGGTGGGGGTCGGATTTTACTAAGGAATATATAGAGAACATATTTGAAAACCTTCTTCTCAGAAACCAATCAGCCACGAAAGCTGAAACTTATGTGGAAGCATTCTCAGTTATTGTAGATTCAAAGTTGTGGAAATCATGACTCCTGGGGGTATGATGGGGCCACAATAGGCGGTCAAATTTTTACATAGGAGTATATAGTGAACAGTCTTTAAAAATCTTCTTCTCAGAAACTAATCAACCAGGAAAGCTGTTACTTGTGTGGAAGCATTGTTAGGTTGTGTAAATTCAAGGTTAATCAAATCATGATTCCCGGGAGTAGGATGCGGCCACAACGGGGGGGGGGGGGACCGGGTAAATTTTCACTTAGGAATATCTGTAGAAAAATCTTAAAATCTTCTAAAAAAAAACATTTTCCTAGAACAGCTGTAACTTAAGTGAAAGCAACTTCAGATAGTGTGGAATCAAATTCATAAAAATCAAAATTTTGAGGAGTAAGTTGGGGCCACATTGGAGATCTAGTTGTACAAAGGAAAGCATTTTTTTTATTCACGAAAACTGAAACGTTATCATGTATGGGTTTACTTATAAGCAAGCATTGCTGATTCTTTAAGATTGTTTAGACTTTAGCCCCTGGATGATTCTTGGGCCTCACAAGGGGTTCAGGGTGTATTGTAGGTTTATATCCCGTTTATAAACAATTGTTAAGGATCTTTTTGAGAACTGCAATGCTCAGCATTATGCGACTATAAAATCATCTGGGACTGGATCATAAACACAAAAATATGGGGGTGGGGTGTGGACTTTTATTTACACAGGATCTACATGTAACATTCCACATTATCCACATATTTTTATTATGAATCCATGAAGCGGATTTTATCATGTCTGTTGTTGCTCAGGTGAGCGATGTGGCCCATGAGCTTTTTGTTTGAAGTTACTAAACGAAGTTTGAAATTGCATTTTTTTACATGTGATGTCAGTTTGCAACAACAACACGTATGGTCCTAATTACTCTAGGACATGTGGACATTGTGTCTACCTGTACGGAGAAAAATGTAACCACGTGACGGGTCAGTGTCCTCGTGGATGTGCTTCCGGCTTTCAAGGAGACCTTTGCGTTGAATGTACGTTCATTTCATAAATTCAATTCACGTTAACTTATTCAGTATCCTTTGCGCATGCGTAACATGTTATCTCCAAACCATGTGAAAAACTATGAATATCTACCTGTAAATGTTATTAGCGTATTTCATTTTTTTATTCAGCAAGAGATGAATTCACGAACAAGACAACGGTTGCATGGCCAACGTATACTGGTATGATTATTTAACAGCATTCATGTCATATAAAATATAATAACAATATTCCAGCTCCATTTATTCCAACTACGAGATGCTTAAAATTTAGTTCAGATAAAACACACAAAGTTTTAACTCCTTTAAAAAAATCTTAACGTTAACATATTTTATATCATCATGATGTAATGAAAATTATATAATATAATGAATAATAATATAAGATAATATATTATAATAATTGTACTATTAAGACCATTTATGTTTAGGAATCTTCAGATTTTAGTATGAAAATCAAAAAATATAACCATTAAGTCGGTCTAATTCCTTGAGTTATTTGTTTTGTTTTGTTTTTCATAGGTTGTCTGAAAGTAGGGTATTACGGAGAGAACTGCTCCACACCCTGCCCAGAAAACTGTAAGAATGGAGATTGTGACATTTTGGATGGGACCTGCATTAGCTGTGTACCGGGATATAGAGGATCTATGTGTAACAAAGGTAAACACTACATTTTTTTTTAATGATAAAGGTTCATGTAAGCCTTCGAAGCCTTGTAAATAAAATATGATGCGATGTGATATTGTCATTTTTTTAAGTGATAAGAACTGTAAATATTTGTTTCATCACTGTCTTCTTAATGTACATCCAGTTTCAAATTTTTGTCAATGATTCCAGAAATGATACTATGAGATATTGTGTCCGATAAAGCTCGGATTGTTAGCTCACCTGAGCTGAAAGCTCAAGTTAGCTATTCTGTTCACATTTTGTCTGTCGTCCGTCCGTCCGTCTGCCAGTCCGTCCGTCCGTCGTAATAATTTCAAATTTTCAACATCTTCTCCAGAACCGCTAGGCTTATTTCAACCAAACTTGGCACAATGCACCCTTGGGCAAAGGAGATTCAAATTAAAAATTAAGAACCACACCCTTTTACAAGGGGAGATTATTAGGAATTATTGAAATGTTTTAAGAAATCTTAAAAAATCCCCTTCTCAAGAACCATTTGGCCAGAAAAGCTGAAACTTGTGTGGGAGCATCATCAGGGAATGTAAATTCAAGGTTGTGAAAAGCATGACCCATGGGGGTAGGATGGGGCCACAATGGGGGGGGGAGGGGGGGTCGAATGTTACATAGGAATATATAGAGTAAATCTTTAAAAATCTTCTTATCAAGAACCATTTGGCCAGAAAAGCTGAAACTTGTGTGGACGCATTCTCGGGTAGTGTAGATTCAAAATTGTGTAAATCATGACCCCCGGGGGTAGGGTGGGGCCACAATGGGGGGGGTCGAATTTTACATAGGAATATATAGAGTAAATCTTTAAAAATCTTCTTATCAAGAACCATTTGGCCAGAAAAGCTGAAACTTGTTTGGAAGCATTCTCGGGAAGTGTAGATTCAAAATTGTGTAAATCACGACTCCCGGGGGTAGGGTGGGGCCACAATAGGGGTGTCAAATTTCACATAGAAATATAAGAGTAATTGTTAAAAATCTTCTTCTCAAGAACCATTTGGTCAGAAAAACTGAAACTTATGTGGAAGCATCCTCAGGTAGGGTAGAATCAAAATTGTGAAAATCATGACCCCCGGGGGTAGGGTGGGGCAACAATAAAGGTGGGGGTCGGATTTTACATAGGAATATATAGAGAACATATTTGAAAACCTTTTTCTCAGAAACCAATCAGCCACGAAAGCTGAAACTTATGTGGAAGCATTCTCAGTTATTGTAGATTCAAAGTTGTGAAAATCATGACTCCTGGGGGTATGATGGGGCCACAATAGGGGGTCAAATTTTTACATAGGAGTATATAGTGAACAGTCTTTTAAAATCTTCTTCTCAGAAACTAATCAACCAGGAAAGCTGTTACTTGTGTGGAAGCATTGTTAGGTTGTGTAAATTCAAAATTAATCAAATCAAAATCCCCGGGAGTAGGATGCGGCCACAACGGGGGTGACGGGGGGGGGGTGCGGGTAAATTTTCACTTAGGAATATCTGTAGAAAAATCTTAAAATCTTCTAAAAACAACATTTGCCTAGAACAGCTGTTACTTAAGCGAAAGCAACTTCAGATAGTGTGGAATCAAATTCATAAAAATAAAAATTTTGAGGAGTAGGTTGGGGCCACATTGGGGATCTAGTTGTACAAAGGAAAGCATTTTATTTATTCACAAAAACTGAAATGTTATCATGTATGGTTTTACTGATATGCAAGCATTTTGACATATTGCTGATTCTTTAAAATTGTTTAGACTTTAGCCCCTGGACGATTCTTGGGCCTCGGAAGGGGTTCAGAGTGTGTTGTAGGTTTATATCCCGTTCATAAACAATTGTTTAGGATCTTTTTGAGAACTGCAATGCTCAACATTTTATGACTATAAAATCATCTGGGAATGGATCATAAACACAAGAATATGGGGGTGGGGGTGAACTTTTATTTACACAGGATCTACATGTAACATTCCACATTGTCCACATATTTTTATTATGAATCCATTAAGTGGATTTCATCATGTCTGTTGTTGCTCAGGTGAGCGATGTGGCCCATGAGTTTTTTGTTTGAAGTTACTAAACGAAGTTTGAAATTCCATTTTTTTTACATGTAATGTCAGTTTGCAACAACAACACGTATGGTCCTTATTGCTCTAGGACATGTGGACATTGTGTCTACCTGTACGGAGAAAAATGTAACCACGTGACGGGTCAGTGTCCTCGTGGATATGATTCCGGCTTTCAAGGAGACCTTTGCGTTGAATGTACGTTCATTTCATAAATTCAATTTATGTTAACTTATTCGGTATCCTTTGCGCATGCGTCACATTTTATATCCAAACCATGTGAAAAACTGTGAATATCTACTTGTAAATGTTATTAGCGTATTTCAATTTTTATTCAGCAAGAGATGAATTTAAGAACAAGACAACGGTTGCATGGCCAACGTATAATGGTATGATTATTTAACAGCATTCATGTAATATAAAATGTAATAACAATATTCCAGCTCCATTATTTCTAACTAGGATATGCTTAAAATTTAGTTCACTTAAAACACACAAAGTTTTAAATCCTTTAAAAAAATCTAAACGTTAACATATTATATATCATCATGATGTAATGAAAATAATATAATATAATATAATGAAATATAATATAAGATAATAAATATAATAATTATACTATTAAGACCATTTATATATAGGAATCATCAGTTTTTAGTATGAAAATCAAACAATATAACCATAACCATTAAGTCGGTCTAATACCTTGAGTTATTTGTTTTGTTTTTGTTTTTTATAGATTGTCTGAAAGTAGGGTATAACGGAGAGAACTGCTCCACACCCTGCCCAGAAAACTGTGAAAATGGAGATTGTGACATTGTGGATGGGACCTGCATTAGCTGTGTTCCGGGATATAGAGGATCTATGTGTAACAAAGGTAAACACTACATTTTTTATAATGATAATGGTTCATGTAAGCCTTCGAAGCCTTGTAAATAAAATATGATACGATGTGATATTGTCATTTTTTAAGTCATAAGAGTTTCAAATTTTTGTCAATGATTCCAGAAATGATACAATGAGATATTATGTCCGATAAAGCTCGGATTGTTAGCTCACCTGAGCTGAGAGCTCAAGTGAGCTTTTCTGATCATATTTTGTCTGTCGTCCGTCCGTCCGTTTGTCAGTCCGTCCGTCCGTCCATCCGTCCGTCCGTCTGTCAGTCCGTCCGTCCGACCGTCTGTCGTAAACTTTTCACACTTTCAACATCTTCTCCAGAACTGCTAGGCTAATTTCAACCAAACTTGGCACAACGCACCCTTGGGCAAAGGAGATTCGAAGTAAAAATTAAGAACCACAACCTTTTACAAGGGGAGATATTTAGGAATTATTGAATTTTTTTAAGAAATCTTAAAAAAAATCTCCTCCTCAGGAACCTTTTTGCCAGAAAAGCTGAAACTTGTGTGGGAATATTCCTCAGGTAGAGTAATGTCAAGGTTGTGAAAAGCATGACCCTTGGGGGTAGGGTGGAACCACAATGGGGGGTCGAATTTTACATAGGAATATATCAAGTAAATCTTTAAAACTCTTCTTATCAAGAACCATTTGGCCAGGAAAACTGAAATTGTGTGAAGGCATCCTCAGATAGTGTAGATTCAAAGTTGTGAAAATCATTACCTATGGGGGTAGGGTGGGGCCACAATGGGGTGTCGAATTTTACATAGGTATGTATATAGTAAATCTTTAAAAAACTTCCTCTCAAGAACCATTTAGCCAGAAAAGTTGAAACTTGAGTGGAAGCATTCTCGGGTAGTGTAGATTCAAAATTGTGTAAATTATGACCCCCAGGGGTAGGGTGGGGCCACAATAGGGTTGTCGAATTTCACATAGGAATATATAGAGTAATTGTTTAAAAATCTTCTTCTCAAGAACCATAAGGTCAGAAAAGCTGAAATTTTTTTGGAAGCATCCTCAGGAAGGGTAGATTCAAAATTGTGAAAATCATGACCCCCAGGGGTAGGGTGGGGCAACAACGGGGTGGGGGGGGGGTCGGATTTTACATAGGAATATATAGAGAAAATGTTTGAAAACCTTCTTCTCAGAAACCAATCAGCCACGGAAGCTGTTACATGTGTGGAAGCATTCTCAGTTATTGTTGATTCAAAGTTGTGAAAATCATGACTCCTGGGGGTATGAATGGGCCACAATAGGGGGTCAAATTTTTTACACAGGAGTATATAGTGAACAGTCTTTCAAAATCTTCTTCTCAGAAACTAATCAACCAGGAAAGCTTTTACTTGTGTGGAAGCATTGTCAGGTTGTGTAGATTCAAGTTTCTTCAAATCATGATACCCGGGGGTAGGATGGGGTCACAAAGGGGCAAATTTCTACGTAGGATTATCTGAAGAAAAATCTTAAAATCTTCAAAAAAAAAACTATTTCCCTAGAACAGCTGTAACTTAAGTGAAAGCAACTTCAGATAGTGTGGATTCAAATTCGTAAAAATCAAAATTTTGAGGAGTAGGTTGGGGCCACATTGGATTTTATCATGCTTAATGTTGCTCAGGTTAGCGATGTTCCCCATGAGCCTTCTGTTTGAAGTTAGTAAACGAGGCTTGAAATTACAATCTTTTTTTACATGTAATGTCAGTTTGCAACAGCAACACGTATGGTCCTAATTGCTCTAGGACATGTGGACATTGTCTCTACCTGTACGGAGAAAAATGTAACCATGTGACCGGTCAGTGTCCTCGTGGATGT
Source organism: Magallana angulata (assembly GCF_025612915.1). Taxonomy (NCBI): domain Eukaryota; kingdom Metazoa; phylum Mollusca; class Bivalvia; order Ostreida; family Ostreidae; genus Magallana; species Magallana angulata. The sequence continues at coordinate 57,443,560 of NC_069112.1, forward strand.
GCTTCCGGCTTTCAAGGAGACATTTGTGTTGAATGTACGTCCATTTCATAAATTTAATTTATGTTAACTTATTCAGTATCCTTTGTGCATGCGTCACATTTTATCTCCAAACCATGTGAGAAACTATGAATATCTACCTGTAAATGTTATTAGCGTATTTCATTTTTTTATTCAGCAAGAGATGAATTTAAGAACAAGACAACGGTTGCATGGCCAACGTATAATGGTATGATTATTTAACAGCATTCATGTAATATAGAATGTAATAACTATATTCCAACTCGGAAAGTAAATCCATTTGCTCAATTTGTTTTAGTTTTGTTCATATGAAATCAAATCAAAATGTAACATCATTGCGTTGATTAAAGTTTGCTAGCTCGAAATTACTAAAATAATTAAGAAAAATCCAACAAAATATGTAATAGATTTTAAAATATAAAAGAATGTGATGAAAACAATGTAACGTAAAATTTCCCTTCTTTTTATTTTTTAAATATATACATAATGTAGACATTTTTATGTATAAATATTTATATATATAAACATGTATTAATATACATATTCTAAGACAACCAGTTAGATACTTTTAAATGTCTTCTCACTGAAAACTTATTCATTTATTTGTAGCATTAATATAAAAAATTAAGGAATTATACAAGATGTCTGTACGCTAATTATTGAAGTTTTTGAAGTTTTTGTATATTTGTTTACTTTTGTGATTGATAATGATTAAAAAATGAATTCACAATGTATTTTAAAAAGCATTCAGGGCAGTTATCTAAAACACCGTAAGGTTATCATTAATTTTACAAGAGTATTTCAAATATTGGTTAAAAACGAGAAATTTGTTATCGATACGAACAACCGAAAATAATAAACATTACATATGGTAAAAAAAAAACCATGTATACATAATACGTGTAATATATAACATAACCCAATATTGAATTCTAAAATATGTGTACTAGTTCCTCGTAACTTAGCCAGGAACTAATCAGTAAAAACAATTTAATCTTAAAATGTCAATAAAAAAAAATTGCAAATTAACAAACAAATACACAAAAACAATTTGAATAAGACGAACAAAAAATAGGAAATATCGTTAAACCATTTCATATGTACATGCAACTGTATTGATAAGAGAAAATTATATATTATGGTACTTTTTTGCAGCACACGGTCCATCCGTTTCGCAATCTACAGTTCAAGTTCCTGTTTATTCCATCGTCACCGTTGTCGTATTATTTTCAGGCAGTGCTATTCTAAACCTGATTTTCATGTAGGTTATATACTTAATCGGATCTTGTTTTACTTACGGAGGCTCGTTGGCCAACGTTTCAACCTTCAGATCTAGCAAACACTTTCAGATATTATTTGTTGAGCAATAGACTGTTATTCAGAAAAGAAAAAAATCCATAAAATTTTATTTTGAATTTGGATACTTTCCCAAATGTTTATATAGAGATCTTCTTACATTAGATATCAATACAGTTTAAACATGGTCACTATCTTAGAGATCCCTCTTAATAGTGTTCCTGTTTATTTGTAACATTTGGAAATACCGTATGTCAATATTACAAGTATTACTTACCTTTCAGATCCAGAAAGGCCATTTTAAGATGTCGCAATCGAGACGAAAAGGTGGACGAATCTGTCGAAAAGTCGTATACATATGTCGACAGTATTTATGTTCCTGAAAACGGATGTGCCGCTCACCAAGAACTGGAGCATTTTGACAAAAATGAAAACGATTATATATATACTTATGTAGAATAGAACTGGAATTATACGGAATCTATGCTGCTATTATGAAGACAAGGTGCTTTTAAGAATATTTGTTATGTGACAATTCAAATACACTTGTTTAGAGCAATTGTTCAAAATATATTTTTTTAAAATTTTACTTAGACAAGGCCAAAAGAACGTTTAACTAATTCTGTTATAATGTTAGTCAAAGTGCTGAAAAGCGCTAACCCAGCTTGGCTACAAATGACATTTACTTTGTGCAGGCTAAGTAAGAAATGAGACATTCATTGAAATTGTTGCACATTTCAAATTTAAATCAGTTGAAACTTTTTAAGGCCAGGAGGGTCAATGTGGCGTTGTATATGTACTCATCAATATTTTTCCCTATTCAATTTATGTTTGATTAAGAAAAGAGAGTTTATGTTCTCTCTTTTTTAAATATACATTATGATTTATTATCTACACTATAGTTAATGCAAATTAAGGTTAAACACGACTTGTAAATAGTGTAAGCCTTCTGTCTTACAGGATCCTATTGAGGGTCAGCTCAAGCTTATGAATGACAAGTCCAGTATTTCTTTCTCAAGCGGTTTTATTAAGCGTGATCGTATAGTTAAGATTACAACAATCTAAAGCAGCCCAAATCAGGAGTCTGCACAATCTCATTTCATATGGGTATATATAAGGTTTTACTTATGATGAACAGTTTTGACTAGTTCGGCCCATATACGACGATCATGAGTGAACATTTAGTGTTCAAAATTAAGATTAATATTTTATTTCTAAATAAAGTAACAAAACCGTCAAAACTGCCAATCAAAGAGTCTGGATGCAGGATGTGAGTCGCCGAGTCCTGGGTCTCGGAGTCCCCCACCTAGTATGAGGCATCACTTACTCATAATACGTTCATTCATACACGGCACAAAAGGTTACAAAGGTTAATATATAGAATACACAATACATGACTCAATATAGAATACTAGAGCATTCGTTGCAGACACATAATCGCCAAATAGGTCACATGTTGTTAAACTCTCAATTTGGATATTATTCTGCCCGTATTATGACCTGGTTTCATAACATCATTTAGGAATACTACGCATTGCTACAAGAGTCACAGAGTTCATTCTGTCAATTATCATTAACACCATTCAGTGCGCAGCATCTAGGTACACATAAATATCATAGTGACCATTATGTAATACTAGCAATTCAAGGTCATAGCATGGCTATCTGTTTACAATAGACAATTGCCTTAAACATGGCATACAAAAGCCTTTGATTTAAGTTCACTTGATTTCACACCTGTTTCTTGTGTGCAACGTGTAAAAAACATTTGTTTGTAACTGTTTCTATTAAGAAAGAGGATTTTCTACTCGTGTCCTCTTTTTTTCAGTGCAAAATGAAAAATGAACACAGTGCAATAACAGAAATGAACATGAATTTTATTCATTTTGTTCTTTGAACACAATATAAATTGGTGAACCCACCATCTTTTTTACACAAAAGCACATTTTACAGTATCTTTAAACCTTTATATTCCACAATTATAGTCAAAATATTGGTGATTCCACCAATTTCATTCATCGGTTATTTCACTTACGAATAAACTTGGTGGGTCTACCAATAATAATTATTGGCAATTCTGTTATTTTGAACAGCATAAAATATCTCATTCACAGAGGACCCTGGTGGTTCCACCAATTTTATTCTTCAAATATCTCACGAATAAACTTGGTGGGTCCACCAATAATAAGATATTGGCGATTCTATTATTTTGAACAGCATAAAATATCTCATTCACAGAGGACCATGGTGGTTCCACCAAAAATCAAGTGTGAAACTGTCCGTATACAGTTTTGTATTTCATTCAAAAAATTGGTGAACCCACCAAGAAAACAATAAAAGAACATATGACAAATACAAAAACCTTTCAAATGTTTAAAAATCAACAATTCTGCAAAAACTGTTTGGTGATACCACCAATAGTCAAAAAGGTAAATTTTTCTAATATGTCAATATTTTAATAACTACTACACTGAACAAATTTTAAGAACTTATCCAAAATGAAAAATGCTGTCGCTATTTCAATACTTGGTGGATCCACCAATATAAAATTGTGCGAAATGTGAAATGAAACTAGAGTTTCAAATTGGTGGACTCACCAAGAATTTTAAAAGGTTTAATACTGTTTTAAAAATTCGCTGTATTAAATATAGCGTTGGTTGGGCAACCAACAAACATGAAAATTTTAGCTTCTTTACAAGACAAGAAAGTTGGTGAATCCACCAGAAAGATCACATTAACATATTTTTAGTTTTTCGCTGATGCAGATTAGTGGAATAAATTTACCTTGTTAGACTCACTAAAAACAAGCACTTTCACTTTAAATTAACAAATACTTTGTGGATCTAATATGTCAAATAAAAATATAGATTTGTCGGAGTCTGCTCTTTCTGTGAGTCAAAAGTTTTACTTTTTAACGGGAATATCAATGACAGAACACAATTACATTATAAAAGATAAAAGCAAATGTTATCATCACTAACTCCTAGGAGCAACCTATGAGGATTTCCACCGATGGTATGTGTTGTAAATAAACTAGTCACCGTCACTATTCATCATTTCAAGAATTTTGATGATTATTCTCGTAGAAAATCACCGATACCACTCTCCAGTCATATTTTAAAGAGTTCTCGAATTATCGACATACGCCTAAATTGTCTATCCTCCTCGGGACTCTAGATGGAGGTGGTGCCACATGGATTTTATGTGTAAACCAACACAGCGATCTGTAAAAGAATTTCAAAACTAATTACTTTACTGGATAATTATGAAAATGAAAAGAAATCAACAACTTTCTTTTTTATATGATAAACTTTCACAAAGATGATTTTACTTGAATTTGTCAGCTCAAGTACAGAGAAATTGAAAGAAAATATTGTCACATTAAGTCAATGTTGAGGTCATGCGTTGAATTTTAAAATAATCAATTAAATGTTGATATTACGAGCAAAATTGCAAAAAGAAAACTAAGTACTCAGTTTCAGTTTAGGCTAAAAAAAAAATATGTGTGTTACCTATTTCATCAAATTTTAAAATAGGGTAGGTAGATCGGCTTTTTTTTTCTTCATAAAATGAGCTTTAATTTATGTTTTCCCATTTCTAGCATATAATTTTTCTATACATTAAGAAAATGTTATTTACAGTTGGAGCAGTTGTTGATAGTGACAACTGTCACAGAATTAATTAAAAGCTTTCTTAAATGTAAAATTAAATTGAAATGATTACGAAGATTTTATTTTCATGTAAATAAAAAACATAAATATGACAGCCACTATAGATTAACAGAGTATATTACTCATTACCAAAAATATATTATATAGTAGTTATTAGTTCTATTTTCTTGGTCAACTGACATAACAGTAGACATTAATATCGTAACTGTAGGTGTTGAATTCAGAAACAGAGGAAATTCTGGTTGATCAGACGAGAGACTTAGAATTAAATCTTTTAGTAATTATTTAAAAAAATTAATACAAAATTAATGGTTTAAGACTAATTTTAAAAAAATCATTTGCAATTGAAATGCAGCATTTTAAGATCGTATTTATAATGTGAATGATTGTTGCTATAGGCCTATTCAAAGACTTACGATGTCTGCAGTCTCCACACCAACAGAAATAAAAAAAAATTGTCTTTGCTTTTTTCATGTGAATCTTTATATTAATTTTTAACACATCACTGTCCTAAGAACTTCTTTACTGCATTGATAATTTAGCTAAAATAACCAAAGATAATTTTCATCCACGCTGTCAATCTGCACTTAGAAATCTTTAAAACGCTTTGATAAGTGGTGTTTTCTATTGAATTGTTTCAAGAGTTTTTTAAACTCTGATTAATTGTTTACACCAACAAGCTTATCTTTTAAAAAGAGCTAGCGCTGTAGCCATTATAAAACACAGAAGCAGATTTCTAAAACATTGGTTTATATTTCAGAATCGATTAATTAAATAGGAAGACACAGTGGTTTACTGGAATTGTGCTGGATTGGGGTCTCAATTTAGAACTGTGAATCTGGAGGCATGGCATAGCTCATTGACTGTGCCTTAACTTCTGTAATTTCAATTTCGAGGTGAAATTTTTCAAGAAACATTGGTCGGCAGGCTCGGAAAACATATCCGAAGTTGTTTTCCGAGCTTGAAGAAATTTAAGATAAAGCTAACTATTTATTATTATATCGAAAATAACTTTGCATTTTAAGACCTACTGTTACTTTTTGAAATTTCATTTCAAAACTTCATGTGAAAATGAAAACAAAAATGAAATTCAAATGGTATCAGTTTAGCAGTAATACAGTATTCCCAGAATCCCCTACAAAGGAGTCGAGCATGCGTATAACAGTGAAAAAGACTAATAGAATCATTCATTATTACGAGTGTGGGATAGTGAAATTCCACCGAGGGGACAAGATTCACTGTCTAGGACGAGGCTTTGCCGAGTCCTAGACCGTGAATCTTGGCCCCGAGGTGGAATTTCACTATCCCGCACGAGTATATAATGAATGATTATTTTTCTCGCATTATATTAGCTTAAAAAATGATGTTTGACAACTTTCTGTTATGACGTTCAAAAGATTACTTTCGGTTTATCCCTCCGCGTGCTTCAAATAGTGCAAGTTAAATGAAAGCATACGACACTTTTTTCAATTAAAATATGAAAAATTGTAATTAATTATGCAACACAATTACTTAATGGATAATCTCAATGCACTATTTTGCATTTCCCTACAGCAGACAACGTTTGTTTACGTTTTAAAACAGCGTAGTAATACACAGTGTAAGACAGAAAAATCTCACACTGCTGTCTCACACCGGACAAACCGATCTCACACCGGTGATAATGCGAGAATAACGTATATAGTTGCTAGCGCTCGAGAGCGCTAGCAATTACGGTTGGTATTTTGGATTTGGAATAAAAGGTGTAAGGTTCGGCACATAAAAAATAGGGTCGGTCGGGAAACCGGAAACACACATTTTTTGGGGGCCTTAGTATCTAAATAATGACGCAATAATCAATATGTAATCAATTAATGTTGAAAAAGTACAAGTCTCTTATGATAGTAAATAATACATGTATTTCATAATTTGTTTGCTGCCAAGATAGTTTTACATATGTATTGTTTCATGAAGATGGCTATAGAATACATGTTTTAACTAAACAACCCCTCACTTATCCAGTGGCCGGAGAGCAATAATACCGGATTAAATGAAAAATAAAAATAAAAATTTGGAAACAAAACTCGAGCCTTGTTATTGTTTACATGTGTGTTTTATTGATTTAAGTTTCAATCTAATGTTACTTTTTGTTGTTGATAAAATTATATATGAGCACATTGAATGAGTTTATCTCTTGTTGTCACAAGTTATTTTGTCAAAGCAATTGTAATTTCTTTACTTTACTAAAATTACATTATTTGTAAGCAAATATAAGACTCGAGTTTTCTTTACATAACAACGATTTCTTTCCTCTGTATCTCGCTTGTAACATGACTTCTAACATTCAAATCTGGGTAAATCGTTCAAAGTAGACAAAAAAAAAAAAAAAAAAAAAAATATACATATAAATCAAAAATAAAACGTTCATCTAAAATCGTGTCTATGTCCCTTTAAAGTCTTCTGTACTTACATGGGCGTGGTCTAATTGTTGAAACCATATTAATGAGTATACTAATAGATCAGGTTATTTGGTTTTTGTTGGATGTGAAATGGGTAGAAAATGTTTGTAATGCAAAAGCTGTATCAAAATATGGGTCTATAGTCTGTCCCAAGTTATTGCATCCATCACTTTTTGATTTTTAATAAAAAAAAAAAAAAAAACCCAAAGAAACGTGAAAGTGAAAGAAACGCTGTTGAAATCGATAAAAGGAAAAATATTCAAATTATCTTCATTGACAAAGTATCATTTTTCACTCATAAAAGTTCACAGGAACGAAAACAAATTTCTTACGGAGATTTATAATGGGAAATGTTTACATCTTTTTTCCATTCGGAACTACTCGGGATACCTCGCACAATTTTTCAACGTTATCATCCGGGCTAATTAATGGTTGATGCAATGCAAAATCTCCGTAGACTTTCTATTTTGGGAAATGTTTTGAAACTTGAAGCGGTAAAGGGGGCGTTTCAAAACAAATAATCTGGACATTTTTTATATTAATGGATGAACGTAGTTTGGACTCAAAGCTTTTTATGATAATCGAAATATCAAGCAAAAATTCGTGGAAGCAAAAACTCGGGACATATTATAAATATAGCAACACGATGCAATTCATGCAAAATCCTACTTATTTTTTGCTGTCTTTGAATGATTTTGTCGTCTCTGGGTCTTCTCTATTAGTTATAATAGTTATAGTTGTTAACGTACTAAAAAGTTGCAATCTACATGGCTTAATAACTAAAGCTAATTTGTGAACTAATAAATCTTACTTTCACCAGGTCTGTGGATATGATTAGTGGCATTGATATCTCCAGACAAGTTTTTGCTTTAAAAGCCTCGTAATATCTCTAAAAACCGTTAACCGACCTATGGAAAAAGTAAGTTTAATTCACGTGCAGATCAAGTGTTGTCATTTATACGTGTTAACTACAATACTTTACTTACATGTAAGTTATATTGGCTAAGCGGAAATAGTGGTTAAAATATAATGAATTAGTTTGAATGATTCCTGTCTCCTTTTGTATTTTCCCATCATTTTCCTGATTATTTTTGCTTATAGTAAATGAAAAAAATGTTTTTTCGGCATTTTATATTTAAATTTTACTGCACTGAAACTATAGTAAAAAATAGCTATATCTACTTACACTCGTGATAAATAATTTTTTTCAATGGGAATCACTACATATTTTTTACATTGGTCACCACTTTGCATATGCTCATTGAATTTAAATTGTACATAAATCTTATTTTTAGAACTTATTATAAACTTCATATTCATTGAAAATCTTATCTCCTTTTTGATAACGTATTAGATCCCGCAAGTGACATCCAGATGCTGAAATCATTCAATTATGTTTGAGGAAATTAGATAGCCAGGTAAGAATGGTATATATCAAGGAGAGCATATCGCTGAATATATTGTTTGATATCATAAATATCCAACCCAACCCATTAATTACGTCAGGTCAAGGAATAGATTAGTGCACCTTCCTTTACACAGTCAGTGAGGAATTTGCACCTCGTTCTTTTCTCTTTGAAGAAGGGTGGTTTTGAGACATGATTATGTCATCTATAGGTCTAGAATTTATTTCGCGCATGTTAAAGACTTACATTAAAAACATATAAAACCAAAAACACTGAATATTTAAAAAGCATTATGACAGCAGTTACCGGCACGTAGCATCGTTTTTGAAAGTGTGTGGGGCAAACTCATCCAAAAAATTTTGACAACCAAACAAAAAAAAAGGAACTTTAAAAATCATAAAAAATCCTAGTCCGTGGGAAGAAGGGGGGGGGGGTCAGAATATAGCATATCTATCTATATCCTCATATAACATCAACTTCCTTTCAATTCATTTTTTTTTTACATTTTCCCAAAAGGGGGGGGGGGATGGCAACTCCATTTTAAATTTCCCTCTTTATATGTAGATATATAAAAAAAGGTTAACTGCGCAAAAAAGCAGGAGGGGGGGGGGGGGGGCTGCTGCCCCCTCACCCTTACCCCACGCCCGATGCTACGTGCCTTAGTTACATGTTACTTGTACAAGGTATTAGTATGCATATAATGCCAAGTTATGCTTGAAAACAGAAAAAAGGAAAGGCCAGGTCAATGATGCAGATATAGCTGTTGCATTTGTAATGTTTACTTCCATAACTTTAGCAATCGTCATAACTTTGCGCATTTTTTCTGCAATTAATAAGTAACATATTCACAATAATTCCGAGTATTCATGTTGATGTATAATGTATGACTTACCACAACTAGGCCGACTTCATTTGTTGTCTTTATTTCTTTTTTTCTTTCTTCATTTATCCAACCATCGGCATCCAAATAATTATTTTCTTCTCTTTCACACACAATATCCAATATTTCGGTCATTATTCAAACATGAATTATTATATTTCGTGGTAATTCAAAATTCCGTTGTTGTTAATCCGTATGACCTATTTTAGAATACTGTAAACTGTTCTGTGCATGCCCCATTCACCCAGCCTGCCACTGGTTAATGGTATAATGTTTCAGAGGAAGGCACAGCAGGGAGTCTTTATGCAACCGTTATTTGTTGACTGTGCCTTCCATTTCAAATTCAAAATAAATAAAATACAATATCTAGCTACATTTGACTGTATTTAGTTGTTGAATAGTGCTAAAATTAAGCGCAATATTTTTCAATTATGCGATCACTTTGTTCCTGTTTTACAAGTTTTTCCGAACCACTTTTTTCAACCACGTTAGTCCATAATACATCTATTCATAAAGTACATGTACCTTAGAGGGAAACTTGTTAATCTTAATCTAAGATTAAATCGTTACAAACAATTACAAACAATTGTCATAAATTTTTAAATACACTCTTCTCCTAGAATAAACAGAAAATTTGATTAGATCAATACTCTCTCTCTCTCTCTCTCTCTCTCTCTCTCTCTCTCTCTCTCTCTCTCTCTCTCTCTCTCTCTCTGTGCAAGTTATCTATGCACCTTTTTCTTTCTTTATCTCTCTCTCCGATCTTGCTGACTGACATGAGTCAATGTGGAAATTTTATGTGGGACATCCAAGAGCAGTGAATAATTCTCTCTCTCTCTCTCTCTCTCTTCTCTCTTCTCTCTTCTCTCTCTCTCTCTCTCTCTGGAGGGTTAACTAATACCATGACCTACATACAGTCTCAGTGAAGCCGTCCCTGTCTAATGTTCGGCCGCCCCGATTACGGCACATTGCTGATTTTGAAGCCGAGAATTTCATCGGATAAAGTTCGATTTCTCCGCTTCACAGGCGAGCCCGATTTTTTTAAATAGTTCTCGTTTTTTTAAAATACATTTCGTTACCGTTCATATGAAAACTTGTTAAATAGAGAGATGAATGCATCAAAAAGAGAGAGAAAAAAAACGAGGATGGGGTGTCTGCATTTTACTTATTGTTTGATGATGAAGAGTTTGGGGAGCAAAGTCATAGCGTAGAGAAATTGCTTTCAAAGCTTATCATGAATTAAGTGTCTGGTAATTAAAATGGGTTCTTTCATATCGTCTATTTTGAGTACAAAATATCATAACAAAGAAACATGATTAGAAGGGCATTGTTTAAATCAACATTTTTTTGTATTTATTTGAATTAATCAGTTAACAATGTTTAAGCGTTCCTTTGCTTTTTGTTGAGACATTCATATCACATTGCTGAAAAATGCCACTTAAGAAAACATAAGCATGTATCTAACCAAAATATATATGTATACTTAGTATTCTTAGCACTTTCTTCAAATATCATTAAAAAAACTTCATTGAGGATTTAGGTCATATAATATTTTTCAAATTGTAAACACACAAGATAAGGTCGCTAGGATAAAGAGGATATTTTGAATCGTGATAAGGAGACACAAAACGCGGTTCCGCTTGTCCTGCATAAGGTCGGCAATGTTTATCCTCCCGCTGGTGTGAAGACCCAGCGAATTCAACAGAATGTAGCCTCCCGCTGTGCCGACCAGGAAAGTGATCTTACAGGTGTTTGTAATGATTTGATCAAAGACCTCCCTCTTTGCTGAACTTCTAGCACGGAATTATTTTGAAATTCTCAGATATTGCTGAATTTTACGTAATTTACATTACATGTACGTAGCAATGATTGTTGTTATAATGAAACATGCTCCTGGAAAGTGACTTATAAGTCCATGAATATAAATATATCTTTTTAGTTGAATACATGTAATTTTCAAAAATTAGAAGCAATTACCAAAAAGTCTTTACGGGAAAAAGTATGTACCTTACAAAAATACGATTGAGATGAACAGAATGAGCACCCACAGGAATGTTAATGAAGCCATAAAGGCAGGTATGACGCATCTTACATGAAGGTTCATGTGCTGTTGATTATTTGTGTATTCTTAGGACAACTTCTGATACTTATGTACATGAATGATGTACTTATTTCCTTTTTATTTATTATCTGTCGCATCAAATCCAACATTTTCTTCACGCTGCGATAAGTAAAATATCAAATTTGAGAATAAATCATTGGATTAATTTTTATTCATTTAATGAAAATGATGTTTATTTAAGATATGATTGTATTAAACGGATACATGATATCCTTTTCGCACGCAAAAAAAAAACAAAAAACAAACAAACAAAAAAAACAAAAAACAAAAAAACCCAGAATTGTCTCTGATGCTTTTAATTAAAATTTGCACATATGAGCGTTCTGTCCGCGGCCACTGTATTTTTCATAGTTACATGTATGTCAGCCGGTCGACATAACATGACGATTTTTTTTTTAGAAAAAGGTTTGCATTTTGTAACGGCGAACATAATGTGACGGCTGACAAAACGTGACCGACCCACCTTATATGTAATAAGAAATATGCAAGTGATAAGTTTATAAGACAGAATACATTGCATTTAAAAGTGCAGTCTGCCTCCAAAAGACAGTTTTATAAGTTGATACAGAGGGGTGTTATAGTGGTATGTGCCCTTTCCCCTCCCAATTCATCTGAGCTTTCAGAGATATAAGGAGTACATACATGAACAGTATGTAGTATTGAATTAGAACCCCCCCCCCCCCCTCCTCGGGAATATAGGAACATACCAGGATGGTATACAGCGCTTTCTCCTACCGTTGCCACCCCAAATGTTTGGTTCTATATACGTACACATTTTTCACATACATGTACATGTGCATGTGTATTTCCCCTTTCAAAACAAAAAAATCCTAAATTCCCGCCTGAATATATATATATATATATATAGAGAGAGAGAGAGAGAGAGAGAGAGAGAGAGAGAGAGAGAGAGAGAGAGAGAGAGAGTTTTTTACATAATGTTGTTACTTTCACTGCTAGATAACTATTGTATGACGTGCTGATCATCTATCTATACTATATCTATAATCTTGAATGTTAAGCAATTTCATTTTCAAAGATTTCTAAAGTGTTATTTTATTCACCAATGACGATTAAAACCATTTTAACAACAGCTTGGACTTTGGGTAGTTGTGTAGGGCTCTTTGAAATCGACAAGATTTGTCTGGCTTTTCAGCTAATACCAACCCTAACCCTAACCTTAACCCTTTGACGCAAGAAATGGATAGTCCTACTGAAAATCCAAGGCATTGATAAAATGGTTCTATTTACTTTTTTGGCTTGGTTTTTGATCACCCATTACAATTACAACGTTTATACGTTTAGTAAAATGCGTGCCTTATATAATTTTATCATCGCCAATTTTAAATATCAGCGAGCCACAGTCACCTTACTTAGAATCAAATTCTCCTACAGAGAGTTTCAAACATCCTAAAAGGTAATGGTACAAAACTCATGTAACTCCAGCGTGAGGATGGGAGGGATAGGGGTTTTCAAAGCGGAAAAATAGGAATCGTCTCTGCACCGATGCATAGTGGAAACTTTCAATTCTTCACGTGAATCTGATATTTTAAAATATTACTAGACTTTGACCCGTGCGTGCACGGGTTGACATTGCATATCGAACATTTAGAAATAGGCACATCGATACACCTTATTATTGACATTTACATAACAAAGCTATAAGCCTACAATAATGCTTTTAATTTCACTACACTTTCCTTAGTTTGAATAACCTAACTGTGTCTCGGGAAAAGCCCCTCCCTTACTTATACCCGTAAAGTAGCAGAAAATTGCAGAATCGCTCTGGAACGATTTTGGAGAAAGTTAATGAATGATGTTGCCTTGAAAATAACAGTCAAATACATCACAACAAACCTTTTTGAGACTGCAAATACCTTTCAACAAAAAATTTTAATCCATAGAATGGAAGAACTCAACACCTTTTCACCAACGTACACGTAATCGTATATTCTTTGTAAAACTGGGTCTGTAGGACATTATTCATTTTTACGATAAAACATATTCTATCTTCACTCTCCTAACAAATATAATGTAACATTTTTGCATGTAATCAAATATTTTTTGTCATCACAAAGATGAAAGTAAGTGCTTAGTTGAAATGTATATTTGTTATTTTATACTTTCTCTCATAAGAAATCATTAATTTATATGAACAAAATATATAGCAAAAGTCCAATGAAAATTTACCCGTATTTGTATTATCATTTCTGAGTTTATTCAGGCAGATGTGATATTGTGGAAACAAATATAAACTAAAGATCCCGTTAGTGTGAATGTATTGCGCAAGTGCAAGATTGTAAAATCCAAAAAATCCAGGTGATTTCCGGGATTTTTTGAGGAATTTTCGTTGATTATTAATTAGCGAAGCTTAACTGAGAAAAATTAAAAACAAATTGGTAATCTTCAAGTACCAAAGATGTTTAAAATATATAAAACAAAAGACAGTATTCTTCCGATTTCTTGGTATTAAAGACTAAAAATTCGAGTCTATTATTTTAATATAGTAGTATAGATACTGTACTTGTTTCTTGCAGTTCTTTCCCAGGTAAATGTACACAATGGTGTGTACATGCATATACATGTATATATAAATACATGTCATAATACTTACCATGGTTTCATCAAATTTTAATTGCGTGTATTGTTTTCTCACACCATAAGATTTTTTTTTTATCTATACATGTTATATTCGATCAGATATTATTTGCCGCATATTAGATTTTTATTAAAATGGAAATTGCAAAAGGCTTACTGAGATCTACATGTAAATGTAAATGGGGATGGGTAATCTTCTTAAAATTTAGAAAACGGATTTTGTACTCAATATATGTAACACTAGTCATGCGTGGATTGGGGAGAATGAATTTAATCTGAATAAAATCACATAGTAAAGTCACTGAAACTAGTGCTCGGAACCCCCACCCACCTTTGGCTGACATGCAAATTTAGATATGATAAAAAAATTGTCCTTGTTAGAGACCCTGTAACGTTCTACTTTCCCATTTTTTCGTGCGTTCACCGTGCGCTCATAGTGCGCTCACTGTGCGTTCACTTGCGCTCTCCACTCCGCTCCGTTTGCGCTCACCGTTCACAAAGCGTTCATCGTTCGTTCAGCATTTACTTATCGTTCTGTCAGTTTTCATTCGGAACTCCAAAATGAAAGAATCGGTCACAGCAAAAATAAGAAAAGAACCCGTACGTAAAGGTGGAGGAAAACTTAATGTATATATCATACACAACATCATTTAAATAAGACTTCAATCCGTAGAATTTAAAATACACATTCTTAATTAAGCAGGTCCGTTTTTGGCTGTTGTTTTTTTGTTATGACTTCATACCGATAAATTACCACAATTAGACAGTTAGTACATTTCTGCAGGATATTGGATAATAAAATTTTCTTTTCAAAACAGTATTTTATCTGAAAATCTTATTTTGGTGAATGATAAAAATAAAAGGGACCTAAATCACAAAATTTAGAGATACAAAACATAGAATATACCCACTTACTGGTTTGATAATTAAAAATATATTTTTTTTTCAGTCAGCTGCATAGAAATTAAGAATTATGGCCACATACATTACATAAATTATCACTTTAGATTTTTTAACCCTATTCTCTCCTTTAACTTTACATTTTGCAGTTGTGTTAATTTTATTTAAATTTTAAGGAATATGGTAAAAAAGTTATTAAAAAAATTGGACACGATATGTACAAAATTAACTAAATAATTAAGAAATGAAGATATTAAGCATTTCATCATATTGATTTGTAAGTGATGCATGTACATGTTATCTCCGAGCTTGTGGGGGATATCATCTAGTTTTGTTGCATCGTGGGCGGGAGGGGGGGGGGGCGTTTTTGTCGCATTAATGATTATTCTTAAATTTACATATAGAATTGAAAAAGGAAATGAACAGTAATTTTTTTTTTGGGGGGGGGGGGGGTGTCAAGATGTTTTGGATGAGTCTGCCCCCCCCCCCCCCCCCTCCACTTTCCAAAATGTTGCTACGTTCCTGCCTGTTAATGATGGAGATGGGGCCTCTTAATCATAAATTTCTCTTCTCCTTTTTAAATTGCTGAGAATCATATCCTCAGTACTCTTTGTTGTTGTGGAAAACATTAACCTTTTTAATAGGTTCTGTTTGTGGATACTGTCCTTTACTACAAAAATAGGTCATTGGGAATCAATCCAAATGCAAGATTTTCATTATCAGGATCAGGATTGTTTCTCGAAACTTCTTTACAATTGCTTGTCAACAGGATTTCAGGAAGTCGCTGGAAATCTCAATTTCATTTGATTTGGTTTTACATAAAGGATAGGATGGATCCATTATTTCTGCCAAAATGTCCCTCTTGTCCATTAAAAATAGCTTGCGCTATAATGCCGTCAGTTACATTTGCGTCTACATTTAGCTACCTAGAGAACACCCGCTCTGAAAACTGCCACTGTAATTGTGGTTGGAACTGCATGTAAGTCTATGTTTAAGTTGCAAGTCCTGATACATGTAAGTTGAAGTTAAGGGAAACTCGCTTCACTGGAACGGGCGTGGATCGTATACCTGGTAAACATATCTGCACCAATAATCCGTTCCGGAATTTCTTTAACATTTGCTAGTAATGCCCAGTGCAGAAAGGATTTATTTGGAACGATTATCGACATAAAATCACTTGCAGCACCACCAATTAGGACCACTTTCCATCTCAATCGATCCGGCTGTACTAAAACCCGATGGACACCCGATCGGATTGTGGTCCTCCAAATGTTAATTCACCAAGTAAAATCCAATTAGCGCTTCGTCATTTATCATAGATCTGAGATAAATTTTGATTCAGATCGGTGATATCAGAACGACTGTCCGATTCCGACTGATGAACATAAGAGTTTCAACAATTTTTTAAACAAACAACTACATTTATATGTACATGTGACATGTGAAAAATGACAAATGGATAATAAATGTAGTACAGACTATGGAAGCAAAGTAAATCCCATAGTAAAATAAACATGTACAGGCACATGTAGCAAATGAACCCTCTTTAAATTACATGCAATAAAAGGATGACAAGTGAGTATATCCAATTTGTGTTCATTAGCTTGGTATTTTCCCCGTTCGTTAAAATACTTTCCTGTGCATACATAGATCGTAGAACTTTCTCATATAGAAACGAAGTTGAGCCTCTCTCGCTTTCTCTCTCTCTCTCTCTCTCTCTCTCTCTCTCTCTCTCTCTCTCTGCATGAAATAAAAATTAAACATAATAATTTTAATTCGGTAAGTAATAAAACAAAACATCCACAATTTTTTTTTTCGAATATTTCATCTGACTTCATGACCTCATTTAAATGGGTAAATTGCAAACCCTTGTTTCATTTATTCACACCTAAGCCAGATATCCCATCCCTTACACCCGCGCAGCAGTGTACGTATACATGTATATGTGTTTTACTATGATGAAAAGATGTTTTTGTGATTCCGTGTACAATGAATTGTAATTGAATGAAAAGAATTTAGCAAACGCGAATAACTTCATGTAATTTTTTTTAAACTGACCTTGAATAAAAGTTATTCAGGTTTAGCAAATCAATTTAACTCTCATCATAATCCTGACTCTGGGGAAGTTTGCTTCAGTCTGAATGGACCGGGAACACAAAGACAGTGCTGTTTTGGGTCCGGCTCCGGGTGCGGTACCCCGCCTCCGAAGCGAACACAGAACGTACCCGTTGACGCCCGACTCCGCATGGGCTCTGTGGTGATGCTCGTCCTGTCCGAGCCGGCGCTACGGATACGGCGGCAGACGGGGAAGAAAGGCCTGTTCGCAGAGGCTTTAATTTGCGGCTATGGTCCGGCAAGTCTGCTCCGGTTCTCGAAGCGATGACTTACATGTACTCGCAGCACGGATCCACAGATCCATGCATCGGACGAAATAACAATACCCGACGCTCGGTGGGAAGATACATGAACATGTGTCAAGCAGGGGCCTTTCCCGTGAAGTTGATCCGTCGCATTTTACCCGATGGAATTCTCCTTTTACCTCAATATCTGCACTCAATGTCAAAATTCGGGACCCGCCTATAAAGCGGAGAAATCGCACTTTCCCTGATGAAATTCTCCACTACAAAATCGGCACTCGTCAAAATCAGAGGGACCAAGCAGATGACAGGAGCGATTTCCCTGTGTCTGCATGGTCGGTTAGGGTTTAACACCATCACCCAGAGAGAGAGAGAGAGAGAGAGAGAGAGAGAGAGAGAGAGAGAGAGAGAGAGAGAGAGAGAGAATTCAAATGTGGCATCTACATGTCGTAAGACCCTTACCTAGACATATCAAAATCTGTAAGTTTTGGGAGGGATAAAGAATGAAAAATGAAAGAGGTAGATATTTGTTGAGTGAGTACATCTTTATAAATCAGAAAGGGTGGCCAATAAGGGGCGTCCTCAAATCCAAGTATCTTGATATCCTTTTGATACGGAAATTGTTTCTGTTTTGAATCATTCATCAAATTTAGGTGATTGCAATAATTATTGCTGTTCAATTGGGAAATAAACACAATTGTAACAATGTAGAAAATGGTTTGCGCTCACGCGATAACCATTGAGACTTCCAAAGAAAGATTTCTTAGCCTTCGTTTTTGCTATTTTGTAGCATAATTTAAAAGGAAATAAAAAACATTTGTAAATATTTATACTTACATATAATTAATGTTTTTTACATTGTTCATACGTTCATATACCCTTAAATCAATTGTGTGTATGTAAAAAAAAATGAGATGGAGATGTGTGAATATTTCCGGAATCAAGATAAATCGCAACTTCTCGGGCCTTTCCGGCAAGCTCGGAAAAACACCTCAAATGTATTAACATTACCGGATGTTAGAATTTTATACAAAATGGAGTCGCTTCCCATTAAAATAAGTATCGGCTAGACAGCCTAATAAGTCGCTTCTTTGTTATATTTTAGGGTATGTCATTTACTTTAATGAAGTCTAGCTTACATCTCAACAGATCGTAAAATTTGTTGTATTTATATTAAGTTTTAAAAAAAGGGGGGTTGTCATGGACCCCTAGGTAATACATTCGAGGTGTTTTTCCGAGCTTGCCGGAAAGGCCCGAGAAGTTGCGATTGCCCTAAACCATGTTTAATTCGTAAAACCTCTGCCTATTCCCGGGTCATCGTCGGTACCATCTGACATAGGTTACCGACAGACCTTCCATAAATAAAAGAAGAATCGTTGTTCCTCTAAATCACCGCCAGGATCGACAATACTGCACATACTTTTTCATATTGATTGTTTTTAAGAGAGAGAGAGAGAGAGGGGGGGTACACCATTACAATTATTAGGTTTATACTTCAGATCAATTATAAACGTATAAGTCATGTTTTCTACGGAAACTTCATGATACATATTCCCAAATTACATGGGAAAAACTTAGAATGTTAATCGTTTTATTTTTTAACAGCATCAGGGAAAACATTTTCCTTGAACATGTTCCCCACATGCATATTTGCAATGTCTCGTTTACAAACATGCCAGCATCAATTATTGTATAACGTCTGTCTATCGATGGAGGGTTTTTTCCACTAGATGTCATCTTAATCGTATGACGACTTTTTTGTTGCCTGGCAATTTGATAACAAAATTCATTTCTAAGCGATTATGTAAATTTTAAATACTTTAATATCGCCTTAAGATCTGTTTAAAGATTATAACAAAAGTTGTTATCTTTGCGTCGCCTCAAACGCTGACATCGCCATTTTACTACGAAATGAAACAAGTTTTTATTGGTTAAAATTGAGCCTGAACAAATTTTATCCTTTTTTTTAATTTCTTAATTATTTAATTTGAAAAGTACTTTTCGTCACGATATTCATTTCTTTTTGCTGATTTTAACTTTTCATTTTTTATTGTCATTACTGAGTGAATAATGCTACTTACATGTATCTACGCAATTTTGGGACAACCCTTGTATAACATTGTGAGTTAGTTTTTGATATAAAAGAAATATTATGTGAACAACCCTGTTAGCCTTGCAAAGTTTTACAAACCCGTGAGTCAAATTTCATTACTTATCTTATGGCTGTATGCTTACAAATTACAAACAGTGTCTATTTTTCCGTTTGTTTGCCTACATGTACATGTAACTGTCCGTCAGTCTCTCTCTCTCTCTCTCTCTCTCTCTCTCTCTCTCTCTCTCTCTCTCTCTCTCTCTGTGTGACATAAAAGTGTGTGACATAAAAGTAACATCTCTTCCGTTTACCAAAAAACACTTGAATAAAATGAGAGAGAGAGAGAGAGAGAGAGAGAGAGAGAGAGAGAGAGAGAGAGAGAGCTGGATAAATCGTAGAGCGTGTTACATATCGAAGAAGACAAGTTTGTTGTTCATTGGGAATTAAATCTAGATTGAGTGGTCTAAGGTGCGGCCTAATTAGTGTGGAACGGTTGCCGTGGAGCCATGCTGTGTCCTTTTTGTATAAGCATAAACAGGTCGGTCAGCGCTATAGAATTGTTTCAGATGTTTACAAGCTTTGCATTTCGAGGATACAAACAACGTATTCGATTGCGGCATATAGATTATGGATGAAGAGGAAAACAATCCTAAGTCAAAGGTACTTTTTTAAATTGCTGAACTCAAAATATAAGGAGAAAATAGACTACTTGGAGTACAAATTTTACGTTACGAATATTTTCCTTTTTTCCAACTAATAAAAACATAATCTGATGAATTCCCTACATTTATACTAACGATGTGGACGCTGAGAAAATGGGCCAAGGAACTGACGATTGTGAAGATTACTCTCGATGTTTCTCTTTTGAATAGCGGGTCATGTCGAGAACAGTTTCCTGCCTATCATGCCTATTGGCAAATAACTCGATAGTTAAATTTGGAATATCTATTTCATGCAATGTATTTTTATGGAAAAATATCTCAATAGCATTCAATTTGTTGATAATCTCGGCATTTCACTCGGCGATTTGTCAAATACGTCTGCGTTGACCATGTTTAGAGATGGATCAACATCCATGTCAAATTATTCTTATGTTACTTCTTTTCCGTTTACAGTGCCTCCTCCGTTATGTGCCATGATTTTCTCGAACACCTCGTGAAAGTCTACACGCTCGGACTCAGAAGTTTCTGTGATCAATATCCTACGTTTGAATCCGATGTCACAATACAATATCCAAGCGCCTGTTATTGAATCTACTGGCTGAGAAGATCCATTCACAAGCATTACCCGAAGGTAGGTTGTCATACACTAAACGTTTATTAGATATACGCTTAGAGACCCTCTTATATAGTAATGACTATGTTCATACATGTAGTCTTCCTTTAAAAAATCACAATATTGGGACATGAAGCTACAGAACTTCGAGCTAGATCAATTTGTCGTAGTCTTCAAAGGTCTGTCAAAGAAAACACAAGAACAGGTAGAACGGTGTGATTTTCGTAAACTAAGAAAAACGTTTAGTACAGGCTACATGAAAATTCAGAACATTTCGCAAATTCGAAAAGAGCACACGTTTAGTTTAATGTGACGCATACTGGTATTTATTATCTCATTATTTCATTTAAATTCAAGTGCTTGGTTAATACTTTAGTTTCAGATATTTAAGAGGTCAGATAATGTGGTCAACACTAAATAATCTTGCTGTATCAGTGATTTTCGTATGCCTTGTTTTGAAAGTTCCGAGTTCTAATTAAGCCTTGCTGAGAAGAGACTACACTTTTTTTGTTTTCTCATTTATCCTATGTAATTTGGAAAGCATTTATTTAATGTTGATGTTAAACATTGATTTAGATACTTCCTAATATCAACTTAAGCTACAAATAAAATAATCAAGATTAGTTGGACTAGAAAAGAAATAATATTGTTTATGCAGACGACCAACTTGAACTTCATAACGATTGTTAATTGTCGAAATTTGTGCTTGGGGGGGGGGGGGGAATTAATCATGAAAATAATGTATATCTGGTCATTTTTGCGATGATTAAATACTCGCTTTTTTGCAACAATTATATTCAAATTTGATTGCTTCTGCCTATTTTTTTTAATCGCAAAAAACGGCTGATGCTAATACAAGAAGTTACGATACAAAATTTTCACATTTTTTGCAAATTTTGTGAAATACGAAAAAGGTTGGGATATAAAGTATAAAAATAGCTTCTAAAAAATCTCCAATTTAACAGCATGGCTAAAGTTAATCATATAATCATATTGGTCGTGTGTCCTCATCTAAATAAAAACAATTGCTTCCCCCAGTTTGGTTTTTTATTAACAGAAAATAAATACATGTATGCATGGCGTGTACACAAAATAATGACATTTTATTCCAAATTGCTTTTTAATGAATAAAACTTTGCGACATTTTGATGCATAAAGTTAAACGCTAAAATCTATTTAATGAATCAGCTGTTTATAAAAGTTTTTACGTTGTTAAATTGTGTCCTATTCAAGATTTGATTTTCATCGATAAATTAATAACAACTGATAAATAATATGTTTGTTCTATATTAATTAGGTGTATGCTGATTTGGGTTAGTTAAGGAAAAAATATTCTTGACAGTCTCTTTGTATTCTTATTATTATTAAAGTCATCTGTATCCAAAGTGACTGCAGTTGAATTGAAATTCAGATTTTATTGATTTAAACCAAAATTTCTTAATTATTCAATTAACAACAACCTCTTTAATAAATAATCAAATTAATTCACATGCTGTTAACATATAAATTATGGAATGGAAATAGTAAAATAAAATCCATGTTTAACAAATGATGCGTATTTCATATACTAAATGATAAACCTTAAGGGGCTTTGTGTGTTCAACAATTGTTTTTGTACATTATACTGTGTCTGAATGTTTCCTTATTTGTTTTTCTTGACTTAAGGTTTAAAAATGAAATCAAGTAGCAACTGGCGTGATATTCAGAGGAGTTGACAATGCTAAAACTTAACTGAAATTGATCATATATAAATGTATACAGTTGATATATGTTGCTTAGATTTTTTTATTGCATCTGACTGGAAAATATACAAACTTTTCCGGCTTTCCATTGTTCAATATTCAGTTCAATAATGCAGCTGGAAATATTTCCGTGTATGCAATACATGTATCTATTGTATTGAATATGAACCCGCAATTGCATAAATACAGCCGTACATGCATTAGGACCTTATTTACAGAAGGGGAGGGGATAATTAGTGTGACGTATCTCTTCTAGATTTTGTTCTTTAGGTTAAATGTCACTATTAAGCTTTATCGCCGTCCCAAATTAAATGTATCATAAAAAATTCTGTTTTGGAGAAGAAGAAATCCCCTACACTCCTGGTGCCCGTTTCACAAAGATTTCTAAAGATGACTTATTAGATAGAACCTAAGATATCTTAAGATATGCCTAATTTATAACTTTAATAGGAATTTCCTGAGGCTTATCATAGCTGTTTCACAAAAACGTTTTTAGCGTAGTACAGTTGACTTATCTTAATTAAGAAACATTATAAATCACTTTCATATCATATTGTTAATTCTAAATTAATACTGATCGTGTATAAATTCTTTTTATTATAACAAGAATGTAAACTTTATAAGTGAATATAAAAATTCATTCCCTTATTCACTTAGTAAAAAATGCGTACATTGGGTGTAAATAGCGTAATGTCTAAATACATATACTGATATTTTGTATTAAACTTTCCACTTACATGCATAAGCCAGCAGATAAAAATTACGTAGTAAACCCGTATGTTCTTTGTAAAACGGTATTTCTTTTTGATTAAATGCATTGATCAAAGTGTCTTTCTTGTTTTTTGCTACAGGTTCATATATTTCTTTGTTTTAAATATTATATGGATGTGCCCGCATAAATCAACTAAAATTGGTCACTGCTGAAATTTTTACGATGGAGTGTATTTTTTGTCTATAGTTGGTCCATTATAAGGAGCCCGTGCTAACATATACAGATATGCTTACTCCAAATTTAGAAATGCTGGTGTGACCAGATAATCTAAAAAATGTAAAAATCTAAAGTCTTATCCAAAGGTATTAATTGGCGATATATATATATATATATATATATATATATATATATATATATATATATATATATATATATATATTTATATATATATATATATATTGTAAATTTTTACTTCTAAAGTTTAAGTTTAGAAGTAAAGTGAAAAAGGTTTTAATGATACGTGTAATTTAATATTTTTGTTCAACTTAAATATGCTTTAATTTGCTTATAATTCATTTCAGTAGAACATAAACAGTCGTCATGTTAAGTTTGTTAAGACATTGTTTACCTGTCTTAAAGTTAAGACATAAAATAGGAAATTCCTAAGATAAGACTTGAATAGTGAAACGGATAAGTAATGGACTTTAAAAAAAGGGTTTTTTTTTCACAAAATATAACTTTAGTTAGTCAAAAGCATGCTTTGTGAAACGGGCACCTGGGGATAGATTTTGAACCTAGTTTGTCTGATCCAATGTATCTGCCCGAAACTTGATGAACTCGCTCTACAGTATCTTCTATGATTTTTTTGTCAGTTAATCTACGTAAAAAGTTCTCGCTAAATATTCTTACTCTTAACGTATTTATTCAATATTATTTCATATAAAGTATATATTTTCTATGCTAACTCCCATTGACTTGGATCCGCCAAAGCGTGTCCACTACCTCATTTTCAATTATACTATTTCAAAAATGATAGTAGGTTTTGTTTGGTTTTTTTTTTTATTAATTTTACAATAATTACATGTATTGATCAAGCAAATATGAAACCATAGCTTAAAGGCATTTTCTCACACGACTTAAAATACAGACGGGTAAGCACTTCTTTAGTTTATTGGCCAAATGTATTCATTTATAAGGATAGAAATGCATTATCACCTTTGTTGTAGGAAACAGATTTGTTGCCTTTATCGAAGACCTAATTAAAAAGATTGAATAAAAATGTATTTTCAGGTGGACCTTTTCTTATGCACATGAGGATGTCAATGCATGATTCAACAACGAGGCTGAACAACGGAGGAGGAAATGATGCCGAAACTTTCGATGATCCCATTGAGCTACTACTTAATGTCAAAATGATTATTTATGACATTTGCACCCGATGCAAAATAGTATGTGTGATTTAAGAAAATTTTCTCGTCCACTTCACTTAAAGATTACAAACAACGATTTGATAGTGAAAACGTTCTACATAGGGATGGATGACTCTCCTACTTGTATCAAGAAACCCGAAGGAGGTAAACAAGCATGGTTTAAGCGTCGCAAAATTCGTTGCATACGAGGAATACCAAAACTTTTCCCATTCATCTTTAACGGCATTTTTTAAAGAAAGAATTTTAATCCACTTGACTGATTGGAAATAGTCAATAAGTTATCATATTGATTATTATAAATCATATGTGAAAAAATAAGCTATATAAGAACAGTAAAAAACAATGCTGTGAATGGTTAGAGACATTTTTTTGCACATGAGCAGGAAATATGTCAAATTTTTTCTAAATAGTCAACTTTTAATGAAAAATGAAAAAGAGAATGTACGTGCAGACACAATACAAAACGTGATCATTGATGATGAAAAAGTTATATGTAAACCCATTGTTTAAAGCAAGCAATAAAATGTTTTACTACTAAGACTAATTCAAAAATATTTCATGATATTTCAATATATATATTCTTTGAAATTTCTTTCTACACGTATTTCTTTTTTTTTTTTTGATGGCATTGTAAATCCAAAGGCAATTATGAGTTATGACGATATGTTGATCTTTCTGGTGGATTCACCAACTTTCTGATCTTTTATGTAAACTGAATATAGCATTCAATTTTGTGGGCCCACCAATTATGTATTTAATAGCAGCGATAAACTAATTGTTACCGGCCGGGAGTTTCTTTGGTGAATCCACCAATTTTGTAATCTGTTTTTTTTTTATAATTCGATTAACTTGATATCTTGTGGATTCACCAAGTAGGGGTAATTTAAATTTTGTCAGTCATTTTGGTGGCTTCACCAACTTTCTTGTTTTGTATGTAAACTGACTTGTGTTGCGGTGTTTATATTTATTTGTAAAATTTCATTTAGGTGGATACACCAAATATATGAAATTCTGTCTGCATTTTACATTTTTGGTGAGTTCACCAAATTTAATCAGTAAAGTGTAAGACAAAACGATTATTGCATATTTGTATTTAGGTGGAATCGCCAATTAAGGTTTCTTTAAAACTGAAATGTTTGATAATATGTGTTGCTATTATTGTTTTGTTGGTGGGTTCACCAAATTTTTGAATTAAATACAAAACTGTATTCGGACAATTTCACAATTGATTTTTGGTGGAATCACCAGGGCCCTTTGTGAATAAGATATTTGATGCTGTTTAAAAAAATTGAATCGCCAATATTTTATCATTGGTGGACCCACCAAGCTTATTCGTAAGTGAGATATTCGATGAAATAAGTTGGTGGAGTCACCTATATTTTGACTGTTATTGTGGAATATGAAGGATTAAAGGTACTGTAAAATGTGCTTTTGTGTGAAAAAGATGGTGGTTTCACCAATTTATGTTGTGTTCAGCAACAAAAATGAATAAAATTCATGTTCATTTCTGTTAATGCGTTGTGTTCATTTTTCATTTTGCACTGAAAAAAAGA
Organism: Magallana angulata; assembly: GCF_025612915.1. NCBI lineage: Eukaryota > Metazoa > Mollusca > Bivalvia > Ostreida > Ostreidae > Magallana > Magallana angulata. The sequence goes on from NC_069112.1 coordinate 57,470,047, forward strand.
GGACACGAATAGAAAATCCTCTTTCTTAATGGAAACAGTTTTGTCTAATTTTTGCAATTTTATATTGTTGTTATACGTGCATTTTCTCAATAAGTTTATTTCAGTGACCATTATAATTGATGTTTTGAATTGAATTTTCTTGTGCATATGTATTGCATTTAGCTGGTATGTTGTTGCGTCTATTAAATAACTTAATTGCGAGGTAAAATAAACGTCAACACAGGTGAGATCTACAAAAAGTGCAAGCGTTTAGTCAGTTCCTTATATACGTGCTTGGGGAGAGTGGCGAGCACCAAAAACTATGTTTTTTTACAGGTCGTCTTCAGCACTCAAAGGTGGAAAAACACATCATCACAAAATTGCTGATATTTGATCAAAATGCCTCTTAGTTTATCGACAGCAGCACACAATTAACTCCATATCCGAGTGATTAGAGTGTGAGACTATGATCCGTACATCCTGAGTTTGAATCCTGCTGGGAATTCTGTTGCTTCATACTGAACTGAATTAATATGTATTCATGGTTTTGTATTACCCCAAATTGGTAGATTTGTGCTGTTTGACATATGTACAGTTTATTTTTCATGATATATCTATATTCTATTATTTTACTGCCATTTTGAGTGACTTTTTTCAGATGTGTTATTCTACTTAAAAAACACTACCTATTTTGTTTTGTTTATGCAGCTACCGGTGCAGGTTAAGGTATTTCGCAACATCGCTAAATGGCTACTAAGCATAGCTTAACCCTCAGCAAGAAAGTTTTGTTAGAATAAAACAGATTTTAAAATCATAAAATCATTAGATTCATAATAGCCCGTGAAGTTATGTGCATAAATTCCTTAAACTGGTTCCCTAACCAGTTTATATGATTTATATTTCTGCTAATACGGGGCGGTAATTCGATCGGGAGAAGAAGTCTAACGACAATAAGCACTGGGTTATACTTAGCGCTTTAAAACGGAAACAAAATTCCATTATTTGCTTTGAATCATATGATTGCTTTATTTCGTTTTTGTTTTTTGTTTTGTTTTTTACTTTTTTGTGTTATATTTTCTTGGTTTTGCTCTTTCCTTTTTTGTTTTGTCTTTGTTTTGGTTTTTTTTTTGTATCTTCAATTAAAAAAGAAAGACGTTTAATTGTTTTGTTTTTTTAAGATATTTGATGAAGATATTGTTTAATATATTTTGAGATTTACAAAATTGGATCCTTAAGAAAATATTTGGATTTAGTATGAAAATACTTCGTTACGATAAACTTTCAATGGCGGCTAAATTATTTGTTAATTTGTGAATATAATGGTACACCGATATTCAGATAAATGATTTTTTTAAAGTCAATACGAAACATCTATTAACCTCTATCTTTGCTTTAATGTATATAAAAATAACATTAAACGTAAAACTTTAAGACAATTTAAAGTACAATCACACTCGAACACCAATATAATCACGAATGTTTGTTGCAGATTGTTTCTTGAAATAAAAAGAAAATAATTAAATAGCTAAGACAATTAATAAGGGGAATACAAAAATAGCATTTGTCGACGAAAGCATTACGGTTTAATTGTTTGTCACGTGATTTTTAGAACCAATAAGATAATTTTAAACAGAAAAAAAATTTGTACTTTGCATTATTCTCAATTCAACGTTATCAATTTTGTATTTTGTTTAATGATGTAACTATCATTGATAATTTATCTTACAACAAAACGAGACATTACACTCTCACTCTCTCTCTCTCTCTGTCTCTCTCTCTGTTTCTCTCTCTCTTTCTCTCTCTCTCTCCAAAGGTAGGACGTGATGATTTCAGATGACCTGACATTGCCTGTTCGTGTTGGAAAGGTCTCAGCACAAATTCTATTTATATACAATTCCTCAAATTGTGTAATATATTTGTTCGTAGTCATTATGTAAGAGTACGCTAAAGTCAAGTTGCGCGGCTGTTCAGGATTTATATAATACAATTAAAAGGAATAAAATTGTCATTGGAACAATTCCAAGTCAAGGTAAACTTTAAATTTTAAAATTTAACAGAAAACTTTGTGTTGATTTCTTTTTTGTCTAATAAAAAAATGATGATTTTGATAGAAAAACAGCACGGCTAACGCAATACATTAATTAAACCAGTTCTCTTTTATGTTGCACCCCCCCCCTTCGAAAAAGGAAAACAATAGAAACACTTAAGGGGGGACATGACGTTGCAATGTAAAAGTATTTGTTAATGGGTTTTTTTTTCTTGGCCTTTTTAACAAATTCACTTTATGATGTTTACTACAACGTTAGCATATATTATTTTCATGACTACTTTCCTTACCTTGCAAGTGAGATATTTTTAAAGTAATATACCTTTTCGCAATAACAGCGGTACTGCTCTCTTGCAATGCAGATTGATATACTCTGCCGAAGTTTTAGAAGGTAGAATTTTTTTTAACAGTTTCAATTTTCTGCAATAATTACTTTGATTGATGGAATTTATTTTGCAAATTATATTCATTAAATTTCAGAACGAAAACAAATTTCAAAATTGTTCACAACATTTTTGCATAGCAATATCATAGTTTTATCAATATATTGCTGAAATCAGCACGTCAAATTTTGAAGCTTTTGAACAAGGTTTGACGGCATACAAACAATTGACAATGGTTCCTTTTTTTAAATTTCACATATCAACCTTAGCATGTGTTTTATAACTTATAAATTTCCATAGTAAGATTCTTGGCATTTAAGAGAAATACTATAATAGGAATCCCCCCTACCCCTTATTCTGGAATTATGACCTTTTGTGACAAATTCTATTTTGAACCATAAAAAAGTTATGCATTATTTAGATTAATAAATTAACATTTAACATATCATTATCAGAATATATATCTTATCCGCGAAGCGGATTATAAAAAAGCGTAAATTAATCCAACCCAGGTTATACGAGTATTGAGTTATTTCCTCATAATCTGTATTTTCTGTAATTTTCTGTACAAATTGAGTCCGTTTTACTTTTAAAAATGATAAAATCTGTTCAGAATTCAAAAGTAACGTCAAGCGGATTAGTACGTTTTTGATGTTGGTGCATTGTGACGTGTCTTGTGACGTGTAAACCAGGTTTTACAAACTTAACTAAATTTTTCTATCCAATCAAATGCCACGTTACAACCAAAATTAAATTATTTTTCTCGTTTAATACAGTCTTAACTGCCTAAGCGACTCTATGTATTAACGCAGCACAGTTAAAGAGGTTCGTTCCTCGATTTTTGGGTAGCCATTTTGGGACATGTCTATTATAGAAATTATGCATCATATATTAATTCTACTCATAAATTCAAATGTTATAATGCCAATTAAACTATCTTAAATAAATTAGTAAAGGAAAAATTACTTATTTACAATGTTTAGTATGGGACTATATTTTGTGTCGGAAGGTTTTTAAGGAGAAAATGAACATCTTTCAAAACTCAGTTCTTTTAGAGTACCGTCACTTTAGCTTCCTTTTTTTCAGTGCAAACAAAATTTCCAAATAGTTTGTGCGTTAGGATATCTTCATTATGTTACGAAAAACTTTTTACAATTTTTCAATATTTCTATCGACACATATTGGCAAATTTAACTTATATTTCATAAAAGTAAAGGAAAAATGAATCCCAATTTCGGCCTAAAATCAGCTTATTTCAACCTTATCTCAAATTTTACATAATAGACCTATACTTTTTGATTTATTATCTAAAATTTTAAGATTTTTCTGACAAGTTCATCATAATGTGAGAAAAAGTTTGAAACTTTTAAATAAATTCATTACATGTTGAATTGGTATTGGATAAAAATAGCGTTTTATCAGTGCAAAAAGGTCAAAATATCAATTAAGTGAAGAAATTAAAACATTTTTCTTTATGATAGTTCTAAATTTTATTTATTTTAAATAGTATAAATTTGTATTTGATGCCATGGTTCATTCTGAAAATAAAATATAGAGGAAAAGCGATTTATGTGCAATCTGCCTCTCAGTGCATAAAGGTCATATTAAATACGCCGCAGCGCAAAATGAAGCATATAGACCCCAACATTTTGTTTTGAATTTTGGTTAAGCTATGTGTGTAGATTTTTGAAAAATACTTTAGAAAAAAACTTTAAGACTTTTGATCACAGGACCCAACGTCCTTGAGGCTGTCAATTACTTCCGTTCAGACAAAAAGTTCGGAAAATGTGCATTATGACATCACAGTATATTACAAACCTCAAAAGTACTTATTAATTTATTCATAAGCAAAATTAATTAATGCTAATCTATTTATTGAAAACAACAAATGCTATTACTTACAATTTTGGGGTTCGTTATATCGTACACACTGAAAAATGAGCGAGATGTTATTCTTGCTGTACTACAAAATATGACGTCATATGCTTTAAAATGCTTAAGACGAATTGCAGTGTCTGGTCCTGCATTAAAATGACGTCATATGCTTTTAAAATGAAGCATTACGTTAAGTCATTGAAGGCTATCTTTCAGTTTTTAGCGAAGAAAAATAAATGACATATATTAACGGAAAATTACAAAAGAATATTTTGTTTTACATTATTAATAGTAGAATGCTACCTATATAGTCTTATTTTCATTTTGTTATAAGTATGCATCGTATTACGAGGCAACCTCGGTTTTGTGTAAAATATCGCACACCTAAAAAGCGGAGTACCCAAATAAATCACTTAATTTCAAGGGCATATACTTAACTGATCCTGACAAACTTTTATATGTGAATTTGAAATATTCTATGTGACTTTTAAATTACGGTTTCTACTAACAAATAATCTTATCTTACAAAGTTCGCAGCGTTTTTCAAAATCTTCGATATAACATCAAGTTATTTTATAATTCAGCTGTGAATTATAACATGACTATACCCTTGCAATATTGAATTTTTTAAATAATCCCAAAACCACAAATACATCTGCTTGTACCATGCGACTGCCATATCACGTGACCACTATGTACACAAAATATTGTACTGTTATATATATATATATATAAATATATATATATATATATATATATATATATATATATATATATATATATATATATATATATATATATATATATATATATATATATATATATATATATTTATTTATTTATTTATTAGAAATATATTGTATTTAAGTGACTGTTATTGATATTAAAAAGGGCATGCCAGTTGAACTAAAGTATACGTGTTTTCATCACAACAATTTGCTGATATTTTTATTGACCGCTTAACTGTACTGTGACGCGACTCTCTGTCTTAGACTTAGACCGCCCAACGTAATTTCCTATATGAAAACCCTGCATTAAGCACCCCGGCTTTACTTGACAAGCGACCGTCATTTTTTGCTGTTTTAAGACTGTTTTAAGACTGTTTTAAGCGACTTTAAGCAAATTAAAACGGCGTCCAAAGCTGAGAAACAATTATAAATGTTTTGTTTTGATAACTAATTAAAGTATTTATCACTTTTCATGTTAACGGTTATCACCATTAACCCCCATACAGGATGTTTTTCAAGACTCCCGCTTTATCTCTAATGACGACTTTTTTCGCACACTGTATAAACAAACATGGCGGCCCGATAGTAATTGAAATTCTGTAAACATAGGTTTTTAAGTTGTTTATTGTTACTTGGTCAACGGACGTCTCGGCCAAACTCATCTGGACATTTACATGTTCAATTTGAATCCACACATCGATATTTACAAAGAACCTGTGTAACTAACACATGTATAAAGAGGAAATTGGGAGGGTGCTTGGTCAAATAAACAACGTGGCGGATAACGAGTCCGATGCCATGCATATACGAGTATTATAAACACAGGTTTAGAGTCAGATTAGTAGATATGAAAACTGTGTATAACTACGCATAGTTTATTTTTACTTGGTAAACGAAAATACCATAAAGAAAACATCATAGATTGTTACGTTGCAGAAATGTAGTTAAAATCGTTTTACCTTGCCAGTCATTCAATAATACAAAACAATTAAATCATACTGTCAAAGTCCATTTGTGGGAAACAAAAACATACTGAGTTTACTCATACACTCCCATTTGTTTTTATAATAAGTGATTCTGTACAAAATTAAAAAAAAAATTAAGATGATAAAATTTTAATTTCGGTCTATCAAAAACTAGTTTATAGCTTAAAGATATATGAATTAACTACATGTGTATTTGATACCAATTATTATAGAGAGGCAAAAGGTAGCTCAAAAGATTTTGAACTTAGACTGCGTTATGTGACTCCCTGTCCTATGTGGGTTTTTAGCTCACCTGAGCTAAAAGCTCAAGTGAGCTATTCTGATCACATTTTGTCCGTCGTCCGTCTGTCCGTCCGTCCGTCCTTCTGTCTGTCCGTCTATAAACTGTTCACATTTTGAACTTCTCTAAAACCACTGGGTCAATTTCATCCAAATTTGGCACAAAGCATTCCTATAGAAAGGTGATTATGAATTGCAGAAATGAAAGACTGATCTTTACTTAAAACGGAGAAAACCTCGAAACTGTGAAAAGGGGGTGCATTTTAAAAAATCTTCTTCTCAAGAACTACTGAGTCAAATTCAACGTAATTTTGCATAAATAATCCTTATGGAAAGGCACATCTAAATTGCAAAAATTGTCGGCGAATTCTGTTTCAAATTTGAGTAATTTACGAAAATAAAAATAGAGATAATCGCGGTCTATCAGTTTATAAGTTCGGGTTCGGTATTCCGTATCGAAAACGAAAGTTCTTTGTATAAAGCAGCCACGTTTGAATGTTGATGCATGACAAACGGGTCAAACTGACTAAGATGTATTTCCTTGCTGTGCAACAGTTTACGTGCGAAGGGATACTTGAAACTTGCTAAACATATTTGTGCCGATTTGGTGAAGTGAATTGAGGTGAAATCTTTCAATGCGTTGACATTTTCACTCGTGACCGTGGTTTTACGTTGTTTTGAATTTCGTTGATGCTTTTTAACTTGAGGGGAAATATTGCTTGTATTTTGGAATGTTTACGTATCGAATCAAATAATTGTTTACCTGCGCAAAATGAGCAAAATTTGATGCACTAACAACATATTATATTAATATGTAAACGGTGTGACCGTTGGACCGAGCACATATTTTACACAGTGTAGTTTGATTTTTGTAGAACAGTAGGATCCGCCTGGTTGCCTACTCATATCATCAGTTTAACTTAACGTCGCGTGCTCAGCCTACATTATGACGTCATATTACAGACGTAAAACGTACACGTTTTGTCTTCGGAAATAGCCGAAGAGTTACGTTATTCCGAACCTTTTTATAGAATTCTTCTTTCATTGTTTATCAATATTATTCATATAAATGACGCGCTAGTAAAATTGAATACTTTAATCAGTATCTAAAAGATCAGTTCCTCGATGTTAATGTTTTTATTTTCCATCTGATAATTTGATAAGACATACATTGAACTAGTCGTGTTTCTTGATTAAAGCAGTATTGAAACTTATCTGGTTTCCTTTTTTATTTCATTTAATTCAAATTACCTTCTATTGAAACATTGGAAAATTTTAATCGAGTTTAGGTGCAATAAACATCGAGAAGTACCAGTCAATCAGTGATCGAACTAACTTTTAAAAAACAAAATGGCTGCCAATATGGCAGCGCCCAGGGCTGGAAGAATTTTTTTTTTGGCCCTAGTACCCCTGTTTCAACTATCATTTTTCACTGATTTTCTTATATATACGTGTTACCATAATCCTCGCTTCGCGAGGCAGGCTTCGCCCGCCTCTCGCTGCGCTCGGTATAAATACTGTACATTCTATCGGTAATTCGGTACGATCTCAACGTAATGGTTGATTATAATGCAACGTGCTTTGTTAAGATTCTGTGCATTTTCAGTCTAAACGGAGATTGTTTTTGCTGCTAGAAATATATAGGTATATATATATATATATATATATATATATATATATATATATATATATATATATATATATATATATATATATATATATATATATATTATGAAAAATAAATTGTGCTCTTACTTTGTTTTAGTGCATGTTTCTTCTGTTTTAATTGTTTAAAATTTTCTCTTTACGAACCATATTCTGCTGTGTCAAGTTTCGAATTATAAGCAAGATACAGAGCTTTGCTCACAGAACTGAGGCCTTGCTTTTGTTCATTCTGAATAGGAAACACCAAGTTTAAAAATCCTATGTTAAATGTAATTAACTCTTGTGAACAAAAAAACTGACTCAAAGCAAACAGAATTGCGATATATGTTTCTTGCTTATAATTCTGCGATTGACGCTGAAATTTCAATTTACCACTAGCAATGTCTCACTAAACGTGAAATACTTGTACAGAAAAATTAAAAGGATGATATGTTGTAACAACTTTTTGGGCCCCCTCCTTATACAATGAATCTACACCAACTTTGTTGGTTTTTCAGACACAAATAAAAACGACCTCTTTAAAAGAGTTTAAAACATTACTGTTTCAGTGATAAATGTATTGTCGCTATTACTATGAAACAAATTACAGCGGAAAATCATCTTGATTTGTAGCCATTTGTTAATGTTGATTTTGAATAAAGATGAAAATAAAGAATGGGCCTTAGTAAAATAGGGCGATATGCCTGTCAATACATTGCAATCTGTGGCTCACTGAGAGGGGTGGGGGAGGGGGGGGGGGGCTAGACCTTATCAGAAATCTCGACAAGCAAAAAAGATTTTAAATACGGCTATGTCTGACTGCCCAAAAAAGTGGGGGGGAGGGGGTCCACCCAGTTCCGACGCCAATGCATTGATTATACATGTAATAGCTCTTTAACACATCACATGATAACTTTTTTCATTCTAGTGTATTCATCAATCAAGTGAGTAAGGTTATAAAACGTCGCAGGAGTTCACACGTGGTAAACAACAATCGTTTATAATGCGGAAGACCAATCAAATTTTTGAATGTTCTTAATTTGAGCGCCTTGAAGTTTAAATTTCTTCTTTCACATGTAGGAATTGTTTTAATAAAATACAATAACTAACTAGTACAATGTAGTTGAAGATGAATATGTACCTATATATATGCATATTCTCATATATAATTTGATCGTTTTATAAATTGAGGGGGCAGAACTAAAATAAAGGGAATATGAGTTAACAGTGTACCCCTACCAAAACTTTAGTTTTATATCTTGCATAAGATCTTATTTTTGGTAAAAATCGTATTTCATAAGGAGACAATGTCGAAGATTAAGTGTAGGAAAATAAGTGTAAAATTTGGATACAGTTTATTTTATAGTATTCTTTTTTCTTCTACCGAGGGTCCATATGGCACACCTATATAAAGCCATTGTTCCACAGGTGAGTGATGTGGCCCAATTGGCCTCTTGTTTATCGGTCCCTTGCATGGTTACAAAAGACAGTCTAGACTGTATTTTTAACATTATTTTTTCTTTAAAGATTGTTTTGTAAAATATCGATGTTTAATGCCTGAGCAAGTGCAACGTGACAACTGTTATAAGTAAACGAACGTTGTAAACGTTAACAAACAACGATGTTTATATTAGCTTGTAGTTTACGATATCAAAATGAATTTAATTGTATTTACCTTTCAAATTCAACTCATGATAGTCACAGTTGGTCACTTCGAATGAAAAGTCTGTTCAGTGAACAGTCGTCCAACGAGTGATTATGATTTATATATAATCTGATAAATGCGTTATTATAACTGCTTTATGTTCTATTACAAATGTACCCATTAAGTCAAGCAGTTCGTTGAAAAGCCAATTGCATTGTTAACACTATACAAGACAAATCAGTTTTATATAAAAGCGGCAGATTTTTAGAACGAATTCAAGTTTTTCGGATAATTTAGAGTTATCGAATATTGCTGCAGATCTAGTTAGATAGTTAAGCAACGTTTTACTCGAGAAATTAATGACCTTAAAAATATTATTCGATTTTTTACCATTCTCTCCTAAAACAAATTTTCGTAAAAATTAAACGAAACTTACCTTGGTAAAGGCGAAGTTTGATTCCAATTATTGGAGTATATAAAAGGCACTGTAGAGATAAGGTGAATAGCACTGCGCAGCCGCGAAATCATTGCTTCAAAGTTAAAAAAAATTCTGGGTTGATACATTCCACATATAATTCTGTTCCTTTTTGCTCCAACTTACAACACCTGCAGGGTAGGAGGGAGGCACCTTATCTGTACAGTGCCTTTTATTTACTCCAATAATTGGAATCAAACTTCGCCTTTACCAAGGTAAGTCTCGTTTAATTTCCTAACTATTTTTTGTAAATGTCACTTCCGAGATAATGTGAATCTTTAAAGCACAACACATTTTTTTTTTCTATATGAAACAAACTCTTTAATTCAATTTCAAAACTACATTTGAATACTTGTCATTTTTGACAACAGGTTTATCATAAAACTTTCGGAAGGTTTCAACATTGGACCATTCTACTTTTGTCAAAATATCATCAACAGGAAGAGAGTTCCCTTTTGCTTTGGACACAGAAGCTACTCGAACACTGTGAGCATTAAAAATAGTGGTATCAACTCCAGCAGCACACATAACAGTTCTAATCCAACGTGCAATAGTGTCTCTTGATACCGCCTTATGAGGCTGTACATATATTATGAACAATGAATCAGACATGCTACTGTTAGGTCTACATGTACATGTTTTCAAAAGGTCACTAAAAGTGAAGACAAACTGTTCTTCCTTTTTGTCATATTACTAAGTTTCATACATGAAATAGTTTGTACTGTACTTGCACAAATTAAACTAATCAACATAACTAACTTCAATGTCAAGTTTTTCAAACTCAAAAATTTAACAGGTGACAATTTTCTCAGGTACTTTAAAACAATAGATGCATCCCATGTATGTACATATCTTGATTTTGATGGTCTCAGGTTAAAAAACACATTTCATAAATTTTATAACCAATGGATGACATCCAACAGAAAAATCATCAAAAATCAAACCAAGAGAAGATAACGCCCATCGGGCTGTATTAATAGCGCTATAACCTAACCCTTGGTGAAAAAGATATGCTAAAAATTCAACAACAGTTTCTATAGTTGTACAAAATGGATCAACCGATTTTTCACCACAGTACTGAAACCATCTCTTATAAAACGTTTTATATTGTTTCTTGGTTCCGGACTTTCATGATGTCATTAGGATGGAGGCTGCTTGGCGAGAAGTTCCTCGTTTTTGGAACTGCAACCGGACACTCGATATGCCATCAGAACTAACGAGTCCTTCAGAGGATGCTGCACATCCGTGCCCGGAAGAGTCAACAGATTGTCCGTCACTGGTAAAATTACTGGATGATCCACCAATACCTCTAGTACTCGGTTGAACCATGGCTGTGTTGGCCAAACTGGAGTCACAAGAACGCACTCTGCCTGGTCCTGACAAATCTTTCTCACCACACGTCCAATGAGACTGAAAGGAGGATTGATATAACCATACATATTTGTCCAAGAAAAACTAAATGCATTGACATAACGAGCATCTGGGTCAGGATGCCAAGAACAATATTTGCTTATTCAATCTTGTGGCAAAACAATCAATTTCAGGTTGTTCCCATTTTGACATAATTCTGTTGAACACAGATTTACTTAACATCCATTATATCTGATCATCAAATTTGCGCGACAAATTGTCCACTGTCAAGTTATCTTTACCAGGTATATGCCATGCACTTAACCACAACTCCCTTTTTATACACCAGAACCAGATTTCTTTTGCAAGTTTGTCCACATTTTATTGAGGTAATACCCCCCATGTTATTGATGTATGATATAGCTGTACTGTTATCCATAAATAATCTAATATTCTTTTTCGTCACAGCAGAGCAAAACGATTTAAGTCCAAAAAAGCAAGCTAGCAGTTCTAAATAATTGATATGATTTCTAGCTTACTCAATGGTCCATCTACCCCCTGATTTTAAATCATTAATTACTGCACCCCATCAAAGGTGAGAAGCATCAGAGGTAATAATAAGTTCATATGGTTCATGTACAATTCGTCTTACTACTGTAGAAATGTTAAAAATCAACCAATCTAATTCTATTTTAATTTCTTTTGTTATAATCATTGAAGCATCATAGTCATACTGTGAGTGTACAAGTGCATCCGTCTTTGCCCTTTCCATGTCACGATAAAACAACTGACCAAATTCTACGGCCGAGAAGATAGCCACTAACAATCCAATACCTTTGGCAACTTCCCTAATATTATTCTTTTGTTCTTTTCTTTAATTTTTTGCATGCCTCTAAAATAGACAACTTTCTTTCGTCGGTAAGAACAACTATCATCAATTCAGAATCAATAACATTTCCTAAGAAAGTGATTTTAGTACTTGGTGCTAGAACAGATTTTTCATAATTAACTACAAAACCTAAACTCTCTACTAGGGCCAAAGTTTCAGAGACATGATCTTGCACAGAACTCTCTAACAGTAACGAGTCATCGATATACTTAATAATGACATGTCCTAATTTTCTTAGTGTTGCAAACACAGGTTTCAGTAATTTTGTAAAAATTTCTCAAAATAAATCTCTAGAACTTTCTGTGTTCTTCTGCCACACACACACTATAGTATGCTTAACTTAAGTCAACACTAGCAAAATAACAACCTTGAGTTATTAATTCAAGAGCACTTTCAAAAGTGTCCATTTTAAAATGATGATACACAATATTTTTGTTAAACTCTTTTAAGTTTAATATAACTCTATAACTAACATTCATTTTGGGTCTAGTGAAAATGGTGAAAATGAAACCATCACTGAAGTCAGCATATTCAGACAACTCCTCAATTACATTCATTTCTAATAACAATTTAACTTCATTGTCTATCACTTATGATTCAGCTGCACTAAAACATGGTTCAGAAGGTTTTGAAATTTGTACAGGAGCTATATTATTCTCATACTCTAAGGTACAGCCTTTCACAATATCCAAAATAGTTTTGTCTGATGTTAACTGTTCCCATTCAGAAATAAAATTCTTAAGCACACCTGCTCTAAACTTATTTCTAGAGGTACATACCTTCTCAACTACTTCTGGAGGCGACTCTGCAGGCCTCATCGTTGGTAGTTTTTTGCATCAGATGAGTATGCTGACGAACTAGAGTAGGGACACGACCTCTTGCAGCACCTCGTACAAATCGTCCTCTTGCTCGACCTCGAGTTGAACGGCCACGAAACCCTCCTCTAAAGCCAAGTCCAATTGTGTTACTAATTTTAGAACAATCAGTAATGTATTTGACTTTCTTTGGTACATCGTCACCAAACAAATAGTCAGTGTACTTTAAATTATGACTACAAAGGTGAGTATATTCACCTTTCATGTCAGGTTTCATCGACTCCCTGCGTAACATACACAACTGTCTATTAGCATGTCCAAGTAATGCCAATGATTCCGTGGCATTTCCCAGCAGGTCCAATATCTCGGGATTATCACACTTGCCGAGTAAATATGTAAGCACCTTTAACTAAAGAAGTTTGAATATTCTGCATCTTCTTGTTAGAAGACTTGGTCATTGGGCTCAAAAAATCCCACACCATTTGGTTTGTCTTGACCGTAACTAACGCAGGACAGTTTTCAGGGCGATTTATCGCTTTAAGTAATTCACCATACCGCTCTTCTTCGATTCTCTCGCTGAACCAATCTGTCACTAGATTAGCAAGTTCGTCATCGATAGGTTTATCACACGTTTCTTTGACTTTAAGTTTTTTGCCTGCATTGACTGAACTGAACTGTATTTATTTTACAACGATTGATAAACAAGTTCTACAACTTATATTAAATGCTCTCGTTGGCACGGATGTTAGAACGAGGGGGCCATTGGTGTGGGAAGAAGCCGGACTACCCGGAGAGAACCCACGCGTCCAAGCGGGCGATTGCCATACCCTATCACATACTACCTCTGTCGATCACGTGGATCGAACTCGGGTCGCAGCGGTGAAAAGCGAGTGCATTGTCCACTACGCTACCTGGACACCTCTGCCTGCATTGACAAACCTGTTGTCAGTACATCTTCAGATCTTCAGATGCGCGCTTCCTCGAAGCAGCCTCATGTTCACCGGAAGTTCCTGGGTCGTCATTAAAATCACCGTAATCATCATAGTCATCTTGATACTGATAGTCACAAAACATGTTCTCTATTTCGGCCATTCTATCATCTTGTTTCTTTTGATTCTCTTGAATTGTTCTCAATATACTGAGTATCTCGGCGTTTGGGGCACTGTCATGTCCACCGCCATTGTTGCTATGATCACTAAACACACGAGAACTCGTGGATGCGGAATCCGAAGCAGAACGTTTACTTCTCGTCTTCTCCGAAGACGCACCTTTACTTGGGACTTTCTTTTTCCCTTTCGCAGCTTTCTCATCTACGTGAGACTCTACGGCCATATTAGCGTCCGCCATGACGCACATGGTTTCGGTACAACACCACGAGATTTTGACCACGTCAAAAACAAAATTAGCCAACTGATTTACAAAACTGAATTGCTGACCACGTCAGAATTCGTTTATATACTATTAAAAGTTTATAAATATATTGACCTCACCAATATAAAAAACACAATAAGTATAATAAGCAAAGAGCGATCAGGACCACGTCTTGTCACTTCGGCTGCTCGCAGTTCAATGATTTCGCGGCTGCGCAGTGCTATTCAAATTATCTCGGAAGTGACATTCACGAAAAATAATTCAGTGTATACATCTAAGTACTGTATAAGATTATACAAAGTTCTTATTACTGTGTTCCAATGAAAAAAATCCAAAATAATGATATAATTTCAATTAACTATACTACATTGTATGACAGTAATAAATAAAAACTTAATATTAATCTACATATGACTTGCATTTTTAAGTAAACGAGCATACATACGAAACACATTCATTCTTTAATTTTCGTGCATTTATTAAAATATACAAATTGTCATGAATTTGACACCCATATCATCTGCACTGAGTGTCGTCCACTTTATTGATGGTTTTCGTTGACTGTATATATAGTGTTGGTTAAAACGAAATATATAACCTATTTTTAGTGGCGGGTCAGTTATGTATGAACTGTAAACAGCCCCCACGAATGTTACTTGGTGACCAGATGTGGTAATCACCAGGTAAGATTTTGAAAGAAAGGTAGATGGTTGTATACTTTTTCAACATTTATTTTTTGAAACAAAGATCTCTGTTAACTGAAATTGAATGATTTATTAATTTTTTAATAAGTATGATTTAAAAGGAAGATATATCGCACTTTTTATAGTTTTAATTAATGAAAATGTATGGCTTAAGGCCATATTTCAAAATTGTAGGCTGGATGTAATGGACGATTTATGAACCACACAGCCTTCTTTAGTGATGTGTGCATGATAAGAATAAGTTTGTTTATGCCAATTTGGATTCTTTTTCAAATATAATAACAAAACGTTTAATATTATTTGGCAATTACATTTTTTTAATTCGTTTTAGTCAATTGACCTTGCCAGCTAATTAAACACCGTTCTACAAACAATTTGCAGGGCTAAGAAAGGGGAATATTTTTTCTGCAAATTTGTTACAGTCATAATAAGTTTAGATTCTAAAACAGGCACAGCGCCAAATTCAGTTCTCATCGTCAATTTGAGTTCTATAAATACCGTTAATATATAACAAGAGACCCAGGGACCACATGGCTTACCTATGCAACTTTAGTTTTAACTGATAAAAAAAGCTTAAAACCATCATTAGAGTATTAACTGCAAAATATCTAGACAACCTAGAATACAGATTTTTATAAAGAGATTTAAATTTCTCTCCAAACATTCCTAAATAAACCTCAGCAACAATAGCTTTACCTAATTAGAAAATACTTTAGACCACTGTTAGAGTATTAACTGCAAAATATGTAAACAGATTAGAATACACGTTTTAAAAAGATTTTTAAATTTTTCTCCACACATTCTTATATTTAACTTTGAGCTCTTTTTGATGTTTTAGTTTCAAAAACTTTTATTTTAAAGTGTTTTTCTTTTATTCCAATTTAAAATATACTCTTATAAAAATTCCATCTCCCTGATGGCCCAAACCTTACAATGAAAAAAGGTTTATGACGCCAACGATAATGCAACAAATGACGGACACAATTTCTTATCAGAGAAACTCACTAGAGCTTTTGGCTCATATTCAAATATCATGTGTGTTATAGAACGAACCAGGTGTGCTTCATGTCATTTTTACTTCAAATAATATTGTAGATACAATGTATGCATGTCTTATACGCTATTGTTCTCATTACAGCAATGCTACATGGAAAGGTATGTTAGTCACAACGTCATTTATTATGACTTGGGATGTAAAAGTAATGTTGTGAGTTATCAAGTGTTATTTTGATAAAACAAATGTTTCATTATAACTTCAGACTATTTATCGTATAGAATTGACAGTAAAATTACTTATATCGAAATTGTTATAGCTGATGTTTCTAATAAATTAAAAAGTAAAACTTGAACATGTATCAAATCGTGTTTTAAACCATATGTCACAATGTCTCAGGTCAGTGGGAACTAAGATTATATCGTAGCATTTCTGAACAAGAACTAAAAATTCAAATTTGTCAATTATATGATCGTTATACTATGTAAAGGGGATTTATTTTTCTCTAGGTCTGTAGCAGCATAAGTGGGCCTCAAACGACAATAGTTGGAAGAAGGAAGGTTATGTTGAAGGAAGGTGCTCCCGATTCGTTTGAAGTTGATTTTGATGCGGATGACGACGGTAGATGTCCTGTTTGTGAATGTTGCTGTAACACTACTGCTTGCAACAATGGAGGCTCTTGTGGAGTTGCAGGTTTTCAATTTATTATATTCAATTTATTTGCATTATATTAAGATACACATTCAATGTACATTATAATCAAACGTATAATATCTTTTGAACGCATAGTAAAATCGATAAGAGTATAAAATACACACGAATTACACCTATCATATTAGAAAGTATACACTTGGAACAGTTAGGCTGACAAATACAGTGATTACTTGGTCAAATATGCGCTTGAACCGAACATAGCTCTACATTAATTGATAACAATACATTTTAGATTATGATTATCACAACGGACGCATGTGTTTCAACTGCAAAGATTTATCAAATCCCAACGACTGTGACCAAGTTACTTGATGCGATCAAGATAGTGTAAGTTTAAATGCAGAAAAAAAAATAATCAATCTCGATCGATCGACCATATTTTAAATTAAAAAGCAGATCTTAAGCATATAAAACTATATATATTCTTTAAGCATTGTTACACGAGCGAAATCACGGCTGGTACTGGAACAGCTAACAGTCGCAAAATATACCATTCTGCATTTACTGGAGAATCATGGGTAACTATATCTATACGGCTCTGTGTGACATGCACAAATTCTATTGAAGAATGTAAGGCATTTGGATGAGTCATTTAGATATATAAACCACTGCTATCCGCATTTATTCGTCGTCGAACGCCGTGGGTAACGTTCATTGTTATAAGCTTTTCCATTTCTGTTCTCTAGAATTTAATTGATACTTAACAAATGAACTACATGTACTTGTAAGAACATGCATATAGTTAAGGTGATGGTATGGGCTTTTTCCTGATACATGTATAACGTTTGTTTAAATTTTGGATGAATAGGATGAGTCTTTTTTTATAACTCGTTTAAAATTTTTTTTATTAGAAATGTTCGATTGGGTGACTCACTGATTATTGAATGTAACTGAGAATATTGAATGGAAAATAAAACTTATTTTTGGAGTTGATTTTAATCACATCTCCTATGCAGTTACTCGGTCAAACCAAAAGTGAAACAGTGTTTGGACCTAAGCACAAATCAACACAGCTGACAACATCTAGATCTAATCAATAAATTCGATGTGATGAGTTCTTAAGCATTGTTTTTCAAGGAAACTAATATATAGATATCTTGTAAATACTCAGATTTTAAATGGTACCAACAATATAGATATTTTTGAAGTCGTACAGTTTATGTATTCCTACGCCAGGGTTCAATATAGTCTCGTTCAACCAGACGCTCGGCTGTCACCGTAAATTTCAGACAAGCAGAGAGTCTCTCTTGCTTGTCGGAGATTAACGAATACAGCTGTGGGTTTGGTTGAATAGAGTTCAATTTTGCTTGGATCCATACAATTTCTCATAACTATTTCAATTACTGATACGCAGTTTGATGGGGCATTCAGAAGTTTGAGTTCTATTTGCTCTTCGCTATTCACTATTCGAAAAGCGAATAGAATTCTGTGGTCGGTTCGCTATTAAAATTACCGTAAACATGCTAATAAACGTAATTAAAAAATCCATAAAAACTTCATTTTTAATTGAAAGGAAATGTTATAAGGTAAAAATTATTACTTCCTGACCTGACCTGAACATTGGCACGATCAGCTAGCCTGGCAAGAGGGTAAGAAAATCATGATATTCTGTTGCATTTTTCAAGGGGCTGGCTAACACCCTGTATCCCATATTTGGGCCTTCATATATGGTGGGGATTGGGCCCCGGGGAAGCCCAGTCGAGCCTCAAAAGGAATTTGGTTTACACGGCCATTAACAGGCTTAGCTAGCCTGGCAAATAACAGGAATTTTCTTATAATACAATTATAATGGGATATCTTTCAAGGGGCTGGCTAACACCCTCTATCCCATATTTGGGTCTTCATATTTGGTGGGGATGGGGCCCCGGGGAAGCCCAGTCGACCCTCAAAAGGAATTGGGTTAACACGGCCATTAACAGGCTTAGCTAGCCTGGCGAAGAACAGGACATTTCTTAAAATACAATTATAATGGGATATCTTTCAAGGGGCTGGCTAACACCCTGTATCCCATATTATGTTTACCATAATAGACCACGGAGAGTATAGAAGCAGATTACTCTAACAAAGCTTCTACAAAGGAAAATGAATACAACAAGGTTTGTGTAAATGTTATAAAATGTCCCAATCAAATGTGAAAGCGACCTTAACAAAACTTTTAAAGGTAAATTTCAAGAAAATGTATAGCTGGTTTATGTAATTCATTTCAGATTTCACCAAACTTGTATGCGGAAAAAGCCAGACAGAAATGCATAAAAGAATTTAACATTCCACTGTGGGCCATAAACTTTGCATCAGAGTCGAAGGCAATTAGAAAGTTGAACGCCCAACATCTGACAGATATTTTTGGAAGTTTCAATTCAAACTTTTAAAAAACGCAAATGAATGAAAATATCCTTTCCTCCACCAACAGAAGAAGCTAAAACTAAAGACACTTTTCAACCTGATACAGAGGTAGAGTTCATTGATGGTAATCATAAACAGCGTGTTATGCTTCAATTACAGGAACTCTGCCCGGAGATAGAAAAACACAAAACAACGTAAAAATGACTTAAAATGTGTCATATTTGTTCAAAGGAAAACAAGCATAGATTGGTAAACACAAACAAGATATCACAGTAGATTAAGATAAAAATTTGTGAAGAAATTGGAGGAATTACAATAATTTCTTTGGATATCTGGCATTTTTTTTTATCAAAAAGTTTTTCCTCAACAAGAAGCTGTCACCAGGAGCTATGTCATTTCTTAATTGGCCTATTAAGAAATGACAAAACTTCCAAGAGCTTAATTTGAGAACTTGTCAGTTTGAGGAATTAACAATTATGAGAAATGTTCTGCTGGAGATATATGAAGGTACATTTTCAACATTTAGTCAACCTTCCAGGATAACATACATCAGCTTTTTAATGCTGTGGTATGATATTGTTTTTTATACACACCTGGTAATGCACAATTCTAACCCAACCACCCTCCACCCACCCAAATAAATTCAACAGCACTAGGCATCGTATTAAACTTGGATATAATATATAGATAAGTTGGATCTAATATATAGATAAATTCTCTCTCTCTCTCTCTCTCTCTCTCTCTCTCTCTCTCTCTCTCTCTCTCTCTCTCTCTCTCTCTCTCTGTGCATTATTTTGAAATTGATTTCATCCCTCAGTGTCCCAATGATCGTAAGGAAGAAACAAACAGTAAAAAAAGACTCAATCATCACACAGAACTATCAACAATGAGGCAGACTTACTGGGACCAAGTGGAAACAATCAAAAAGCACCCTGGAACGAGTATTTTCGTATTAGAGAGTAAAGTCGCTGGGGGATTTCTCAGGCAAGTTTTCTCATTCAGAGGGTGATTGATGAAGGCATGTACATCCATAAAAGGCACTGTCAAGTACACTTTATGTCATTTGGTCATAATTAATAAAATATAAGTGGGTCTATGGAAGTTGTAATATACAACATTTTTTTACTTGTAATGATTAATTGATTAATGGCATTAACAGAGTTATAGATATATTGTACGTGCAAAAATCAGGAATTTGGTCCTTTTACTACATTTCAAGTTTTGTAAAAAGATATAAGAGAACAAATATATTTAAAAAGTACCTACATACAAAATAACATACTGTAAAACTCCTGCATGAGATAGGACTTTGAAATTTCACAAATTTGGTAAGACACCCTCGGTAACCACAACCTAGTACTGTGTTTTCTGTGTAATGTCAGATGCGACCTATCTTCCATGTTTTCTACCTCAACAATGTGAAGATTTCCACTAAGTAATTCCATAATCATATTTTCATGTTATATGATATTTTTTTATTTAGATATAACATGTCCACTTGAAACTATAGAAAATGACTTAAGTTTATTTATAAACATTTAAATGCATTTTGCAAGCCATTTTAAGGAAAATTAAAAATATTTAAGCCCAGAAAAGACCCTTTTAATATACCCTAATTTTTGGGAACTAACAGGTTTAAATGATAATAAATAAAGAATAATATATCAAGGAAAATTATATAAAATATTGAGGAACGTTTCGTGTGTCCTTAAAGCCTATTTATCTAGAATAAATTGTCAATAAAGATGTTTAAAAGCGCATTTCACTGTATGACTAGCACAGCTTCTTCTTATAATGTAATGATTGAAGGGTATTAAGTCAGTTAAGTCATTCACTGGCACTACACCATGATTCAAATTTTATTTGAATAAATATAAGAGTTTATGAATCAGTAATACCACTTACATATGTATAATGCTATATATTTTACAGGCTACTGCCAACACCAGAAGAGGAACTTATCACAGCCGCGGTTGTTGATACACCAACCACAGAGTGTACAGGGGGGAGGGGGGTGTTGGAGATAGACGAACTCACATACGGCAAAACGCCACTGGGGAAAATGATGAAAACTTTAGTAGTACTAAAAAAATGCAAATTCTTTTGCGCTGAATAAGAAAGACATTCAACAATTTGGCAAAAATGAAAAACAATTTCTTATTTTGTCCTTTTTGTGTCAAATAAAGATTTTAAAATTAAATATTGACAATTAAAATGTCAACTCATCATCAAGAAAGTTTTTGTGTATTACCTGCAGAACAAAAAATCTGAACAATAAAATTTGTTGCATGAACTTGGACTTGCGCAAGCGCATATTGTATGCATTAATTATGTCGAAGGTTTCTTACATAATCTCTACCCATCACATTTTAAGAACCGGTAACCAATTGTTAGACATTTAGAATGGTTAAAAAAAAGTGGTTTGTGACAATCAGTTATTATGATATGCGTCAGAAATCATCTTTGATAATTCAAACATGAACTTGTTAGGTCATATTTCAAACACAATTTCTTAACAAGTAGTTGTTAAGAAAAAAACTATGAAACTCAAATTTTGATACTAGCAGTTTAAAAATTAACTTCATTTAAAAGTAAATGCTATAATAATTCTAAAAGCTGCTTGGTCCGATTTTTTGTTACTACAGTATCAAATATTTTTCCATACAAACCGTTTGTCTTTGAAAGTTATGGACTTTCTCCTATTTACACCAGCAAAGTTACAAATGTTCAAAGTAAATAAAAATAATTTCTTTTTGGGTAAACCAAAAAACAAACCAAAATGCATCATGGGATGTTTAGAAAAGGGAACCGTTTGGTTTCGTCCCCCAAATGATTGGAGTTATACAACCCGAATGCTATGCACAATGCGATTCACAATTTTCAATATGTCTTTATTATACATTGAATACCGTAATTATATAAATGTAAGTTATACAGATTTGATCACGATCCGAACTTTACGAACACCTCATAATACTCAAAGAATGATATTGTTTTTCCCTTGAAATATCCTTTATTAGTTTATTTCAAAACTGAAATAATATCAAGAACTTTGAATGTGTTTAAACAATAATAGGATACATATTAAAACTTATTTTATTGTAAAACTGGCATTCACTGTCTTTATTTCATACGTTACATCAAGGTGCGTGTCATGTGTAATGAAACTAGTAAAGATGCGCTTCTTTATAACGTTCTGGGATAAACAATGAAAAAAATTTATTTTCATTTCGATTAATTTTTAATTTAAGCAAAGAAAAATTATTTAAAACCAAATCTTTTGAACTTGTTTGTTGCACTAAAAGCTTTGTATATTATTAACCAAAAACAAAGATGGTCTGCTGGCCTAATTATTCATAAAAACTTCATTTTTTTTTTTTTTGGGTTATTTTGATATGAAATTTGGCAATAACAAACAGTGTTGTAAATCAAAAGCCAAAGGAAAACTACAAAACAGCAGCAGTGCAAACACAGACCACTACAAAAATCAGACGTAGGAGCATAGGTCGTGGAGGAGTAAGCATCCTCTGCTGACTGGTCACAACTGCCGTGTGCTCATTGTTGTAATCTGGGAAACAAGAAGGTCCGTAGACACGATGATTGATAATGGCCTAACAATAAGTATGAAAAACGTCATTCAGCATTCGACCTAGCAGACGATAGTTTTTACTGACATGGTCGGTGTATCGACCATAGCACTGAACGAAATGATGAATTCAATCGAGACTGTTGATAATCTTGCATTATCAACTTGTTTGTCAGTAGCTTGCCTCGTTCTAGAATTTGTTGGAAAGTTGACGATAGAAAAAATATAAAGTCATTACATTTATCGCCAAGTTTTGTTGTTAGGTTACCATTAATGTTTTTTTCTTCTGAAAAATATCTTAATATGAAACAAATGACTTTAATTTGTGGTATCCTTTATTTTCAAGTTCACTGGGATACATGTATATCGAGTCGAAATAAGAATAACAATAGTTAATTGTTAATATGTCATTGATATACCTAAGTGTCGAGTTGAAGACACAGCTAGTGATTTTTTCCTGTTTAAGTCTTAATAATATCTAAATATGAAACAAATGACCTTAATTTGTGGTATCCATGATTTTCAAGTTCACTGGGATATCGAGTCGAAATAAGAATAACAATAGTTTATTGATGATATGTCGGTGATATAGCTATAAGTGTCGAGTTGAAGGCCACAGCTAGTGATTTTTTCCTGTTTAAGTCTTAATAATAAATTATGCTTCATATGAATATAGAAATAGATCTGCTAACAATGATGAGCAATTGGTATCAATAGGAATTCCAACGGATTTTTGGAAGAATTTTCAAGAAGCAATCTAAAACGTAAGTTAAAAAAAATGTATACCGTCTTAATGATTCTTCATTGACACAATTAACTGTCAAAATTGAAATGCTTTTTAAGGTACTTGATATAACGTTGTTAATAACACAATTCAAAGGTCATATTTTGATAACAATTATTATATAACTGACTGAAATTTCGAGTTAAATCTAAAATTGCGTCATGATCATGAGGCCAGATTTCCAAAAAGTGCATATATGTTGTCAATCAGAAACACAAGCATCTTTTGTATATCTTACTGACGTACAAATGTACTTTATGTGTCATTGTTAAAGTTTTAGAGAATAAATGAAATTAATGTATACTCCAAAAAGCTGCTAAGTACGTATGCATAGAACGACTCACCATGACTATCAAAGTACTAAAAGTACTGATAGACGGAGGCATCATTTCGCAGGAAACTAAACTTATGAAAATTAATATGATTTTTCTTATCTAAGGAAAAACAGCGTGCATACCGCTTATCATGTTGGAATATTCGCGAAGCGGTTTAGTATTATGGCAATTTAAGGTCGCGAGGATATTTTTCAGGTTGACATCAGAGTTAGGTAGATAATATTAAAATAGTTAGTGTTGTTCTCTTATTTTAACCTCATAAGCTTGTTATATTACTAATCAAAGGTGTTTATTCCTTACAAAAAAGGAAGGAGGAAATTATTTTGCATCACAAAACAACATGGGAAACTGTACATGTTATTAAATGCATAAAACTCAAACTTGAAAAATACAATGCAAACTATTTATGTACACGTATATTTAGTTTAAGTCAATATTATTTCCTGTGTATAGTGATTTGCAAACCCAAGGTAGAAAACGCCATATCCTAGAAGCTTACACACCTGTTCAAGACAAAAGATAACCTCTAAATTGCAAGCTACTTTGTCTAACTGTACAACACAACCCCCCCCCCTCCCCTCTCCTTTTAATATATCACAGAAGGGATTTCTTGATTAATGAGTGTCGTCGATCTAGATATTCTCTTATTATGATCGTTATGAGAGAGAGAGAGAGAGAGAGAGAGAGAGAAAGCGTTTTAGGCGTAATTTTACGTACATTCATTTGAAATATACTAATATTATATATTCATAAAATTAGTATCCACAAAAGAATATAGTATAATGTGATTTAATCCAGTATGCAGTTTCAGTCTGAGTCCACGTGTTGGGTTTTCTACGTGTTACCCCTGTTAATCAAATCAACGCGCGAGGTGCACCACGTGTTCCTTCCAAGATAAGGGGAAAAAGTTTCGTTCTAATAATTTTCATTCATAAGGAGAACAGAAGTATGCCTTACAATAAAGTATTCTACTCTGTTTGTGATGTTTGATTTCAAGTAAAGAGAAAGGAAGCATGCCTAACAATGAAGTATAGGTATTCTACACTGTCTGTGATGATTGATTTCTAGCGAAGAGAAAAAAAATATGTATAACAATGAAGTACATGTATTCTACACTGTTTGTGATGTTTGATTTCATATAAAGAGAAAGGAAGTATACTTAACAATGAAGTATTATACACTGTTTGTGATGTTAAATTTGATTTAAAGATTGATATATTGTGTTTGTGAAGTTTAATTCGTATACTTCTTTTTTCTCAACAGAACTCTCTCTCTCTCTCTCTGTCTCTCTCTCTCTCTCTGTCGCTCTCTCTGTCTCTCTCTCTGTCTCTCTGTCTCTCTCTCTCTCTCTCTCTCTCTCTCTCTCTCTCTCTCTCTCTCTCTCTCTCTCTCTCTCTCTCTCTCTCTCTCTCTCTCTCTCTCTCTCTCTCTCTCTTGTTAAGACTATGGACACAATAAACACATGTACTTTATTTTGCTATTTATTTTGAATTTGCAGAGAACTCAAGTTCAGTTATATGGTACCAGTTTTAATGATATATATTATGGCTATTGTTTGCATCTTATAAAAGATTTTTTTTTGTCAATTCTATCTATTTTTTTCACGCGCGACACTCTTATCAGCTTGTAAAATACACTGATTTCCCTAATCACTTGCAGGGGGGGGGGGGCTGTAAAGAGAGATACGCCTCCGCGGGATATTAATTGATAATATGCAAACGATATACGACAGAGACAAAGAAGCACACCATGTTTATTCATCGAATCTCAGAATCATTCATTATTTCGTCCACCTATAGATGGTGCTTAAGGAATCCTCATTATTTGACGTCACAGGCAAGACAATCACAATATACGGAGGCTGTTAAACAGCCTCTGTCTAAAAATAGCATCTTTATATTTAAGCACCACTTAGATATATGTACAGGAAGAAGATAATAGTCACAATATAATTACTTATACACAGATGTATGTGCATGATGCAGTCTCTTTTTTGAGGGGTTCAATGAGATAGAAAACTCGTAGACAACGTTGGTAAGTTTCTCTTCAAATTCTTACTTGAATCAAAATGATTTTAAATAGATTTCAACTGATGAATCAGAACTTAAGATTTCATTACGAAACTGAACGTAGGTTATAGTTGTTGTGTTGTAACTACATTGTCACGCACATCTGTTATGCTAAAAAGTTACAAGCTTAACTGATTACCGCTATGGTTCAAGTTCGAATTTTATTTATTGCAAATTTGATTATAAAGGTAATTATTTTTTTCATGACTTTTAAAGCGGTATGTATTTACTACATGTAAAAACTTGTACACGCAGTTAAACTATACATAGTTTTAGATGGATTTAAGATGTATTTTATAATGCATAAGCTTGATAAGCTTTATGTTGAATATACCTTATAAAGCATGTTTATTTTTGTTATCTAAACTAAGGGTCAACATTTCACTTTAGGTCCAATTACAGTAACTTTCGATAGTGGAATGATATGATTTGGCTAGCCCTATTCATCGGACATTTTTGGACTGTAAAAACATTTGGTGAGTGGATGGATTAAAAAAATTAAATTTTTTTGTATTATCTACTAATATCTACCAATATCTATGCAATAATTTTTGTTTAAACAGTAATTGTCGAGTTTATATTATTGGCTGGTACAAATAACTGACAAAGTGTACAATAAGACTGGGACACAAGCCAAACGCTTATATTAATTCCTCTCTTTGGTGAGAGAAATAAAATGGGTAGAAATTTACATTTGCAAAAAATAAAGAATATTTATTGATATGGCTGAAATAAATAATTTCTAAACGTCAAAGAAACCTACAGGGATATTAGTTGACCATTCAACCTCCATAATAGTAATACAGTAAAACTCGGTTGTAACGAAGTCCTGTATTTACTTCGTTTTATTCATAATTCGTCATATCCGTATTACGAATTCATTATAATAAGTTTAGCGATTTGCTATATTTGTGTTTTCTTTCTGATTTGTGCTGACTGCACGAGACATGAAATAAAATACCTTCTCTAGAAACCTCTAATAATTGGATGAAAAATGAATGGATTTTTGTGAATTTAAACTCATATTAAGAATCATTTTTATTGCTTCTAACTTTTACATGTAAAACTATATATCAAATTTGATTTAAAAGATGTAAATGTCATTATCATCGCCTCTACGGGACTCGAAATTAGTTCTTATATCTGTAAATTCGGAATGGGTCGATACACACAAACACAGACATTTTACGAATATGTCTAAACCATGTAACTAATACATTTCATATGCTCTGATTTACTGACACGAAGTAAATGCTGTATGCAGGGTTATTTTTGCCCCGTGTAATTTTCGCTCTTCTACACTTGCAAACAATTTCGCCCTGTCTTTAATTCTCCCAGACACAGTATATTTAAAGAGAAATAATTTGGAACATTGAAATTTGCCCAGTCATAAATTCGCCCGCTGACAACAAGGGCGAAAGTGGCGAAAATAAAACGGGGGGGGGGGGTGATTTCCCTGCATAAAGAACCACTTTTCATAAGTGACATGGCAAAACGCAATGTGATTTTCATGCAAACCCTATGTGCAGATAAATATCTTAGATATCATGATATGCATTTCCTTAAAATACTGTTATTGCAGATATGTATCAATACCCCATCAGATTATATGATACATTATCTTAATTTCACTGAAACAAGGAAGCTTGTATAAAATCAGATAGTCATATTATTTTCATCTTCTAGGTAATTTTTAAACCAGGAAGTACATTCTTGTTCAAGCGGAGTAGCATGAGTATTAAAAAGTTGGCATGTACAAGCCAGTGAATATACTTAAAACCCAAGATAGGAATATGCACGTTTAAAGCAGTTAACATCCGGTTTTTTAAAATTGTAAATTTAAACGCCGGACTTTTTCAATATCAATTAATATAATACTTCAATATATTTATGCTTCAAAATGTAAGGCAGCTCTATAATTACCTAACATTTTATTTTCTACTTTTGATATTGTAAATAGATTTAGAAAAGCTTTCCGTTACAACTGTTTTTTTTTTTTTTACAATTTTTACAATTGTTTTAAATATATATTGATTTTGTTTATTCGCGTTAATGACATATTATCTAATAGGATGTCGAATCTTCTCCTACTGCATTAATTTTATCTCTGTGAATGAATCGACCAGCGTTAATATGTGCTATCTCGGATTTGGTCGGCATAGTAAAAACTTTGAGTTATCTGATGGTTCGAGATATCGAAGTTAATGAAAGTTGGTCTATTGTTATGTTTCTAGACATGTGTATACACATTATATTTCTATGTATGCGTATACACACATGTATATATAGTCATATAAGTTATCGTAATTCATATTGTCGAATAAATACTAGAAGGTTTAATTATTTTATTTCATATCTTAAATAAACTTAAAAAAAACAACATAGAATGTTCTTAAATTATCTTGTAAAGCAATACTTTTTAAGAGGAAAATTTGTGTTCGTCTTTGCCAAATATTCTGATTACCGTATACACAATACACAAAAAAATGATAAACCGATAAGTGTATAAAGAACAGACACGGAAAATGCAACTTAACATTTCTATTCCAGCTTATCTAATCACAACTCCATCTTGTATAAAGTCATGAATGCATAAGCTTTCTTTTAACACCATTGCCGAATAATCTACCCCCCCCCCCCTCCCCCGGAATGAAGATTGTGTTCTTTGATAGATTGCTTATCAGACACGACGTGTACTGAAGATTGAAATTTTCTAGTACAAACCCATATACCCAAAAGAGTATTTAAAGCTGCATGATCAGATTTTGTCATTCTTACAGTATGAAGTACTTTTCCTTACAATCCAATAATCTTAGAAAGTTATAGACTTTCGCCTATTTACACCAGCAAAATTGGTCTCCATTCAACGTTAGAAAGATTCAAAGTAAATGAAATTAAGACAGACATAAATTGAAAACACCACTCATTTACCCCATTTTCGCAAAGTTTGTGATATGGAAGGAAAAAAAAACCCAGGATATACGGTTATATTTACGAAACTCTAATTTTTGACCTTTTACAGAAAACATTGCTCTGCGAAGACATGCCTGGCAGCGTTATCCCTTTCACGGCACACCATGGAATGCAACCTATGCTGTTGACGGACGTCGATCAGATCTCGCCCCGGCTGGAGGACAGTGTGCGATATCAGCGGATGATAAATCAATAGCAGAATGGAGGGTGGATCTAGGAAAAGTGCGGAACCTGCATCACGTTTTTATACAATACAGGACGGACAATGTCGCTTGGGGTATTTATCGACCAACGAAGTGAAAAAGAAGGGTGTTCATATTAGATTACTTATCTGAAGATATTTGTGTTGAGCATACATACATGTATTTGTTAAGTTTGAATACTTGAGACACAGAATTGGGCTGCTTGATTTATTCATCTACAAAGTACTGTAACTGAAACGTAACTTAATATTCAAAAGAAATGACATTCTTATATGGACCTATAAGGTTCCTATCAATTGACGAATATTCACAGCCTCATCCTGTGTGATTTATGCGAAAGTTTTATGATGCTTACTAAAACCTGTCACAAAATTATTGATACGCGTAATGTGTGTTAGACATTTACTATGAAACAGAACCACGTATAAAAACGACGAATAATAAGCCTTAAAGATGATTACAAACAATAATCGTTGCCACTAAATAAGGTCAGATGACATCAATGGCGATGCAAGAAAATCTTCAAATCATATATCAGTTTTTAAAATTGATTCTACTCTCAAATTGTGCCCCCGTCTCTCTCTCTCTCTCTCTCTCTCTCTCTCTCTCTCTCTCTCTCTCTCTCTCTCTCTCTCTCTCTCTCTCTCTCTCCCCAACGAGTTTACATAAACATACACACTTCTCTTGTTCAGTCTTGAGTTTGTGTATTTTTAAGACATACCTTTTTATAAATTTGTTAAACCTTAACTATTGTACGTTAAAATAAGTTTTGTTCGGTGTTCTTGAACTTACAGATGAAAACGACTACTTTAAGAGTAGAGTCTTGGGATTTTCAATCTATGTATCGAATACCACCTACAGAAATGACTGGAGACTGTGTTTCAAGGACAACAAATATACCAGAGCCACAATACCCAACCCTATCAATGTAACATGCGTTATGCACGGGAGATATGTCATTTACTACAACAACAGAACTCATCATCCATTCCCTGCTGGATATTCCACTTACGCCTTTAACGATCTGTGTGAGGTTGAAGTTTATGGTAAGATTTATAGAATCGCACAGAATATATAGAGCAGATTTTGCATTTTTAAAAAGTATACCATATAGTTTTTTATTTCATATTTTATTCCAGCGTGAAGTTTTGTCAAAGGACTAAGTGCGGTTTTATGCAATTTTTGCCCCCCAAAATCAAAGTTTTAGAAAGAGCTTTAAAATAAGGTGAAAGATAGTTAAAATCATATTGAAAATAAAGGTGTAAAAGGTTATCACCACAGTGACGTCATAATGTAGAAATGACGTCATGAATATTGCATTATTTTGATAAATTGGTGTTTTGTAGCAAAATATGGGTGTTTTCCGATGGTTTTTCGACTGGGAAACATCGAGCGCAGGCTTGCTCAAGTACCATTTTTTAGTATAATATTTATAACTATCTGAAGAAAAACATATGTTAAAATCGCACTTGAGCAGACCTGCGCTCTATACTTCCGAATGCAAAATATAGAGCAAAAATGAGAATATCTTCATTTGTTTGCAAATTTGCGGGAATTAGGTCATATAAGTGACGTCATAGATAAACAGCGAGTGAGCAATGATGACTAAAATCAAGATTAAAGTTATAGGCATCCTCTTTACAATGATTTGTGAAGATTTCATTTTCATACGATACTATTTAAAAATTGGTTGAAATCGGGGGCAGATATTTGACCATACCGCACATAGTCCTTTAGTAATGCATATAAGAGAATGATTTATATATGCATCGTTTTTGATAAAAACATTTTTTTAGAATAATTCATTACTTCTTCCTCTACTTTTAGAAGACGTGAACCGTATCACGTAGACAGCTGTCAAGAATTTACTTCCCGATATGTTTATTATTACTTTTAAACATCGATTTTGAAAGTAGAATACGTTTAATATGTTATGCTTACTAATACGATAAAAACTACAACAATTATCAACACATTTATGGCTATATTTGACTCTGAATAGATAGAACGTCGTAAAAGCATTGTGGTTATCAAAGAGAAGGCTGGATGGTTGTGAAACATGTACATTGTACCTACTTCAATGAAAAGAACAGCTCTGTTAAGAGATGAAGGAGTGTTAAGAGATGAAGGAGGCCATTCAATTTTGAGAGTTTAAACTTAGGAGTTTTCTTTCCTTAATAAGAGTTTACGACAAAAAATCATACAGGACTAGAATTCTAAAGTAGATATGATACCACGTAGTTTGTTGACTTCTTCATTCTCTTTTTAAAAAAAGAGAAATATTTCAGTTGTCCTCAATAGTGTTTTAAAATCCATGATTTAAGGTTGAAACGCTTAAAACATAAATCATCAACAAATTACCGCTGGTGCATAACGTTATAAGAACGTTTGCTATGTAGACAAGGTGAGGCCTATATTTCTTATTAATGTTTTCTTAATACGCATATTGCGAACACTTTCTGCGTCTACGTTTTTTGAGATGTATTTTGAAGGACATGTACAGAGAAAGTCCATTTTTATTCTAAGAAATGCATAACATTTAGTTCAGATGAAACGCACAAAGTTTTAGCTCCTTTAAAAAATTCTTAACGTTATCATCGTTATCATCATTATCGATACTACTATATTAAAATAATAGACTCGAATTTATGGGCTTTAATACCAATAAATCGGAAAAGTACTGTCTTTCCTTTTATATATTTTAAACATCATAGGTACTTGAAGATTACCAATATTTTTTTTTATTTTATCTCAATCAAGCGTCACTAATTAATAATCAACGAAAATTCCTTTTTAAAAAATCCGAATATCATTTGAATTTTTTGGATTTTACAATCTTGCGCATGCGCATTACATTCACGCTAAATCATTAGAGGCTTTTTAGTTTATGTTTCCACAATATCACATTTGCATGCATAAACTCAGAAACGATAATACAAATACGTGTAAATTTTCATTGAAAATTTGCTGTATAATCTGTTTATCAAAGAAAATATGGAAGATAACTCTAATTCAGTGCATTTAATATGAAAAATCCCGAGAGTTCCGAACGTTAACATAGTGTGTAAATAAAAGTTTAACGTTGGTGAAAAAGTGTACAATTCTTCATTAATATGACTTAAATTTTTAGATGAAAGTTATTTACAGTTTCAAAATGGTTTGTTATGAATAGTTTGACTGTTTTTTTTTCAATGCAGCTTTATCAATTTCCTGCAAAATCATTTCGAAGCGATTCTGCAATTTTTAAATTACATTACTGGTAAATGGGAGGCACTGGTGATGGCTTGTCCCGAGACACAGTAAGATAATTCTAAGCAGAGTGCAGTGAAATAAATAGCAATATTGTAGGCTTAAAGCTTGGTTATGTAAATGACAAAACTATACGGTATGTCGATGTATCTATTTCGTAAATATCCTAAATATATTTGCAATGTCAAACCATGCACGTGGGGGTCAAAGTCTAGTTATATAGTATAATATAATAAAATATAATAAACGTAACATATTGATTGTTGTATTAAGAGCATTTATGTTGCGGGACCGTCAATTTTTAGTTAGAGAAGTCGAAAAATATAGCCATAACCATTAGGTCACTTTGATATAGTGAGTTCTTTGTTTCATTTCTGTATAGGTTGTCTGACCTTAGGATATTACGGAGAGAACTGTTCCACTCCTTGTCCAGAAAACTGTAAGGGTGGAGACTGTGACATTGTGGATGGAACTTGTGTTAGCTGTGTTCCGGGATATAGTGGATCTATGTGTAACATAGGTACAGCTTACATTGTATGATGTTTAATTTTACTGATAAAAGTTAAGTCTCTTGGATGTATGTAAGCTAACATTTGCATATATATTTTTCATTGCTCGAGATATTTTATATATCTTTGTTTTTCCAAACTTCACTTCAAAGTCTGTGGCGCTTGCTACGAAAAAGAACAATGTGACTTCAAAAATGGCACTTGTCCGAATGGATGTGAAGACGGGTATAAAGGGAGACAATGCAAAACTGGTAACGAAAAAATAGTACATTCAGGCTTATGTAGAATGAACGTAGACATGACAGTTGTAGATACAATTCAAATAGATTTCATTATGTTCTTACCAAATTTTAAAATTATGCTAATTTTTTGTAAACGAAGTAATCCGATTCAAAAGCCAAAAAGAAATACATGCTTACATGTATATTTAAACGATTGGGACGGATGATATGTCTGCCTGTATGTAGCCATTTCCTATGACTCTGATGCGTGTTTAGTAGAGTGGGTGCTTGCGACCACTCGTGAAAATTGTTGTCAGATGTATAGGGAGTTTTGAAGATCGCTCGCAAATACCTGCTCTGCTGAATACGCAAATCGGCATCCTTATGCATATATTTTTTTCTCACTGAACATGTTTGTTGAACTTTTTTATTCCTAATCTAAATTTTACAGGTATATTCTGTTTGATAAAAATTCCAAAATTAGGAGAAAAAAATATTAAAATAAAAGTCATAATCAAATTTATAAAAAATGCTCATTGCAGGAAGTTATATGAAATTCTGACTAGCCCATATCTATTTAAGATCTACTTACTTTAAGCTATATGATACGATGCAATATTGTCTTTTTGATTGATAAAAACTGTAAAGATTTTTCATTCCTGTCTCCTTAACGTTCATCTACTTTCAAACTTTTGTCAACGATTCCAGAAATGATTCTATGAGATATCCGGTGTCCGGTGAAGCTCGGACTTGTTTAAAGTTATTAAAAAAAAATTGAAATTCCTTTTTCTTTTCATGTAATGTCAGTTTGCACTAACAACACGTATGGCCCTAATTGCTCTATGACATGTGGACATTGTCTCTACCTGTATGGAGAAAAATGTAACCACGTGACCGGTCAGTGTCCTCGCGGATGTGCTTCCGGCTTTCAAGGAGACCTTTGTGTTGAATGTACGTACATTTGATATGTTTAATTTACGTAAACTTATTCAGTACCCTTTGTGCATGCGTAGTGTTTTTTCTCCAAACATGAGATACACTATGAATACCTATCTCTAAATATTATAAGCGTTTGTCATTTCTTTTTTTTTATTTAGCAAGAAGTGAATTCAGGAACACGACACTTGCATGGTCGACATATAATGGTATGATTATTTAAAAGCATACATGTATAATAAAATGTGATCACAATATTCCAACTCTGAATCATTTTTTTTTATTTTCAATATAATCTGATTGTGTTGAAAGTAAATCCATTTACTCAATGTATTTTAATTTAGTTCATATGAAATTAAATCAGAAATGTAACATCATTGCGTTGCGTAAAGTTTGTTTGCTCCATATTCGTAAAGTATTTAAAATAGATAATAACAAATTCAATTAAACCGGAAAGAAAATTATCGGTGTTAGTATTTCTTACATTGCATATTATTCGATTTATGTTTACTTATTCAGTACCCTCTGTGCATGCGTAGCATTTTTTCTCCAAACCATGAGAAAAATTGATGAATTACTTTTTATGTAAATATATATGGCTTTGGTCATTTGTTGTTTTTTTCAGCAACAGATAAATTCAAGAACAAGACACTTGTACGGCCAATGAATGATGGTATGATTATTTAACAGCATACATGTAAAGTAAAATCTGATAACAATATTCCATTCTAAATACAGTAAAACACGCTTATAACGAAGTCCCATATGCGACCAATTTAATTTCGTTATAAGCGTAATTCGTTATATCCGTCAAGTTTACAACATGAAAAAGAGACTTGGGGAATGAAATTCACTTCGCTGTAAGCGTCAATTCATTATAAGCGTGTTCGCTATAACCGTGTTTTACTGTATTTTTTTTTTTAAAAATTGTGCAATTATCTGATTTTGTGTGATTTACTCGTTTTGTTTTAATTTAGTTCAGTTAAAATCAAATTAGAAATGTTACATGATAGCGTTAATTAAATTTTGATCTTTAGAAATTCTTAAAGTGTTTAATATATAGACGATGTCAATTTGAATTAAAAAGGACAGATAATCATTGGTGTTGGGATTTCTCAAAACTACGTTTGAATATGAGAAAGGAATATATACAAAGTAAAAACAACTTCACATGACATTGAATAAAACAAAATGAAAAATGGACAATTGCTACTGGATCCGAGTTCCCAGTAGCAATTGTCAGATTATCAGATTTAATCAAAACAATTTACATCTAAAAATGTATTTAAAAAAAACGAAATAACACAAATTAACAAACAAATAAACAAAAAGAAATGAGTATAGGTAAAAAGGAAAGGAAATATTGCCCCCCCCCCTTCTCTCTCTTTTTAATAATAATGTAACTGTATAAATTAGAGAAACTTATTCATGTATATGATACTCATTTGCAGCTTATGGTCCACCTGTTTTGCAAACTACAGTTCAAGTTCCTTTTTATTCCATCATCACCGTTGTCGTATTGTTTTCAGTCAGTGCTCTTCTCAACCTGTTTTTCATGTACGTTACTTACTAGTACTCGAATTATTTTTCACTCGATCGTGATCGTATTTTCTTGTAACATTTGAAAATACGTCACGTCAGTTTACTAAACTTTCAGATCCAGACAGGTACTTGCAAGATGCCGCAATCGAGAAGAAAAGGTAGACGAATCTGTCGAAAAACCGAACACTATTGAGAACAGTATTGATATTCAAGAAAACGAACTTTGTACTTACCAAGAACTCGAGCATGCTGACCAAAAAGTAAACAATGATGTATATACTTCATTAGCATAGAACCCGAATAATGAGGGATATATGTTGTTGTTATGAAAAGTACGTTCTTCAAAAAATATATATTTTGTGAAAATTCGAATGAATTTGTTAGAAAGAAATATTTTTTTTAAATTTCTTACTCTTACATGTACCCTTGACACGGCCAAATGAACATATTGGTATCCTGGGATCTGTTAAAATGTTGAAAAAGAAACGGCATCCCATTTTTTAAAAACATTCGAATGCTTTTTTCGCCTTTTGTTTTTGTTTTATGTGTATTTTTATGTTGTTTGCTTGGCAATAAATACTATAATATGTACGAATATAGTTACACAAGATATTTTTAGTCTGATATTATTTGATATACGACTTTTGGTACAGAAATTTAAATTAATGATACCTATTTTAAAGAAAATGTCAGTTTGAGGCCTTTGTGGGCGTTCCGGCCTTTGATCTGTATAATGAAGATTCTAAATTGTAGAAATCGTGACCCTCGGACCAAAACTGCAGCCCAAGGCGGGGTTCAAAGTTCAACATAGAACTACATATGAACAATTTTAAAAATTTTCTTCTCGAGAACTACTGCACCAAAAATGCCAATATTTACACAAAAGGTGGTATATATAGTGGAGATTCTAAATTGTAAAAATTGAGACCCCCGAACAAAAAGTATGGCCCCAGGTGGGGTTTAAATTTTAACATATATAGGAAAATGTTTTAAAATCTTCTTCTCATGAACTATCATGCAACTGTTTGGGATATTACTATTCATACATGTACATCCTTAAAAAATGTAGATTCTAAAATGTAAAAATCGTAACTCCCGGACAATCGATGGGGCACCAAGAGGGGTTCAAAGTTGAAACATTTTAAATAATATAAAGGAAACGTTTAAACATTTTCTTCTTAAGAACTAAAATGTTATAGTTTGTGGAATTTCTATGTATGCATCCTTGGCTTATGTAGATTCCTAATTGGTAAAATTGTGACCCCGGACCAATACTGGGGGTCAAAGTTTATTATAGAAATATAAAGGCAACATGTTAAAAAATCTTCTTCTCGAGAACTACAATGCTTCAATTTGTGAGATTACTATCATGCATACAACCTTGGATAATGAAGGTTCGACAGTTTTAAAAAAGTGACCCCTGGACTAATACTGGGGACCCAAGATGATTTTAAAGTTAAATGTAGAAGTATATATGGAAAACGTTTAAAAATCGTCTTGAGAACTACAATGCATCAATTTGTCAGATAACTACGTCAGCATCCTCAAATAGTGTAGATTCGAAATTATAAAAGCCGTGACCTCAATTTTATACTGGGGCCCCAAAAGGTGATCAAAGTTTAGCAAATAAATATAGAGGGAAAATGTTGAAAAATCATGTTGAAAAATCTTTTTCTAGGGAACTATACTGGTACTGTACCAGTTATCGGCTAAGACCAGTTATCGGCTAAAATGAGAGTTCGGGTTTATTACACGGGGCAATCCCAGATATTTTAATTCAGTCGTCTTTTTCGAATAAAGAAAAGTAGGTTTGCTTGAAAACTTTCTTGAATATGCTTTATACACAAGCTTAAACGATCATTGTTTACCTCTGATTTTACATCTTTGCACTTTCAGCAGTGGGGAAAATGACGTAATAAGTTAAAAATAGAATATTACATCTTTGTGAAACGTTACTATAGCCCTCCTTTGATTTGACATATAATATCAATACAAATAGCATGTATAAACAAAAGGAATTCATTAATTTCCGAGAGATTCGTAGCGCAGTTGAACGCCTGATTGCACAATTATGTATTGAAAAGTGTACGATTTGGTGAATTACCGTATGATAAACGAATACTTTTATGAGTTTTGTTTATAATGTATCACAGCCCCGACTACGTTAGTCTGACCCCACAAGGGACATAATTCAAATTTCATTTAGCAGAGTATAAAATCAACATGTACAGGGATTTTACTACGTTATTATCACAAAGCCGATAACTGGTACAGTAGATCGTAAAAACTCGGCAAATTCGGGGCCTGATAAAAATCACAAAACAAGATGTTTGCGGTTCTAAAAAATGATATAAACAAACAGGTTGATAAATAAGGAGTTCAGTATTTAAAGTGTGGCAAGTTTTATCCAAAAATATTAAGAAATAAGAAAATACGACAAGAAAACATTAAATTTTAGCCGATAACTGGTACAGTGCCAGTAATGCTTCAGCCTGTGAGATTAATATGCAATCATCCTTAAATAATGCAGATTCCAAATAATTAAAGCTTTAGCACTGGACTAATACTGTGAACCGAAGAGGGGTTCAAAGTTTAACATATAAAGATAAATTGAAAATGTTTTTAAAAAGTTTTTCTCGAGAACTATAATGCTACAGTTTGTGAGACTACTATGCACGGATCCTCAAATTGTGTAAACTCTAATGTAGTGGAAAAATATCCTTTATTAGTTGATTTCAATACTGAATTATCAAGAACTTTGAATGTGTTTAAAGAATAATAGGATACATATTAAAACTTATTTTATTGTAGAACTGGCATTCACCGTCTTCATTTCATACGTTACATAAAAGTGCGTGTCATTTGTAATGAAACTAGTAAAGATGCGCTTTTTCATAACATTCTGGGATAAAAAATGAAACAAATTATTTTCATTTCGATTAGTTTTAAATTTGAGCAAAGAAAAATTATTTAAAACCAAATCTTGTGAACTTATTTGTTGCAATAAAATCTTTATTATTTACAAAAAATAAAGATGGTCTGCTGGCCTAATTATTCATAGAAACGTTCATTTTTTATTGGTAATTTAAATATGAGATTTGGCAATAACAAACAGTGTTGTAAATCAAAAGCCAAAGGAAGACTACAAAACAGGAGAAGCGAAAACACCGACCTCTATAAAAATCAGAGGTAGGATCATAGGCCGTGGAGGAGTAAGCATCCTCTGCTGACCGGTCAGAACCGCCGTATGCTCATTGTTGTAATCTGGGAAACAAGAAGGTCCATAGACAAGTTGATTGATAATGGCCTAACAATAAGTATGAAAAACGTCATTCAGCATTCGACCTAGCAGACGATACTATTTACTGACATGGTCGGTGTACCGACCATAGCACTGAACGAAATAATAACTTTAATCGAGACTGTTGATAATCTTGCATTATCAACTTGTTTGTCAGTAGCTTGCCTCGTTCAAGAATTTGTTGGAAAGTTGACGATAGAAAAAATATAAAGTCATTACATTTATCGCCAAGTTTTGTTGTTAGGTTACCATTAATGTTTTTTTTTGTCTAAAAAATATCTAAATATGAAACAAATGACTTTAATTTGTGGTATCCTTTATTTTCAAGTTCACTGGGATACATGTATATCGAGTCGAAATAAGAATAACAATAGTTAATTGATGAATTGTCGTTGATATACCTAAGTGTGGAGTTGAAGACGCAGCTAGTGATTTTTTCCTGTTTAAGTCTTAATAATATCTAAATATGAAACAAATGACTTTAATTTGTGGTATCCTTTATTTTCAAGTTCACTGGGATACATGTATATCGAGTCGAAATAAGAATAACAATAGTTAATTGATGAATTGTCGTTGATATACCTAAGTGTGGTGTTGAAGGCCACAGCTAGTGATTTTTTCCTGTTTAAGTCTTAATAATAAATTATGCTTTATGTGAATATAGAAATAGATCTGCTTACAATGATGAGCAATAGGTATCAATAGTAATGTACACCGTCTTAATGATTCTTTATTGACACAATTAAGTGTCAAAATTGAAATACTATTTAAGGTATTTTGATATATACATTGTTAATAACACAATTCAATGGTCATACAATGTATTTTGATAACAATTATTTTATAATTGACTGAAATTTCGAGTTAAATCTAAAATTGCGTCATGATAATGAGGCCAGATTTCCAAAAAGTGCATAGATGTCAATCAGAAACACAAGCATCTTTTTGATATCTTACTGTACAGATATACTTTATGTGTCATTTTTAAAGTTTTGAAAACGAATGAATGAATTTAATGTATACTCCAAATAACTGCTAAGTACATATGCATAGAACGGATCACCATGACTAAAATAGCATCTTTATATTAAAGCACCACTTAGATATATGTACAGGAAGAGGGTAATGGTCACAATATAATTGCTTATACAAAGATGTATGTGCATAATACAGTCTCTTTCTGAAGGGTTCATTGAGTTAGATAACTCGTTGGCAACATTGGTAAGTTTCTTTCTTTATAAAATTCTTACTTGAATCAAAATGATTTTAAACAGATTTCAACTGATGAATCAGAACTTAAGATTTCATTACGAAATTGAACGTAGGATATAGTTGTTGTGTTAACGTTGTAACTACACTGTCACGCACATCTGTTATACTAACTAGTTACAAGCTTAACTGATACCTAAGTTTTAATTTTATTTATTGCAAACTTAATTATAGGTAATTATTTTTTTCAACATGACTTTTAAAGCGGCATGTATTTACTACATGTTAAACCTGGTACAGTTAAACCACACATTGTTTAAGATGCACTTATGTTGTATTTTATAATTCATTAGCTTGATAAGCTTTATGTTGAATATACCTTATAAAGCATGTTTATTTTTGTTTTCTAAACTAAGGGTCGACATTCCACTTTAGGCCCAATTACAGTAACTTTCGATAGTGGGTTGATATGATTTGGCTAGCCCTATTCATCGAATATTTTTGGACTGTGAAAACATATGGTGAGTGAATGGATTTAAAATTATTTTTTTATACATGCAACAATAGTTTGTTTAAACATTTGTCGAGTTATTATTATTGGCAGGTACAATAAATTGACAAAGTATACAATACGACTGGGAAACAAGCCAAAAGCTTATACTTATTTTTCTCTTTGATGAGAAAAATAAAACAGGTAGAAATATATATTTGCAAAAAATAAAGAAGTTCAACATTTAATGGCTGAAATAAATAATTTCTAAAAGTTATAGAACATCTACAGGGATATTTGTTGACCATTCATTATATTAAGTTAAGCGATTTGCTATATATGTGTTTTATTTCTGATTTGTTCTAACTGAGACATGAAATAAAAAAAACTCTTTCTATAAACCTCAAATAACTGGATAGAAAATGAAGAAATGTTTGTGAACTTAAACTCATATTAAGAATTATGTCTATTGCTATTTCTAAGTTTTACATGTAAAAGTATATAAACTTGTTGTAAAAGATGTCGTTATTATCGTCTTTACGGGACTCGAAATCAGTTCGTTATATCTGTAAATTCGGAATTGGTCAATACACACAAACACAGAAATTTCACAAACAATATTTCTAAACAATGTAACAAAAATTATTACATTGCAAATGAATTGAGTTTCTGACACGAAGTGGATATAATATACAGTGTTATTTTTGTCCCGTGTAGTTTTCGCTACAATTGCAAATAGTTTCGCCACGTCTTTAATTTGCCCAGACCCAGAATGTTTAAAAAGGAATAATTTGAAACACTGAAATTCGCCCAGACTTACATTCGCCCGCTGACAACAAGGGCGAAAGGGGCGAATATAAAACGTGGAAGAATATTTCCCTTTATACAGTACCACTACTCATACGTAAAAAAAAAGTGACTAACAAAGCTCGTTGTGATTTTCATGCAAACTCTATGTGCAGATATCCCGGATATCATGATATGCATTTCCTTAAAATGATGTAATTTCATAGTATGTATTACATGTACTACCCCATCAGATTATATGAAACTTTATCATAATATCACAAAAACAAGGAAACTGATGTAAAATAAAGTTGTCATATTATTTACATCTTCTAGGTATTTTTTAAAACCAGGAAATACATTCCTGTTCAAGCTGAGAAGCAAACTTTTAAAACTAATAAAAATGCATGAGTATAAAAAAGTGTTAATTCGCATGTACAAGCCAGTGACTATACTTAATAACCACAAAGTATACACAAATAGGCACATGCACGTTTAAAACAGTAAACATCCGTATTTTTCAATTGTAAATTTAAACCCCAGGCTTTTAATCAATTTCAAATATTATAATACTATTCAATTTATCCTATAATGCTTCAAAATGAAAGGCAGCTGTAAAATCACCGACAATTTTTTTTCTACTTTTGATATTGTAAATACAGACCCTGAAACGTACTACTACACCACACGCTCGCTGCACGCTCGCTACACGCTCGCTAAATGGTTCACACGAAACGCTAAACGATTTACACGAAACGCTGAACGGTTTACACGAAACGATTCTCGCACGAAACGATTTGCTCGCTTTTCACACGCTTTGAACACGCTTTTATCCTGATCGATTCGGGTCCTCTCGGATTTTTAGCCTGACTCTGTTAGTAAGAATTAATTTTTAAAAAACACGAAATAATAGAAATACTGATATTAGAAACATTTATGTACATTAGTATTGAATTGATTAATTAAATTAATTTGGTACTTATATTTAAAGCAAAAAATTATTTATTCACAGAATTAGCCAAAAATATTACTTCTATAAATATATTTATTGCTCAAAAGAAATATCCATGATTCTTATTAGTCCCGTAAATAATAAAAATTCCAGAGAAAAAAGTTATCGTAAAACAATATTCAATACCAAAAAAAAATCCGTATGATTACAAACTGAAATCGGTTTTTCAGTATTCGGCGGGATTCGTTTTTTCTTCTCACATTAATATTTTTATTGGTTTCAGAGAATACGATGCAAAAATACTAACTGTAAATGAACCTGTAATTATTTACATTGATAAGTTTGAAAGTTATGTAAAATAAAATTAGTCACATAAGTTAGAAAAATGCTCAAAAACAATCGATTAATTTTTTTTATGTCGAATCATTCGCGTAAATAAATGTTCCGTACATAATATCACAAAGAAAAATCAATGGATTAAACAATAAAGAAAGTTGTCATTACTATTTTGGATTTCGGAAAGAACAAAAAAATAAAAATTGATATAGACTTTGTCTCAATATTCGTATACATAACCGGCGCCCCGCATAACGGCGTACAATATATCTATTATAATCTATGTGAATTAAGTACCATATGCATATAGATTCCCATAATAATTAATTGCATGTGTTCATTTTAGGAACATTTCAGTGTGTTAATTACTTGTTGTGTTCCGTTATCAGTGTTTAAATAATTAAAATAATAACTTTGAAAAATATTTTTAATCGGGATTCAGAAGAATTTACTACCCGCATTTCATAGAAATGAACAGTATATTTTCTTTCTATGTTTACATTTAATATTGTTCAAATTAATGTTAAATAATCTATCATTGAAATTGTGTGCATCATCAAATACTGATTCTGACTACCTATAAGTCATTAAATTTCTATTGGCTATTGACAAAAAAAGAGACGCGTGACCATCCAATGAAAACAAATACACAGAGTTTGATTGACAGGTTCAGCCAGGTGCAGGTCTTACCCGATGTCCGAGGTTATGTGTACTGGTTGTACACAGCCGAAGAGTCTCAGTAACTAGTCTTCTTTCAATACGCGTACTTTTCTTTTGTTTGTTAAAATGTAATAAAAAGATAAGTATATCATTTCTTATAGATTTTTTTCACGAATATCTCAAAGGAGTTTTGCCAATCAGTTTAAAGTAATGTTTAACACGAGCGCTGTTTTGAAACAATTAAATTGTCAGAGAGTTCCGAATGAAATCTGATGAACGTTTCACACGGTTCTCGCACGCTTTGCCCGAAACGATTTACACGCTTTGCCCGAAACGCTGCACGCTTTGCCCGAAACGCTAAACGATTTACACGAAACGCTTCACGATTCACACGAAACGCTAAACGGTTTACACGAAACGCTAAACGGTTTACACGAAACGTTTCTCGCACGAAAGTCACACGCTTTTTTGGTGTAGTAGTACGTTTCAGGGTCTGTAGATTTAAAAAAGCTTTCTGTTCCAGTTAATTGTTTAAATATATATTGATTTT
Organism: Magallana angulata; assembly: GCF_025612915.1. Taxonomy (NCBI): domain Eukaryota; kingdom Metazoa; phylum Mollusca; class Bivalvia; order Ostreida; family Ostreidae; genus Magallana; species Magallana angulata. The sequence continues at coordinate 57,513,959 of NC_069112.1, forward strand.
GTTTATTCGCGTTAATTACATATTATCTAATAAGATGTCGAAACTTCTCCTACTGCATCAATTTTATCTCTGTGAATGAACGGACCAGCGTTAATTTGTGCTATCTCGAATTGGTCTGTAAAAACTTTGAGTTATCTGATGGTTCGAGATATCAAAGTTAATGAAAGTTGGTCTATTGTTATGTTTCTAGACATGTGTATACACATTATGTTTCTATGTATGCGTATACACACATGTATATATAGTCATATAAGTTATCGTAATTTATATTGTCGAATAAATACTAGAAGGTTTATTTATTTTATTTCATATCTTAAATAAACTTAAAAAAAAAACATAGAATGTTCTTAAATTATCTTGTAAAGCAATACTTTTTAAGAGGAAAATTTGTGTTCGTCTTTGCCAAATATTCTGATTACCGGATACACAATACACAAAAAAATGATAAACCGATAAGTGTATAAAGAACAGACACGGAAAATGCAACTTAACATTTCTATTCCAGCTTATCTTATCACAACTCCATATTGTATAAAGTCATGAATGCATAAGCTTTCTTTTAACACCATTGCCGAATAATCTACCCCCCCCCCCATCCCCCAGAATGAAGATTGTATTCTTTGATAGATTACTTATCAGACACGACGTGTACTGAAGATTGAAATTTTCTAGTACAGACCCATATACCCAAAAGAGTATTTAAAGCTGCATGATCAGATTTTGTCATTATTACAGTATGAAGTACTTTTCCTTACAATCCAAAAATCTTAGAAAGTTATAAACGTTCGCCTATTTAGACCAGCAAAATTGGTCTCCATTCAACGTTAGAAATATTCAAAGTAAATGAAATTAAGACTGACATAAATTGAAAACACCACTCATTTACCCCATTTTCGCAAAGTTTGTGATATGGAAGGAAAAAAAACCCAGGATATACGGTTATATTTACGAAACTCTAATTTTTGACCTTTTACAGAAAACATTGCTCTGCGAAGACATGCCTGGCAGCGTTATCCCTTTCACGGCACACCATGGAATGCAACCTATGCTGTTGACGGACGTCGATCAGATCTCGCCCCGGCTGGAGGACAGTGTGCGATATCAGCGGATGATAAATCAATAGCAGAATGGCAGGTGGATCTAGGAAAAGTGCGGAACCTGCATCACGTTTTTATACAATACAGGACGGACAATGTCGCTTGGGGTATTTATCGACCAACAAAGTGAAAAAGAAGGGTGTTCATATTAGATTACTTATCTTAAGATATTTATGTTGAGCATACATACATGTATTTGTTAAGTTTGAATTCTTGAGACACAGAATTGGGCTGCTTGATTTATTCATCTACAAAGTACTGTAACTGAAACGTAACTTAATATTCAAAAGAAATGACATTCTTATAAGGTTCCTTTTAATTGACGAATATTCACAGCCTCATCCTGTGTGATTAATGCATAAGTTTTATGATGCTTACAAAAATTAGTCACAAAATTATTGATATGCATAATGTGTGTTAGACAATTTCTATGAAACAGCAGTACGTATAAAAACTACGAATAATAAGCCTTAAAGATGGTCAAATAATCGTTGCCACTAAACAAGGTCAGATGACATCAATTGCGATGCAAGAAAATCTTCAAATCATATATCAGTGTATAAAATTGATTCTACACTCAAAATGTGCCCCCGCCCCCCTCTCTCTCTCTCTCTCTCTCTCTCTCTCTCTATCTCTCTCTCTCTCTCTCTCTCTCTCTCTCTCTCTCTCTCTCTCTCTCTCTCTCTCCCCCCCCACCGAGTTTACATAAACATACATACTTCTCTTGTTCAGTCTTGAGTTTGTGTATTTTTTAAGACCTACTTTTTACAAATTTGTTAAACCTTAACTATTCTACATATAAATAAGTTTTTTTTCGGTGTTTTTGAACTTACAGATGAAAACGACTACTTTAAAAGTAGATTCTTGGGATTTTCAATCTATGTATCGAACACCACCCACAGAAATGACTGGAGACTGTGTTTCAATGACAACAAATATACCAGAGCCACAATACCCAACCCTATCAGTGTAACATGCGTTATGCACGGGAGATATGTCATTTACTACAACAACAGAACTCATCGCCCCTTCCCTGCTGGATATTCAACTTACGCCTTTAACGATTTGTGTGAGGTTGAAGTTTATGGTAAGATTTATAGAATAGCACGGAATATATAGAGCAGATTTTGCATTTTTAAAAAGTGTACCATATAGTTTTTCTTTTCATTCCATAGCTAATCCAAACGTTAAGTTTAGTCAAAATTGGTAATGAATATAAGAGAATGATTTGTATATGTATCGTTTTTAATAAAAAAAAAAATTAAGAATAACTCCTAACTTCTTCCTCTACTTTTTAACAGACCTTAACCGCATCACGTAGACAACTGTCAAGTATTTACTTCCCGATATGCTTATTTTTACTTTAACTTATCGACTTTGAAACTATATATTACGTTTATGTTAATTTTACTTTTATGATAAAAACTACAACAATTATCAACACATTTATGGCTATATGTGACTCTGAATAGATAGAACCTGGTAAAATCATCGTGGTTAACAAAAAGAAGGCTTGGTGGTTGTGGTATTTCCTTCAATGAAAAGAACTGCTCTGTTTAACGATGTAGGATGCCATTCAATTTTCAAAGTTTAAACTTAGGAGTTTTTTTTCCTTAATAAGAGTTTACGGCTAAAAATCATACAGGTCTAGAATTCTAAAGTAGATATGACACCAGGTAGTTTGTTGACTCCAATATTTTTTTTTTTCTCAATCAAGCTTCACTAATTAATAATCAAAGTAAATTCCTTTTAAAAATCCGGATATCATTTGAATTATCTGGATTTTTTATAATCTTGCGCATGCGCATTACATTCACGCTAAATCATGGGAGGCTTTTTAGTTTATGTTTCCACAATATCACATTTGCATGCATAAACTCAGAAACGATAATACAAATATGTGTAAATTTTCAGTGAAAATTTCCTATATATTCTGTTCATCAAAGAAAATATGGGAGATAACTCTAATTCAGTGCATTTAATATAAAAAATTCCAAGAGTTCCGAACGTTAACATAATGCGTAAATAAAAGTTTAAAGTTGGTGAAAAGTGTTGAATTCTTTATTAATATGACTTAAATTTTTGGATGAAAGGTATTTACAGTTTCAAAGAGGTTTGTTATTAATAGTTTGACTGTTACTTTCAAGGCAGCTTTAATAAATATCCTCCAAAATTTTTTTGAAGCGATTCTGTAATTTTTAAATTACATTACTGATAATGGGAGGCACTGGTGAAGGCTTGTCCCGAGACACAGTAAGATTATTCTAAGCAGAGTGTAGTGAAATAAAAAGCAATATTGTCGGCTTAAAGCTTGGTTATGTAAATGACAAAAATATACGGTATGTCGATGTCTGTATTTAGTAAAAGTCCTAAATATATATGCAATGTCAAACCATGCATGCACTGTCAAAGTCTAGTAATATAGTATAATATAAAAAAATATACTAAACGTAAAATATTAATTGTTGTATTAAGAGCATTTATGTTTCGGGACCGTCAATTTTTAGTTAGAGAAGTCGAAAAATATAACCATATCCATTAAGTCACTTTGATAGGGTGAGTTCTTTGTTTCATTTTTTATAGGTTGTCTGACCTTAGGATATTACGGAGAGAAGTGCTCCACTCCTTGTCCAAAAAACTGTAAGGGTGGAGACTGTGACATTGTGGATGGAACTTGTATAAGCTGTGTTCATGGATATACAGGATCTATTTGTAACAAAGGTACCGCTGACATTGTATAATGTTTAATTTTACTGATAAAAGTTAAGTCATTTGGCTGTATTTGTGGCGTTGACAAGTTGCATATATATTTTGTATTGATCAAGATATTTTATTTATCTTTGTTTATCCGAACTTCACTTCAAAGTCTGTGGCGTTTGCTACGAAAAAGAACAATGTGACTACAAAAATGGTACTTGTCGAAATGGATGTGAAGACGGGTATAAAGGGAGACAATGCAAAACTGGTAAAAATGAAATAGTACATTCAGGCTTACGTAGAATAAACATACACATGACGTTTGTAGATACAATTCAAATAGATTTCATTATGTTCTTACTAAATTTCATATTATGCTAATCGTTTGTAAACTTAGTAATCCGATTCAAAGGCCAAATAGAAATACACGCATATATGTATAATTATACGATTGGGACAGATGATATATCTGTCTGTTTGTAGCAATTTCTCATGATTCTGATGTATGTTTAGTGGGTGCTTGCGATCACTCACGAAAATTTTTTATCACAGGTATAGGGAGTTTTGAAGATCGCTCACAAACACTTGCTCTGCTTAATACGCAAATCGGCATCCTTATGCATATATTTTTTTTCAATTGTTTGTTGAACTTTATTTTTTTTCTTAATCTAAACTTTATAGGTATATTTTGTTTGACAAAAATCCCAAAGTTAAGAGGAAAAATTGTTAAAATAAAAGTCATCGTAAAATTACAAAAAAGTTGATTGCAGGAAGTTATATGAAATTCTGACTAGCCCATATCTATTTAAAATCTACTCACTTTAAGTTATATGATACGATGCAATATTGTCATTTTGATTGATAAAAACTGTATAGATTTCCCATTCCTGTCTCCTTAACGTTTATCTACTTTCAAATTTTTGTCAACGATTCCAGAAATGATTCTATGAGATATCCGGTGTCCGGTAAAGCTCGGACTTGTTTAAAGTTATTAAAAAAAAAATTGAAGTTCCTTTTTTTTCCAATGTAATGTCAGTTTGCAACAACAACACGTATGGACCTAATTGCTCTAGGACATGTGGACATTGTATCTACCTGTATGGAGAAAAATGTAACCACGTGACCGGTCAGTGTCCTCGCGGATGTGCTTCCGGCTTTCAAGGCGATCTTTGTATTGAATGTACGTACATTTTATATGTTTAATTTATGTAAACTTATTCAGTACCCTTTGTGCATGCGTAGCATTTTTTATCCAAACCATGAGATACACTATGAATACCTTCCTCTAAATAGTATAATAGTTTCTCATTTCTTTTTTTTATTTAGCAAGAAGTGAATTCAGGAACACGACACTTGCATGGTCGACATATAATGGTATGATTGTTTAACAGCATACATGAAATGAGAAAATTATCGTTGTTACTGTTAGTATTTCTCGCATTGCATATTATTCGATTTATGTTAACTTATTCAGTACCCTTTCTGCATGCGTAACATTTTTTCTTAAAACCATTTGAATAAACAACTTAACACGATATGGAATAAAAAAAAAATGGACGATTGCTATTGGGTCCTAGTTCCTTGTTGCTAAGCCAGGAATTAGTCAGAACAATATAAATCTTAAAATTTAAAAAGAAAACAACAACACAAGATAACAAATGACAACAAATGAATATAGGTAAACTAGAGCAGAGCTCGTGGTAAAGCCTCGTGTAGGTCTTCCGTTGTTGCTGCGAGTTGAAAACATATGTGATATGGTGACAAACGATTATAATTACTAAACTTTCAGTTCTGCGTTTGTTATAAAAACGTGTTGTGATTGAAAGCCTGTATATAAAACGTGTTTTGAAAAAGAAAAGAAGAAAATGTTTTAGGAAAACTATTTGTCGAAAACAGTTTATGTAATCGTTTCAAACATTCTTTATAAAATGAGTTGTTTAATGGCGAGTTAAATTTCCAAAGGGTAGCAAGCATTGTTATAAACAGTTGGTATTCATGATTCATACCAGGAATTAAATTGTGTTAACTTATTCAGTACTCTTTGTGCATGCGTAGCATTTTTTTCTTCAAATCATGAGATAAACTATGAATACCTACCTCTGAATATATATAAGCGTTTGTCATTTATTTTATTCAGCAAGCGGTGAGTTCAGGAACACGACACTTGCATGGTCGACGTATAATGGTATGATTATTTAACAGCATACATTAATATAAAATGTGATAAATGTATTGCAGCTCTGAATCAATCCTTTTTTTTTTATTTTAAATATTATCTGATTGTGTTGGAAGAAATCCATTTACTCAATGTATTTTAATTTAGTTCATATGAAATTAAATCAGAAATATAACATCATTGCGTTGCGTAAAGTTTGTTTGCTCCATATTCGTAAAGTATTTTAAATAGATAATAGCAAATTCAATTAAACCGGAAAGAAAATTATCGGTGTTAGTATTTCTTACATTGCATATTATTCGATTTATGTTTACTTATTCAGTACCCTCTGTGCATGCGTAGCATTTTTTCTCCAAACCATGAAAAAAAATGTATAAATAACTTTTTATGTAAATATATATGGCTTTGGTCATTTGTTTTTTTTCAGCAACAGATAAATTCAAGAACAAGACACTTGTACGGCCAATGAATGATGGTATGATTATTTAACAGCATACATGTAATGTAAAATGTGATAACAATATTCCATTCTAAATATGTTTTTTTAAAATTGTACAATTATCTGATTGTGTTTGAAGTATATATATTTACTCGTTTTGTTTTAATTTAGTTCAGTTGAAATCAAATCAGAAATGTTAAATGATAGCGTTAATTAAATGTTGATCTCTAGGAATTCGTAGAGTATTTAAATAGACGATATCAAATTTGAATTAAAAAGGAAAAATAATCATGGGTGTTGGGATTTCTCAAAACAATGTCTGAATATAAAAAAAGAATATAATCTAAACATATCATATAAAAGTGGCCGTTTACATGCTTGTGAATGACAGCTGAAATTACATAAGACTAAATTATTTCGATCAAAAAAGACCCCAAAAATATGAATCAATGTGACAAAATCCATATAGTGTGATATTTCCCTTCTTCTTTTTTTTATCTTAAAAAGTGTATACATAGTAATAAACAACTTAACACGATATTGAATTAAACAAAAGGAAAAATGAACGTTTGATATTGGGTCCTAGTTCCTTGTGGCTCAGCCAGGAATTAGTCAGAACAATTTAAATCTTAAAATGTAAAAAAAAAACCAACCCAACAACACAAGATAACAAATAACAACAAATGAATATAGGTAAACCAGAGCAGAGCTCGTGGCGAAGCCTCGAGTAGGTCTTCCGTTGTTGCCGTGAGTTGAAAATTTATGTGATATGGTGATAAACGATTACAATGCCTAAACTTTCAGTTCTGCTTTTGTTATAAAAACGTTTTATGATTGAAAGCCTGTATATAAAACGTGTTTTGAAAAAAAAGGAAGAAAATGGTTAAGGAAAACTATTTGTCGAACACAGTTTATGTAATCATTCCAAATATTCTTTATAAAATGAGTTGTTTAATGGCGAGTTAAATTTTCAAAGGGTAGCAAGCATTCTTATAAACAGTTGGTATTCATGATTCATGTCAGGAATTGCATTAGAAAAAAAATAACCCGCCTACAAAAACACGTAACATTTTCTTTAAGATAACTTCTTTATTTAAATATTTCAAATTTTTTGGAGACTGTGTGCAAGTTTACAATTGTTGCGTACTGAGAAAATTTACAGACCCTGAAACGTACAACTTCTCAAAAAAAACAAAACTTGCGACTTACGCGCGAGAAACATATTGTGTAAACCGTTTAGCGTTTCGTGTTAATCGTGAAGCATTTCGTGTAAACCATTTAGCGTTTCAGGCAAAGCGTGCAGAGTTTCAGGCAAAGCGTGTAAATCGTTTTGAGCAAAGCGTGCGAGAACCGTGTGAAACGTTCATCAGATTTCATTCGGAACTCTCTGACAATTTAATTGTTTCAAAATGGCACCCGTGTTTGACATTACTTTAAACTGTTGTGATTTGCAAAACTTTTTTCTAGGTATTCTCATGAAAAAATAATCTATAGTCTGTCCCAGGTTCTCGATTAAGGGATATTTTGACAGATTTTATTAAATGTCAGAGCATTTTTAGTAAAATGAATAAAATTCGACGCTGACAAAAAATTTCCAAACAAAATAACAAGTAACTGACCGCATAAATATTCCTTTAGTTATGTATGAGCCGATTTTCAAAGTCTACGGGACTTTACAATGTTAATTTCGGCTATTGCTGCCAAGCGTCCGAGGGAGCAGTTATTATTTTTCATGCGCTTTAAAATAAATCGAAAAAAATAAAACATATTGTTTTATTTAATTTGTGCAAATATAAATGATAATTTAGCTATTTAGCGAGACTGTAAGTTATCCTTTCGTAAATTCTAAGTCAGGAAAACATAAATCAGAGTGTGATGCAGTACAACCAATGATGACCTATATATCGATACGTTTAAGTTACGATGCGCTGACATTTTAAGCATGATAAGTGACTGCTGGGACTGTGAATGTTGCAATGACAGCGTAACTGGAAACCTTTTTACAAAGGTATGTTAATATTTTGTTCTATGTATCGTAAATGGTTTAATAGTAAGAGCAGCCATAATACTTCAGTTGTAACTTTTTTATAAATGAATCGGCAGTGCGAAAGCGAAAGTAGGGTACCTCTGTGATTTTTTGTTAAACACATACCGCTAAATTAATCACTAACTATATTAAACAGGAATAGATTGAAATCTTCACAAACTTGACAATAACCTACTGTTAATTTGACATTGAGACACTTGAAAATCTGTGGGCCAATGATTATATCATGTGAATGAAAGTAGGGGTGGAAAAACATTCGAAGAACCAGCATTATAAAAGAGCATTCTTCTTGAAATTTTGTTCATTGCTTTTCTCTAACCCACAGCTTAAAACTTAAATAGTTAAGTGATTGATTAGTTCAATTTCTAAACATGTATTTTACCTTACTTTAGAAATTTAAAAATAGAAATGATTTGTATTTATTTATTTAAATTTTATACTGTTATTAATGGTTGAGCAGGCCAAGATATATGATATATGATAATTCATTCCATGTAAATTACCAACCATAAACCAAAGAATTATCTGATATCTGCAGTCTTTTGTTTCCTGTTCCATTTTTGTCTTTAAATGACTAAATATTTTCATTAACGAAATAGTTTCTTTTAACGTTATATAATTATAATTTTTTTTATGCCATTCTTAAAAAAGTTTGTTTAGAATTGCCACCTGAAGGTTTCTAGACCCAGGAGAGAGGGGATGGGGATTTTTTTTTCAAACTTGAAATTTATCTTATCAAATTTTGATAAAAAAGAAAAATCTTCATATGAAAAACTTCTTTTTGGCAAATAAAATTTTGTCATGGGGGAGGGAAATTTCTATCAGGTGTAAGGCAATTCCAAACAAACAATAATTTTATTTTGGCCTTATGCAAGATCGTGTTACAAACATCAGAGCTTTTCTGACTGAAGTCATCTTATTCGCGGAAGCTGAACATTTTAAATAAATATTAATATGCCAGCTGTTTTAAAATTTTGAACAGCAAGAATATTCATCAATTGAAATTAGTTTAAGAAGTCATCAATGGGACCAAATTTCTTAACTTCAAGTACATGTATACAAAGTAGAAATTGTAATTAAAATTTTTGGCTACTTGCAATGTACAGCTAACATCCATATTAATCCCATTCAGGATCTAAATTATGGTATTAAACATAGTAAAACAAAAAAACAAAAGAGAATGTTATTATAATTTTATCATGTTTATTTTGTACAAGGGATCATTCATTATCAAACCTTTTGTTTTCATTATAACATGAAAGATAATCATTAAAATTATATTTAAAATTTATAATACTAGATGTGAAGTTAAAATTAGGTGTATGATATTATATTATCACAGATGTGCAGCATCACAGTCTTTACATGTAATATTAATAATTGAAATTTTCAATTTCAAATTCAACAACAAAGTAGCAGAATGAGGTTACTTGTATTTGTAAACTAAGCAACTAATAAAAGATGTGCAATATCACAGTCATTACATGTAATTATTATAATTAGAATTTATAATTGCAAATTCAACAACAATTAAAGCAGCAAATTGAGGTTACTTGTTTTTATAAACTAAGCAACCAATCACAGATATGAAAGATTACAGTCATTACATGTAATATTTATTATGAAAATTTACAACTTAAAATTCAACAAAAATCAAAGCAGCAAAATGAGGTTATTTGTATTTTTAAAGCAAACAATCACAGATATGAAATATCACAGTCATTACATGAAATAATTATAATTTAAATTTACAATTTGAAATTCAAATTCAACAACAAAGTAGCAAAAAAAGGTTACTTGTATTTGTAAAGTAAGCAACCAATCACAGATGTAAAATATCACAGTCATTACATGTAATAATTATAATTGAAAATTATAATTGCAAATTCAACAACAATTAAAGCACCAAAATGAGGTTACTTGTATTTATAAAGTAAGCAACCAATCACATATGTGAAATATCACAGTCATTACATGTAATAATTATAATTTAAATTTACAATTTGAAATTCAAATTTAACAACAAAGTAGCAAAAAAAGGTTACTTGTATTTGTAAAGTAAGCAACCAATCACAGATGTAAAATATCACAGTCATTACATGTAATAATTATAATTGAAAATTATAATTGCAAATTCAACAACAATTAAAGCAGCAAAATGAGGTTACTTGTATTTATAAAGTAAGCAACCAATCACATATGTGAAATATCACAGTCAATACATGTGATAACTATAATTGAAATTTACAATTTCAAATTCAACAACAAAGTAGCAACAAGAGGTTACTTGTATTTGTAAAGTAAGCAACCAATCAGGGATGAGCAACATCACAGTCATTACATGTAATTAAATCAATTTAATTTATAAATTCATACCAAACACAAAATTTACAAAAAGTGTGGGAAGGAAGCTACAGGTAATACATAATTTTAATTGAACTTGATTAAAATATATGCAGGTATTATAATGGAAGTCCCTGTTACAAAGAGAGGGCTGATCGCTATAGGAAGATTGATACTATAGATGATGGTCTGCTGACGAAGCCATTCGTAACATGCAGAAGAAGAATAGTTTAAGTTTCACTTCTCAAAAGTCAAGTATACTTGTTCATTATTGGGACTACTTTATATATATGATTGCGCCCATGAGAAAAGGGTGCTTATGACATTTTTGACAAAACAGAAAAATAACGTCACAAACATGACGTTACGTCATAACGTCGTCTGAAAAGCGTAAAATATATAACCTGTCATTTTCATCGCGTATAGTTTTTGATACCTTTTTCTAAATTTTGTTTTCACATTATTTTAAATAATCTCTTATTATACTCTATTTGCAAACAAATTTGATTAACTACATGTATTTCTGTTTTTCTCGATATTAGCTTATTGTTCCAAATTGGCTATGATTTGGTTAAGTTTTACAGAAATATTTTGCTCTTAATTTTATGTGTCTGCTTCACCCTTTTTTAATAGCGCATTGATATTAACATATAAATTTGTATCACAAATAAAAAGAAATATCTCATTTTAAAGAAAAGAAAACATTATTCAGACCATATACTGTTGATTCCTTATTCTACGCGAATACCTAAGTCCGCGATTCAGCAGTTTTCCATCAAATTGCGAGAACATAAAATCGCAAATGCCGAATTTTTATCATATTTTAATGTAGGTTACATATGTCCAAAAATAAAAGCGAGAATTTAAAATTCGCGAGATGCACTTTTCGCGATTTTACGCAGATATTAATTCCTCTCGTTTAAATATATGTAAGAATCTACGCTAATAGTGCGTGGATTAAGAAAGCAAAAAGAAAAAAAATGAACCTAACAAATACATGTACTTGATATGCCCTTCAAAAACACAATTCCTTGTTTTTATTCTTAACGAGGCCGAGGCTAATTATTTCTACCCTATAAATTTTGATGAAATATCTTGCATGAAGTTTTACTGTTATATCAATTGTTTTTAGATAAAAAAAATATTGACGGCCCCGATTTCCTATGTTGTCTTGAATGTTATCAAATTTTTAGAAGGCACTATGGGAATTTGTTGAAAATGCGCGAAATCTCACTTTTTCCGCATATATATATATATATTTTTTTTATCTCTGCCCATGATTTTTTTTCGACCGATCGATTTAATGTTTAGAACTGTATCGTGAGGGTTTCAGCTCTGTCAGTATCTATAGAGCTATGATTCACACCTGGGTTTTTTTTATGAATTGGAGAGGCAAAACTGGCTGTGTATAGTAAGCCAAAATCAAACAAATAAATGTTTATGCACGATATGAAGGCGACAACATTGCACCAAAAAAAAAATAGTTAACAAATTATGTATTTTTTTTCTGCGATGATCGCTACCGTCATAACCCGTATGAATCATCAAAGGAAGTATATTGTTGTTTCTATTTATATCCTCATTTTAACAGATGAATGAATTGTTCGTTAAAACTACGTAAAATTAACTAAAACATTCTTAATGTACATCAATACGTTAAATAAACGGAAATGGTAAATTATCTTAAATGGGACGTTGAGTCTGGCATCATCATGATTAGTTCGTGCAGTCCAGATTTTTCCTAGCTAGGTCGATTAATGTTTCGACCAATTGATTAACGGAGCGTGTATATTTTAGTCCTGTCTGTTTCAACAGAGCTATGAATTACAATTAATTTTCTTTAGAAATAGAGCGAATCATACTTGGTTGATGTGATTATAAACAAAGAAGTTAACTCAATGTACAACTTTATAAAAACACCATTACATGTTCCTATCATGTTCCTATCGGCTGTGTTTTTGTTAAAAAGAACGTTTTAAATAGAAGTTTTCTTCTATTGCTGTGTAAATATTTAAGATTTAATTCTTTCCTTATGATGTCGATTTTGTTTTTAATATTGCTGTATGTGTTTTAAAGGTGTTAAACAGTCAGAATCTTTAGTGGTCCGATTCAATGTAATGAACACGTCTAGTGAATTTAAAAATGCAGAAAGTCACTATCTGGATGTTGGTTCCTGACAATAATTCAGAAATGATGTAATCATACTCTTATACTTTTTAAAAAATTAAAAATTCCTATTTCAAGTTATATATTTAAACAAAGAGCCAGAACAAAAATGGTCATGGAAAAGTACCAAATAGATAAAATAGGAAAGATTGATTATTATTGCCTCCAAATTATACATTGACATGATTTCTAAATATACGTTACAAACAAAATCTAGACGATAAAGAACATTGTACATTATGTTCGTGCATGTTTTTTTATACAAGATTCTTTAAGTCGCACGCAGTATGCTTAAAAAAGTGAGAAACTGTTATCGTGCCAGTACCTACGGTGTCGCAAGAGTTCGGAATATTTTTTCCAAACATAAGTAGTTAGTGATAATGTATTACTAAAAATGTTTGACATCATAATTACTGCTCATATTTTTACTACCATATATAACATTTTGACTCGCTATTTTCTGCTTTAATACCAATAAACCATGATCGAAAAAATTGTATAATATTATAAACATTGAACTTACTTCATATTTTTTATCAGAACTTATTTTTTAATTCGATTAGCATTAATTAATCAATAACTTTGTAATCGTCAAGACCAATCTTGATATATATTCATTTTCTTGTGACCATTACTGAAGAACTTGAGAATATCGGACTGTTTCACGATCCCGTCCGAACCTTGGCTTCATTTTCATCTTTATTTTAGTCGATGGAGGTGATTCATTGAATTATTTACGACTTTGATGAAGTGTGTAAGATTTACAAATAATTTTGGAATATGTGTATGTAGGATACATAAAAACTTACACAGCTTGAATACAGCGCACTGACGGTGTATTCATATGCATGCATAAGCTTTGGATTATGGGTAATGGATGGTTGAGAGTTATCTTAAACCGATGGTGAAATATACATTCAAAACACGGAATCAATCTTTGCATACTGCATGTTTTCTCTATGATACTAAACCTACATATTTTCTGTGGAAAAGTCACACACAGATGAAAAGTGTCTGGATGATATTTTTCAGGTGTGGGCACGCCCGAAATGTGAATAAGCAAAGACGGTGGGGGGGGGGGGGGGGGGGGCTTAACAATTGTAGAAAAACAATCACAGTTGTTAAAAAAAATGTATCTAGAAGCGACCGGAAAGTAAAAATATCCTACATACACTAAAAAAATAATACGTTTTCAAATTATGTGAAATTTATCAATATTGGATGGGGGTGAATATCATCCGATCCAGGGAAGGGGCGCTTTTTTCTATAAATTCTGCATAACGTCGAATGGAAAAAAATCTTTTGAACAGAAAGGGTAGTGTAAAGGGCATGATCCCAGAAATGGTAGAATTAATTACTTTCTTCTTACTGTGTTTATCTGTGAGAATACAGATTAAGGTCTAGCTACTTATGAAACTATTCTTAAAACTTTAAAAGAATAGTTCAGTGCTGCTACTATAATAGCATCAATAAGTTGTACAATGGATCATGATTAAACAAAATTGTATAATACGTTACTTCTGATATTGTTTTCAAAGTTCATTCCTAAAATATGACATATTCAATAATGTCACAAAAATCGCACAATTTATGTTCTTTAAGAACAAAAGCTACTAATATATTTAGCTATTTATTGTTTATATGGAAAAGACAGTGTTTATGTAAATGTTATATGTTCACATAGAATACGCAATTAACTAGTTACTCGTTGATATTTTCAAATAGACTGAAACTAAACAACCGCCTTTTATGGAATAATCACTTTTCACTGACTGGCAGACAACTGCGCTGACAGTAGAAATAACAACAAACCTTGTTTCTGAAATAAATGAAAGGCATAGATGCAAGCATACAACTATATGCAGCAATTTGAAAAGATACTGATAACAAAGTGCTGTATATTACGTTTATTAAACGACTAGTTCTCAGTACTGATTGTTGACGTTCCGTATGTAAAACACGACGTCATGGTTTTCCTATTGAAAAAGCATCACTGTAAATGGGCAAAAAACTCTACTTAGAATAAGCGTATCGCCATAAAATTTTAGATTTGAGAACTTTAAGATGTGTTTAATTCAATTATGTAAAAATCTAAAAAAAGTGCAAAAAATGTCATAAGCACCCTTTTCTCATGGGCGCAATCATATATATATATATATATATATATATATATATATATATATATATATATATATATATATATATATATATATATATATATATATATATATATATATCTCTCTTCTTTTTTAATAACTTTTTATAGAATAATTCATAATCTTCTTCCTCTTCTGCATAACAGACCTGAACAGTATCACGTAGACAGCTGTCAAGAATTTACTTCACGATATGTTTATTATTACTTTTAAACATCGATTTTGAAACTATTATAATACGTTTATTTTATATTTACTAATACGATAAAAACTACAACAATTATCAATACATTTATGGCTATATGTGACTCTGAATAGATGAAAGTTCTTACAAGCATCGTGGTTATTAAAAAGAGGGCTGGATGGCTGTGGTACATTGTACCTACTCCAATGAAAAGAAAAGCTCTCTATAGAGATATAGGAGGCCATTTAATTTTCAAAGTTTAAACTTAGGAATTTTCTTTCCTTAATGAGTTTACGGCAAACAATCATACAGGTCTAGAATTCTAAAGTAGATATGATACCACGTAGTTTGTTGACTTCTTCAGTCTCTTTAAAAAAAAGAAATATTTCAATTGTCCTAAATAGTGTTTTAAAATCCATAATTTAAGGCTTAAACGCTTAAAACATAAATCATTAACAAATTACCGCTGGTGCATAACGTTATAAGAACGTTTGCTATGTAGACAAGGTGAGGCCTATATTTTTCTAATTAATTGTTTTCTAGATAGGCATATTGAGAATACTTTCGGCGTCTACGTTCATTGAGGTGTATTTTGAAAGACATTTTCAGAGAAATTACATTTTTATTCTAAGAAATGCATAACATTTAGTTAAGATAAAACGCACAAAGTTTTAGCGCCTTTAAAAAAGTCTTAACGTTATCATCTTTATAATATAGTATAATATAATAAAATATAACATAATAATTGTTGTATTAAGAGTATTTATGTTTCGGGACCGTCAATTTTTAGTTAGAGAAGTCGAAAAATATAACCATATCCATTAAGTCGGTTTAAAATGGTGAGTTCTTTGTTTCATTTCTTTATAGGTTGTGTGACCTTAGGATATTACGGAGAGAACTGTTCCGCTCCTTGTCCAGAAAACTGTAAGGGTGGAGACAGTGACATTGTGGATGGAACTTGTATAAGCTGTGTTCCGGGATATACAGGATCTATGTGTAACGAAGGTACAGCTTACACAGTATAATGTTTAATTTCACTGATAAAAGTTAAGTCTTATGGACGTATTTATGGCGTTGGCAAGCTAACATATGCATATATATTTTTCATTGCTCGAGATATTTTATTTTTCTTTGTTTATTTAAACTTCACTTCAAAGTCTGTGGCGCTTGCTACGAAAAAGAACAATGTGACTACAAAAATGGTACTTGTCCAAATGGATGTGAGGACGGGTATAAAGGGAGACAATGCAAAACTGGTAACAATGAACAAGTACATTCAGGGTTATTTAGAATGGATGTATACATGACGGTTGAATATTCAATTCAAATAGATTTCATTATGTTCTTACTAAATTTCAAATTATGTTTATCTTTTGTAAACTAAGTAATCCGATTCAGAAGCCAAATAAAAATACATGCTTACATGTATATTTAAACGATTGGGACGCATGATATTTCTGCCTGTATGTAGCAATTTTCCATAACTATGATGCGTGTTTAGTAGAGTGGGTGCTTGCGAGCACTCATGAAAATTTTTGTCACGGGTATAGGGAGTTTTGAAGATCGCTCGCAAATACCTGCTCTGCTGAATACGCAAATCGGCATCCTTATGCATATATTTTTTTCACTGAAATTGTTTGTTGAACTTTATTTTTTTGTCTTAATCTAAACTTTATAGGTATATTTTGTTTGACAAAAAATCCAAAGTTAAGAGGAAAAATAATTAAAATAAAAGTCATCGTAAAATTAAAAAAAAGTTGATTGCAGGAAGTTATATGATATTCTGACTAACCAATATCTATTTAAAATCTACTCACTTTAGGCTACATATTATGATGTAATATTTTCATTTTGATTGATAAAAACTGTATAGATTTTTTCATTCCTGTCTCCTTAACGTTCATCTACTTTCAAATTTTTTGTCAACGATTCCAGAAATGATTCTATGGGATATCCGGTAAAGCTCGAACTTGTTTAAAGTTATTAACACAATTTGAAATTCCTCTTTTTCATGTAATGTCAGTTTGCAACAACAACACGTATGGACCTAACACTAAAGGCTCTAAAATCCCCATGTCCGTATGAAAACCCCCTGTCTTCCCCTGTCACCACCTGTCTTTTCACTGTCGTCCCCTGTACACCCCCTGTATGCCACTGTACAGAGCCCCTGTATACCCTGTCATCCCCTGTGCGCCCCCGTACACATCCCCTGTGTGCTACTGTAAGCCCCCTGTCACCCCCTGTACGCCCCTGTAATCCCCTGTAAGCCACTGTATACCCCTGTGCATGCCCCTGACAATCCCCTGTACGGTTTTTAACTGCTCGCTAATTAAATAGATAGCCTTTGAATAATTCGGATTTTTAGAAATTTATAAGTAGCATTCATGTTTTAGACAGTGCTGGTTTTTCTTTGCATTTCATAGAGGGCAATATATTACATACGTGAATAATTTTTACTAAACATTGACGCAGATCAAGATAATTTTATACTTGTATACAGATAAACCGCTTATTTTATTACATGCATTTAAAAATATAACCGTGTTCTGTAATTTGTAAAAAAAAAAAAGAAAAGAAAAAAGAAAACAAGTGGAGGAGTGCGTGAAATCTGCAGTGTTCTGTGCCATGTAACCTGCTTGAGCTAATGCACATAATAACACAACATGATCAGCACGTGCAGATAACCACACACCTATCATAACGTCCACCACTATATCATAATGCCTCCAGTCTATTTTATGAAAGTTGACTTTTGGTTATATGGAGTGTTATGATATTTAATTTATCAAGATCCTCGAGATCTTTGTTCCAACATCCCCACACTTGGCGGGTGCCCTAGCCAAGGTGTTTCCGGAATCTCTCCTCCTCTACCTGGGGAGTAGCCCGTGTCCCAGTCTGTATAAAAGAGGAGGCAGAAAGACAGCTTCCAGATGACTACTCTTTTATTTTTATATAGTATGACATTTTAATAATAAATATCAATATTAATTACAATGAAATTTATCAACATTAATATTCATTACAAAAATCTCTGAAAATAAAATATTAGTTGAACCCTCTGAGTCTATTTACTTTACTTTCGAGAATGCGCGCAAGCCTTTTAATTTATCTTACCTGTATAAAAGAGGAGGCAGAAAGACAGCTTCCAGATGACTACTGGAGAGCTGTGTTTCCCGCACCCCCATTTTATACGCACGGACACTGCGCTATAACATTCTCCTCCTAATAAGTAAATGCGATCAAGTGCATACTAATGATCTGACGCACCGTGGTCAGTAGAAGCGTTTTATTTAGATTTCTTACCCGGCATCGACAGGCTCATCACTGGACTTAATAACACATTTCTCCATGAACATAAATAAACATACGTTATCTATTTAATGCATGTACTTTAACCAATTTCTATAGAATTTCCGTTATGATACACCGATCGAAATGATGAAATGATCACCTATATTTTGAATATTTTGTCCAGTGTAATGATGCATAGAATTAAATAAGTCTTTAAGAAGTCCATGTAAATCGCTGGTATTTGTTGTCAGCATTTTTGTGTATAAATGAGAGAGAGAGAGAGAAAGAGAGAGAGAGAGAGAGAGAGAGAGAGAGAGAGAGAGAGAGAGAGAGATGATTTTTGTTGGAAGGGAGGGTTAGACCTATTCATTGACACTTTTAACTTCTATCAGTGTGCATTTTCCAGTTTAGTAATTTATATGCATTACTGTATAGAATTGTCCTCATGTAATTAGAGCAATGATACGGTTATTGAATGATTTAATGCATGACTGTATATAAATGCCGGTGACGGGGTAAAATATATACACACATGCATTACCCTAAACAATGTTCCGTGTTTCGGATTAGAAAAATATCATACATTTATTTAAATTCAATTTGATTTGAAAAATTGAAAATATGAAAGAGCAATATACAGTTTTAATTAATATCACTCTGCCAAATAATGTTCTGAATTTAAAGCTCTTCAATCTTTTCGTGTTTGAAATTCTCAGAACTGAAAAATCAAAATTTTCAATTTCTTGTTTCTTTACTTGACAGACTTGGACACAAGTCATAAGGGGTGTTTAAACAACATATTGCATTATTGTGTATCATTACCGAGAATCCAGACCTGTGTACGTGTGTGTATATACAAGTACACGTGTGTCTGTCACCTCATTGTTCCCAGTCTCGCTACCGTGCACTGCAAAATGTCAAGAAGGGCTGTATAAAGTATATAGCTAATGTGTAATCACTGACCGACCATTCAGATCTGAGGAAGTGTGTGTATATATACATGTACACGTGTGTCTATCATCTCTTTTTTCCTATCTCGCTATACCGTGCACTGCAAATTGTCAAGAAGGGCTGTGTACAGTAGCTATTATATAATCACTGACCGAGTGAAAAAAATGTCAACATCCTCTCCTTTGAAAACAGTAGCTTCAATCAGCTAGTTGTTAATCATGTGTCAAGTTTTTTGATTAATTGATGCAGTGTAGAATAAAACATTGATGAATTTAAAATCAATTTGACAGCTCTAAGTCTAATCTAAATAATTAGGATTGCATGTTTACTTATTAGTTAATTCCCGGGTAAACTAGTTGTTACTTTCAATTAAAAATCAATGCAATCTCTCTCTCTCTCTCTCTCTCTTTCTCTCTCTCTCTCTCTCTCAGTATCTATATAAACTCCTTGGCTACATATACATATAGAAAACACTAGTTCTACATTTACATGTATGGTGTGTATGTTATGAACAGGGCAACAGAATGATAAAGAATAGGTATTGAAATTAAGATTGCATGTTTACTTATTAGGAAATTAATTTACGAGTAAACTATACATTTCATGAATTTAATTCAAAATCAATGCAAACTCTCTCTCTCTCTCTCTCTCTCTCTCTCTCTCTCTCTCTCTCTCTCTCTCTCTCTCTCTCTCTCTCTCTCTCTCTCTCTCTCTCTCTTAGTATCTAAATAACCTCCTACATGTATAGAAACGAATTTACATGTTCTGACCTAGGCGGCAGATTTCTGTTCACTGGCAATTAATTAACACTTTGCAGAGATATGAAAATTAGATTTTAGAAATTAATGAAATTGATAATGAGAATAAATCATCAGCTGAAATTCAATTCAAGAGTCTAATAAGCCGGTCAGAAACATACACACATACTAAAATAATTTCTTAGGCAATCTTATATAAGCTATTGAAGCTTTATTTTGCTATTCACGGGAAATCAATGAAGATATAACGAAGAACTTGGTTTTAAAAAAAGAAGAAAGGTGTACTCTATCGTTACATACCTGCTTATAAATTCTACATTCTGACTGATTTATTGGTTTTAGCGCGCACCTATATGTTTAGATATATACAAAATTAAAAACCATGTGCCGGGCTTTATCTTAGTGTCTATTGTATTGTTTATTACCAAGAATTATGTGATTCATAGATTTAAAATATTCATATGTAAAGCGTACATATATCTGTAGACAATTCAAAAAAATAAATAATTTACTCTATGTTGTATTTTTTATGTCTGTTTTTCAAACATAGCGATGTTCCCAAGCTCTAAAGGAATACATGCCCTAAGGCCTTTCACACCTGATTTAAAAAATAATCCCGGCCCTTACCTGCGGTTTACCACCCGGTGAATCTCAAATCTTTAGTTGTAAGCAAGATTATTTAAGTATCAATAAATTATTAACTAAAACACGCCATTTCTAAAATTACGATAACAGTGTGTCTTGTGATTCGGGGCTGTTAAGTGCAAATATTGACTTATAGCTCAAAATATAACATATGTGATTTCAATAGTTGAATAAAGAATATAACATTGAAAAAAAAACCAGTCAAAAGTCGTACAGGGGATGTCAGGGGCATGCACAGGTGTATACAGTGGCTTACAGGGGATGACAGGGGCGTACAGGGGGTGACAGGGGCTTTCAGTGGCACAGAGGGGATGTGTACAGGGGCGCACAGGGGATGACAAGGTAAACAGGGGCTCTGTACAGTGGCACACAGAGGACGTACAGGGGATGACAGTGAAAACACAAAGGGTGACAGGGGAATACAGGGGATTTTCATACGGACAGGGTTTTTTAGAGCCGGTAGTGTAATTGCTCTAGGACATGTGGACATTGTCTCTACCTGTATTGAGAAAAATGTAACCATGTGACCGGTCAGTTTCCTCGCCGATGTGTTTCCAGTTTTCAAGGAGACCTTTGTATTGAATGTACATACATTGCATATTATTCGATTTATGTTAACTGATTCAGTACCCTTTGTGCATGCGTGGCATTTTTCTCCAAAATCATGAGAAAAATGTATGAATACCTGAATATGTAAACATTTTTTCCTTTGGTCATTTGTTGTTTATTTCCAGCAAGAGATAAATTCAAGAACAAGACACTCGTACGGCCAATGAATGATGGTATGATTATTTAACAGCATGCATGTAATGTAAAATGTTATAATAATATTCCATTCTAAATATTTTTTTTTAAAAAATTGTACAATTATCTGGTTGTGTAAAGTATATACAATTACTCGTTTTGTTTTAATTTAGTTCAGTTGAAATAAAATCAGAAATGTTACATGATAGCGTTGATTAAATTTTGATCTCTAGAAATTCTTTAAGTATTTAAATAGACAATGAAAAATTTGAATTAAAAGGACAAATCATTGGTGTTTGGATTTCTCAAAACTACGTTTGAATATGAGAAAGGAATATAATCTAAACACATCAGATAAAAGTGATCGTGTACATGCTTGTTAGGGACAGCTGAAATTACAAAAGACTAAAATTATTTTGACCAAAAAATCTGAAACCAATATGACGAAATCCATGTAGCGTAATATTTCCCTTCTTTTTTTTTATCTTAAAAAGTGTAAACAAAGTAATAAACAACTCAACACGATATTGAATAAAACAAAAGGAAGAATGGACAATTGCTATTGGGTCCTAGTTCCTTGTGGCTCAGCCAGGAAATAATCAAAGCAACTTACATCTAAAAATGTACAAAAACAAAATAACACAAATTAACAAACAAATAAACAAAAAGAAATGAGTATATGTAAAAAGGAAAGGAAATATTGCCCCCCCCCTTTTAATAATGATGTAACTGTAAATATTAGAGAAACCTGTTCATGTATATGTTACTCTTTTGCAGCTTCTGGTCCACCTGTTTTGCAAACTACAGTTCAAGTTCCTTTTTATTCCATTATCATCGTTGTTGTATTGTTTTCAGCCAGTGCTCTTACTAACTTGGTTTTCATGTACGTTACTTATTAGTACTCGAATTACTGTAAATTCCTTATTTTACGCGAGTACTTAATTCCGCGATTCCGCTGTTTTGTATCAAATCGCGAGAATATAAAATCGCGATCAGCAATTTTTTGTTATAATTTCCTATAGTTCAAAACTGTTTGAAAAATAAAAGCGAGATTTTAAAAACCGCGAGAGTTGCTAATCGCGGTTTTACGCGGAAATTAATTCTTCGCGTTAAATAGGAATCTACAGTACTTTTCACTCGATCGTGATCGTATTTACTTGTAACATTTGAAAATACGTCATGCCAGTTTACTAAACCTTCAGATCCAGACAGGTACTTGCAAGATGCCGCAATCGAGAAGAAATGGTAGACGAATCTGTCGAAAACCCGAACACTATTGTGAACAGTATTTATATTCAAGAAAACGGATTTTCTGCTTACCAAGAAATCGAGCATGATGACCAAAGAGTAAACTTTAATGTATATACTTCATTAGCATAGAACCCGAATGAAAACTACGTTTTTTTCAAAAATATATATTATGTGAAAATTCGAATCATTTGTTAGAAAGACAAAATATTTTTTTTTAAATGTCTTACTCTTACCCTTGACACGGCCAAATGAACATATTGGTATACTGGGATATGTTAAAATGTTGAAAAAGAAACAGCATCCCATTTTTTAAAAGAATTTGAATGCTATATTCGCCTTTTGTTTTTGTAATATATTTTGTGTGATATTTTTGTGTTCTTTTTTATTTGTTTATTGCTTTTGCTTAATGATTGTTTTTGTTTGTTTTTTATTTGTTTTTATTTTTTTTCAGGGTTTTCACATAAACGTTACGTCTATTTCTTGTTGATTAAATGTTTTCATTTATAAATAAAAAATGTAAAACATTTTTGAATGCCTTGTTTAATACAAGACTCTCATTTAATCAGTCTTAACATGAGTTGTAGTTTTAGCTTATCTCCTACCAAATAAATGAATTACAGTAATCCTTAAAGTCACTTTGACGCATCTGAAGCTCCAAATTTTTGAAATTTATTTTTCTATTTTTAAGGTTTAGATTTGTGAGTGTCGTTGATGCTTTCTAACATTTCAAAGCTCAAGTCTTGTTTTTGTTTACATATGTGTTATATCGGTAGAAGTTTAAATTAAATGATATGTTGATGGTATTATTCTATGGTATACTGATATTCAGTTGAATGGGAGAAAAATAAAGTAGTCTAGACGAAACATCTCTAAAATTGCTTTTTACTCTGATATATCTACAAACAACACAAAATGTGAAACTCTAAGACCTTTTGACGAAAATTTACACTCGAATAACCAAAACAATGTTTGTTGTAGATTGTTTTCTGAGAAAAAAAATTAGATAATTAAATAGCTGAAAAAATTATTAGGCGAAATTGATACGGAGCGGAAATAACCCTGTTTACAGTTTGTCGTTTTTTTATTCGTTGAAATGAAAGATAGGTTGTTTGTAGTAAAGTGCTTAAATGCTCTTATTGAATTA
Organism: Magallana angulata; assembly: GCF_025612915.1. Taxonomy (NCBI): domain Eukaryota; kingdom Metazoa; phylum Mollusca; class Bivalvia; order Ostreida; family Ostreidae; genus Magallana; species Magallana angulata. The sequence goes on from NC_069112.1 coordinate 57,538,048, forward strand.
TTGCTATTCATTCCTTTTTCAGTTTAAACAGATGGATAAAGCAGTTGAGTTTGATATGTTGATTGATCGAAATACTGAGTAGCAGGTAATCGAATGTTACACAAAGTGAAATCCATGTATAATACCAGTCTCGTTCCACTACATTGTGAATAGAGTGCAGTTTAATATGGTTTTAAGAGGGGGTGGATAGTCATGATCAGTTATTTTTAAACAATATTTATCCCCTGAAGATGAAGAGCTTTTTTAAAAGATATTAGTAACTATTCATAATTTTAAAACCTTAAAATTTGTAGAATGTTCCTTTACTATGTAACATATTGTGCGTCTATTAATGATATAAAATTATTTAAGGTTGATATGATTTGTTGATCATCCAGCCTTCTAATGATCTACGTTACAGCGGTTTGGTATTTTTAACACGGTGTGTTGTCATTGCCTTCAATATTTTATCTTGCCAAAGCCTATACTGAACATGCAACCCTCCTTGAAATATTCTTTTGTACATATAAGATCAACAGGACTGTAATAAATATTTGTTTGCTTGTTGTTTAAAGTGTACCAAATTATGACAATACTCTTGAGTCATCGCATTTTACAGTTCCACAAGACAAACGTTTGTTGTAAGTGTAGTAATTCCAAGACTAATTCGCTTCTGCATATGCATACAATATAAAGATAAAACATTTTCTTTTATTATAGGTCCTTCAGATGTTAACTTCCCATGCTACTCCACTTTTGAAAGTTAAAGGATCACAATAATACGAACAGTTTCCGTGTTGCAGTAAAAAAATATTATATAACCATTAGTGGCGTACATGTAACTACAAAGAAAAGATAATTGAAGCCTTTTAAATATTCGTTAGTGTGCAGTGTGTAAGTCTTTTATAAAGTTGTTCTAAAGATAGTGAGGCGATGAACTTTGCTATTTTTTAAAAACCAATTTTTGTTTGAAAGTGATGCTATTAATATCTGAATTATTAACAAACTGTGAAACGTGATAACTCTGTGTAATTTTAAATAGAATTAAATCTGCTAAATGGTGGAAAAATACAATTCCTCATCATATTTGAACGGATTTCATTTTGTTTAATTAAACCTGTTTATAATAACTCGTGCAGAAACACAAGGAAACTAAAACGTATCCAACCGTCTCCTGTCGAGCGTTAGTTAATCAAACCCCCCAACATAAGTTGATACAAAAAGGTTTATTGCTAATGATTCATGGTATCAAATATTCACATCTTCTAGTGTATTTGTTTGCGATAACACTACGATTTCAATTTGTAACGTATAGTTCAATACTTTTCGCAAATGACATATTGTGGGGTGCAAGCAGGCTTTTCATAATTATGCGAAATGGAAATAACTTAAAAATGTCAGTAATATGAATATCAAATATAAAATATTTAATACCACTTATATAAATGTATTCACATTACCACTGTAATAGTGTTTGATAATCTATTTTGTGATATATAGTCCAATACATTTTTCAAAGTATTTCAATATTTAATCGTACAAATGATGAAAATAATAGAAATTAAAATTTATCCTTAAGTCTGAATATTATGAGATGATGAAATACAAACGGGCTTTATCAAATCTATCATTATTGGAACCTTTTGGGATTAGATCACTCCCGACCGTATTTGATGACCGAGTTATACTTCAAAATGATCATTTCTTCATTAAATAAGTAATAAAGATTGTATCCCTGACTTTATGAACACCTAATATTCATGGAATAATCCTTCTGAATCATCTTTAATATTTATAACTTCAGTGAAGGTTCAAATAGAGAACTATTATATAACGAAGTTAAAATGTGATTGAACAATATTAGGATGTATACCAAGAAAGTTTAGAATTTGTTTTAAGTTAGAACAGTTAATCACAGTCTTTCAAACGAGCTAAGTACACGCGTACATAGATAAAAAAAAGGTAAATGACATAAACATATGTTATTTGTAAAGAAACTACAGAGCGTTTTATATCTTTTTGAAATTATTTTCAGTTCGACAATTATGTTCAATTTTAACAAAGAAAAATAGGCAAATCCAAATGCCCTAAACTTCCGTAATTTGAGAATTATTATGACCATTTTGTATATTTTTTTTTTTACCAGAAAAAAATATAGCATGTTCGTCTTAATATTCATCGTGCTTCCAAATTACTTGTTAATGTGAATATAATGTACAACTGTCCTTTTTGTGTCTTTTTGAAGTTTTGAGAGAATATAAACGAATGTAATTTATGGTAATTTCATCTCTAAATAACCGCTTAAATATATATGCACAAAATGACACACCATGCCAAAAATACCCACTACAAAACACAACTTATGTACAGGAGGAAGAAGACCATGATCACGATATCGATACAGCCTTGTACACGGATATATATGTAAAATATATTCTCTTTTTGAAGAGTTCATTTGGTTGCATAACTTGATGGGGACATTGGTAAGATTCATTTCTGGTAAAACTTTGATTTAATTCAAAATAAAAACAAATTTTAATCACTGATCAGAATTTTAATTTATATTATGAATTTATTTACGTAGTTTTATTCCTTGTAACTACATTTTACATGTATATAATATAAAACTTTCATACTTAGTTACAAGCTAAGCTGATGTCGCTAAGGTATATGTACATGTACGAGTTTTAATTATTACAAATTCAACCAAAACTAAATTTTTATATGATGATTTTAAAAGCGGTATATATACGATATTCATATCAATTTTAAGCTGGTAAACGCCAATATTTACATTTACCAGTGTCTTTGCCTTTGATGACACTACGTATCGATTATGTACTATATTACCCATAATACAAAGGACGCCAAATTGAGGTGCCAGCGGGGTTTGCTTATTTATATTTATATATTTAGTCATACGATGGCTTAAAATTAAATAACTATAAGTAATCAGGAATCATTCTTTCAATATTATGAAGTGATAATTTCGGTCGGGGCGTGATCAAATCTATCATAAAGCCCTTCGGGCTTTATTGGATTTGATTACGCCTCGACCGAAATTATCAACTCATAATACTCAAATAATGATTCCTTATTCCTTATTTAAACCATACAAAGCCAAGTTACATTTAAGGTGTGTTTTACAATTCATTAGCCTAATGAGATATGAGTTTAATATACTTTATACTTTTTTTCGATTGTAGGATGATATGATTTGGCTAGTCATATTCATCAAACATTTTTGGACTGTGAATACATATGGTGGGTAAATGAATTGAAAAAGATTTATTCTTAGTATTCATCTACTAACATATCTACCAATATTCATGCAGTGATATTTAGTTTAAACAATGTTTTTGAGTTTATCCATAGCAGGTAAAAATAAATGACAAAGTTTACAATAAGTTGGGGGAACAAGCCAGAAGGCTTATATTAATCTATCTCTTAGGTAAGAGAAATAAAAGAAATGCAAATTATATTTGCAAAAAAAAAAACCAAGAAAGCTTATATAAAAACCACATGCAAAATTATAATAAAATGGGAACAAAATACAGTTTGATGTTAATTATTGGAGAGTTGTAATTACGTATGCCATTTAACAGTACGCTAATCCCACGAGCGTATATCCACATGTAAAACTAAAGAAAACAGTACAATATGTAATGAATAAATAGTACTACTTTAAAAAATATGTGAATCATCTATATATTAAAATATGCTAAATGGTTTTACATGGTTTACTTTTAAAGAAAGGATCATTAAGTAGGAATCATTAATCTTTTATATAGCAAAATTTCTAATAAATGACACTTTTCAAAACATACAGTTTTTGAATTGCGTGACGTTTCCAACAATAATTTTAAAAAAAAGGATGTTTGTTACTTTTTTTTAAATGGACTGGATCGTTGTCGCAATTTTTATGCGATATTTATTAATCTCCTTGCGAAAAAGAGTTTTCTATAAAAATATTAAAAATGGGTGAAATTTCAAAGTTTAATTATATGGTGTGTATCTTTTCCAAAGAATATTATATGGCTAAAAAAAATCTAACTTTTTAAAGTAGATCTGAAGGGTAATTTTTTGAAAGCGTACCTTAGAGTTTTTGAAAAATTGAACGTACCAAGTGCATTCAATCTAGGCTCTTTAATTATAGATCGCATATCTTCTATTGTGAATAATTGTCATTTGACATTGAATGTGCTCCAATTTCAGAACTATTTGGCCCTCATTAAATAAATATCATTTTTTTAGTGAATAACAATGAAATTCCATTGATCTGAGAATATGAGGAATATGACGAAACACAATGCAAATAGACTTATTTTTTTAAAAAATCAGTTGATTAACAGGCACAATCGTTTTACAAACACAATTTCAAAACAATGTATTTAATACATTTGAGATACGCTGACTTACTGACACGAAATGAATATCACTAATATTCATAAATAGAGATAAAACTTGGCATGGTAATTGTTATGACGCAATCCATTGTTATACAGCTGCCTTTCATATGGAAACATATATAAACTGAAGTATTATTTGATACTGACTAAGTCCGACGTTTAAATTTACATTTAAAAAAGACGGAAGCGCACTGTTTTTAACATGCAAGTGTGTATATGAATACTTTGGGTTTTATTTAGTATAGTAACTGGCTTGTACAGGGAAATATAAACTTTTTTAATATTCACAAGTTTTTATCAGTTTTCGGAAATTGCTACTGCTTGAACAGGAATGTATTTCCTGGTAAAAAAAAATAGCTATTTATAAATATGTTCTTTTTCAATATTCATTTCCGTATTTCACAAATTCACCGACGATTCATTTCCCATGTTTTATATTTTAAAGAGAAGTGAAAGCTTTCTAGTACAATGAATTGTTTTGAAGATATTGTTATCGACACTTTTCTTACCGCATTTAAAATTATATCTTTTGGGTGCTTCAAACACGGACCAAGAACGTGAATTTGTGGATATAAATAACATTTATGATTGTCAAATTTTGACAAATTCTACAGAAAATATAGCTGGGACTAGACCTGCCTGGCAGCGTTATCCCTATCACGGCACACCATGGAACGCAATCTTGGCTGTTGACAGACGCCGGTTAGATTTGTCCGCCAGAGGAGGACAGTGTGCGATATCAGCAAATAGTAGATCAATAGCAGAATGGAGGGTAGATCTGGGAGAAATTCGAAACTTGCATCACGTTTTTATACAATATAGGACGGAAAATGTCGCTTGGGGTATTTATTGATTTTCTTTGAGAGAGTAAAGCCTGTTTACTGTAAATTATATATCTGGTGAGTTTTTATGTTCAACGTATCTTTTTGTTGAGTCAGAATACATGTACTACACTATGTTGTCATTTGGTTAACTAAAATGTGACTGAAATATAACTTAATGGCATAGTTATGTTATTTAGAGAACTTTTGCAGACCTGCACATTATTAGTTATTTAGGTACAATCAAGGGTGTACGGGAATTTACTCCGGGTTGCATTCCATACACCTTGAGGCCGAAGGGTGTTTTGAATACAACCCGGGGTAAATCCACGTATACCCATGATTAGACCTGGATAACGAATTTATTTCCTATGTAAACCAAATAGATTTGTTTCCCATGTCCAATCAAGAAGTTATTACACTTTCAAGATATACCATTTAAGCGTTGATGCATTGTGAAGTCACATTTAATGCATTCTGACGTCACGCTATTTATCTCCAGCTCAAGTCAGATGAACGGAAATATACATCCGACTTATTGTCAATAAAATGTACCTGTGCTATCTATACAGCAATTATATGATGCTTACAAATGATAGCGAAAAAAATATTGATATTCATAATGTGTAAAAATGCGTTCGTTTATAACCCACGTATTGTAACCATACGATTGAGGGATTTACATAAGTCGACCGTAGTTTGAACAATTAAAATGTCACACTACTTCAGATAGTGTACTATCTTTACTTTGAACAATACAGTTTTACAATTTTTCAAAATGCTTCCATAGAAATGGTTGCATGGTGGTAAGAAAAAATTAATGTGATGAAACCGGTACTCTTTTATAACACTTGTATCATTATATGACAACTGGTTATTATAACATATCTTTTCCCTTGGTAGTTTTTTAGACATAAATAATGATAAAGTAAAAGATCAAAAGACAAAGAAAGTTGTTTTTTTCAATTCGTGTTTACACGTCCACAAACACTTCTTGAATTCAGAGTCTTGAGTTTGTATTTTTTGAAAGACAACCTTACACAAATATACTAGACATGTAACTATACTACACTAAAAGTAAGTTCTTTGTCATGACCTAACAGATGAAAACAACTACCTTACGAGTAGATTTTTGGGATTTTCAATCTACGTATCGAACACCACCCACAGAAAGGACTGGAAACTGTGTTTCAAGGACAACAACTATACCAGAGCCACAATACCAAACCCTATCAGTGTAACATGCCTTATGCACGGGAGATATGTCATTTACTACAACAACAGAACTCATCGTCCCTTCCCTGCTGGATATTCCACTTACGCCTTTAACGAACTGTGTGAGGTTGAAGTTTATGGTAAGATTTAAAGAATCACACGGAAAAATACAAAGCAGATTTAAAATTTTTTAAAAGGTGCACCTTAAAGGTTTTTATTGCATAGTTATATGGAGCGTGAACTTTTTGAGAAGTGTCAAAGCTAGTGTTGCATTGTGTGAATCTTTGGAAATTTTTCGAATGAATTCGTTTTTAAGAATAATTGTTAGCTTTTCTTTTACTCTGTAACAGACCCTATTTTACGACATGTTTATTATTATTTTGAAACATGGATTTTGATTTTATTTGAACTTCGTAAAATCATCGTTATACAGTGCTGCTATCCTGAAAGTTGACAAGGATAGAATGCAGGATGCACGATACATGATAGAAATATAAAAGTTATATTCTATCCTATCCTATCCTGCATCCTGTAGCCAATCGGATTCGAGTATAAATTTTAGAGTTATTTTGCGAAACGAAAATTGGCTTAACAATGTATTTTTAATGTCAATTAAATACGTTTTACAAGTTAAACTATTTAAAGTAGTCCGAGTATTGCACTACGTCATAATACGGATTTTACAATATTGGTTCGACTTTTACAAAGCGTTTTAGATACCCAGTATTGATTTTACTCTACATCGCTGTTGTAAACAATGGCAATAATCAGCAATTAGAACGGTAATAGATGTATTCTATGAGAGATAGAAATGATTAATGTTGAGAAACTCGATTCTGTTAAAGTAAAATGAAAAACGAAGTTTCTGATTAACCAGGATCTCAGGCATGCTTATATCTTCTTTGTTTTGATGCCACCCCCCCCCCCCCCCGGAAATTTTATTTTTCTTTTACTAAAACTGGTTTACATTTAGAGACAGAAGCTGTTTTGAATTTAATCTATCGTCAATTAATTAATGTTTAAATGATATCTAACATTGTTGACAGATCTAGGCAGAAAACTGTGGCAAAATGTGATTTTTACGGATTTTTTCGCCAGGGTTTACTTGGTTTAGAGTTTTTAGCGTAAAAAGTAATCCGTCAACATATAATTTTTTTATCAAATCTTTTCTCTAAGATGTCAATCTATAGAATAAACACCATGAATTTAAGTTTGAGTTCATAAAATAGTTAAAAAATTACCAAACGCGATACAAGCATTGCATTTTTTGTATTCTATTTTGATACATCAGGTCCATAAAGCGTACTTACTTACAAACATTTGCGCAAAATTATTGATGAGATTTAGCTTAAATAAATATTTATACTCCATTTGGTATGTTCAGATCTAATTTTCCCAAAATTGGTAATTATTTTTAGGAAAAACGGACGTCTGGCAAATTTCATAATTGTCAATAATTTTCGCAAGGGGGTACACCCGTCTGAGAGGTGATAACAAACAAACTAGCATGTAAACATGCATATTTTCTTTTGTATATGTATTGCTAGAATGTATATTTATCAATTAAAGCTAAGCTTTTAATGATTGAGCCCATTTAGTGCCGAGTATAGGACTACCTGAAGAATAATTATTTTATCAAGAACGCGGTGCATAACATTGATGCGCGCTAACATGTCGGCGCTACATCTTTGTCAATTCGCACGCAAGTACGGAGTTACTGCGAGAATTCGATGCAACATTTGACAACGTCAGAAATAGACTTCTGTATTAACTTCCGTTTAAGTATGCAAAGTAATAAAAGCTTGAATTCATAAACGACCAATTCGGCATTTTAAAAAATAAACATGTAAACAAGAAACAGAAACTGCTTCACGTTTCATATAATTTCTTCGATGCCCAATAACTGGGACGCATATTTCTGTCCGATATTAACCTAGATATATCGAATTAATAAATGTTAGCTAGCTATAAATGCTTAAAAATAACTCCGAGTGGTTTAACTATAACCGATATAAACTTCCTAAACGAAATAATTATTTCCAGATCGTGTTTGCATTTATCGCCGAACGAATCACTCGAATAATGATAATTACGCTCAGTTATATGTGATAACAAAATAATTTGATAAAAAAAAATGTGACTAAACAGTTCCTAAATAAGTGCATCGAAGTTATTTATCTGTTTTTTATGCATAAATACGATAAGATAAAAAATCGAATCACTTACCTGTTTGTTTACGTTATTGTGTCTATCCCGCATACGATTTAATTTTACCGTAGCACAGGTAAGTAAGTTATCTCGCTCGAAGAATATTCGGTTTTAAGATTTAATTATTCAATTTGAGTACTACATGAATTGATAAAATCATTTGACTCTTAAATTTCGTTTCATTTAACTTGAATTTCTATATTTTGAAGGTATTGGATAGGATAGGATAGGATAGGATAGGATAGAGCTTATTTGCAGCATCGGAGGCAGGATACAGGAAATAGGATAGGATAGGATAGTTTTGTCAACTTTCACGATAGCAGTACTGTATAAAATCATCGTTAACAACCAACCATAAGAGTTTAAGATGGTTGTTGTACTAACCATGAACAGATCTTTGTATAAAGATATAAGCGGTCATTAACTTTCAAAGTTTAAATATGGAAGTTGTCTTTTCTTTATAGCTAAAAAATTGTACCTGAAATTTGTAAGAAGATAGAATAGGTAATTCGTTGACAACTTCAATTTCTTTAAAAAACATTTTGATTGTCTAAAATTGTGTATTAAAATCAATGACATATGTTTAAAAATGTTCTGATGAAATGTCCTCGTCCACGTTCATTGTCATACTGTTGAAGTACATGCACAGAGAAAGTATCATTTCATTCCAACTAGGAAATGCTTAAAATTTAGTTCAGATAAAACACACAAAGTTTTAACTCCTTTAGAAAAATCTTAACGTTAACATATTATATATTATCATGATGTAATAAAAATAATATAATATAATGAAATATAATGAAATATAATATAATATAATATAATATAATATAATATAATATAATATAATATAATATAATATAATATAATATAATAATATAATATAATATAATAATTGTACTATTAAGACCAATTATATTTAGGAATCATCAGTTTTTAGTATGACAATCAAAAAATATAACCATTAAGTCGGTCTAATATGTTGAGTTATATGTTTCGGTTTTTTTCCTAGGTTGTCTGAAATTAGGGTATTACGGAGAGAACTGCTCCACACCCTGCCCAGAAAACTGTGAGAATGGAGATTGTGACATTGTGGATGGGACCTGCATTAGCTGTGTTCCGGGATATAGAGGATCTATGTGTAACAAAGGTAAACGCTACATTTTTTTAACTGATAAAGGTTCATGTAAGCCTTCGATGTGTTTATGGCATAGACAAGCCAGCATATGCATAAATATCTTTTTCCTTGTTCAATTTCACTTCAAAACTTCTTATGAATCATCTCGGGAATAATTACAAATATTATAACGATTTCATCACTGTTTGTTTGAAATTGTTTTGATAAAAGCTTTTTTTGCATTGATTTTAACAGCATGTGAAGGCAAATATGGGATGAATTGCAGTAAAGTCTGTGGCGCTTGCTACGAAAAAGAACAATGTGACTACAAAAATGGTACTTGTCCAAGTGGATGTGAGGACGGGTATAACGGGAGACAATGCAAAACTGGTAACAATGAAATAGTACATTCAGGCTTATGTAGAATGAACATACACATGACGCTTGTAGATACAATTTTATATATAGACTTATTTTATATTCTTACTAAATTTCAAATTATGTTAATCTTTTGTACATTGAGTAAACCGATTTAAAAGCCAAATAGAAAAGTATGCTAATATATGAAGTATTTTAATGGCTATTAATACTTATGTTTAAAAAATGAATTAAATTGAATGAAACATATTGAATATACACATGCATTGAAGAACATAGATCATGAAATATAGGCCAGATGGAATGTATGCCTGTATGTAGCTTAAACATTTTGATCCATTTTCTATGATTCTGATGCCTGTTCAGCAGAGTGGGTAATCGCGAGCACTCACCAAAACGTGTGTCACAAGTATAGGGAGTTTTGAAGATTGCTCGCAAGAACCTGTTCGCCTGAATACGCAAAGCGGTCTCCTTTTGCATATATTTTTTTTCACTAAACCTCTCTATTGAATTTTCTTTCCTTATTTAGATTTTACACGACGTGTATTTTTTTTTTTTAAAAAAAATAAGAATTCCAAATATATGAGGAAAAAGTTAGAAATTTAAATTTTATAGTAAAATAAACAAAAACATAGAAAAGCTGATTTAAGGAAATTAGATGAAATTCTGATTAGCCAACATCTATTTAAAATCTACTCACTTAAAGCTATATCTCATAAACTTTGAGCATTATTTGATAAATTATCGCAATCTGACCCTGTAAATAAAATATGATTCGATGTGATATTGTAATTTTTTTAAGTGATAAAAACTGTATATATTTGTTTCATCACTGTCTCCTTAACGTTCATCCAGTTTCAAATTTTTGTCAATGATTCCAGAAATGATACTATGAGATATTGTGTCCGATAAAGCTCGGACTTTTTAGCTCACCTGAGCTGAAAGCTCAAGTGAGCTATTCTGATCACATTTTGTCTGTCGTCCGTCCGTCCGTCTGTCCGTCCGTCCGTAAACTTTTCACATTTTCAACATCTTCTCCAGAACCGCTTGGCCAATTTCAACCAAACTTGGCACAATGCACCCCTGGGCAAAGGAGATTCCAAGTAAAAATTAAGAACCACACCCTTTTACAAGGGGAGATTATTAGGAATTATTGAAAATTTTTGAGAAATCTTAAAAAAATCTCCTTCTCAAGAACCATTTGGCCAGAAAAGTTGAAACTTGTATGGAAGCATCCTCAGGTAGTACAAATTCAAGGTTGCGAAAAGCATGACCCAATGGGGTAGGGTGGGGCCACAATCGGGGGGGGGGTCGAATTTTACATAGGAATATATAGAGTAAATCTTTAAAAATCTTCTAATCAAGAACAATTTAGCAAGGAAAACTGAAACTTGTGTGGAAGAATCCTCAGATAGTGTAGATTTAATGTTGGGAAAATCATTACCCCCGGGGGGAAAGTTGGGCCACAATGGGGGTCGAATTTTACATAGGTATATATTGAGAAATCTTTAAAAATCTTCCTCTCAAGAACCATTTAGCCAGGAAAGCTGAAATTTGTGTGGAAGCATTCTCGGGTAGTGTAGATTCCAAATTGTGAAAATTATGACCACTGGGGGTTGGTGGGGTGTCGAATTTCACATAGGAATATATAGAGTAATTGTTTAAAAATCTTCTTCTCAAGAACCATTTGGTTAGGAAAGAATAAACTTATGTTGAAGCATTCTCAGGTAGTGTAGAATCAAAGTTGTGAAAATCATGACTCCTGGGGGTATGATGGGGCAACAATAGGGGGTCAAATTTTTACATAGGAGTATATAGTGAACAGTCTTTTAAAATCGTCTTCTCAGAAACTAATTAACCAGGAAAGCTGTCACTTGTGTGGAAGCATAATTAGGTTGTGTAAATTCAAAATTAATCAAATCATGATCCCCGGGGGTAGGATGCGGCCACAACGGGGGGGGGGGGGCAAATTTTCACGTAGGAATATCTGAAGAAAAATCTTAAAATCTTCTAAAAAAAATCATTTGCCTAGAAAAGCTGTAACTTAAGTGAAAGCAACTTCAGATAGTGTGGATTCAAATTCGTGAAAATCAAAATTTTGAGGAGTAGGTTTGGGCCACATTGGAGATCTAGTTGTACAAAGGTAAGCATTTTATTTATTCACAAAAACTGAAATGTTATCATGTATGGTTTTACTGATATGCAAGCATTTTGACATATTGCTGATTCTTTAAAATTGTTGAGACTTTAGCCCCTGGACAATTCTTGGGCCTCACAAGGGGTTCAGAGTGTGTTGTAGGTTTATATCCCTTTTATAAACAATTGTTTAGGATCTTTTTGAGAACTGCAATGCTCAACATTATATGACTATAAAATCATCTGGGACTGGATCATAAACACAAGAATATGGGGGTGGGGTGTGGACTTTTATTTACACAGGATCTACATGTAACATTCCACATTGTCTACATATTTTTCTTATGAATCCATTAAGCAGATTTTATCATGACTATTGTTGCTCAGGTGAGCGATGTGGCCCATGAGCCTTTTGTTTGAAGTTACTAAACGAAGTTTGAAATTGCATTTTTTTTACATGTGATGTCAGTTTGCAACAACAACACGTATGGTCCTAATTGCTCTAGGACATGTGGACATTGTGTCTACCTGTACGGAGAAAAATGTAACCACGTGACGGGCCAATGTCCTCGTGGATGTGCTTCCGGCTTTCAAGGAGACCTTTGCGTTGAATGTACGTTCATTTCATAAATTCAATTCATGTTAACTTATTCAGTATCCTTTGCGCATGCGTAACATTTTATCTCCAAACCATGTGAAAAACTATGAATATCTACCTGTAAATGTTATTAGCGTATTAAATTTTTTTATTCAGCAAGAGATGAATTTCAGAACAAGACAACGGTTGCATGGCCAACGTATACTGGTATGATTATTTAACAGCATTCATGTAATATAAAATGTAATAACAATATTCCAGCTCCATTTATTCCAACTAGGAGATGCTTAAAATTTAGTTCAGATAAAACACACAAAGTTTTAACTCCTTTAAAAAAATCTAAACGTTAACATATTATATATCATCATGATATAATGAAAATTATATAATATAATATAATGAAATATAATATAAGATAATATAATATAATAATTGTACTATTAAGACCATTTATATTTAGGAATCTTCAGATATGACAATCAAAAAATATAACCATTAAGTCGGTCTAATACCTTGAGTTATTTGTTTTTTTTTTTTTGTTTTTTATAGGTTGTCTTAAAGTAGGATATTACGGAGAGAACTGCTCCACACCCTGTCCAGAAAACTGTGAGAATGGAAATTGTGACATTGTGGATGGGACCTGCATTACATGTGTTCCGGGATATAGAGGATCTATGTGTAACAAAGGTAAACACTACATTTTTTTTAATGATAAAGGTTCATATAAGCCTTCGAATCCTTTTAAATAAAATATGATACGATGTGATATTGTCATTTTTTTAAATGATAAGAACTGTATATATTTGTTTCATCACTGTCTCTTTAATGTTATCCAGTTTCAAATTTGTGTCAATGATTCCAGAAATGATACTATGAGATATTGTGTCCGATAAAGCTCGGATGGTTAGCTCACCTGAGCTGAAAGCTCAAGTGAGCTATTCTGATCACATTTTGTCTGTCGTCCATCCGTCCGTCTGTCAGTCCTTCCGTCCGTCCGTCGTAAACTTTTCACATTTTCAACATCTGCTCCAGAACCGCTAGGCTTATTTCAACCAAACTTGGCACAATGCACCCTTGGGCAAAGGAGATTCAAAGTAAAAATTAAGAACCACACCCTTTTACAAGGGGAGATTATTCTCGGGTAGTGTAGAATCAAAATTGTGAAAATCATGACCCCTGGGGGTAGGGTGGGGCAACAATGGAGGTGTGGGTCGGATTTTACTAAGGAATATATAGAGAACATATTTGAAAACCTTCTTCTCAGAAACCAATCAGCCACGAAAGCTGAAACTTATGTGGAAGCATTCTCAGTTATTGTAGATTCAAAGTTGTGAAAATCATGACTCCTGGGGGTATGATGGGGCCACAATAGGGGGTCAAATTTTTACATAGGAGTATATAGTGAACAGTCTTTTAAAATCTTCTTCTCAGAAACTAATCAATCAGGAAAGCTGTTACTTGTGTGGAAGCATTGTTAGGTTGTGTAAATTCAAGGTTAATCAAATCATGATCCACGGGAGTAGGATGCGGCCACAACGGGGGGGGGGGACGGGTAAATTTTCACGTAGGAATATCTGTAGAAAAATCTTAAAATCTTCTTAAAAAAACATTTTCCTAGAAAAGCTGTAACTTAAGTGAAAGACACTTCAGATAGTGTGGAATCAAATTCATAAAAATCAAAATTTTGAGGAGTAAGTTGGGGCCACATTGGGGATCTAGTTGTACAAAGGAAAGCATTTTATTTATTCACGAAAACTGAAACGTTATCATGTATGGATTTACTTATATGCAAGCATTGCTGATTCTTTAAAATTGTTTAGACTTTAGCCCCTGGACGATTCTTGGGCCTCACAAGGGGTTCAGAGTGTGTTGTAGGTTTATATCCCGTTTATAAACAATTGTTTAGGATCTTTTTGAGAACTGCAATGCTCAACATTATATGACTATAAAATCATCTGCGACTGGATCATAAACACAAGAATATGGGGGTGTGGTGGACATTTATTTACACAGGATCTACATGTAACATTCCACATTGTCCACATATTTTTATTATGAATCCATTAAGCGGATTTTATCATGTCTGTTGTTGCTCAGGTGAGCGATGTGGCCCATGAGCCTTTTGTTTGAAGTTACTAAACGAAGTTTGAAATTGCATTTTTTTTACATGTGATGTCAGTTTGCAACAACAACACGTATGGTCCTAATTGCTCTAGGACATGTGGACATTGTGTCTACCTGTACGGAGAAAAATGTAACCACGTGACGGGCCAGTGTCCTCGTGGATGTGCTTCCGGCTTTCAAGGAGACCTTTGCGTTGAATGTACGTTCATTTCATAAATTCAATTCATGTTAACTTATTCAGTATCCTTTGCGCATGCGTAACATTTTATCTCCAAACCATGTGAAAAACTATGAATATCTACCTGTAAATGTTATTAGCGTATTTCATTTTTTTATTCAGCAAGAGATGAATATCAGAACAAGACAACGGTTGCATGGCCAACGTATACTGGTATGATTATTTAACAGCATTCATGTAATATAAAATGTAATAACAATATTGCAGCTCCATTTATTCCAACTAGGAGATGCTTAAAATTTAGTTCAGATAAAACACACAAAGTTTTAACTCCTTTAAAAAAATCTAAACGTTAACATATTATATATCATCATGATATAATGAAAATTATATAATATAATATAATGAAATATAATATAATATAATATAATATAATAATTGTACTATTAAGACCATTTATATTTAGGAATCTTCAGATTTTAGTATTGACAATCAAAAAATATAACCATTAAGTCGGTCTAATACCTTGAGTTATTTGTTTGTTTTTGTTTTTTTTTATAGGTTGTCTGAAAGTAGGGTATTACGGAGAGAACTGCTCCACACCTTGCCCAGAAAACTGTGAGAATGGAGATTGTGACATTGTGGATGGGACCTGCATTAGCTGTGTTCCGGGATATAGAGGATTTATGTGTAACAAAGGTAAACACTACATTTTTATTAATGAAAAAGGTTCATGTAAGCCTTCGAATCCTTGTAAATAAAATATGATACGATGTGATATTGTCATTTTTTTTAAGTGATAAGAACTGTATATATTTGTTTCATCACTGTCTCTTTAATGTTCATCCAGTTTCAAATTTGTGTCAATGATTCCAGTAATGATACTATGAGATATTGTGTCCGATAAAGCTCGGATGGTTAGCTCACCTGAGCTGAAAGCTCAAGTGAGCTATTCTGATCACATTTTTTCTGTCGTCCGTCCGTCCGTCCGTCCGTCTGTCAGTCCTTCCGTCCGTCCGTCGTAAACTTTTCACGTTTTCAACATCTTCTCCAGAACCGCTAGGCTTATTTCAACCAAACTTGGCACAATGCACCCTTGGGCAAAGGAGATTCAAAGTAAAAATTAAGAACCCCACCCTTTTACAAGGGGGGATAGTTAGGAATTATTGAATTTTTTTAAGAAATCTTAAAAAAAATTTCCTTCTCAAGAACCATTTGGCCAGAAAAGCTGAAACTTGTGTGGGAGCATCCTCAGGTAGTGTAAATTCAAGGTTGTGAAAAGCATGACCCATGGGGGTAGGATGGGGCCACAATGGGGGGGGGGGTCGAATTTTACATAGGAATATATAGAGTAAATCTTTAAAAATCTTCTAATCAAGAACCGTTTTGCCAGAAAAGCTGAAACTTGTTTGGAAGCATTCTCGGGAAGTGTAGATTCAAAATTGTGTAAATCACGACCCCCAGGGGTAGGGTGGGGCCACAACAGGGGTGTCAAATTTCACATAGAAATATAAGAGTAATTATTTAAAAATCTTCTTCTCAAGAACCATTTGGTCAGAAAAACTGAAACTTGTGTGGAAGCATCCTCAGGTAGGGTAGAATCAAAATTGTGAAAATCATGACCCCCGGGGGTAGGGTGGGGCAACAATAAAGGTGGGGGTCGGATTTTACATAGGAATATATAGAGAACATATTTGAAAACCTTCTTCTCAGAAACCAATCAGCCACGAAAGCTGAAACTTATGTGGAAGCATTCTCAGTTATTGTAGATTCAAAGTTGTGAAAATCATGATTCCTGGGGGTATGATGGGGCCACACTAGGGGGTCAAATTTTTACATAGGAGTATATAGTGAACAGTCTTTTAAAATCTTCTTCTCAGAAATTAATCAACCAGGAAAGCTGTTACTTGTGTGGAAGCATTGTTAGGTTGTGTAAATTCAAGGTTAATCAAATCATGATCCCCGGGAGTAGGATGCGGCCACAACGGGGGTGGGGGGGGTGCGGATAAATTTTCACTTAGGAATATCTGTAGAAAAATCTTAAAATCTTCTAAAAACAACATTTGCCTAGAACAGCTGTAACTTAAGTGAAAGCAACTTCAGATAGTGTGGAATCAAATTCATAAAAATCAAAATTTTGAGGAGTAAGTTGGGGCCACATTCGGGATCTAGTTGTCCAAAGGAAAGCATTTTATTTATTCACAAAAACTGAAATGTTATCATGTATGGTTTTACTGATATGCAAGCATTTTGACATATTGCTGATTCTTTAAAATTGTTGAGACTTTAGCCCCTGGACGATTCTTGGGCCTCACAAGGGGTTCAGAGTGTGTTGTAGGTTTATATCCCGTTTATAAACAATTGTCTAGGATCTTTTTGAGAACTGCAATGCTCAACATTATATGACTATAAAATCATCTGGGACTGGATCATAAACACAAGAATATGGGGGTGGGGTGTGGACTTTTATTTACACAGGATCTACATGTAACATTCCACATTGTCCACATATTTTTATTATGAATCCAATAAGCAGATTTTATCATGACTATTGTTGCTCAGGTGAGCGATATGGCCCATGAGCCTTTTGTTTGAAGTTACTAAACGAAGTTTGAAATTGCACTTGTTTTACATGTGATGTCAGTTTGCAACAACAACACGTATGGTCCTAATTGCTCTAGGACATGTGGACATTGTGTCTACCTGTACGGAGAAAAATGTAACCACGTGACGGGTCAGTGTCCTCGTGGATGTGCTTCCGGCTTTCAAGGAGACCTTTGCGTTGAATGTACGTTCATTTCATAAATTCAATTCATGTTAACTTATTCAGTATCCTTTGCGCATGCGTAACATTTTATCTCCAAACCATGTGAAAAACTATGAATATCTACCTGTAAATGTTATTAGCGTATTTCATTTTTTTATTCAGCAAGAGATGAATTTCAGAACAAGACAACGGTTGCATGGCCAACGTATACTGGTATGATTATTTAACAGCATTCATGTAATACAAAATGTAATTACAATATTCCAGCTCCATTTATTCCAACTAGGAGATGCTTAAAATTTAGTTCAGATAAAACACATAAAGTTTTAACTCCTTTAAAAAAATCTAAACGTTAACATATTATATATCATCATGATATAATGAAAATTGTATAATATAATATAATGAAATATAATATAATATAATAGAATATAATAATTGTACTATTAAGACCATTTATATTTAGGAATCTTCAGATTTTAGTATGACAATCAAAAAATATAACCATTAAGTCGGTTTAATACCTTGAGTTATTTGTTTTTGTTTTTTTGTTTTTTATAGGTTGTCTTAAAGTAGGATATTACGGAGAGAACTGCTCCACACCCTGTCCAGAAAACTGTGAGAATGGAGATTGTGACATTGTGGATGGGACCTGCATTACATGTGTTCCGGGATATAGAGGATCTATGTGTAACAAAGGTAAACACTACATTTTTTTTAATGATAAAGGTTCATATAAGCCTTCGAATCCTTGTAAATAAAATATGATACGATGTGATATTGTCATTTTTTTAAATGATAAGAACTGTATATATTTGTTTCATCACTGTCTCTTTAATTTTATCCAGTTTCAAATTTGTGTCAATGATTCCAGAAATGATACTATGAGATATTTAGTCCGATAAAGCTCGGATGGTTAGCTTACCTGGGCTGAAAGCTCAAGTGAGCCATTCTGATCACATTTTGTCTGTCGTCCTTCCGTCCGTCTGTCAGTCCTTCCGTCCGTCCGTCGTAAACTTTTCACATTTTCAACATCTTCTCCAGAACCGCTAGGCTTATTTCAACCAAACTTGGCACAATGCACCCTTGGGCAAAGGAGATTCAAAGTAAAAATTAAGAACCACACCATTTTACAAGGGGAGATAGTTAGGAATTATTGAAATTTTTTAAGAAATCTTAAAAAAATCTCCTTCTCAAGAACCATTTGGCCAGAAAAGCTGAAACTTGTGTGGGAGCATCCTCAGGTAATGTAAATTCAAGGTTGTGAAATGCATGACCCATGGGGATAGGATGGGGCCACAATGGGGGGGGGGGGGGGTCGAATTTTACATAGGAATATATAGAGTGAATCTTTAAAAATCTTCTTATCAAGAACCATTTGGCCAGAAAAGCTGAAACTTGTTTGGAAGCATTCTCGGAAAGTGTAGATTCAAAATTGTGTAAATCACGACCCCTGGGGGTAGGGTGGGGCCACAATAGGGGTGTCAAATTTCACATAGAATTATAAGAGTAATTGTTTAAAAATCTTCTTCTCAAGAACCATTTGGTCAGAAAAACTGAAACTTATGTGGATGCATCCTCAGGTAGGGTAGAATCAAAATTGTGAAAATCATGACCCCCGGGGGTAGGGTGGGGCAACAATAAAGGTGGGGGTCGGATTTTACATAGGAATATATAGAGAACATATTTGAAAACCTTTCTTTCAGAAACCAATCAGCCACGAAAGCTGAAACTTATGTGGAAGCATTCTCAGTTATTGTAGATTCAAAGTTGTGAAAATCATGACTCCTGGGGGTATGATGGGGCCAAAATAGGGGGTCAAATTTTTACATAGGAGTATATAGTGAACAGTCTTTTAAAATCCTCTTCTCAGAAACTAATCAACCAGGAAAGCTGTTACTTGTGTGGAAGCATTGTTAGGTTGTGTAAATTCAAGGTTAATCAAATCATGATCCCCGGGAGTAGGATGCTGCCACAACGGGGGTGGGGGGGGGGGGGTGCGGGTAAATTTTCACTTAGGAATATTTGTACAAAAATCTTAAAATCTTCTAAAAACAACATTTGCCTAAAACAGCTGTAACTTAAGCGAAAGCAACTTCAGATAGTGTGGAATCAAATTCATAAAAATCAAAATTTTGAGGAGTAGGTTGGGGCCACATTGGGGATCTAGTTGTACAAAGGAAAGCATTTTATTTATTCACAAAAACTGAAATGTTATCATGTATGGTTTTACTGATATGCAAGCATTTTGACATATTGCTGATTCTTTAAAATTGTTTAGACTTTAGCCCCTGGACGATTCTTGGGCCTCACAAGGGGTTCAGAGTGTGTTGTAGGTTTATATCCCGTTTATAAACAATTGTTTAGGATCTTTTTGAGAACTGCAATGCTCAGCATTATGCGACTATAAAATCATCTGGGACTGGATCATAAACACAAGAATATGGGGGTTGGGGTGGACTTTTATGTACACAGGATCTACATATAACATTCCACATTGTCCACATATTTTTATTATGAATCCATGAAGCGGATTTTATCATGACTATTGTTGCTCAGCTGAGCAATGTGGCCCATGAGCTTTTTGTTTGAAGTTACTAAACGAAGTTTGAAATTCCATTTTTTTACATGTGATGTCAGTTTGCAACAACAACACGTATGGTCCTAATTGCTCTAGGACATGTGGACATTGTGTCTACCTGTACGGAGAACAATGTAACCACGTGACCGGTCAGTGTCCTCGCGGATGTGCTTCCGGCTTTCAAGGAGACCTTTGCGTTGAATGTACGTTCATTTCATAAATTCAATTCATGTTAACTTATTCAGTATCCTTTGTGCATGCGTAACATTTTATCTCCAAACCATGTGAGAAACTATGAATATCTACCTGTAAATGTTATTAGCGTATTTCATTTTTTTATTCAGCAAGAGATGAATTTAAGAACAAGACAACGGTTGCATGGCCAACGTATACTGGTATGATTATTTAACAGCATTCATGTAATATAAAATGTAATAACAATATTCCAGCTCCATTTATTCCAACTAGGAGATGCTTAAAATTTAGTTCAGATAAAACACACAAAGTTTTAACTCCTTTAAAAAAATCTAAACGTTAACATATTATATATCATCATGATGTAATGAAAATTATATAATATAATATAATGAAATATAATATAAGATAATAAATATAATAATTGTACTATTAAGACCATTAATATTTAGGAATCTTCAGATTTTAGTATGAAAATCAAAAAATATAACCATTAAGTCGGTCTAATACCTTGAGTTATTTGTTTTGTTTTTGTTTTTTATAGGTTGTCTGAAAGAAGGGTATTACGGAGAGAACTGTTCCACACTCTGCCCAGAAAACTGTGAGAATGGAGATTGTGACATTGTGGATGGGACCTGCATTAGCTGTGTTCCGGGATATAGAGGATCTATGTGTAACAAAGGTAAACACTACATTTTTTTAATGATAATGGTTCATGTAAGCCTTCGAAGCCTTGTAAATAAAATATGATACGATGTGATATTGTCATTTTTTAAGTCATAAGAGTTTCAAATTTTTGTCAATGATTCCAGAAATGATACAATGAGATATTGTGTCCGATAAAGCTTGGATGGTTAGCTCACCTGAGCTGAGAGCTCAAGTGAGCTTTTCTGATCATATTTTGTCTGTCGTCCGTCCGTCCGGTTGTCCGTCCGTCCGTCCTTCCGTCTGTCAGTCCGTCCGTCCGACCGTCTGTCGTAAACTTTTCACACTTTCAACATCTTCTCCAGAACTGCTAGGCTAATTCCAACCAAACTTGGCACAACGCACCCTTGGGCAAAGGAGATTCGAAGTAAAAATTAAGTACCACAACCTTTAACAAGGGGAGATATTTAGGAATTATTGAATTTTTTTAAGAAATCTTAAAAAATCTCCTCCTCAGGAACCTTTTTGCCAAAAAGCTGAAACTTGTGTGGGAGCATCCTCAGGTAGAGTAATGTCAAGGTTGTGAAAAGCATGACCCTTGGGGGTAGGGTGGAACCACAATGAGGGGTCGAATTTTACATAGGAATATATCAAGTAAATCTTTAAAAATCTTCTTATCAAGAACCATTTTGCCAGGAAAACTGAAATTGTGTGAAGGCATCCTCAGATAGTGTAGATTCAAAGTTGTGAAAATCATTACCCATGGGGGTAGGGTTGGGCCACAATGGGTTGTCGAATTTTACATAGGTATGTATAGAGTAAATCTTTAAAAATCTTCCTCTCAAGAACCATTTAGCCAGAAAAGTTGAAACTTATCCTCAGGAAGGGTAGATTCAAAATTGTGAAAAGCATGACCCCCAGGGGTAGGGTGGGGCAACAACGGGGTGGGGGGGGGGGGGGTCGGATTTTACATAGGAATATATAGAGAAAATGTTTGAAAACCTTCTTCTCAGAAACCAATCAGCCACGGAAGCTGTTACGTGTGTGGAAGCATTCTCAGTTATTGTAGATTCAAAGTTGTGAAAATCATGACTCCTGGGGGTATGAATGGGCCACAATAGGGGGTCAAATTTTTACATAGGAGTATATAGTGAACAGTCTTTCAAAATCTTCTTCTCAGAAACTAATCAACCAGGAAAGCTGTTACTTGTGTGGAAGCATTGTCAGGTTGTGTAGATTCAAGTTTCTTCAAATCATGATACCCGGGGGTAGGATGGGGTCACAAAGGGGCAAATTTCTACGTAGGAATATCTGAAGAAAAATCTTAAAATCTTCAAAAAAAAAAACTATTTGCCTAGAACAGCTGTAACTTAAGTGAAAGCAACTTCAGATAGTGTGGATTCAAATTCGTAAAAATCAAAATTCTGAGGAGTAGGTTGGGGCCACATTGGATTTTATCATGCTTAATGTTGCTCAGGTTAGCGATGTTCCCCATGCGCCTTCTGTTTGAAGTTAGTAAACGAGGCTTGAAATTACAATTTTTTTTTACATGTAATGTCAGTTTGCAACAGCAACACGTATGGTCCTAATTGCTCTAGGACATGTGGACATTGTCTCTACCTGTATGGAGAAAAATGTAACCACGTGACCGGTCAGTGTCCTCGTGGATGTGCTTCCGGCTTTCAAGGAGACATTTGTGTTGAATGTACGTCCATTTCATAAATTTAATTTATGTTAAATTATTCAGTATCCCTTGCGCATGCGTGACATTTTATCTCCAAACCATGTGAGAAACTATGAATATCTACCTGTAAATGTTATTAGCGTATTTCATTTTTTTATTCAGCAAGAGATGAATTTAAGAACAAGACAACGGTTGCACGGCCAACGTATAATGGTATGATTATTTAACAGCATACATGTAATATAGAATGTAATAACTATATTCCAACTCGGAAAGTTAATCCATTTGCTCAATTTGTTTTAGTTTTGTTCATATGAAATCAAATCAAAATGTAACATCATTGCGTTGATTAAAGTTTGCTAGCTCGAAATTACTAAAATAATTAAGAAAAATCCAACAAAATATGTAATAGATTTTAAAATATAAAAGAGTGTGATGAAAACAATGTAACGTAAAATTTCCCTTCTTTTTATTTTTCAAATATATACATAATGTAGATATTTTTATGTATAAATATTTATATATATATAAACATGTATTAATATACATATTCTAAGACAACCAGTTAGATACTTTTAAATGTCTTCTCACTGAAAACTTATTCATTTATTTGTAGCATTAATATAAAAAATTAAGGAATTATACAAGATGTCTGTACGCTAATAATTGAAGTTTTTGAAGTTTTTGTATATTTGTTTACTTTTGTGATTGATAATGATAAAAAAAAATGAATTCACAATGTATTTTAAAAAGCATTCAGGGCAGTTATCTAAAACACCGTAAGGTTATCATTAATTTTACAAGAGTATTTCAAATATTGGTTAAGAACGAGAAATTTGTTATCGATACGAACAACCGAAAAGAAATAAACATTACATATGGTTAAAAAAAAACATGTATACATAATACGTGTAATATATAACATAACCCAATATTGAATTCTAAAATATGTGTACTAGTTCCTCGTAACTTAGCCAGGAACTAATCAGTAAAAACAATTTAATCTTAAAATGTCAATAAAAAAAATTGCAAATTAACAAACAAATACACAAAAACAATTTGAATAAGACGAACAAAAAATAGGAAATATCGTTAAGGAAGGAGTCTTTTCATTATCAAACATACTTCTTATAATAAGAAATACATGAAATTTTGACACAGTCAAACGGATCATATTACTTAATGATTCTATCAGTTTAATTAAATTTGACCTTTTTGTTTTCGGATAAAGGTCAGGTCAAGGTCACTACCTTTTTCCTCAACGTAAAGAGTGATAAAAAAAAGTGTAGCTCTTTATAGTTCTGTAGACATTTGTTTAAGATTTGAAGTTTCAAATCTTCAATGAAATCATAGACCATGAGAGTGTCTATCAGCTTATACTACTATATTGGAATAAATATTTATACTAAAATTGATATTGCATAGCCCGCATTTCCTCTAATTTTCTTAAATTTTGACGAAATTTTGATTATTTTTTTTATGCTTCCAATAATAAAATATTTCTAATTTTTATGTATTATGAAGACTTTATATAAAGATATAAATTGACAGAAAAGCTAATATATTGACCGTTTCATAAGAGAGAAAAACTGATTTTAGTGATTTTTTCACAAAAATCAATGTATAGATTGGGCGCTTTAAAAAGCTTATAAAAATGTTATTTGATAGGCAAATCATATTTTAAAAACATATTCTGAAACCCAAGTATCATATTATTAGTTCACATTAGTAAAAAAAAAATCCAACATTATTGTTATTGTTTTAAAAATGCTAAAACAGGATATATATATATAATCTGCAGCAATTCTGAATTGCGCAACATGTGATATTTTCCTACGCCAATATTACGCCAAAAATATAGTCCTTGTTCCATTCTAAACATTGATTACATTTTTCTATGCCAAGTTGTATGTGGTAAAAAAGAAAGAAAAATATACTATTTTAATTTCCTTTCATCTTGATTTAATGAACAATTAATCAAATTTACGTTTGACAAGTCGAAAACCAGAAAAGACTCCTTCCTTAAACCATTTCATATGTACATGCAACTGTATTGATAAGAGAAAATTATATATTATGGTACTTTTTTGCAGCACACGGTCCATCCGTTTCGCAATATACAGTTCAAGTTCCTGTTTATTCCATCGTCACCGTTGTCGTATTATTTTCAGGCAGTGCTATTCTAAACCTGATTTTCATGTAGGTTATATACTTAATCGGATCTTGTTTTACTTACGGAGGCTCGTTGGCCAACGTTTCAACCTTCAGATCTAGCAAACACTTTCAGATATTATTTGTTGAGCAATAGACTGTTATTCAGAAAAGAAAAAAAATCCATAAAATTTTATTTTTAATTTGGATACTTTCCCAAATGTTTATATAGAGATCTTCTTACATTAGATATCAATACAGTTTAAACATGGTCACTATCTTAGAGATCCCTCTTAATAGTGTTCCTGTTTATTTGTAACATTTGGAAATACCGTATGTCAATATTACAAGTATTACTTACCTTTCAGATCCAGAAAGGCCATTTTAAGATGTTGCAATCGAGACGAAAAGGTTGACGAATCTGTCGAAAAGTCGTATACATATGTCGACAGTATTTATGTTCTAGAAAACGGATGTGCCGCTCACCAAGAACTGGAGCATTTTGACAAAAATGAAAACGATTATATATATACTTATGTAGAATAGAACTGGAATTATACGGAATCAATGCTGCTATTATGAAGACAAGGTGCTTTTAAGAATATTTGTTATGTGACAATTCAAATACACTTGTTTAGAGCAATTGTTCAAAATATATTTTTTTTAAAATTTTACTTAGACAAGGCCAAAAGAACGTTTAACTAATTCTGTTATAATGTTAGTCAAAGTGCTGAAAAGCGCTAACCCAGCTTGGCTACAAAGGACATTTACTTTGTGCAGGCTAAGTAAGAAATGAGACATTCATTGAAATTGTTGCACATTTCAAATTTAAATCAATTGAAACTTTTTAAGGCCAGGAGGGTCAATGTGGCGTTGTATATGTACTCATCAATATTTTCCCTATTCAATTTATGTTTGATTAAGAAAAGAGAGTTTATGTTCTCTCTTTTTTAAATATACATTATGATTTATTATCTACACTATAGTTAATGCAAATTAAGGTTGAACACGACTTGTAAATAGACAATTGCCTTAAACATGGCATACAAAAGCCTTTGATTTAGGTTCACTTGATTTCACACCTGTATCTTGTGTGCAACGTGTAAAAAACATTTGTTTGTCTAATTTTTGCACTTTTATATTGTTGTTATACGTGCATTTTTTTAATAAGTTTATTTCAGTGACCATTATAATTGATGTTTTGAATTGAATTTTCTTGTGCATATGTATTGCATTTAGCTGGTATGTTGTTGCGTCTATTAAATAACTTAATGGCGAGGTAAAATAAACGTCAACACAGGTGAGATCTACAAAAAGTGCAAGCGTTTAGTCAGTTCCTTATATACGTGCTTGGGGAGAGTGGCGAGCACCAAAAACTATGCTTTTTTTACAGGTCGTCTTCAGCACTCAAAGGTGGAAAAACACATCATCACAAAATTGCTGATATTTGATCAAAATGCCTCTTAGTTTATCGACAGCAGCACACAATTAACTCCATATCCGAGTGATTAGAGTGTGAGACGTATGATCCGTACATCCTGAGTTTGAATCCTGTTGGAAATTCTGTTGCTTCATACTGAACTGAATTAATATGTATTCATGGTTTTGTATTACCCCAAATTGGTAGATTTGTGCTGTTTGACATATGTACAGTTTATTTTTCATGATATATCTATATTCTATTATTTTACTGCCATTTTGAGTGACTTTTTTCAGATGTGTTATTCTACTTAAAAAACACTACCTATTTTGTTTTGTTTATGCAGCTACCGGTGCAGGTTAAGGTATTTTGCAACATCGCTAAATGGCTACTAAGCATAGCTAAACCCTCAGCAAGAAAGTTTTGTTTGAATAAAACAGATTTTAAAATCATAAAATCATTAGATTCATAATAGCCCGTGAAGTTATGTGCATAAATTCCTTAAACTGGTTCCCTAACCAGTTATATGATTTATATTTCTGCTAATACGGGGCGGTAATTCGATCGGGAGAAGAAGTCTAACGACAATAAGCACTGGGTTATACTTAGCGCTTTAAAACGGAAACAAAATTCCATTATTTGCTTTGAATCATATGATTGCTTTATTTCGTTTTTGTTTTTTGTTTTGTTTTTTACTTTTTTGTGTTATATTTTCTTGGTTTTGCTCTTTCCTTTTTTGTTTTGTCTTTGTTTTGGTTTTTTTTGTATCTTCAATTAAAAAAGAAAGACGTTTAATTGTTTTGTTTTTTTAAGATATTTGATGAAGACATTGTTTAATATATTTTGAGATTTACAAAATTGGATCCTTAAGAAAATATTTGGATTTAGTATGAAAATACTTCGTTAAGATAAACTTTCAATGGCGGCTAAATTATTTGTTAATTTGTGAATATAATGGTACACCGATATTCAGATAAATGATTTTTTTAAAGTCAATACGAAACATCTATTAACCTTTATCTTTGCTTTAATGTACATAAAAATAACATTAAACGTAGAACTTTAAGACAATTTAAAGTACAATCACACTCGAACACCAATATAATCACGAATGTTTGTTGCAGATTGTTTTTTGAAATAAAAAGAAAATAATTAAATAGCTAAGACAATTAATAAGGGGAATACAAAAATAGCATTTGTCGACGAAAGCATTACGGTTTAATTGTTTGTCACGTGATTTTTAGAACCAATAAGATAACTTTAAACAGAAAAAAAAGTTGTACTTTGCATTATTCTCAATTCAACGTTATCAATTTTGTATTTTGTTTAATGATGTAACTATCATTGATAATTTATCTTACAATAAAACGAGACATTACACTCTCACTCTCTCTCTCTCTCTCTCTGTTTCTCTCTCTCTCTCTCTGTTTCTCTTTCTCTCTCTCTCTCTTTCTCTCTCTCTCTCCAAAGGTAGAACGTGATGAATTCAGATGACCTGACATTGCCTGTTCGTGTTGGAAAGGTCTCAGCACAAATTCTATTTATATGCAATTCCTCAAATTGTGTAATATATTTGTTCGTAGTCATTATGTAAGAGTACGCTAAAGTCAAGTTGTGCGGCTGTTCAGGATTTATAAAATACAATTAAAAGGAATAAAATTGTCATTGGAACATTTCCAAGTCAAGGTAAACTTTAAATTTTAAAATTTAACAGAAAACTTTGTGTTGATTTCTTTTTTGTCTAATAAAAAAATGATGATTTTGATAGAAAAACAGCACGGCTAACGCAATACATTAATTAAACCAGTTCTCTTTTATGTTGCACCCCCCCCCCTTCGAAAAAGGAAAACAATAGAAACACTTAAGGGGGGACATGACGTTGCAATGTAAAAGTATTTGTTAATGGTTTTTTTTTTTTTTTTGGCCTTTTTAACAAATTCACTTTATGATGTTTACTACAACGTTAGCATATATTATTTTCATGACTACTTTCCTTACCTTGCAAGGGAGTATTTTTAAAGTAATAGACCCTTTCGCAATAACAGCGGTACTGCTCTCTTGCAATGCAGATTGATATACTCTGCCGAAGTTTTAGTAGGTAAAATTTTTTTTAACAGTTTCAATTTTCTGCAATAATTACTTTGATTGATGGAATTTATTTTGCAAATTATATTCATTAAATTTTAGAACGAAAACAAATTTCAAAATTGTTCACCACATTTTTGCATAGCAATATCATAGTTTTATCAATATATTGCTGAAATCAGCACGTCAAATTTTGAAGCTTTTGAACAACGTTTGACGGCATACAAAAAATTGACAATGGTTCCTTTTCTAAATTTCACATATCAACCTTAGCATGTGTTTTATAACTTATATATTTTCATGGTAACATTCTTGGCATTTAAGAAAAATACTACAATAGGAATCCACCTACCCCTTATTCTGGAATTATGACCTTGTGTGACAAATTATATTTTGAACCATAAACAAGTTATGCATTATTTAGAAAAATCAATTAACTTTTAACAGATCATTATCAGAATATATATCTTATCCGCGAAGCAGATTACAAAAAAGCGTAAATTGCTCCAACCCAGGTCATAGGAGTATAACTTGATATTGAGTTCATTCCTTATACTTTAATGTTCTGTAATTTGCTGTACAAATTGGGTCCGTTTTACTTTAAAAAATAATAAAATATGTTCAAAAATTCAAACGTAACGTCAAGCGGATTAGTACGTTTATGACGTTGGTACATTGTGACGTGTCTTGTGACGTGCAAACCAGGTTATACAAATTTAACGAAATATTTCTATCCAATCAAATGCCGCGTTACAACCAGAATAAATTATTTTTCTCTTTTAGTAAAGTCTAAATTGCCTTATCGACTCTCTGTATCAAGCAACTCTCTGTTCTGTCTAAGACCGCCCAACGTAATTTCCTCTATGAAAACCCTGCATTAAGCGACCCCGGCTTTACGTGAGAAGCGAACGTCCTTTTTTAGTCTCAAACTGCTGTGTAGACCGTTTTAAGCGACTTTTAGCAAATTAAAATGGCGTCCCAAGCTGGGAAACATTTGAAATGTTTCGTTTCCATAACTAATAAGAGTATTTATCACTTAACATGTTAACAGTTATCACCTTTAACCCCATACATAAGGTTTTTCAAGACTCCCGCTATATCTCTAATGACGACTTTTGTCGCACCCTGTATAAACAAACATGGCGGCCCGATAGTAATTGAAACATCAGTTTTTAAGCTGTTTATTGTTATTTGGTCAACGGACGTCTCGGCCAAACTCATCTGGACATGTACATTTTCAAGTTGAATCCACACATACATCGATATTTACAAGAAAGTTGTGTTATTAACACGTGTATAAAGAGGAATATGGGAGGGTGCTTGGTCAAATAAACAACGTGGCGGATAACAAGTCCGACGTCATGCATGTACGAGTACTATAAACACAGGTTTAGAGTCAGATTAATAGATATGAAAAACGTGTGTAAAACTACGCATGGTTTATTTTTACTTGGTAAACGAAAATACCATAAAGAAAACATCATAGATTGTTACGTTGCAGAAATGTAGTTAAAATCGTTTTACCTTGCCAGTCATTCAATAATACAAAACAATTAAATCATACTGTCAAAGTCCATTTGTGGGAAACAAAAACATACTGAGTTTACTCATACACTCCCATTTGTTTTTATAATAAGTTATTCTGTACAAAATAAAAAAAAAATTAAGATGATGAAATTTTAATTTTGGTCTATCAAAACTTTATAGCTTAAAGATGTATGAATTAACTACATGTGTATTTGATACCAATTATTATAGAGAGGCAAAAGGTAGCTCAAAAGATTTTGAACTTAGACTGCGTTATGTGACTCCCTGTCCTATGTGGGTTTTTAGCTCACCTGAGCTAAAAGCTCAAGTGAGCTATTCTGATCACATTTTGTCCGTCGTCCGTCTGTCCGTCCGTCCGTCCTTCTGATTGTCCGTCTATAAACTTTTCACATTTTGAACTTCTCTAAAACCACTGGGTCAATTTCATCCAAATTTGGCACAAAGCATCCCTATAGAAAGGTGATTATGAATTGCAGAAATGAAAGACTGATCTTCATTTAAAACGGAGAAAACCTCGAAACTGTAAAAAGGGGGTGCATTTTAAAAAATATTCTTCTCAAGAACTACTGAGTCAAATTCAACGTAATTTTACATAAATAATCCTTATAGAAAGGAAAATATAAATTGCAAAAATTATAGGCGAATTCTGTTTCAAATTTGAGTAATTTACGAAAATAAAAATAGAGATAATCGCAGTCAATCAGTTTATAACTTTGGGTTCGGTATTCAGTATCGAAAACAAAAGTTCTTTGTATAAAGCAGCCACGTTTGAATGTTGATGCATGACAAACGGGTCAAACTGACTAAGATGTATTTCCTTGCTGTGCAACAGTTTACGTGCGAAGGGATACTTGAAACTTGCTAAACATATTTGTGCCGATTTGGTGAAGTGAATTGAGCTGAAATCTTTCAATGCGTTGACATTTTCACTCGTGACCGTGGTTTTACGTTGTTTTGAATTTCGTTGATGCTTTTTAACTTGAGGGGAAATATTGCCTGTATTTTGGAATGTTTACGTATCGAATCAAATAATTGTTTACCTGCGCAAAATGAGCAAAATTTGATGCACTAACAACATATTATATTAATATGTAAACGGTGTGACCGTTGGACCGAGCACATATTAAACACAGTGCAGTTTGATTTTTTTAGAACAGTAGGATCCGCCTGGTTGCCTACTCATATCATCAGTTTAACTAAACGTCGCGTGTTCAGCCTACATTATGACGTCATATTACAGACGTAAAACGTACACGTTTTGTCTTCGGAAATAGCCGAAGAGTTACTTTATTCCGAACCTTTTTATAGAATTCTTCTTTCATTGTTTATCAATATCATTCATATAAATGCCGCGCTAGTAAAATTGAATACTTTAATCAGTATCTAAAAGATCAGTTCCTCGATGTTAATGTTTTTATGTTCCATCTGATAATTTGATAAGACATACATTGAACTAGTCGTGTTTCTTGATAAAAGCAGTATTGAAACTTATCTGGTTTCCTTTTTTATTTCATTTAATTCAAATTACCTTCTATTGAAACATTGGAAAATTTTAATCGAGTTTAGGTGCAATAAACATCGAGAAGTACCAGTCAATCAGTGATCGAACTAACTTTTAAAAAACAAAATGGCTGCCAATATGGCAGCGCCCAGGGCTGGAAGAATTTTTTTTTGGCCCTAGTACCCCTGTTTCAACTTTCATTTTTCACTGATTTTCTTATATATACGTGTTACCATAATCCTCGCTTCGCAAGGCAGGCTTCGCCCGCCTCTCGCTGCGCTCGGTATAAATACTGTACATTCTATTGGTAATTCGGTACGATCTCAACGTAATGGTTGATTATAATGCAACGTGCTTTGCTTTGTTAAGATTCTGTGCATTTTCAGTCTAAACGGAGATTGTTTTTGCTGCTAGATATATATATATATATATATATATATATATATATATATATATATATATATATATATATATATATATATATATATATATATATATATATATATATATATATATATATATATATATATATATATATATATATATATATATATATATATTATGACAAATAAATTGTGCTCTTTCTTTGTTTTAGTGCATGTTTCTTCTGTTTTAATTGTTTAAAATTTTCTCTTTACGAACCATATTCTGCTGTGTCAAGTTTCGAATTATAAGCAAGATACAGAGCTTTGCTCACAGAACTGAGGCCTTGCTTTTGTTCATTCTGAATAGGAAACACCAAGTTTAAAAATCCTATGTTAAATGTAATTAACTCTTGTGAACAAAAAAACTGACTCAAAGCAAACAGAATTGTGAGTTATGTTTCTTGCTTATAATTCTGCGATTGACGCTGAAATTTCAATTTACCACTAGAAATGTCTCACTAAACGTGAAATACTTGTACAGAAAAATTAAAAGGATGATATGTTGTAACAACTTTTTGGGCCCCTCCTTATACAATGAATCTACACCAACTTTGTTGGTTTTTCAGACACAAATAAAAACGACCTCTTTAAAAGAGTTTAAAACATTACTGTTACAGGGATAAATGTATTGTCGCTATTACTATGAAACAAATTACAGCGGAAAATCATCTTGATTTGTAGCCATTTGTTAATGTTGATTTTGAATAAAGATGAAAATAAAGGATGGGCCTTAGTAAAATAGAGCGATATGCCTGTCAATACATTGCAATCTGTGGCTCATTGAGAGGGGTGGGGGAGGGGGGGTAGACCTTATCAGAAATCTCGACAAGCAAAAAAGATTTTAAATACGGCTATGTCTGACTGCCCAAAAAAGTGTGTGTGGGGGGGGGGGGGGTCCACCCAGTTCCGACGCCAATGCATTGATTATACATGTAATAGCTCTTTAACACATCACATGATAACTTTTTTCATTCTAGTGTATTCATCAATCAAGTGAGTAAGGTTATAAAACGTCGCAGGAGTTCACACGTGGTAAACAACAATCGTTTATAATGCGGAAGACCAATCAAATTTTTGAATGTTCTTAATTTGAGCGCCTTGAAGTTTAAATTTCTTCTTTCACATGTAGGAATTGTTTTAATAAAATACAATAACTAACTAGTACAATGTAGTTGAAGATGAATATGTACCTATATATATGCATATTCTCATATATAATTTGATTGTTTTATAAATTGAGGGGGGGGGGGGGGGCAAAACTAAAATAAAGGGAATATGAGTTAACAGTGTACCCCTACCAAAAATTTAGTTTTTTATCTTGCATAAGATCTTATTTTTGGTAAAAATCGTATTTCATAAGGAGACAATGTCGAAGATTAAGTGTAGGAAAATAAGTGTAAAATTCGGATACAGTTTATTTTATAGTATTCTTTTTTTTTCTACCGAGGGTCCATATGGCACACATATATAAAGCCATTGTTCCACAGGTGAGTGATGTGGCCCAATTGGCCTCTTGTTTATCGGTCCCTTGCATGGTTACAAAAGACAGTCTAGACTGTATTTTTAACATATTTTTTTCTTTAAAGATTGTTTTGTAAAATATCGATGTTTAATGCCTGAGCAAGTGCAACGTTGCAACTGTTATAAGTAAACGAACGTTGTAAACGTTAACAAACAACGATGTTTATATTAGCTTGTAGTTTACGATATCAAAATGAATTTAATTGTATTTATCTTTCAAATTCAACTCATGATAGTCACAGTTGGTCACTTCGAATGAAAAGTCTGATCAGTGAACAGTCGTCCAACGAGTGATTATGATTTATATATAATCTGATAAATGCGTTATTATAACTGCTTTATGTTCTATTACAAATGTACCCATTAAGTCAAGCAGTTCGTTGAAAAGCCAATTGCATTGTTAACACTATACAAGACAAATCAGTTTTATAAAAAAGCGGCAGATTTTTAGAACGAATTAAAGTTTTCCGGATAATTTAGAGTTATCTAATATTGCTGCAGATCTAGTTAGATAGTTAAGCAACGTTTTACTCGAGAAATTAATGACCTTAAAAATATTATTCGATTTTTTACCATTCTCTCCTAAAACAAATTTTCGTAAAAATTAAACGAAACTTACCTTGGTAAAGGCGAAGTTTGATTCCAATTATTGGGGTATATAAAAGGCACTGTAGAGATAAGGTGAATAGCACTGCGCAGCCGCGAAATCATTGCTTCAAAGTTAAAAAAAATTCTGGGTTGATACATTCCACATATAATTCTGTTCCTTTTTGCTCCAACTTACAACACCTGCAGGGTAGGAGGGAGGCACCTTATCTGTACAGTGCCTTTTATTTACTCCAATAATTGGAATCAAACTTCGCCTTTACCAAGGTAAGTCTCGTTTAATTTCCTAACTATTTTTCGTAAATGTCACTTCCGAGATAATGTGAATTTTTAAAGCACAACACATTTTTTTCTATATGATACAAACTCTTTAATTCAATTTCAAAACTACATTTGAATACTTGTCATTTTTGACAACAGGTTTATCATAAAACTTTCGGAAGGTTTCAACATTGGACCATCCTACTTTTGTCAAAATATCATCAACAGGAACAGAGTTCCCTTTTGCTTTGGACACAGAAGCTACTCGAACACTGTGAGCATTAAAAATAGTGGTATCAACTCCAGCAGCACTCATAACAGTTCTAATCCAACGTGCAATAGTGTCTCTTGATACCTCCTTATGAGGCTGTACATAACTTATGAACAATGAATCAGACATGCTACTGTTAGGTCTACATGTACATGTTTTCAAAAGGTCACTAAAAGTGAAGACAAAACTGTTCTCCCTTTTTGTCATATTACTAAGTTTCATACATGAAATAGTTTGTACTGTACTTGTACAAATTAAACTAATCAACATAACTAACTTCAATGTCAAGTTTTTCAAACTCAAAAATTTAACAGGTGACAATTTTCTCAGGTACTTTAAAACAATAGATGCATCCCATGTATGTACATATCTTGATTTTGATGGTCTCAGGTTAAAAAACACATTTCATTAATTTTATAACCAATGGATGACATCCAACAGAAAAATCATCAAAAATCAAACCAAGAGAAGATAACGCCCATCGGGCTGTATTAATAGCGCTATAACCTAACCCTTGGTGAAAAAGATATGCTAAAAATTCAACAACAGTTTCTATAGTTGTACAAAATGGATCAACCGTTTTTAACCACAGTACTGAAACCATCTCTTATAAAACGTTTTATATTGGTTCTTGGTTCCGGACTTTCATGATCTCATTAGGATGGAGGCTGCTTGGCGAGAAGTTCCTCGTTTTTGGAACTGCAACCGGACACTCGATATGCCATCAGAGCTAACGAGTCCTTCAGAGGATGCTGCACATCCGTGCCCGGAAGAGTCAACAGATTGCCCGTCACTGGTAAAATTACTGGATGATCCACCAATACCTCTAGTACTCGGTTGAACCATGGCTGTGTTGTCCAAACTGGAGTCACAAGAACGCACTCTGCCTGGTCCTGACAAATCTTTCTCACCACACGTCCAATGAGACTGAAAGGAGGATTGATATAACCATACATATTTGTCCAAGAAAAACTAAATGCATTGACATAACGAGCATCTGGGTCAGGATGCCAAGAACAATATTTGCTTATTCAATCTTGTGGCAAAAAAATCAATTTCAGGTTGTTCCCATTTTGACATAATTCTGTTGAACACAGATTTACTTAACATCCATTATATCTGATCATCAAATTTGCGCGACAAATTGTCCGCTTTTAAGTTATCTTTACCAGGTATATGCCATGCACTTAACCACAACTCCCTTTTTATACACCAGAACCAGATTTCTTTTGCAAGTTTGTCCACATTTTATTGAGGTGATACCCCCCATGTTATTGATGTATGATATAGCTGTAGTGTTATCCATAAATAATCTAATATTCTTTTTCGTCACAGCAGAGCAAAACGATTTAAGTCCAAAAAAGCAAGCTAGCAGTTCTAAATAATTGATATGATTTCTAGCTTACTCAATGGTCCATCTACCCCCTGATTTTAAATCATTAATTACTGCACCCCATCAAAGGTGAGAAGCATCAGAGGTAATAATAATTTCATATGGTTCATGTACAATTCGTCTTACTACTGTAGAAATGTTAAAAATCAACCAATCTAATTCTATTTTAATTTCTTTTGTTATAATCATTGAAGCATCATAGTCATACTGTGAGTGTACAAGTGCATCCGTCTTTGCCCTTTACATGTCACGATAAAACAACTGACCAAATTCTACGGCCGAGAAGATAGCCACTAACAATCCAATACCTTTGGCAACTTCCCTAATTTTATTCTTTTGTTCTTTTCTTTAATTTTTTGCATGCCTCTAAAATAGACAACTTTCTTTCGTCGGTAAGAAAAACTATCATCAATTCAGAATCAATAACATTTCCTAAGAAAGTGATTTTAGTACTTGGTTCTAGAACAGATTTTTCATAATTAACTACAAAACCTAAACTCTCTACTAGGGCCAAAGTTTCAGAGACATGATCTTGCACAGAACTCTCTAACAGTAACGAGTCATCGATATACTTAATAATGACATGTCCTAATTTTCTTAGTGTTGCAAACACAGGTTTCAGTAATTTTGTAAAAATTTCTCAAAATAAATCTCTAGAACTTTCTGTGTTCTTCTGCCACACACACACTATAGTATGCTTAACTTAAGTCAACACTAGCAAAATAACAACCTTGAGTTATTAATTCAAGAGCACTTTCAAAAGTGTCCATTTTAAAATGATGATACACAATATTTTTGTTAAACTTTTTTAAGTTAAATATAACTCTATAACTAACATTCCTTTTGGGTCTAGTGAAAATGGTGGAAATGAAACCATCACTGAAGTCAGCATATTCAGACAACTCCTCAATTACATTCATTTCTAATAACAATTTAACTTCATTGTCTATCACGCATGATTCAGCTGCACTAAAACATGGTTCAAAAGGTTTTGAAATTTGTACAGGAGCTATATTATTCTCATACTCTAAGTGACAGCCTTTCACAATATCCAAAATAGTTTTGTCTGATGTTAACTGTTCCCATTCAGAAATAAAATTCTTAAGCACACCTGCTCTAAACTTATTTCTAGAGGTACATACCTTCTCAACTACTTCTGGAGGCGACTCTGCAGGCCTCTTCGTTGGTAGTTTTTTTGCATCAGATGAGTATGCTGACGAACTAGAGTAGGGACACGACCTCTTGCAGCACCTCGTACAAATCGTCCTCTTGCTCGACCTCGAGTTGAACGGCCACGAAACCCTCCTCTAAAGCCAAGTCCAATTGTTTTACTAATTTTAGAACAATCAGTAATGTATTTGACTTTCTTTGGTACATCGTCACCAAACAAATAGTCAGTGTACTTTAAATTATGACTACAAAGGTGAGTATATTTACCTTTCATGTCAGGTTTCATCGACTCCCTGCGTAACATACACAACTGTTTATTAGCATGTCCAAGTAATGCCAATGATTCCGTGGCATTTCCCAGCAGGTCCAATATCTCGGGATTATCACACTTGCCGAGTAAATATGTAAGCACCTTTAACTAAAGAAGTTTGAATATTCTGCATCTTCTTGTTAGAAGACTTGGTCATTGGGCTCAAAAAATCCCACACCATTTGGTTTGTCTTGACCGTAACTAACGCAGGACAGTTTTCAGGGCGATTTATCGCTTTAAGTAATTCACCATACCGTTCTTCTTCGATTCTCTCGCTGAACCAATCTGTCACTAGATTAGCAAGTTCGTCATCGATAGGTTTATCACACGTATCTTTGACTTTAAGTTTTTTGCCTGCATTGACTGAACTGAACTGTATTTATTTTACAACGATTGATAAGTTCTACAACTTATATTAAATGCTCTCGTTGGCACGGATGTTAGAGCGAGGGGGCCATTGGTGTGGGAAGAAGCCGGACTACCCGGAGAGAACCCACGCGTCCAAGCGGGCGACCGCCATACCCTATCACATACTACCTCTGTCGATCACGGGGATCGAACTCGGGTCGCAGCGGTGAAAAGCGAGTGCATTGTCCACTACGCTACCTGGACACCTCTGCCTGCATTGACAAACCTGTTGTCAGTACATGTATCAACATCTTCAGATGCGCGCTTCCTCGAAGCAGCCTCATGTTCACCGGAAGTTCCTGGGTCGTCATTAAAATCGCCGTAATCATCATAGTCATCTTGATACTTTTAGTCACAACACATGTTCTCTATTTCGGCCATTCTATCATCTTGTTTCTTTTGATTCTCTTGAATTGTTCTCAATATACTGAGTATCTCGGCGTTTGGGGCACTGTCATGTCCACCGCCATTGTTGCTATGATCACTAAACACACGAGAACTCGTGGATGCGGAATCCGAAGCAGAACGTTTACTTCTCGTCTTCTCCGAAGACGCACCTTTACTTGGGACTTTCGTTTTCCCTTTCGCAGCTTTCTCATCTACGTGAGACTCTACGGCCATATTAGCGTCCGCCATGACGCACATGGTTTCGGTACAACACCACGAGATTTTGACCACGTCAAAAACAAAATTAGCCAACTGATTCACAAAACTGAATTGCTGACCACGTCAGAATTCGTTTATATACTATTAAAAGTATATAAATATATTGACCTCGCCAATATAAAAAACACAATAAGTATAATAAGCAAAGAGCGATCAAGACCACGTCTTGTCACTTCGACTGCTTGCAGTTCAATGATTTCGCGGCTGCGCAGTGCTATTCAAATTATCTCGGACGTGACATTCACGAAAAATAATTCAGTGAATACATCTAAGTACTGTATAAGATTATACAAAGTTCTTAATACTGCGTTCCAATGAAAATAGATAACAAAAATCCAAAATAATGATATAATTTCAATTAACTATACTACATTGTATGACAGTAATAAATAAAAACTTAATATTAATCTACATATGACTTGCATTTTTAAGTAAACGAGCATACATACGAAACACATTCATTCTTTAATTTTCGTGCATTCATTAAAATATACAAATTGTCATGAATTTGACACCCATATCATCTGCACTGAGTGTCGTCCACTTTATTGATGGTTTTCGTTGACTGTATATGTAGTGTTGGTTAAAACGAAATATATAGCCTATTTTTAGTGGCGGGTCAGTTATGTATGAACTGTAACAGCCCCCACGAATGTTACTTGGTGACCAGATGTGGTAATCACCAGGTAAGATTTTGAAAGAAAGGTAGATGGTTGTATACTTTTTCAACATTTATTTTTTGAAACAAAGATCTCTGTTAACTGAAATTGAATGATTTATTAATTTTATTAAGTATGATTTAAAAGGAAGACATATCGCACTTTTTATAGTTTTAATTAATGAAAATGTCTGGCTTAAGGCCATATTTCAAAATTGTAGGCTGGATGTAATGGACGATTTATGAACCACACAGCCTTCTTTAGTGATGTGTGCATGATAAGAATAAGTTTGTTTATGCCAATTTGGATTCTTTTTCAAATATAATAACAAAACGTTGAATATTATTTGGCAATTACATTTTTTTAATTCGTTTTAGTCAATTGACCTTGCCAGCTAATTAAACACCGTTCTACAAACAATTTGCAGGGCTAAGAAAGGGGAATATTTTTTCTGCAAATTTGTTACAGTCATAATAAGTTTAGATTCTAAAACAGACACAGCGCCAAATTCAGTTCTCATCGTCAATTTGAGTTCTATAAATACCGTTAATATATAACAAGAGACCCAGGGACCACATGGCTTACCTATGCAACTTTAGTTTTAACTGATAAAAAAAGCTTAAAACCATCATTAGAGTATTAACTGCAAAATATCTAGACAACCTAGAATACAGATTTTTATAAACAGATTTAAATTTCTCTCCAAACATTCCTAAATAAACCTCAGCAACAATAGCTTTACCTAATTAGAAATACTTTAGACCACTGTTAGAGTATTAACTGCAAAATATGTAAACAGATTAGAATACACGTTTTAAAAAGATTTTTTAATTTTTCTCCACACATTCTTATATTTAACTTTGAGCTCTTTTTGATGTTTTAGTTTCAAAAACTTTGATTTTAAAGTGTTTTTCTTTTATTCCAATTTAAAATATGCTCTTATAAAAATTCCATCTCCCTGATGGCCCAAACCTTACAATGAAAAAAGGGTTTATGACG
Organism: Magallana angulata; assembly: GCF_025612915.1. NCBI lineage: Eukaryota > Metazoa > Mollusca > Bivalvia > Ostreida > Ostreidae > Magallana > Magallana angulata. The sequence goes on from NC_069112.1 coordinate 57,578,477, forward strand.
CCAACGATAATGCAACAAATGACGGACACAATTTCTTATCAGAGAAACTCACTAGAGCTTTTGGCTCATATTCAAATATCATGTGTGTTATAGAACGAACCAGGTGTGCTTCATGTCATTTTTACTTCAAATAATATTGTAGATACAATGTATGCATGTCTTATACGCTATTGTTCTCATACAGCAATGCTACATGGAAAGGTATGTTAGACACAACGTCATTTATTATGACTTGGGATGTAAAAGTAATGTTGTGAGTTATCAAGTGTTATTATGATAAACCAAATGTTTCATTATAACTTCAGACTATTTATCGTATTCAATTGACAGTAGAATTACTTAAAATAAAATTGTTTTAGCTGATGTTTCTAATAAATTAAAAAGTAAAACTTGAACATGTATCAAACCGTGTTTTAAACCATATGTCACAGTGTCTCTGGTCAGTGGGAACTAAAATTATATCTTAGCATTTATGAACGAAAACTAAAAATTCAAAATTGTTAATTATTCGATCGTTATACTATGTAAAAGGATTTATTTGTCTCTAGGTCTGTAGCAGCAAAGGTGGGCCTCAAACATCAATAGTTGGAAGAAGGAAGGTTATGGTCAAGGAAGGTGCTCCCGATTCGTTTGAAGTTGATTTTGATGAGGATGTCGACGGTAGATTTCAAGTTTGTGAATCGTGTTGTAACACCACTGCTTGCAACAACGGAGGTTCTTGCGGAGTTGCAGGTTTGAAATGTTTAATTCAATTCATTTGCATGGTATTAACATACATATTCAATGCATATTAAAATCAAACGTACATGTATAATATGTTTCTGAACGCATATTAAAATCGATAAGAGTATAAATTACACACGAATGACACCAATCATGTTAGAAAGTATACACTTGCAACAGTTAGGTTGACAAATACAGTGATACCTTGGTCAAATATGCGTAACACTGGAACCGAACATAGCTTTACATCAACTGATAAAAATACATTTTAGATTATGATTATCACAACAGAAGCATGTGTTTCAACTGCAAAGATTTATCAAATCCCAACGAATGTGACCAAGTTACTTGGTGCGATCAAGATAGTGTAAGTTTAAATACAGAAAAAAATAATCAATCTCGATCGATCGACCATATTTTAATTAAAAAGCAGATCTTAAGCATATAAAACTATATATAGTCTTTAAGCATTGTTACACGAGCGAAATCACGTCTGGTACTGGAACAGCTAACAGTCACAAAATATACCATTCTGCATTTACTGGAGAATCAAGGGAAACTATATCTATACGGCCCTGTGTGACATGCACAAATTTTATTGAAGAATGTAAGGCATTTGGATAAGTCATTTAGATATATAACCCACTGCTATCCGCATTTATTCGTCGTCGAACACCGTTGGTGACGTTGATTGTTATAAACTTTTCCATTTCTGTTCTCTAGAATTTAATTGATACTTATCAAATGAACTACATGTACTTGTAAGAACATGCATATAGTTATGGTGATGGTATGGGCTTAACGAATTTTTTTCCTGATACATGTATAGCGTTTGTTTAAATTTTTGATGAATAGGATGAGTCTTGTTTTATATAACGTCGTTTAAAAAAATTCTTATTAGAAATGTTCGATCGGGTGACTCACTGATTAATGTTTGTAACTGAGAATATTGAACGGAAAATAAAAATTATTTTAGGGGGTTGATTTTAATCAACTCTCCTATGCAGTTACTCAGGCAAACCGAAAGTGAAACAGTGTTTGGACCTAAGCACAAATCAGCACCACTAACAACATCTAGATCTAATCAATAAATTTGATGTGATGAGTTCTTATGCATTGTTTTTCAAGGAAGCTAATATGTTTAACGGTGCGACCGTTGGGGCGAGCACAGCATGTGATCAAACAATGACTTATAATAAATCAATAAAAATAAAATTAACAACGTAAAATTTGAATGCAAAAAAATAAAACATTCCTATTTTTCAGTAAAATTTCATTATTCATAGTTTATAAGATTTGTTATAATTTATCTATTTATAAGTAGAACAGTAGTTAAATCTCAGATACAATGTTGTTGAATAATAAAGATTTTGATATAAATGTTCATTACACTGTATCTCTACTTTTAAAATGATTGTAACCTCAGTTCATCCCCCTTTTTTGCAGAAGACGTTTTTTCTTAAACCTACATATAAAACTTGACACATCATAGACCCCCCCCCCATGTTAAAAACAAATATTTCATTTTTTTCCAATTTACAGTTTAATTATTTGTTTTTTAAATCTACGCTTAAAGATATATGCTTATCATATTAAAAGAACATGGTGCCCCCACCCCCGCATGTAATAAATGGCAGTGAAAAAAAGAAACCATTGAAGTTGACTGAACTGCTAAAGAGCTGAAGGATTAGAATTTTCATGATTTGTTTTTTTTCTTTTTGCTTGCAAAGATTTTTTGGAAGATGAGGTTGGCATCCAGTGAATAAAATAAATGTGAGCATTCATCCAAATGAGTGCAATTTACAACTGTTTCCTGTATCTGAAGAAATGTCCTTATTCTTCAGCTGTTCTTTAGCTTAGCTTTTGCAAGATTTTGAGAGGATTTTGGTCATTTTAGCAGATTTACAATAACTTCAATTAGAGTAATTTCCCCTTATTTTAAAGATTTTAAATGGTACCAACAATTTAGATATTTTTTGAAGTCGTACATTTTATGTATTCCTACGCCAGAGTTCAATATAGTCTCGTTCAACCAGACGCTCGGCTGTCTCCGTAAATTTCCGACAAGCAGAGAGTCTTTCTTGCTTGTCGGAGATAAACAAATACAGCTGAGAGTCTGGTTGAATAGGGTTCAATTTTGCTTGGATCCATACAATTTCTCATAACTATTTCATTTACTGATACGCAGTTTGATGGGGCATTCAGAAGTTGGAATTCTATTCGCTTTTCGCTATTCACTATTCGAATAGCGAATAGAATTCTATGGTCGGTTCGCTATTCAAATTACCGGAAACATGCTAATAAACGTAAATAAAAACTCCATAAAAACTTTCAATTTTTAATTGAAAGGAACAGTTATAAGGTAAAAATAATTACTTCCTGACCTGACCTGAACACTGGCACGATCAGCTAGCCTGGCAAGAGGGTAGGAACATCATGATATTCTGTTTCATTTTTCAAGGGGCTGGCTAACACCCTGTATCCCATATTTGGGCCTTCATATTTGGTGGGGATTGGGCCCCGGGAAAGCCCAGTCGACCCTCAAAAGGAATTGGGTTTACACGGCCATTAACAGGCTTAGCTAGCCTGGCGAATAACAGGAAATTCCGTATAATACAATTATAATGAGATATCTTTAAAGGGGCTGGCTAACACCCTGTATCCCATATTATGTTTATCATAATAGACCATGGAGAGTATAGAAGCAGATTACTCTAACAAAGCTTCTACAAAGGAAAATGAAGACAACAAGGTTTGTGTAAATTTTATAGAATGTCCCAATCAAATGTGAAAGTGACCTTAACAAAACTTTTAAAGGTACAAATCAAGAAAATGTACAGCTGGTTTATGTAATTCATTTCAGGTTTAACCAAAGTTGTATGCAGAAGAAGCCAGACAGCAATTCATCAGATAATTTAGCATTCCACTGTCGGCCATAAACTTTGCATCAGAGTCGAAGACAATTAGAAATTTGAACGCCCAACATCTGACAGAAATTTTTGGAAGTTTCAATTCAAATTTTTAAAAAACGAAAATGAATGAATCTAAACTTTCCTCCAATAACAGCAGTAGCTAAAACTGAAGACCCTTTTCGACCTGATGCAGAGGTAGATTTCATTGATGGCAATCATACACAGCATGTTATGCTTCAGTTACAGGAGCTCTGCCTGGAGATAGAACACAAAACAAGGTAAAAATGATCTTAAAATATGTCATATTTGTTCAAAGCAAAACAAGCATAAAATGGTAAACACAAACAAGATATCACAGTAGATTAAGATAAAAATTTGTGAAGAAATTGGAGAAATTACAACAATTTCTTTGGATATATGGCATTTTTTTTTATGAAAAAGGTTCTCCTCAACAAGAAGCTGTCACCAGGAGCTATGTCATTTCTTAATTGGCCTATTAAGAAATGACAAAACTTCCAACAGCTTAATTTGAGAATTTGTCAGTTTGAGGAATAAACATTACATGTATAAGAAATGTTCGGCAGGAGAAATATGAAGGTACATTTTCAACATTTAGTCAACCTTCCAGGATAACATATATCAGCTTTTTAATGCTGTGGTATGATATTGTTTTTATACACACCTGGTAATGCACAAATCTAACCCAACCACCCTCCACCCCCCCCCCCCCCCCCCCAAATGAATTCAATAGCACTCGGCATCGTATTAAACTTGGATATGATTTATAGATAAGTTGGATCTAATATATAAATAAAAATTTTCTCTCTCTCTCTCTCTCTCTCTCTCTCTCTCTCTCTCTCTCTCTCTCTCTCTCTCCTGCATTATTATGAAATTGATTTCATCCCTCAGTGTCCCAGTGATCGTAAAGAAGAAACAAACAATAAAAAAGACTACATCATAACACAACTATCAACAATTAAGCAGATTTACTGGGACCAAGTGGCCACAATCATCAAAAAGCACACTGGAACGAGTATTTTCGTATTTAGAGAGTAAAGTCGCCTAGGAATTCCTCAGGCAAGTTTTCTCATTCAGAGGGTGATTGATGAAGGCATGTATACTGTATAAGGCACTGTCATTTGGTCATAATTAATAAAATGTAAGTGGGTCTATGGACGTTTTAATATACAACATTTTTTTACTTGTAATGATTAACTGATTAATCATGTTCATGGCATTAACAGAGTTATAGATATATTGTACAAGCAAAAATCAGGAATTTGGCCCTTTTACTACATTTCAAGTTGTGTAAAAAGATATGAGAACAAATATATAAAAAAAAAAGAAAGTACCTACATACAAAATAACATGCTGCAAAACTTCTCCATGACATGCTGCAAAACTTCTCCATGACATGGGACTTTGAAATTTCACAAATTTGATAAGACACCCTCGGTTACCACAACCTAGTACTGTGTTTTTCTGTGTAATGTCAGATGCGACCCATCTCCCATGTTTTCTACCTCAACAATGTGAAGATTTCCACTAAGTAATTCCATAATCATATTTTCATGTTATATGATAATTGTTTATTTAGATTAAAAGTGTCCATTTAAAAATATAGAAAATGACATTATTTATAAACATTTAAATGCATTTTGAATGCCATTTTAAGGAAAATTCTTAATATTAAGGCCCCAAAAAGACCCTTATAATATACCCTAAATTTTTCGGGAACTAACAGGTTTAAATGATGATAAATAAGGAATAATATATCAAGGAAAATTATATGAAATATTGAGGAACGTTTCGTGTGTCCTTAAAGCCTTTTTATCTAGAATAAATTGTTAATAAAGAGCTTCTTCTTATAATGTAATGATTGAAGGGTATGAAGTCAGTTAAATCATTCATTGGCACTACACCATGATTACAAATTTTATTTGAATAAATATTTATAAAAGTTTATGAATCAGTAATACCACTTACATATGTATTATGCTATTTTACAGGTTACTGCCAACACACCAGAATAGGAACTTATCACAGCCGCGGTTGTTGATACACCAACCACAGAGTGTACAGGGGGTGTTGGAGATAAACGAACTCCCATACTGCAAAACGCCACTGGGGAAAATGATAAAAACTTTAGCAGTACTAAAATAAATGCAAATTTTTTTGCGCTGAATAAAAAAGACATTCAACAATTTGGCAAAAATGAAAAACAATTTCCTTTTTTGTCCTTTTTGAGTCAAATAAAGATTTTGAAATTAATTATTGACTATTAAAATGTCAACTCATCATCAAGAAAGTTTTGTGAATTACCTGCAAAACCAAAAAAACTGAATCAAGTTCTTTGTTGCATGAACTTGGACTTGCGCAAGCGCATATTGTATGCATTAATTATGTTGAAGGTTTCTTAAATAATCTCTAATCAACACATTTTAAGAACTGGTAGCCAATTGTTAGACACATAGAATGGTTAAAAAAGTGGTTTGTGACAATCAGTTATCATAATATGCGTCAAAAATCATCCTTGATAATTCAAACATGAACTTGTTAGGTCATATTTTAAACACAATTTTCTTAACAAGAAGTTGTTAAGAAAAAAAACTATGAAACTCAAATGTTGATACTAGCAGTTTGAAAATTTACTTTCTTTAAAAGTAAATGCTATAATAATTCTTAAAGCTGCTTGGTCCGATTTTTTGTTATTACAGTATCAAATATTTGTCCATACAAACCGTTTGTCTTGGAAAGTTATGGACTTTCTTCTATTTACACCAGCAAAGTTACAAATGTTCAAAGTAAATAAAAATAATTTCTTTTTTTGGGCAAACCAACAAACAAACCAAAATGCATCATGAGATGTTTAAAAAATGGAACCGTTTGGTTTTGTCCCCCAAATGATTGGAGTTATACAATCCGCATGCTATGCATCGATTGTAAACAAAGCAAACCTCAAAAATCTTAGCAAACCAAACCTACACAGGTTTGTTTGTATAATGTGTTACTTAGCTAATTTGACACATTACAATATAAGAGTTTTGACAATTATATACTCTTACACTCGACCGTTTGATATACTTTTATATTAAATGCTGAGGAGAGATCACAATTAGCAAGTTTTCTGACTGTACTTCCTATGATCCAATAAAAAAAAATTGTGTTTTAGCACATTTTAAGTTATGTAAAATGAAATGACAATTGTATTTAACAGTTTTGAGGTTTTGTTCAGTTGGAATGGTAAAATTCAATTTAAAAAAAAACCCTGTAAATATAGGTCCTTAGGATGTTTACTTCCAAAAATGAATGAGTATACGAAAATGTCTTTGTACCAGTGAAAATATTACATAACCATGAGGAACTTAGTTCTCAAAAAGAAAATTGAAGCTTATTAATTACTCCTCAGCTGGCAGGGTGTAAGTGGTTTATTAGAAATGAGACGATAAACTTTGCAGTTTTTGTTAAACAAAATTAGGTTTGGAAATGATGCTATTAATATCTAAATTATTAACGAACTATTAAAAAAAGGTATTAACTCTGTCATTTTGAAGAGAACTTAATATGTTTGTTTTCCTTGAAAAGTTCAGCTCCTCAAAATATCTTGACGAATTATGTTATTTTGTTTCATGAAACCTGTTTATGATAACTCTGAAGAAACGCAAGGAAACTTAAACGTATCCGGCCGTCTCCTGTCAACTGCCAATGAAAAAAACAAACCCAATAATATGTTAATTTGAAAATGAATATTGATAATTGATAAATTGTTACATATCCAAGTGTCTTTGTTATAAAACTACGAATCAAAGTTGTAACGTATAGTTTGATACTTTTTACAAATGACGTAACATATACACTTGTACAAAAATACTTAAACCACTCAGAAATTGCTTTCAGGTCGGTTTTTAATATGTTCCTTCCTACTTTCTCTAAAGTAATACATTTTAAAATGATTCACAATTTTCAATATTTCTTTTTTATACATTGAATACCGTAATTATATAGATGTAAGTTATACAGATTTGATCACGATCCGACCTTTACGAACACCTCATAATACTCAAAGAATGATATTGTTTTTCCCTTGAAATATCCTTTATTAGTTAATTTCAATACTAAAATAATATCAAGAACTTTGAATGTGTTTAAACAATTATAGGATACATATTAAAGCTTATTTTATTGTAGAACTGGCATTCACCGTCTTTAATTCATACGTTACATAAAAGTGCGTGTCATTTGTAATAAAACTAGTAAAGATGCGCTTTTTTATAACGTTCTGGGATAAACAATGAAAACAATTATTTTCATTTCGATTAACTTTTAATTTAAGCAAAGAAAAATTATTTAAAACCAAGTCTTTTGAACTTATTTGTTGCAATAAAAGCTTTGTATATTATCAACCAAAAATAAAGATGGTCTGTTGGCCTAATTATTCATAAAAACGTTCATTTTTTATTGGTAATTTTAATATGAAATTTGGCAAAAACAAATAGTGTTGTAAATCAAAAGCCAAAGGAAAACTACAAAACAGGAGCAGCGCAAACACAGACCTCTACATAAAACAGAGGTAGGATCTTAGGCCGTGGAGGAGTAAGCATCCTCTGCTGACCGGTCACAACCGCCGTGTGCTCATTGTTGTAATCTGGGAAACAAGTAGGTCCCTAGACATGATGATTGATAATGGCCTAACAATAAGAATGAAAAACGTCATTCAGCATTCGACCCAGCAGACGATAGTATTTACTGACAGGGTCGTTGTATCGACCAAAGCACTTAATTAAGTGATGACTTCAATCGAGACTGTTGATAATCTTGAATTATCAACTTGTTTGTCAGTAGCTTGCCTCGTTCTAGAATTTGTTGGAAAGTTGACGATAGAAAAAATATAAAGTCATTACATTTATCGCCAAGTTTTGTTGTTAGGTTACCATTAATGTTTTTTTTTCTAAAAAATATCTTAATATGAAACACATGACTTTAATTTGTGGTATCCTTTATTTTCAAGTTAACTGGGATACACGTATATCGAGTCGAAATAAGAATAAGAATAGTTAATTGATTTTATGTCGTTGATATACGTAAGTGTCGAGTTGAAGACACAGCTAGTGATTTTTTCCTGTTTAAGTCTTAATAATATATAAATATGAAACAAATGACTTTCATTTGTGGTATCCTTTATTTTCAAGTTCACTGGGATACATGTATATCGAGTCGAAATAAGAATAACAATAGTTAATTGATAATATGTCGTTGATATACCTTAGTGTCGAGTTGAAGGCCACAGCTCGTGATTTTGTCCTGTTTAAGTCTTAAAAATAAAGTATGCTTCATATGAATATAGAAATAGATCTGCTAATAATGATGCGCAATTGGTATTAATAGGAATTCCAACAGATTTTTGGAAGAATTTGCAAGAAGCAATCTACAACGTAAGTAAAAAAAAATGTACACCGTCTTAACGATTCTTCATTGACACAATTAACTGTCAAAATTGAAATGCTATTTAAAGTATCTTGATATAACGTTGTTAATAATACATTTCAATGGTCATGCAATGTATTTTCATAACAATTAATTTTATAACTGACTGACATTTCGAGTTTAATCTAAAATTGCGTCATGAACATGAGACAAAAAGTGCATAGATGTTGTCAATCAGAAACACAAGCATCTTTTGGATATCTTACTGACGTACATATGTGCTTTATGTGTCATTTTTAAAGTTTCGATGGAGAATGAATGAATTTAATGTATACTCCAGATTGCTGTTAAGTACATATGCATATGTATATTAAAGCACCACTTAGATATATATATATATATATATATATATATATATATATATATATATATATATATATATATATATATATATATATCCACACACAGGAAGAAGATAATTGTCACAATATATACTTAAACAGAGATACACAGATGTATGTACATAATACAGTCTCTTTTTTGTAGGGTTCATTGAGTTAGAAAACTCGTTGACAACATTGGTAAGTTTCTCTTAAAATTCTTACTTGAATCAAAATGATTTTAAACAGAATTTAACTGATGAATCAGAACTTCATATTTCATTACGAAATTGAACATAGGTTATAGTTGCTGTGTTGTAACTACATTGTCACGCACATCTGTAATACTAACTAGTTACAAACTTAACTGATACTGCTATGGTATAAGTTCGAATTATATTTATTGCAAATTTAATTAGAGGTAATTATTTTTTATCATGATCTTTAAAGCGGTATGTATTTACTACATGTAAAAACTGGTACACGCAGTTAAACCATAGATAGTTTTAGATGCATTTAAGCTGTATTTTATAATTCATTAACTTGATAAGCTTTATGTTGAATATACTTTATAGGGCATGTTTATTTGTGTTTTCTGAACTAAGAGTCGACATTCCACTTTAGGCCCAATTACAGTAACTTTTGATAGATCGGTTGATATGATTTGGCTAGCCCTATTCATCGAACATTTTTGGACTGTAAAAACATATGGTAAGTGAATGGATTCAAAATGATTTTTTTTTGTATTCATCTACTAATATTTACATTTTCCATTGTCTTTGCCTGTGATAACACTGCATATCGATTTTGTATTATATAACCCATAACTTAAATGACGCCAAATTGAGGCGCCAGCGGGGTTTAATTATTAATATTTAAATATTTAATTGTTCGATGGCTTACAAATATATAAATATACGTAATACGGAATCATTCTTTAAATATTATGAGGTGATAATTTCGGTCGGGGCGTGATCAAATCTATCATAAAGCCCTTCGAGTTTTATTGTATTTGATCACGCCTCGACCAAAATTATCAACTGATATTCCTTAAATATCTACCAATATCTATGCAATAATATTTTGTTTAAACAATACTTGTCGAGTTTATATTTTTGGCAGGTACAAATAACTGACAAAGTGTACAATAAGACTGGGACACAAGCCAAAAGCTTATATTAATTCCTCTATTGGTGAAAGAAATTAAACAGGTAGAAATTTACATTTGCAAATATAAGAATACTTTATGGCTAAAATGAATAATTTCTAGACATAAAAGAACATCCACAATGATATTAGTTGACCATTCAACCTCCATAATAGTAATACAGTAAAACTCGGTTATAGCGAAGTCCTGTATTTACTTTGTTTTATTCATACTTTGTCATATCCGTATTACGAATTCATTATAATAAGTTTCGCGATTTCCTATATTTGTGTTTTCTTTCTGATTTGTGCTAACTGAGATATGAAATAAAACACCTTTTCTAGAAACCTCAGATAGATAGAAATTAAATAGAAAATGAAGAAATGTTTGTGAACATAAACTTATATTAAGAATTATGTCTATTGCTATTTCTAAGTTTCACATGTAAAACAATATAAATTTGTTATAAAAGGTGTAAATGTAGTTTTTATCGCCTCTACAGGACTCAAAATCAGTTTGTTATATCCGTAAATTCGGAATTGGTCAATACACACAAACACAGAAATTTCACGAACAATATTTCTAAACAATGTAACAAATACATTTCAAATGCTCTGAGTTACTGACACGAAGTGAATATAATATACAGGGTTATTTTCGTCCCGTGAAGTTTTCGTTTTTCTACAATTGCAAATAGTTTCACCGCGTCTTTAATTCGCCCAGACCCAGTATGTTTAAAAAGAAATAATTTGAAACACTGAAATTCACCTATACTTAAATTCGCCCGCTGACAACAAGGGCGAAAGGGGCGAAAATAAAACGTGGGAGAATATTTCCCTTTATACAGTACCACTATTCATACGCAAAAAAATTGACAAACAAAGCTCATTGTTATTTTCATGCAAACTCTATGTGCAGATATCCCGGATATCATGATATGCATTTCCTTAAAATGATGTAATTTCATATTATGTATTACATGTAATACCCCATCAGATTATATAAAACATTATCATAATATCACAAAAACAAGGAAACTGATGTAAAATAAAGTTGTCATATTATTTACATCTTCTAGGTATTTTTTAAAACCAGGAAATACATTCCTGTTCAAGCTGAGAAGCAAACTTTTAAAACTAATAAAATTGCATGAGGATAAAAAAGTGTTAATTCGCATGTACAAGCCAGTGACTATACTTAATAACCACAAAGTATACACAAATAGGCACATGCACGTTTAAAACAGTAAACATCCGTATTTTTAAATTGTAAATTTAGACCCCGGGCTTTTAATCAATTTCAAATATTATAATACTATTCAATTTATCCTATAATGCTTCAAAATGAAAGGCAGCTGTAAAATCACCGACATTTTTTTTTCTACTTTTGATATTGTAAATAGATTTAAAAAAGCTTTCTGTTCCAGTTAATTGTTTAAATATATATTGATTTTGTTTATTCGCGTTAATTACATATTATCTAATAAGATGTCGAAACTTCTCCTACTGCATCAATTTTATCTCTGTGAATGAACGGACCAGCGTTAATTTGTGCTATCTCGAATTGGTCTGTAAAAACTTTGAGTTATCTGATGGTTCGAGATATCAAAGTTAATGAAAGTTGGTCTATTGTTATGTTTCTAGACATGTGTATACATATTATGTTTCTATGTATGCGTATACACCCATGTATATATAGTCATATAAGTTATCGTAATTCATATTGTCGAATAAATACTAGAAGGTTTATTTATTTTATTTCATATCTTAAATAAACTTAAAAAAAAAAAAACATAGAATGTTCTTAAATTATCTTGTAAAGCAATACTTTTTAAGAGGAAAATTTGTGTTCGTCTTTGCCAAATATTCTGATTACCGGATACACAATACACAAAAAACTGATAAACCGATAAGTGTATAAAGAACAGACACGGAAAATGCAACTTAACATTTCTATTCCAGCTTATCTAATCACAACTCCATCTTGTATAAAGTTATGAATGCATAAGCTTTCTTTTAACACCATTGCCGAATAATCTACCCCCCCCCCCCATCCCACGGAATGAAGATTGTATTCTTCGATAGATTGCTTATCAGACACGACGTGTACTGAAGATTGAAATTTTCTAGTACAGACCCATATTTAAGAATATTTAAAGCTGCATGATCAGATTTTGTCATTCTTACAGTATGAAGTACTTTTCCTTACAATCCAATAATCTTAGAAAGTTATAGACTTTCGCCTATTTACACCAGCAAAATTGGTCTCAATTCAAAGTTAGAAATATTCAAAGTAAATGAAATTAAGACTGACATAAATTGAAAACACCACTCATTTACCCCATTTTCGCAAAGTTTGTGATATGGAAGGAAAAACACCCAGGATATACGGTTACATTTACGAAACTCTAATTTTTGACGTTTTACAGAAAACATTGCTCTGCGAAGACATGCTTGGCAGCGTTATCCCTTTCACGGCACACCATGGAATGCAACCTATGCTGTTGACGGACGTCGATCAGATCTCGCCCCGGCTGGAGGACAGTGTGCGATATCAGCGGATGATAAATCAATAGCAGAATGGCAGGTGGATCTAGGAAAAGTGCGGAACCTGCATCACGTTTTTATACAATACAGGACGGACAATGTCGCTTGGGGTATTTATCGACGAACGAAGTGAAAAAGAAGGGTGTTCATATTAGATTACTTATCTGAAGATATTTATGTTGAGCATACATACATGTATTTGTTAAGTTTGAATACTTGAGACACAGAATTGGACTGCTTGATTTATTCATCTACAAAGTACTGTAACTGAAACGTAACTTAATATTCAAAGAAATGACATTCCTATATGGACCTATAAGGTTCCTTTTAATTGACGAATATTCACAGCCTCATCCTGTGTGATTAATGCATAAGTTTTATGATGCTTACAAAAATTAGTCACAAAATTATTTATATGCATAATGTGTGTTAGACATTTTCTACGAAACAGCAGTACGTATAAAAACGACGAATAATAAGCCTTAAAGATGGTCAAATAATCGTTGCCACTAAACAAGGTCAGATGACATCAATGGCGATGCAAGAAAATCTTCAAATCATATATCAGTGTATAAAATTGATTCTACACTCAAAATGTGCCCCCGCCTCTCTCTCTCTCTCTCTCTCTCTCTCTCTCTCTCTCTCTCTCTCTCTCTCTCTCTCTCTCTCTCTCTCTCTCTCTCTCTCTCTCTCTCTCTCCCCCCACCGAGTTTACATAAACATACACACTTCTCTTGTTCAGTCTTGACTTTGTGTATTTTTAAGACATACCTTTTTACAAATTTGTTAAACCTTAACTACTCTACACTGAAATAAGTTTTTGTTCGGTGTTCTTGAACTTACAGATGAAAACAACTACTTTAAAAGTAGATTGTTGGGATTTTCAATCTATGTATCGAACACCACCTACAGAAAGGACTGGAAACTGTGTTTCAAGGACAACAACTATACCAGAGCCACAATACCCAATCCTATGAATGTTACGTGCCTTATTCACGGGAGATATGTCATTTACTACAACAACAGAACTCATCGTCCCTTCCCTTCTGGATATTCCACTTACGCCTTTAACGATTTGTGTGAGGTTGAAGTTTATGGTAGGATTTAAAGAATCTTTTTAATTAAAGAATTAATGAATATATAGAGCAGATTTTGCATTCTTAAAAAGTATACCATATAGTTTTTTATTCCATATTTTATTCAAGCCTGAAGTTTAGTCAAATTTAGTAATGCATATAAGAGAATGATTTATATATGCATCGTTTTTGATAAAAACAAATTTTTATGAATAATTCATTACTTCTTCCTCTACTTTATAGAAGACGTGAACCGTATCACGTAGACAGCTGTCAAGAATTTACTTCCCGATATGTTATTATTACTTTTAAACATCGATTTTGAAAGTATAATACGTTTAATATGTTATGTTTACTAATACGATAGAAACTAGAGCAGAGGTCGTGGCAAAGCCACGAGTAGGTCTTCGGTTGTTGCTGTGAGTTGAAAATATATGTGATATGGTGTCAAACAATTATAATTACTTAACTTTCAGTTCTGCTTTTGTTATAAAAACGTGTTGTGATTGAAAGCCTGCATATAAAACGTGTTTTGAAAAAGAAAATGTTTTAGGAAAACTATTTGTCGCACACAGTTTATGTAATCGTAACAATCATTATTTAAAAAATGAGATATTTAATGGCGAGTTACATTTTCAGAGAATAGCAAGCATTGTTATAAACAGTATGTACTCATGTGTCATGTCAGGAATTGTGGTTTTTTTTTAAACCGAGCCCGTTTACAAAACACGTAACCTTTACTCTAAGATAACTTCTTTATTTAAATATTGCTAAATTTATGAAGACAATGTGCAATTTAGAATTGTTGCGTGCTGACAAAATTTACAGACCCTGAAACGTACTACTACACCAAAAAAGCGTGCGACTTACGTGCGAGAAACGTTTCGTGTTAACCGTTTAGCGTTTCGTGTGAATCGTGAAGCGTTTCGTGTAAACCGTTTAGCGTTTCGGACAAAGCGTGCAGAGTTTCGGTCAAAGCGTGTAAATCGTTTCGAGCAAAGCGTGCGAGAACCATGTGAAACGTTCATCAGATTTTATTCGGAACTCTGACAATTTGTTTCAAAATTGCGCTCGTGTTTTACATTACACGTACTTTAAACTGTTTGTGATTGGCAAAACTCTTTTGTAGGTATTTTCATGAAAAAAAATCTAGAAGAAATGATATACTTATCATTTTACAAAATTTAATTTATTTTTAACAAACAAAAGAAAGGTATATGTATTAAAAGACGACTAGTTACAGAGTACATGTATATATAACGTTTTTATACGATGTTTCAGTACTGGTACATCTACAGTCGTTTTACCGGTAACGAATATTTGCCAATATCGAATAATTTTTAGAAAAATTATTGGTTGAAGACGAAGTTGAGGTTTTAAAAAATCCTAGCTAGGTAATTATAAAACAGAAATAAATATTCTATCAGTGCGTGAAGTTGTTTGCCATTTGTACGATTATTTACCGAATTGTTTACAAATTAAAAATGTGACCCACATATGAGCTGCCGGAAGTTCAAAGCAGAAAAAACGAAAGTGTGAAAACAAATAAGCCTTACTATGAAAATAAGTTTGTTATTGATCCCTATTTAGTGGATAATTAGTAAATATAATTCATTTAAAAAGATAATGCATCATATCAAATTATAATGGAGCTTTGAATGAAATTACGACTTCAAATAGAACCACGTGTAGTTTTCCTATATAGTTTCGGTTCTTTGCGACAGAAGTATTATTTGGCTGCATATATTGATAGATATACGGGAAAAACAAAGGAAAATGGCAACTACTTATCATCAATTGCTATTATAAAGTGTTTTTATGAAAATTCAATATTATAAAGTAACGCAAATGAAAACTGTTCAAGTCCGGTTTCAATTTGACGGGAAAACGGTATGATGAAAATAACGATCATGTTATTTGTTTAAATGACATATTCCCACAATTGTTTTCCTTCTTCATTTATAAGTCCATTAACATGTACCTCTAGTATATTTTGGAAATTAATTCGCCTCAAAATATTCGGCAAGAAGTGATAAAGGGCGCTTAATTCGATACTGGGAAACGAATTCGAAACTAGGAAAATGTAGGGGGTGTTGAAATTACTGTCTCCGTAATTCATCCTTTATATTTTCGGAAGTTTTATACTACAATTTAGAAGGACAAAGAAACGCGATTTAAACAAAAAATAAAAACATTTGTAATTCCGATAATAATAGTTGCATGCACGACGAAACCGCATGCTGATTCGTTACCGGTAAAATGACTGTACAATATTAAAATTCGCTATATTAAAAAATATTAAATACGGTTAGCAAAACATGATTTCTGTTGGAACAAGCCGTAATCAACTTTAACTTACACGAGCATGGTTTGATAAGCATGTATTTTTTTTAATTCATTGACATCGATAACTCTTACTGAGACCATTCGGCTTTGCGCAAGCGGCACACATAACCTCGGACATCGGGTGAGACCTGCACCTGGCTTAACCTGTCAATCAAACTCTGTGTATTTGTTTTCATTGGATGGTCAAGCGTCTCTTTTTTTGTCAATAGCCAATGGAAAATTTATGACTTCAAGGTATTCGGAATCAGTATTTGATGAAGCACACAATTTAAATGATAGTAAATTTATTAAGTATTTGAACAAAATTAAATGTAAACATAGAATTAACATACTGATCATTTCTATGAATTGCGGGAAGTAAGTTCTTTGGAATCCCGATTATAGATATTTTTACAAGTAATCATTTTAATTATTTAAACCACTGTTGACGGAAAACAAGAGGTCTTAAAAGTAATTAACGCACAGGGATTTGCCTACAATGTACACAGTCATGCAATTAATTATTATGGGAATCTTTACGTATGGTACTTAATTCAAATAGATCATTATAATCTATACACTGTACGCCGTTATACATCTATACACTGTACGCCGTTATACATGTAAGGAGCGCCGGTAATATATACGAAGATTGAGTCAAAAATTTAAATCATTTTTATTTCTTGTTCTTTTCAATACAATGTTAAATTACTTTGAAAAAAAATCCGAAATAGTAATTACAACTTTCTTTTTTGTTTAATCATTTGAATTTTTTCTGAGGTACATGAGTATGTAAAGGACATATTTATTTACGCGAATGATACGACATAGAAAAAAAATTATCGGATGTTTGTATAACATTGTTTCCTAATGAATGTGACTTATTTAATTTTAAATATTTTTCAACATTATGAATGTTAATAATATCAGATTTATTTACTGTTTGTATTTTTACATCGTTACCTCTAAAACCAATAAAAATACTAATGTTAGAAGAAAAATCAAATCCCGCCGAATACTGAAAAACCGATTTCAGTTTGTAATCATACGGATTTTATTTTTGGTATTGACTATTGAGTTACGGTAACATTTTTTGTGGATGATTTTTTTTATTTATCATTTTATTTAGTAAAAGCACCATTCCAACTGTTACTCAATTACATAAGAATTGATGACATGGGGCTATATATGTTCTGAGCTGTAGCGACACAAGATTCTCGGTCGCACGTGGCGATTCAATTTTAAACACAGACTGACCGAATGAACAAACGGGTGGGAAAGTGAAACAAAATGTTACACATAAGAAGAAGCCACTAAAAATGATTTTCGACAGATCTTGATATCGTTTCGCCAATCAAAAAAAAAAAAAAATACCAGCGCGAGCTCCTGTCAGCGGGCCGGGAGGAGGGGGGGGGCAGCAATGAGTTCGCTTCCACAATGAAACGTATACATGTAGAATCAAAGTACTGAAGAACTGACGGGAGTTGATTTTGTCGATGTTTATTTATTTTAAAATCAATGATATGTTTTTTTGCATGACAAGTACATGTATACGCAGTTTCTAATTTGAATTGCGCATATTTTTATAATATGAATTTTTGAAATGAACTTTTTCGACTAGAATGTCGAGAAACCTCCATATGAATCATGTTAAATAATATTTAAAGATAAAATTTATTCAATTAAACTATGTATCAGTGGTAGAAATATTTCTCGAAAATTGTATGGATCCAAGCAATATTGAACTCTAGTCTCGTTCAACCAAACGCTCGGCTGACACCGTAAATCTCCGACAAGGGTTTACGGAGACAGCCGAGCGTCGAGTTGAACGAGACTATATTGAACTCTGGCGTAGGAATACATACGACTACAAAAAATATTTAAATTGTTCGTATCATTTAAAATCTGACTATATTTAAGGTATTTGTATATAAGTTTCTTTGAAAAACAATGCTTTAGCATACATTACATCGAATTCATCAATTAATTTCAAGAACTAAGTCTTGTCAGGAGCAATCATTTGTGCTGAGGTCCAAACACTGTTGTCCGCGTGACTGCATAGGAGAGTTGATTAAAAACCAACTCCCAAAAACTACAGAAGTGATTAATATGTGACCGATAGAATCTAATCCAAAGTTGTTTAAAACTCAAATGAATATTCTTTTAAATATTCATCGAATGCCTCAACTCTGGACATTCTTTTATCGTGCTAGCACATACCGCAAACATGTAACATGGAACTTTGATTATAATTTGATTTGATTTTTAAACCACCTTGTACGCTCTCGTATACATCAATGCTTAATCAACTGTACAAGTAAAATAAATTTATCTTTTCATCTTAAACCAATATAATAGTTGAAAACATAATAATCCGTGCAAAATATGAAACATGAACGCGTGATAAGGTACATGTAGAAGATCACGAACCGACCGCGGATCACTTGTCCACTCGCGCCGGATCTCCTCAGCCATGTGCGATGGATGATCATCATTTAAATGTTTAATATTTGGGGGTGGGGGGGGGTTGTTGTTGTTGTTGTTGATTTAAAACATTATTTGAACAGTTTATAAAATATTTTACATAAACAAACCAACCATTAATTTATGTCTGACGATGTTTCCGATTTGGAGTAATATCGTTCATTAATATTCATTTACACTCAAATTTAATTAAATACAAAATGGACAAACTTTTATAACATAAAATTAAAACAGTTCTTGTATTTACGGCTATATTTACTCAAACACGTTCATATGCATGGAAGTGTGCGTCTCGGTGTGCGAATCTTGTGTATTAAATAACCGCTATGTAGTGCAGCCGTGGCTGAGATCCTCGGCCGTGGGCGAACGATAGATTACGTAAAGGTACAACGCACAGACCCGCACAGCTCATAACCCAGGAAGCTTTGAAAAGATTGCAGTATAATGACCTTACTCTATCAAATAGAAGTTATTTATTTTAAACTTAAAACCCACAATTGATCTATGTCTATTATTGCTTTAGATTGAGAATGCCATTGCTTTTATTAATTAACTGAACGATTTCTTAATTGACACCCAATCGTTTAATCCATAAATATGTGTAATCAAAACGAAAACAATTCTTGAGTTTGCTGATAAATAAACACATATATGAGAGACGCAACTCTCGTGTATTAGATAACCGCTGACCGCTAGGTAGTCCAGCCGCGACCATGGTGACCGATTTTCTCGGCCGCGGGCGAGGGAGAGCTTACGTAATGGTACACATACACAGCTCTGATTCAAGGTAGATTTTAAATGCATGGAGTTTATAACTAAAATGTAATGCATATATAGATATTTTTAATTCCATATTTTGTGGTTTACTAGAAAAGAAAAAGTTAACAATGATTTGTTTTCCAAATCCCGTTTTTAAGGATTGTGCATTATAAAAACTTAACAACAATGACTTAAACTCCTAAAAAAAAAGCACGTATTCTAAAAAAAAAATTCTTTTGAATTAATGCCGTTTGTATAAACCAGCATACTTTCTGCAGTAACTTTATGCCAGTTGTACGCGCAAAGACTTTCGTTAACTTGTCAAATGAAAACAGGTACATGTTAACATGTAAAGCTTGTTACACTCATACTACACAAATCACTTACAAAATAACATTGTAACGACCTTTATGAGATCCCAACAAACAACTTTTCCAGCGACAGCCATATCAAAATCCTAACCGTTTTTGAGTTATTAAGCAAAAACTTTTAGGGGCCATTGGTCCTTATTTTAAGGGGCCAGCCCCTTTTTATTGGTGTCAAATGAGAGCCCTTGATATTCTGCACAACTTTTATTCTACATGTTTTAACAAATTATTTTTTGTTTAAAAGATACAAAGGAAAATATGACTAAATTTTCGCACTCTTCCGAATCCTGTTTTTTAAACCCCTACCTTTTCCTAAATAAGGAACGTAATCCAAAAACAAAAACCGATGTATACAACTTCAATGTCTTTGTTATTCAAATTCGTTGGATTCTCATTCCCTGCTATCATAGTCTCAGAGCCTTTGTCTGGAAACCAAAGGCCCCAAAAATTTTTAAAAGGGGAATAACTCGTTAACGGAAAGGGAATTCTAACTTTTATGAACTGATGAAGATAGTGTTTCGTAAAGTCCATTAGCCCTGAAAATTTGAGCAAAAACCGTTCAGAAATGAGCACGATATGAAGCCTCAAAGTTCGCGTCTAGGAAGAAAAAAAAAAAGAAAAATAAGAATAATCTTAACCCGCACAATAATAGAAAGGTCTTCCGTTGGAAACGGAAGACCTTAACTACAACAATTATCAACAAATTTATTGCTATAATTGACTCTGAATAGATAGAACGTCGTAAAAGCATTGCGGTTATCAAAAAGAAGGCTGGATGGTTGTGAAACATGTACATTGTACCTACTTTAATGAAAAGAACAGCTCTGTTAAGAGATGAAGGAGGCCATTCAATTTTGAGAGTTTAAGCTTAGGAGTTTTCTTTCCTTAATAAGAGTTTACGACAAAAAATCATACAGGTCTAGAATTCTAAAATAGATATGATACCACGTAGTTTGTTGACTTCCTCATTCTATTTTTAAAAAAAGAGAAATATTTCAGTTGTCCTCAATAGTGTTTTAAAATCCATAATTTAAGGCTTAAACGCTTAAAACATAAATCATTAACAAATTATCGCTGGTGCATAACGTTATAAGAACGTTTGCTATGTAGACAAGCTGAGGCCTATATTTCTAATTAATGTTTTCTTGATACGCATTTTGAGAACACTTTCCGCGTCTACGTTCATTGAGATGTATTTTGAAGGACATGTACAGAGAAAGTACATTTTTATTCTAAGAAATGCATAACATTTAGTTCAGATGAAACGCACAAAGTTTTAGCTCCTTTAAAATTCTTAACGTTATCATCGTTATCATCATTATCGATACTACTATACTAAAATAATAGACTCGAATTTATGGGTTTTAATACCAATAAAACGGAAGAGTTCTGTCTTTCCTTTTATATATTTTAAACATCATGGGTACTTGAAGATTACCAATATTTTTTTTTATTTTATCTCAATCAAGCGTCACTAATTAATAATCAAGGAAAATTCCTTTTTAAAAAATCCGAATATCATTTGAATTTTTTGGATTTTACAATCTTGCGCATGCGCATTACATTCACGCTAAATCATTGGAGGCTTTTTAGTTTATGTTTCCACAATATCACATTTGCATGCATAAACTCAGAAACGATAATACAAATACGTGTAAATTTTCCTTTAAAATTTGCTGTATAATCTGTTTATCAAAGAAAAGATGGAATATATTCTAACTCAGTGCATTTTATATGAAAAATCCCGAGAGTTCCGAACGTCAACATAGTGTGTAAATAAAAGTTTAACGTTGGTGAAAAAGTGTACAATTCTTCATTAATATGAATTAAATTTTTAGATGAAAGTTATTTACAGTTTCAAAATGGTTTGTTATGAATAGTTTGACTGTTTTTTTTAATGCAGCTTTATTAATTTCCTCCAAAATCGTTTCGAAGCGATTCTGTAATTTTTGAATTACATTACTGGTATATGGGAGGCACTGGTGAAGGCTTGTCCCGAGACGCAGTAAGATTATTCTAAGCAGAGTGCAGTGAAATAAATAGCAATATTGTAGGTTTAAAGCTTCGTTATGTAAATGACAAAAATATACGGTATGTCGATGTATCTATTTCGTAAATGTCCTAAATATATTTGCAATGTCAAACCGTGCACGCACGGGTAATAGTCTAGTAATATAGTCTAATATAATAAAATACAATAAAACATAACATATTGATTGTTGTATTAAGAGTTTTTATATTTCGTGAACGTCAATTTTAGTTAGAGAAGTCGAAAACTATAACCATAACCATTAAGTCGTTTAATATGGTGAGTTCTTTGTTTCATTTTTTATAGGTTGTCTGACCTTAGGATATTACGGAGAGAACTGCTCCACTCCTTGTCCAGAAAACTGTAAGGGTGGAGACTGTAACATTGTGGATGGAACTTGTATTAGCTGTGTTCTGGGATATAAAGGATCTGTGTGTAACGAAGGTACAGCTTTATTAGTATAATGTTTAATTTTACTGATAAAAGTTAAGTCTTATGGACGTATTTATGGCGTTGGAAAGCTAACATATGCATATATATTTTTCATTGCTCGAGATATTTTATTTATCTTTGCTTATCCAAACTTCACTTCAAAGTCTGTGGCGCTTGCTACGAAAAAGAACAATGTGACTACAAAAATGGTACTTGTCCAAATGGATGTGAAGACGGGTATAAAGGGAGACAATGCAAAACTGGTAAAAATGAAATAGTACACTCAGGCTTATGTAGAATGAACATACACATGACGTTTGTAGATACAATTCAAATAGATTTCATTATGTTCTTACTAAATTTCAAATTATGCTTATCGTTTGTAAACATAGTAATCCGATTCAATAGCCAAATAGAAATACACACATACATTTATATTTAAACGATTGGGACGGATGATATGTCTGTCTGTATGTAGCAATTTCTCATGATTCTGATGTATGCTTAGTGGGTGCTTGTGGTTTTTCCTAATCTAAATTTTACAGGTATATTTTGTTTGACAAAAATTCCAAAATTAAGAGTAAAATTTATTAAAATAAAAGTCATCGTAAATTTTTTTTAAAAAGTTGATTGCAGGAAGTTATATGATATTCTGACTAACCAATATCTATTTAAAATCTACTCACTTTAAGCTATATGATATGATGTAATATTTTCATTTTGATTGATAAAAACTGTATAGATTTTTCATTCCTCCTTAACGTATATCTACTTTCAAATTTTTGTCAACGATTCCAGAAATGATTCTATGAGATATCCGGTGTCCGGTAAAGCTCGAACTTGTTTAAAGGTATTAACAAAATTTGAAATTCCTCTTTTTCATGTAATGTCAGTTTGCAACAACAACACGTATGGACCTAATTGCTCTAGGACATGTGGACATTGTCTCTACCTGTATGGAGAAAAATGTAACAACGTGACCGGTCAGTGTCCTCGCGGATGTGTTTCCGGTTTTCAAGGAGACCTTTGTATTGAATGTACATACATTGCATAGTATTCGATTATTTTAACTTATTCAGAACCTTTTGTGCATGAGTAGCATTTTTCTCCAAATCATGAGAAAAATGTATGAATACCTAATTATGTAAACATTTTTTACTTTGGTCATTTGTTGTTTTTTTTTTTCCAGCAAGAGATAAATTCAAGAACAAGACACTTGTACGGCCAATGAATGATGGTTTGATTATTTAACAGCATACATGTAATGTAAAATGTGATAACAATACTTCATTCTAAATATTTTTTTTAAAAAAATTGTACAATTATCTGATAGTGTTTAAAGTATATACATTTACTCGTTTTGTTTTAATTTAGTTCAGTTGAAATAAAATCAGAAATTTTACATGATAGCGTTAATTAAATTTTGATCTCTAGAAATTCTTAAAGTATTTAAATAGACAATGTAAAATTTTAATTAAAAGGACAGATAATCATTGGTGTTGGGATTTTTCAAAACTACGTTTGAATATGAAAAAGGAATATAATCTAAACACATCAGATAAAAGTGATCGTGTACATGCTTGTTAGTGACAGCTGAAATTACAAAAGACTAAATTATTTTGACCAAAAAATTGAAAATCAATATGACGAAATCCATGTTATGTGATATTTCCCTTCTTTTTTATCTTAAAAAGTATATACAAAGTAATAAACAACTTAACATGACATTGAATAAAACAAAATGAAAAATGGACAATTGCTACTGGGTCCTAGTTCCTTGTGGCTCAGCAAGGATTTAATCAAAACAATTTACATCTAAAAATGTAAAAAAAAAAAACAACAACAAAATAACACAAATTAACAAACAAATAAACAAAAAGAAATGAGTATAGGTAAAAAGGAAAGGAAATATTGCCCCCCCCCCCTCTCTTTTCAATAATAATGTAACTGTATAAATTAGAGAAACTTGTTCATGTATATGATACTCCTTTGCAGCTTATGGTCCACCTACTGTGCAAACTACAGTTCAAGTTCCTTTTTATTCCATCATCACCGTTGTCGTATTGTTTTCAGTCAGTGCTCTTCTCAACCTGTTTTTCATGTACGTTACTTACTAGTACTCGAATTTTTTTTCACTCGATCGTGATCGTATTTTCTTGTAACATTTGAAAATACGTCATGCCAGTTTACTAAACTTTCAGATCCAGACAGGTACTTGCAAGATGCCGCAATCGAGACGAAATGGTAGACGAATCTGTCGAAAACCCGAACACTATTGTGAACAGTATTTATATTCAAGAAAACGGATTTTCTGCTTACCAAGAAATCGAGCATGCTGACAAAAGAGTAAACTTTAATGTATATACTTCATTAGCATAGAACCCGAATGAAAACTACGTTTTTTCAAAGATATATATTATGTGAAAATTCGAATCATTTGTTAGAAAGACAAAATATTTTTTTTTTTAAATGTCTTACTCTTACCCTTGACACGGCCAAATGAACATATTAGTATACAGTAAAACACGGTTATAGCAAACACGCTTATAATGAATTGACGCTTACAGCAAAGTGAATTTCATTCCCCAAGACTCTATTTCATGTTGTAAACTTGACGGATATAACGAGTTACGCTTATAACGAAGCTTAATTTCCCGTCCCTGGGACTTCGTTCTAAGCGTGTTTTACTGTACTGGGATCTGTTAAAATGTTGAAAAAGAAACAGCATCCCATTTTGTTAAAGCATTTGAATGCTATATTCGCCTTTTGTTTTTGTAATATATTTTGTGTGATATTTTTGTGTTCTTTTTCATTTGTTTATTGCTTTTGCTTAATGTTTGTTTTTGTTTGTTTTTATTTTTTTTTATTTTTTCAGGGTTTTCACAGAAACGTTACGTCTATTTCTTGTTGATTGTTGATTAAATGTTTTCATTTATAAATAAAAAATGTAAAAATGTTTTGAATGCCTTGTTTAATACAAGACTCTCATTTAATCAGTCTTAACATGAGTTGTAGTTTTAGCTTATCTCCTACCAAATAAATGAATTACAGTAATCCTTGAAGTCATTTTGACGCAACTGAAGCTCCAAATTTTTGAAATTTATTTTTCTATTTTTAAGGTTTAGATTTATGAGTGTCGTTGATGCTTTCTAACGTTTCAAGGCTCGTCTTGTTATTGTTTACATATGTGTTATATCGGTAGAAGTTTAAATTAAATGATATGTTGATGGTATTATTCTATGGTATACTGATATTTAGTTGAATGGGAGAAAAATAAAGTAGTCTAGACGAAACATCTCTTAAATTGCTTTTTACTCTGATATATCTACAAACAACACAAAATGTGAAACTCTAAGACCTTTTGACGAAAATTTACACTCGAATAACCAAAACAATGTTTGTTGCAGATTGTTTTCTGAGAAGAAAGTTAGATAATTAAATAGTTGAAAAAATTATTAAGCGAAATTGATACGGAGCAGAAATAACCCTGTATACAGTTTGTCGTTTTTTATTCGTTGAAATGAAAGATTGGTTTTTCATATTAAAGTGCTTGAATTTTCTTATTGACTTATTGCTATTCATTCCTTTTTCAGTTAAGACAGATGGATAAAGCAATTGAGTTTGATATGTTGATTGATCGAAATACTGTAAAATCATTAGAGTTCGTGGTGGCTCAATTTTCGTGGAATTGGTGGATACCCTTCACCCACGAATTAACATTCTCCACGAATTAATAAATTAGGGTAATAAAGACATATTTCCTTTGCAGATTGAACAGAATACACGAAAATACGTTTCCACGAACCTGTAAAATTTAAGCAATCCACGAAAATTGGCCCCCACGAAATGTAATGGTTCCACAGTAGCAGGTAATCGATGTAACACAAAGTAAAAGCAATGCATAATACCAGTCTCGTTCCACTATATTGTGAATAGAGTGCAGTTTAATATGGCTTAAAGAGGGGGTGGATAGTCATGAATATTTATTTTTAGACAATATTTATCCCCTGAAGACGAAGAGCTCCTTTTAAAGATATTAGTACATGTAATTATTCATAATTTTAAACCTTAAAATTTGTAGAATGTTCCTTTACTATGTAACATATTGTGCGTCTATTAATGATATTAAATTATTTAAGGTTAATATGACGGTATGATTTGCTGATCATCCAGCCTTCTAATGATCTACGTTACAACGGTTTGTTATTTTTAACACGGTGTGTTGTCATTGCCTTCAATGTTTTACCTTGCCAAAGCATATACTGAACATGCACTCCTCCTGGTAATAGTCTTTTGTACATATAAGATCAACAGGACTGTAATAAATATTTGTTTGCTTGTTGTTTAAAGTGTACCAAATTATGACATACTCTTGAGTCATCACATTTTACAGTTCCACAAGACAAACGTTTGCTGTAAGTGTAGTAATTCCAAGACCAATTCGCTTCTGAATATGAATACAATATAAAGATAAAACTGGTTCTTTTATAATAAGTCCTTCAGATGTATACTTCCCATGCTACTCCACTTTTGAAAGTTAAAGGATCACAAATATAGGAACAGTTTCCGTGTTGCAGTGAAAAAATATTATAAAACCATTAATGGCTTACATGTAACTACAAAAAAAAAAGATAATTGAAGCCTATTAAATACTCGTCAGTGTGCAGTGTGCAAGTCTTTTACCAAGTTGATCTAAAGATAGTGAGGCGATGAACTTTGCTATTTTTTAAAAACCAATTTTTGTTTGAAAATGATGCTATTAATATCTGAATTATTAATAAAATGTGAAACGTGATAACTCCATGTAATTTTAAATAGAATTAAATCTGTTTAATGATTAAATAAATACAATTCCTCATCATATATGAACGGATTTTATTTTCTTTAATTAAACCTGTTTATAATAACTCCGTAGAAACACAAGGAGACTAAAACGTACCCAACCGTCTCCTGTCGAGCGTTAGTTAATCAAACCCCCCAACATAAGTTGATACAAAAAGATTTATTGCTAATTGATTCATGACATCAAATATTCACATCTTCTAGTGTATTTGTTTGCAATAACACTAATATTTAAATTTGTAACGTACAGTTCAATACTTTTCGCAAATGACATATTGTGGGGTGCAAGCAGGCTTTTCATAATTATGCGAAATGGAAATAACTTAAAAATGTCAGTAATATGAATATTAAATATAAAATATTTAATACCATTTATATAAATGTATTTACATTACCACTGTAATAGTGTGTGATAACACTACTAATCTATTTTGTGATATATAGTCCAATACATTTTTCAAAGTATTTCAATATTTAATCGTACAAATGATGAAAATAATAGAAATTAAAATTTATTCTTAAGTCTGAATATTATGAGATGATGAAATACAAACGGGCTTTATCAAATCTACCATTATTAGAACCTTTTGGGATTAGATCACTCCCGACCGTATTTGATGACCGAGTTATACTTCAAAATGATCATTTCTTCATTAAATAAGTAATAAAGATTGTATCCCTGACTTTATGAACACCTATTATTCATGGAATAATCCTTTTGAATCATATTTGATATTTATAACTTCAGTGAAGGTTCAAGTAGAGAACTATTATATAACGAAGTTAAAATGTGATTGAACAATATTAGGATGTATACCAAGAAAGTTTAGAATTTGTTTTAAGTTAGAACATTTAACCACAGTCTTTCAAACGAGCTAAGTACACGCGTACATATATCAAAAAAAGGTAAATGACATAAACATGTGTTATTTGTAAAGAAACTACAGAGCGTTTTATGTCTTTTTGAAATTTATTTTCAGTTCGACAATTATGTTCAATTTTAACAAAGAAAAATAGGCAAATCCAAATGCCCTAAACTTCCGTAATTTGAGAATTATTATGACAATTTTGTATATTATTTTTTTACCAGAAAAAAATATAGCATGTTCGTCTTAATATTCATCGTGCTTCCAAATTACTTGTTAATGTGAATATAATGTACAACTGTCCTTTTTGTGTCTTTTTGACGTTTTGAGAGAATATTAACGAATGTAATTTATGGTAATTTAATCTCTAAATAACTGCTTAAATATATATGCACAAAATGACACACCATGCCAGAAATATCCACTACAAAACACAACTTATGTACAGGAGGAATACCATGATCACGATATCGATACAACCTTGTACACGGATATGTATGTAAAATATATTCTCTTTTTGAAGAGTTCATTTGGTTGCATAACTTGATGGGAACATTGGTAAGATTCTTTTCTGGTAAAACTTAGATTTAATTCAAAATAAAAACACATTTTAATCACTGATCAGAATTTCAATTCATATTATGAATTTATTTACGTAGTTTTATTCCGTGTAATTACATTGTACATGTATATAATATAAAACGTTCATACTCTTTGGTTACAAGCTGAGCTGATGTCGCTACAGTATATGTACATGAAATTATACGAATTTTAATAATCACAAATTTAACCCAAACTAAATTTTCATATGATGATTTTCAAAGCGGTATGTATACAATATTCATATCCATTTTAAGCAGGTACACGCAATTAAACCATACAAAGCCAAGTTACATTTTACGTGTGTTTTATAATTCATTAGCCTAATGAGATATGAGTCTAATATACTTTATACTTTTTTCGATTTTAGAATGATATGATTTGGCTGGTCATATTCATCAAACATTTTTGGACTGTGAATACATATGGTGAGTGAATGATTAAAAAGGACTAACATATCTACCAATATCCATGTGGTGATATTTAGTTTAAACAATGTTTTTGAGTTTATCAATAGCAGGTATAAATAATTGACAACGTTTACAGTAAGTTGGGTAAACAAGCCAACAGACTCATAATATTCTCTCTCTTCGGTAAGGGAATAAAAGAAAGGCAAATTACATCTGCCAAAAAAAAGGAAAGCACACCTAAAACTATAATGAAATGGGAATACAATACATATTGACATAAATTATTAGAAATTTAGAGTTACGTATGCAAAATTTATAATGAATAAATAGGACTACTTTAAAAAATATGTTAATCATCTATATATTAAAATATGCTGAATAATTTTACATGGTTTACATTTTAAGAAAGGATCATCAAACATCAATGATTTAAAGATAATTGACAATTTCTGATTCTAAGGGGGTCAGGATGACTCCTTAAGGTCATGCCTTACATACCATTATGATCTGATGCGCCATGACCAGAGTCGGAATAATATCTTTGGAATAAGGTGTGGATCTCGAAAGAAGAACACTTGGGATAATGATCTAAATACCATCTGAAATGTCTTGAAGAAAGTGAACAATAATGTATGTACATGATATTTGATTCAATTAAGGAACCCAGATATAGATCTATCATCTACGTTTTGTAATACTTATTTACATGTATTAGTTTGTGTTTTGTTTTATACTATTTTAAATAACATTAATTTTTTTCAAATATATGACTTGGAACCCCAACCCCAAAACAAACTCAAATATATATACCCCCCCCCCCCCCATCTTCCCCCTGAAAATGTTCTTGTACCGAGCATGTATTCCTCCTTAAACTATAAATAAAATGAAATAAATAAAACTTGCATTTATTTATGATTTAAATGAAAAGAACCTAACATTAACACTTTTCTTAATTGTCGAATGATCTATTTAAATCAAAATATCATTTGAGGTCTAAAAAGTTTTATAAATTGGTTATTCTCAATGTCATTCTTTTAAAAAAATCACAATACATCTGGCATAATTGACAATTGATCTATTGAGATATGATCTCAATGGAGTCATATTTTCACCCAGGGATCAATAATTAATATTCATTGACAAGTTAAAATTGATAACAATTAAAGATTCAAATTATAAATGTTTATACTTAACACCCTACCCACCCCCATCCC
Organism: Magallana angulata; assembly: GCF_025612915.1. Classification (NCBI taxonomy): domain Eukaryota; kingdom Metazoa; phylum Mollusca; class Bivalvia; order Ostreida; family Ostreidae; genus Magallana; species Magallana angulata. The sequence goes on from NC_069112.1 coordinate 57,609,014, forward strand.
CCAATCAAACCTGGTTGTAAAGTTTCAAGTCTTCTTACATCCTTAGATATGTGCAATAGCAAACATTAAATCCTTTCTTGATTGCTTTTTCTCTACTTATGCACATTATCATTTTGGAAATCGCTTCATTTATTTTTTAAGATTTATTAACAAAATGTTATATGCATGTGTATTCGCCTATTTGGGGCAATTGTAAAGTCTCCTACACCAAGCAGTGTCATCATTTGGCTAGGAACTACCCGCATGGATCAAACACTACATAGTAGTAAGATAAAAAACTTCATTATTTCTAGTTATAGAATGTCAGGGTGTCTCCAAAGGGCATAACCTATATACAATGTGATGCGCAATGACACAGAGAGCAAGAATAAATTATATGGTTTATGGATGAGGATCTCAAAATTTATCAAAATATACAGTGTATCATCTTTTCATAAGGGTTATAGACACCACCTGGGGATCATGTACTTTACACCATTTGATGTATCTTAATGACATTAGAAGATATTTTGTATTTTCCTGTTTCATAGGGTCAGAACAATCCCATAGGGTCATGGCCTACATTGTACATTATCATAATAATACATTAAGAAATAAAGACCCCTTCCTTCCTATTATAACTCGTATAAAAATGATAAGTGTCTACACTTACTTACATGTAATACTTTAATACGAAATTGTTACAGGTTCAATAAGGTAACGATGATAAACTTATTTAAATATTAAAAGATGATTATACAGTATGCTGTCAAAGAGAGATCACTCATTTAGAAAATGAAAGTAATACTTATGTACATACCGGTATTTCATGATAATGTGTTACACTGTACATGTATTATACTTACCTATATTAGTCAACTTCATAATGATTCAATTACATGTAGAGCACAATATGAATATATTTAGCTGATCATCACAAAAGAAATGTTTACGCATGTTAACTAATCCTTTTTTGCAAATGGAAAACACATATCACAGTTGTATTCGTTTGGTTGATTAAAGAGCTGCAAAAGTAATCCTATTTGCCCATTTGCAGTTTGGAGATCCCCGGTATATCTCCAATGTCTACTTTCCAAATAGCAGGTAGATAATGGAGAAAGCAAATGAATACACCCATGTGAAACCCATCTAACCCAAGAACTGGGTAAAACTAGTAACCGCTAATGAGACCTGCAGACCTGTGTTGTATACGGAACTTCAGACATAGATCAGTTATTTGTAACATGCATGTATTTTTATGTCCTATTCTTCAAAACTACTTGCACTATTTTATTTGGTAAATAACAGCTTTTAGGGGGTGCAGAACATCTGCCTATTGTGATATATACTTCCTATTGAAAAAAAAAACAATAAATTTTAAATGTAATATTTTCCCACAAAATAATATTTCCTAACATTAAAGCTCAATGGGTTAGAGCGTTTACATGTCGGTAAGGACATTGGGTTCCGATGTGTATTTTTGGTAATTTGACTATTGAAATAAGTTAACCTAATACCCCGTGTGGTAAGTTCCATTTATCGAAGAAGTATGCACATCTGGTTGCAAGCAAGATAACTCCCCCAACTATTATAATCCTGCTTCACCAAATCCTTGTGCACATGCGCATGTCAAAAATAGCATCTTCCTCTTTTTCATCAAGACAACAAAGAGAACGGCAGTGCCAAGAGACAATTTAGGATCCGTATATTATAATTTGGTATTGTCTGTATCATTTATGTATGCATTATGGTTGTTTGCTAAGATTTGGCGTCTAAATCTTACCCCAAAGCATCCGATGGTTTTGGATGTTTGTAACAGGACACCATGATGCACGGCATCCAATTAGAAGCTAGTCGCATTCCACGGGCGCACCAATAGTTAATATCATACTTTTAATCGTTGATTAAAATATTCAAGTCAAGTAAACGTTAATATTTTATAATATTATATAATCTGTACCAACGAGTTTATCACAATTATTAGTCTAGTACTAACTGTCTCGTTTAATTTTATCTGGCATTACTGAATCACATGTCTTTTTTATAGAACACCCTGATATTCGCATAATTTATAAGTCCACTATAATGCACTTCTAATCCCAAAGGCTCACCATGTTGAGAGCTGCGAAGTCTAGGGGCAGTAAAGCAAAATCACCTTATATGCGGTCCAGAGCAGGCCCCTCCACTAGCGCTGCCGTTCCTGCTGGGGTCCAACCAGGGACCCCCCCCCCTTCCCGGTCAAGTACCTACTGTCATCCCTCCACAAACGACACCTTTGGACCAAGCCACAAACATCCCAGCTTCTCTAGACCCAGGTACGGATGTATTTGCTACAAATCCCGCACCACTGTGTAGCGTCACTGACGCCTTAGGCTCTCACTTGCCAGTAAATATCAGACAAGCTATTTATAGCAATGAATTCATTCATCTACACAAACTTTTGCATACCAAAGCGAGCGAAGAGCTTCAACAACTATTGGCGTTAGTTAACGGGGAAATAGTTATTAAGCCAAAACATTAGAAAGCTAAGATCACCGATGTTGAAACTTGGACCAATGCATTCCTCATCTTTACCAGTGTTTTTCTGGCCGAATTCCCTGACCAAACCCAACAGCTCCTTAAATATAAAAACATGGTCTGTACTGCAGCTTCTAGGTCTTCCAGCAGCAGCTCGTTGGACTACGACATCCAGTTTAGGCTCAAGCGCTCCCACAACCCATTACTCCCTTGGGACACTGTAGAAGCAGAACTATGACCGTTGTGTGTGGTCCAGTCCCCACAAACACAAGCAAATTTTCCACATTATTGCATTGAATTATCCAAACTACAGCAAATGTCGATACAGTGGTCCACTACCTCAATGGTTTTTTGTTTGCAGGCCCGGCAAATAACAATACCTGCCTCAACTTAATGAATACATTCGATCACGTTTGCTAGTAATTGGGGGTACCTATTTCGCAAGAGAAGTCCGAGGGCCCTACTACATGTACTAGCATAACATTTTTAGGCCTTGTCATCGACACCATCAGTCAGTCAATATTTGTGCCCCCTGAAAAAGTCAAAGACCACCAAGTTTTGTTATCTAGTTCCATTTCTAAACATAAAATCACCCTTAAACAAATGCAATCGTAAGCGGTGTCTTTAGCTTTCATAACCAAGCCATTCCAGCAGGCACAGCTTTTTGCAGGAGAATGTATAGTAGTTTATATCGCAGGCAGTTAAACCGTATAATTATATTAGAGTAACAAAAACTCTAAAGCAAGATATGCAAGTTTGGCTCAAATTTCTAGAAAATTTCAATGGCTTAACCCCATTGTCAGCCCCCGATTGGTTGGATCAAGATACTTATGGCATCCAACAGCGCGGGCTTCTTGGGTTGTGGTGTCATCTTTGGTAGTCATTGGGCCTACATTCAGTGGCCCCAGCACTGGTCATCAGATATAAGAAGAGACATAACCTACCTTAAGTTCATTCCCGTAGTTTTAGCCATATTCACATTGGGTCATTCACTTAAATCTAAAATGCTTATTCTGAACATTGACAACCATATTCTAAATCAAAAGTCATCAAAATCCGAAAGAGTCATGTCTTTTTTTTGGACCCATGCTGATTAGGATTATGCATTTATATATTCAGATCAAATGTGTTCATGTTTCCAGTGGCGCACATTCAGGCAGTTGCCCCCCCCCCCCCAACCATGCGGACCAAGATCCTTGTCCAGTAGCCAGGGAGTTTTACAACATCTTAAACCCAAAGTAGAGGAACTGCCACAAAACTCTATCTCCAACAATACCCAAGTAACATACGATAAAGCAATCAATTCCTTCCTTCAGTTCCAATCTGAACACAAGTTGCCCAAATTGTGTCCCCCCCCCCCTTGATCATATTATTAATTATATAGCATTCTTGTCGTGTAAGGGCACATCTTACGCACTAGTTAGATTTCACTTAGCAGGGATCAGTTTCAACTTGAAGATTAATAGCTATCATGACCCTTGCTCATTTTTCATAGTAAAGAAATTGCTGACGGGTTTCCGTCGTGTATCTCAATCAAGAGACTCTAGATGCCCCATAACCCTCCCAACCCTTATTAACATTTTAAACGCACTGCCGCATATGTGTGCCGATACGAAAAATGTTAGCATCAGCCTTCTCTTTAGCTTATTTTGCTATATTGCGTGTGGTTGAGATTACACAAACAAATTGTAGTCAAAACAATGCTCTAACCATATATAACACTTTGTTCTCAAGGGATTCAATTACATTAATTCTGGCAAAAACCAAAACTGACCAGAATGGCGCAGGTACAACGTTAATCATAATCCTTTCTGATGACAATCACTTGCTATTCAACAACTTGCAGTTTCATTTGAATGCTATACCTAAATACCAAGGTCAGCTCTTGTGTCATATTGATGGCTCCCTCTTACTACAAATTCAACCAAGTTCTCAAAAGAGCCTTGGCATTATTCAACATAAACACTTCAGTTTTCAAATCCCACTCATTTAGAATTGGTGCTTCAACCCACATGTACTTGCAGGGCATCAAAGAAAACAAAATCAAATTTAAGAGTAGATGACGTTCAGACGCTTTTAAAGCATCTTAATCTTACTAATTGTAAGCTAAGCTTGCAGGTTTGCGGACAGTATGGATCGTTGGTTCATCAATCATCTCCAGGGCACAGACATACTCTAATTCCACTTGTGGGGAAACATTGGACCTTTAACACATCAATGGCATATGGGCTGGCCGCAGCGGTTTTAAGTGGGAAGACTTGGAGCTTTACTTGAACAATTTATAACATAGTTTTAAAAGTAACGCCCCTCACGCACTGGTTATCTACTGTGTCGGGAACAATATTGGTCTACAATCACTTAAAAAATTACAGATCGAAATGAAATCATTACTCCGCAAAATCCATACATTAATGCCCAATACCTTACTTATATGGTCGGATATTCTGCCACGTCAATCCTAGCGACATATGATATCTAACATTGCTGCTGAAAACGGTAGACAGCGCATTAATTGCTCACTCGGGTCATTTGTGCGCCGTGTACTACAGGGCGCATTGATTATGCGCCCTGACATTAAGTCAGACCAAACAAAACTCTTTTGTGACGGGGTACACCTGTCTTACCTAGGCAATTCACTGTTCATAAACTCCATAACAGTTGCTTCAACTAAATTTTTGTCGTCCAACTCAAGAAAATTATCCCAATCCCGTCTAGCTCTGTACTTGTCATGGCTCAATCATCACCATTCATAGCGTTCTTGACCCAAACATCCCCTCCACCCTCACAACCACCCCCAATTATTGTCTTGCAGTTCGCCCTGTTGTTTGCATCCTTAGTCTTGTATCAATGATTGCAGTTGATCAGGAATTTTGTACATTGTTGCTACTGTTTTTGTTAGCTTTGTCTTGTATGCAAATCACCGCTCGTATGGCGGTTGCATCACTGGTCTCAATGCTTGTACCCAGCGGTCCATATGGCATAATTGCTATAAAAGCCATTGCTGGTTAACTGCTGTCCTCCTTCCAGAGTTACTAGCATTTTATGGCTCATTGATATTGAATTGAACTGTTGGCTGCCAAATGCCAGTTGAGGATCGGTGCCATCCATTGTTTTGACATTTGCATTGTAATCTCTGAATTGCTTGTATATTTTGTGTAATCTGTCATCAACTGTATTTAATTAACTGTGCTTAATTATATAATAATTGTATCATACTTATTAATAATAACGCAATGACAGTACAGCCATTCTTCTTCTGTGGATTCTTTCAAGATAAGTGAACTTACTACCCTGTGTGGTAAGTTCCATTTATCTAAGAAGAATGCACATCTGGTGGCAAGCGAGATAACTACCCCAACTATAATAATCTTGCTTCACCCAATCCTTGCGCACATGCGCATGTCAAAAATAGCATCTTCCTCTTTTTTCACGAAGACAACACCCAATTTTGTTTGTAATAATTATAAAGACTATTATACTTTCTATGACATGAAATGTCATTAATAAGATTATTGATTAACTTAAAATTCACATGCAAACAGTTCAACCCCAAATTGCACATTAAGTGCTGCATATGTGCATTCTCATATGGAAAGGGATCTCTTTCAGTTATGAAAATTATAACTTTTAAATCTATTACCGGAACATGCATTTGGCCTTCACTTTTATTTAAAATGCGGGTACTACTCTCTAATGACAGCATCCCGTTATATTTTTCTTTATAAAGCTGCTTTAGTTAGAGTTAGCAGCATTGATTTATGAACGATACTCTGTCGTTTACATTTAACCGTTCTCTCTTTTTTTATTGCATAACAATAACAAATGCATCGCTTGCTTGCTGTCTGTAAAATCATCTAGATCACCTTGAGATAACATTTAATTCATGACACAGACAAACATTCTTGTCAAGCGAGTCTTCTTCAAAACGCGTGACTGAAAAACATTGATACCTTTAAATTTTGAATCATAATACAAGTTATCTTCCGGGTAGAAAGAAATCGGCGTGTTTTATTGATGCCAAATGTAAATATCTTAAGAGGAGAGGGTTAAAATAGACTGTAAGTATTTACTTCCTATGTATGCATAGTCTTTAAAAAAAACCAGTGTTTAATTATGTTCTTTCATGCCACGCCAAAGAATAATCTTATATTGTGTTTAATAAATGAATACATGTACCTGTAAGGCTCATACTTACTTTAATTTTCATTTGGTCATGTGTTTTTTTTAACAAATATGTTTAAGTAAAAAAGGCTTCATTTTATACTAAAGGTTATTTACTATCATTCAAGATTTACATAGAAACTTAAAAAGGTGATAAAAGATAAACTAGTAGAATTATTTTCAGGAACTAAAGGATTCTCCGCCTTACTATTATAAGTTGATGGCTAGTTGCTCAATACCTCTTAACTTGCTGAACAATGCATATCATTTTGTCAGTCAGAAATAATATTTAGGAATTTAAATCAGGCGATAACTTGATCTTCATTGTTTAATTATCTTTATGTCATTTACATGAAGACAGTCGGTAAGATACAATCACCTTGCAAGGTATAAAATTTACTAACCAGGTACCGTACCCGGGTCATTACATGACCATGTAACAAATAAAACATAATAATCTAAGGCTTAAAAATTCCTTGTTTATTCTCTATAGTAATTATACCCCCGGTCCGAAGGACAGTATTTGTATAGGCATGCCATATCGTGGGATGTATTTTTGTACCAATCGGACGTCAACTTCCTGTTTAATGAGTTCTTTGTTTATTTTTTGCCAAAATTTTCGAAAAATTTCCGTCAAAGATTTCTCAGCAACTATTTATCGCAGATGGTTGAAATTTTAACACAGTATTTGTTTTGGCATGTCATATTGTGGGATATATTTTTGTATCAATCGTATGTCAACTTCCTGTTAAATGACAACTTTGCTTATTTTTTAACCAAAATTTTCAAACAAATTTTCGTCAAAGATTTGTCCGAAACTATTTATTGCAGATACTTGAAATTTTCACACATTTTTTGTTTTGGCATGCCATATTGTGGGATATATTTTTGTATCAATCGGACATCAACTTCCTGTTACATGTAAATAATGACTTTGTTTATTTTTAGCCAAAATTTTCAAACAAATTTTCCTCAAAGATTTCTCAGCAGCTATTTCTCGCAGATGCTTGAAATTTTAACACACTATTTGTTTAGGCATGCCATATTGTGGGATATATTTCTGTACCAATCGGATGCCAGCTTTCTGTTAAATGTCGACTTTGCTTATTTTGCATATTCACATTAGAGCGGGGGTATCACTAGTGAGCATTGGCTCACAGATATCTTGTTTTCAAAATTCTTAATAGACTGACGTGTTAGCCAGGAGACTATAAATAGAATACGTAATAAGAGAGGTTTTGAAGTTAGCTGTCGTTGAAGTTGAATGTGTTTATTGTAAAATAATGATTTACAATTGAGTAACGTTATACCTCCATGTGATACCAAGGTAATTTAATTCTATACCTTATTCAACAGTCTTGTTCGCCATTGAAAACTTCAATCTTTTGAGTAATTCTATTATGAACAGACTGAAAAACCCACTAAGTGAAATTAAGAGTTTGTTAAAAGCTCTAAGACTCTATCTTTTATGGTTTTAGAGAACCGATAGCAAGCGTTTTCTTCTGAAAGGTCAACAACTCAGTTCTGGGAGTTTTTAGAAAAAAAGGCATGTCCTACCATTTTTATAGACTTATAGATAAAGTTTTAATTGTGTGGATAAGTCTAATAATAAAAACGTTACCCCAACAAAAAAGAATGGCTAACATTTCATTAAGGTGGAATGCTATACCAAAATTTTATTTTATGGATCGTTAGCGTGTCACTTCTGAAGGAAGATTGCGTTATTCAAAGAAGGATATATGCCCTTCCTTTTTTATACGGAATTTTTGTATTTTTTACTAAAAAAATTGGAAAATTAATTTTGGTTCCAAGTAACACACTGTAAATTTGATGTGAATAAATGCATAATATAAATATCTAATAAACCATGACCAGAAATGTCAACAAGATGTTTAACATTTTATAATAAAAAATTATTTATGTAAATAAAAAACATAATGAATCATATATTTTTGTAAAAGATAGATTTAAAGGGCATGAGAGTCAATTAAAGACATTTGAGCAGATCGAGTTTTAAGTATTTTTCTCTAGGACTTTAAGAGGGGTAGCGATAACAAGTATTTCATTGTTGGGACTGAAAGACAAAATTAGAAATTGTCGTATGAGGTCCTACTAGATCCATGATATTTTTTTCTAGACCTTAAACAAAAGAGAGAATCATTAATACACATATTTTTACATGAACCTGATCTTTTACCCTGATTGTATTTTGATCAATTAAGGTTTCCGCTTTAATCCCAATTGGTCCAATATCTATTAAACGTATGGTTAAAACGCTTTAAGAGCTGCTTTAAGAAACTTTCAGGCCCAAGAACTGCTTGCAGGGGCTTTTGGGTCCTTACGGTGGATATGTATTGGAGGATCCTCTAAATAGACTAAACACTTGTGCTAAAGTTCTAAATCTCAATCGCTGATGGTTTTAAAAGGAGTAGCAATAACAATTATTTCCACCACAGAGAAATATAACTGCGTAAGCTCTTGGAGGTTTTAGAAAAAAGGTCATTAGTGCCATAAGCTTTGATTTCAAATGAGTTAAAGAAAAAAAATGCTCTCCAATATATATTATTATGAAGGAATGAAATTATAACTTGTGGACTAATTGTTATTGAACAGTTAGAGTCGTTCCTCCTTATTTTTTTTTTAATTTTAAAAAAGTTCTGTTTCCAACAAATTAATTAAACCTTTTCCCGAGTTACTTTAAGAAAAAAACTAGTTTTTTTTTAAATTATTATTTTACCTTGACCCTTGACTTTAATGTCGTTTTGATTGGCCAAGGTAATCGCAACTATTCTAAGCGCTACGATGGTAAATGGTTATTTTTTGTGTTTTACAAGAGTTTGGGAAGTCCCAGGAACAATTACAGCTACAAGTAACGAAATAGCGGAGGTTTTAAGTAATTTTAAGGTGCTGAAAAAAAATTCAAACCTTTATTGCTAATTGTTAGAGAGAAGTAGCAATAACAATAATTTTATTCACAAACAGCAATAAATTTGTTAAGTTCTGGGAGTAATCAGGCAAATGATTATTTGGTGCCATAACGTTTAATGACCAAATAATTATAGAAAAAAAATTCAAAATTACTAATTGACATTCCCTGTTCAATATATTCATGGAATCAGATATTGTTTTAATTCAAACAGATATATTTTCATAACACAAGAAAATAGAAGTGATTTACAATACGGTATTAAAACACACAATGTTATATTCACAAATCTATTTCAGATTCATACCCAAAATTCTGTTGAAGAAAAGCAATAACCTAGAATTTGTAGTAACGCACACTTTACCCGTTGCATATTTGTCATTCCTTTTTCTTTGTATCAAAAAGATCAGAACGATCTTTTTAGTGTATGTACTTTTTAAAAGCAGATTTAGATAGGCCTCCCAATATCAAACACATCGAACTTAACATTAAACACCCTAGAAAAAAAGGTAATATATGTTAAAAATGCTTGATAACACAAAGTATAATAAATTGAGTTTAATTGTTATGATTTTTTTAAGACTGCGCTCCGTTTATTTATTTAATGCATTTTCCAAGGTTATTAAATTGATTGCTCTGAATCACAACGCATTTTACTTGTAAAAATTTACAGTATGACGTCACATCGAGAGAGCATTGCGATCAGTCAGTTGTTTGTATTAAACTTTATTGGATTTATTTAACTACAAAGATCCACTCAGATGTAACTTTTAATGTAACTTATTGTTTTTACAGATAAAAATGCCACTGTACGTAAACGTTTACATTTTCGACTTCTCCAGAAGCACTAGACCGATTTCAACCAAACTTGACATAAAGCATCCTCAGGTTAAGGGATTTGACATTTGTTAAAACAAAAGTTCAATCCTTCTTTCAAGGGGAGAACATTAAAAATTATTGAAAATATGTTGGTATATTTCAAAAATTGTCTTCCCCAAAAACCCATATGGCAAGAAAATCTGAAAATTGTGTGGAAGTATCATCAATTAGTGTAGACTTTAGTTTGTTAAAATCATGAATTTCAGATGTAGGGTGGGGTCACAATGGGGGGTCGAATTTGACATACGAATATAAAGAGTAAATCTTAAAAAAATCTCTTCTCAGACACAAATTGGCCAGAAAATCTGTAATTTGTGTTGATGCATCCAAAGGTAGTGTTGATTCCAGTTTGTTCAAATTATGATCCCCAGGGGGAGGGTGGTACCACAATGGGGGGGGGGGGGGGGTCAAATTTTTACATATTAGAAATTTAACATTAAAAAAATTATCTTATCTGAAACTGATCAGCCAGAAGAGTTGAAACATATGTGGAAGCATCCTCAGGTAATGTAGATTCAAGTTGCTCAAATCATGATCCCCTGGGGTAGGTTGGTGCCGCAATGGGGGTCAAATTAATATAAGAAAAAATAGAGACAAATATTCAAAGATCTTCTTAGAAACTAATGGGCAGAAAAACTGCGTTATGCGATACTTTAATAGTTGCTAATATATCCCTAATAATTAGTGAATAAACGCATTTTAAGAACACTATTATGTGTCGGATTATAGAGAGTAAACTCAAAATAAAGTTTAAACATAATTAAGGAAGGAGTCTTCTTGTTATCAGACATACTTCTTATATAAAGAAATTCATAAAACGCTGACACAGACAAAAAGATCATATACCCAAATGATTTTATCAGTTGAATCCAATTTGACTTTCTTCTTTTCGCATCAATGTCAAGTTAAGGTCACCAACTTTTTCCTCAACTTAAAGAAACATTTATGTAGACATCTGTTTAAAATAAAACATTTTCTATTTCTTCATTAAATGATAGAATATCAGAATGTCTATCAGTTTATAGTACTTGGAATATATTGAATTAATATATCTTAGTCAGCATTTCCTCTATTTTGTCTTAAATTTTGAAGATATTTTGATTATTTCTTAATGCTTCCAATAATAAATAATTCTGATTCTTACATATTATAAAGACCTTATACATGTATAAAGATATAAACGACAGAAATTCTAATATACTCACCATTTAATAAGAGAGAAACTCCGATCTAAGTGATTTTTTTACACAAAACTTTTTACGGTATGTGCGTTTTTGAGGTATCCCACATTTCAATGTTCTTGTATCAAGAATTTCTTGAGAAGTATATCATTGAAATTTGCAGACAAAACACACTTTAAAATTATCAAGATTATGGGAGGTCAGTGTTAATCCCTCTGAGTTATGGCCGATTTGATTTGACCTTTTTGCACCTAAAATGCGATTTCCACCTGATTAGGATTTGTTGTCCGTACTTTTGATTAAGGAACTTTTTTTCAAATATTGTTTTAATTATGCTCAATGGTCACACTGAATTAAGGGATTACGAAGAAAAAATAGTGTGAAGCTGCATATATTTCTGTGTGAGCTTTTTGCGCTTAAAATACACAATATCTATAATATTTACAATTATATGTATGCATTTTCATTTTGACATAATAAAACATGGGGGTCAATGATGTCAAATTTGAGATATATGGCTTATCGGTAAAATTCTCGCGAAATTTAGCTTTAGAAAATTCAGACATTTTCTTTTTATTTGCATGGTTTTATGACAAACGTCCATCAATTTTTCAAACTTTAGTTTTGCAAAAGTCACACAGGACCTATAGAACATGTCGCAAACCTATTAAATGTTTAAAATGTGAATAATGAATAAAGTGTAATAAAAAGAAAAGTAATTAACAGATTCATAAAATTGTTTGTTTCTGCCCTTTTGACTAAAACCCTTCTGTACGAGAAAATGGTTCCACCCAAAACTTGTTGGTTTCTTGAATTCAAATGTAGTTCCTTTCTGTTTGTTGTATAATTATGAAATGATAATCTTTTTGTGAGGTTTGAATTATTAAAGTCATATTCCTTTAAAATGTAATGTACATCTGCGCAATGAAATCAAAACATGAGTAGTGAGATACGCGGGGGTGTTCAGGAAGCATATGTGCAACTTAGCGTCATATTTTGACTGGTATGTTCAAAATCGTGAAATTAAATAACTGTTTTCAATAAGATCAACAACTCAGTATTATCCTTTAAAATAGATGTCAGTGCAATAAAAATCGGGCAGTACATTACTGTCACATTGGTGCATTCTCACGTGACTGCTATAAATAGCTTACGTATATTCCTTAACATAAAATAAGATCAAACAACACTACCCCGCGGTTTTAAAAATAAAATAAGCATACCATATGGAGGCCAAACATCTCAGTTTAATCAAAATTGCTGATAAAATTCTATGTTCTTCTTAACTAAATAGTTATTCATCCAGCTCTCGTAAAACCTTCCCAACATTTATAAAGTTTGCACGGAAAATGATATGTTGCATTAAAACAACACAAAACGTGCGATTTAAGCAGCACTTTTCAATTTAAGCATTGATCAAACTAACAATACATATAAAATTTCAAGTTCAATATATACGGGTTAGTGTTGTTTTAAACGGATTTTTATATCGTAAATAACGACAGAGGAAAGCCTGGCAGAGATAACACAAATTTACATACCTTTCAGCGAATGATTGATAAAACTAATATCCCTCTCAGTATTTTTATGTTCAATTTAATAAATCACACCACAATACTTTATTAGAGTTCTTAGATTAGTTATATTTTGAATATGCTTACAATGCTTTCCGTTCAAATTCACACGGCATTGAACTTTTATTCATGACGTCATCAATGTGTAAATCTACGTAATACAAACTTATTTCTGAAAAAAAGTCTTCAGTATTTGTTATTTGTTTTTGGACTACGTTTCGTTGCTTAGATATTTGAATATGTACATAATTACTTAGATTTGTAATTTCACGAAAGTACATGTAAGTCAGATTCCATATGATTTCTTAACACCCCCGCGTACATTAAAAACTAATGAAAATGTAATTTAATAAACAAATTATATTATAAAACCATAGTCTTAAACCCAAGTATTTTTTATTCATTATTTCACAATCGTTTAAAAAACTCCAACATTCATGATATTGTTTTAAAAATGGTAATAAGACTCATTAATCTACAGCAAATCTGAATTGAAAAACATGTAATATTTCCCTACACCAATGTTCCAACAAAGATATAGATGTAGTCTTTGTTAGCATCGTTTTGATTACAATTTCTATGCCAAGTTGTATGGAAGTAAAAAAAGAGAAAAATATGATAATTTAATACCTTTTCATCTTGATTTAAAACAATTATTAATCAATTTTATTTCTGACAAGTAAAAAAGTAGAAAAAACTGAGAAACTTTTCAATCACTATTCATTATGAGAACTAGAACCTAAGAGTTTACAGCGTATCACCTAAAATCAAGAACTGGGACGGAAATTGATATGTTTTTGTAAAGACAGAAACCAATACCGGCACTATATGTAAATTCAATTGATATTTGCAATAGATCCTTTCCTTAACATTCTTTAATAGTGCTACCTTATGACCAAGATAATTGATCCCAGATGACTAATTTCTTTGATTTAAGAAATGAAGATAATAATTTTTCTATCGATCGACGTATCAAAGAAAAAATTGACTGGAAAACTCCATCAGTGCGCGTAGCGCTTTGATGAAAAAGTTTTCCGGTCAATTTATTCTTTGATACACCGATCAATAGAAAAATTATTATCTTCATTTCTTATCATTTAATAAAACATTTTCTAGTCATAAAATGTGACGTGTCATTGATAATAAATGTAAATAATGTAAATGAAGCGGTGCGTATGAATTCAAAACAACAACAGCAACAATATTCAAAATGGATGCGCCTTCAGCTGATGCAGAGCTATTGTGCTGAATTTAATGGATTCAACACAAATAGTGAGTTAAAATCTAAACCAGCTGAATTGAAAGCGAAAGGAAAATACATGCGATAGCTTGTGATGTTATTCAGTTTGCCGAAAGATTCGTTAAAACTGATTTTCATGTGGGATCGCTGGAATATGCAACTGGGAATATAAATATATAACCATGCAAGAAGAGGCGATCGTGGACGAAAATAGTTGATATATCGACAAATAATAGTATGTATTACCGACTTTTGTAAACGTTGTGGTAACTAGATAGCCAGTGATGTACATGTACTTAAATGGTTTTTCTACCGCTTGGAATGCGCCGAAGGAGTTTATGCATTACGAAGAGCTTTGCTTTACGTACGATGCTTATTCTGATGACCAATCATGTACGTGTGTAAATTTACAAATCATTGTTACAAAATTTGAACAGCAGTGTTACCGTGAAAGTGTATAGGCCTGCATGTTCGTTATAATTATTCTGGAAAAGGAACAGCCAGCCTTACAGTAATGTTGATTGATCTCACGCAGACGAAATCGTGAGAAGACGCTTCATTTTCTAGTTCGTGAATCAAATACTGTGTTTTGTGTTTTTTAAAAAATAAACTTTCAAGTTTTTATGTTTAAAAAGTTGTATTTTGTTTGCTGACAATAACAATCTACATTTTATAAATGAATGGAAATAAAAAGAAATTTACTGATGGTAAATATGCATTTTCAAACTTATTTTAATTTTGGCCGCGGCGGATAAACAAGTGAATCAATATACAAGTTGATATCAAATTAGAACAAAGACCAAAAACGGTTGTACTGGTGCATCGGTGGCTCGAAACCCTACCTTTTTATACATACAGTAAGTGTCCATGAAACTATTTATCAGTCTGCTTGATCAATAACTAATTGAAATATTTACACTACAAGACTAATAAAATATGACTATTTAAAAGTCTAATTAATGGTACGAAGGTGGATTTTATCTATTTGACACACTAAGGTAACATATTTAAAATATAATTTTGCAAAATAATAAATTGAAACAAAAAAAAAACGGCAGGGATGAAAAATCCAACTTAAAATGGATATTATATACAAGTGCGTGGCTTAATCCTTTGTGTTGCAGCTGACTGAAATACTAAACTTTTTCTGTTGTATTTATTTCAAACCAGTGAATATGTATTTAGTGTATCTCATGTCGTGGTATGAAAATTGAAACACGCAAAGTCATGCATTATTATCCATTTGGATGCATAATTTTAACCAATGTGGTCAGATTCAAAGTATAAGCCCGATGGTTAACTCGCCCTACACTTTCCGCCCGTTAGTCAACCCATTTCTATGCACACCATTCTGGAAAGTTCTTTTCCTTAAAAACTAAATTTGAAATCGCATTAACTGTTCCATTTTATTCATCAACGTTTGTTTTAATCGAAGTCGGATCAAAGGCATCCGCCAACGATGTATGATGAACTCGTCCTACATTTTCCGTTAATTAGTGAATTTCCGTACTTGGTTACTCCGTTCTAGAAAGTTCTATTCCATTCTCTCAACAAAGGTCGTGCTTTGCAAGCGAATGTGTATCAAAACTAAAATCACCTACTAAAGAAACGAATTGACTCATTTTATTTATTCAACATTTGTCAAATAGTATCTTCTATGTAGTCTCTTAAAACGCTCACTGTGAATATATTTACTCTTTACGTAATCATTCAATAATATTCCATTTCAATTATATATTTTGATTGAGACTAGCCCTGATTTTGATGCGCCAAAACGTGTACACCACCTTACTTTCATTTTTGCTACCATTGGCTTCTTATCTTACATGTGTTGAAATATTAAAGGTATTAGCAAGTACTCTGGTGCAGACATTTTGTAGTTTATTGGGAAAAAATGCCTTAATTTAAAAGTATAGATGTTGGTTGAAATGCAAAACAAACTACTGCCCTTTCTATTCACAAATTATTTTATTTCTAAGGTTTAAAGAAGGAAGGGGGGAGGGGTCATATGAACCGGTGTCAGACCAACAAATAGACATACGATCAGAGGGATTAAAAAAATGTAGTTTGGTATATCTGGTTCAATTACTCAGAATGCACATTTAGGCAAATTTTACTAAAACATATTGTACATAAGCTAAAAAACACAATTTTAAGTTAGAAGACATTTCTCACCGGAACCTATTTAATTTCACGCAAAATGACTCCTACTGATACTTTTACAGCATGTTACCGATTTTACTTTGAAAATAAAACTATTTTCTTAACTAGAAATGTGGAATTAAAATTTCTGTAAAAATCAATTTTTAAACCACTATATCTCTGTATTGCATTGTCTGATTTTGAAACGGATTTCAGTTTTAAATTATGAATAATAAGCTCTTATTTTTCGCTTTATGATTAATAACAAACTTGCGCTATAAAATAAGTTACTATGAAAAGACTTTGTAGCACTTCTGGCCCCTAATTTGAGGGGTCAGCCCTTTTTTGATATTAAATGAAAGGTCTTGAAAATATAAACAAACTTTGTTAAACAGGTATTCACGAATTGTAGACCGTTCTAGAGATATCCGAAGAACTGTGTTTTAGGGGCCGACCCTTAAACTCCTTTCCGGGTCACAAACAAAAATAAATTTAGATCCCATATTGTTAAGAACATTATTTTGAGCAACTTTTTTTCTACAATGTTTTCCAAAATATTTTACCTTTTTCTAGATATTAATAATGAAAGTTTTGGACATCTGGCCCCTTGAAACCCCTAATTACGTAACATATGACTTGGATATGGTACCGTATAGATAAACAACTGTACAATGAACATTTTTGATTCTATAATTGATAACAAATTATTTTTCATTAAAGATTATTTATAAAAATACTTTAGAGCCCTGTTGGCCCCTTATTTGAGGGGACAGCCCTTATTGTTTGATATCAAATAAAAGGTCTTGTAACTATAAACACTTTTTGTTTAACAAGTGTTCAGAAACTGTTGACCGTTCAAAAGATATCTGAACAAATGTGTTTTAGGGGCCGACTCTTAAAATCCTTACTGGGGCCACCAACAAAAATTATTTAGGTAGCATATTGTTAAGAACACTATTCCAAGCATTTTTGTTCTATAATGCTAATCGAAATAGTTCTCCTTTTCTAGATATTGAAGATCAAAGTTTTGGACTTCTGGCCCCTTGAAACCCCTAATTACGTTACATATGACTTAGGTATGGTACTGAATAGATAAGCAGATGTACAATGAACATTTTTGGTTCTATAATTGATAACAAAATATTTTTCAGTAAAAAGTTATTGCAAAAATACTTTAGAACCCTCTTGGCCCCTAATTTGAAGAACCACCTCCTGTTTCTTGACATCAAACAAAAGTTCTGGTTAATCTGAACAACTTTTGCATTACATGTTTTAACAAAATATTTACACATTAAAAGTTAAGGCTGAAAATGTGCGAAAATTTCATGAAAAAAATTGGTGCCAATTTTTTTTAGCTCGGGCGAGCTTCGCCGCCTTGCGCAGTTTTCGAAATATCAAATATATAGAATCATCTACAGACATTCATCTACTATCCCTGAAAGTTTCACGTGTCTATCGTAATTAGTTTTTGAGAAGTAAAGTACACAAAATGGTCCTTAAAAATTCACTAAATCCTCAAAATCTCGAACCGGAAGTGACGTCATCAGCCAGAAAGTTTATAATATCAAGTACGTTTGATGCTTTAGAATACGTCCTGTAAATTTCATGCAAATCGGTCAAGTAGTTCACGAGAAATAGCGTTCGAAAAAAGTCAGGAAAAAAATAAAAAATAAAATAATAATAAAGACTAGAGCAAAGTTCGTTGCAAACATTTGCAACGAGTGGGTCTTCCGTTAATGTCGAGAGTAAAGTTAAGTGTACAGAGTAAAGCACCTGCAAAAAGCAGAGTTCTTATTCCAATTGAAAGAGTAACTAAAACAATAAGAAAAAATTCTAATAATTCTTGGCACGACTTAACAAAATCCGAATGATTTGATTTTAAGAACGACTTAATAAAAAACTTTCCGATTTCAAGAAAAAAAATCAGAATGTTTTCAAGGACGACTTAACACTTATTTTGGTACGAGTTAATATTACATTTTACAACTTTGTGCTATTTTTTTAAACCAAGAACACGGAATCAAAATTTCCGAAAAAATCAAATTCTAAACCCAAATTTCTCTGTAGTGTATCGTCCGATTTTAAAACGAATTTCAACGTTAGATTAAGCTTAAAATGTTCTTTGTTTTTGCTTAATGATTAATATCAAATTATCGCTTAGAAAAGAGTTATTATAAAATGACTTAGTAGCCCTTTTAACCCCTAGTTTGAGAGGCCAGTCTTTTTTTGTTGATATCAAATAAAAGGTCTTGCAAAAATAAACATATTTTGTTCATTATGTATTCACGAATTGTTAAACGTTCTCGAGATATCTGAACAACTGCTTTTCAGGGGCCGACCCTTTAACTCCTTATCGGGGCCACAAACAACAGAATTTAAGTTGCCATATTGTTAAAAACATCCCTCCTTTTTCAGAAAATAATGATCAAAGTTTTTAACTTCTGGCCCCTTCAAACCCCTTATTACGTAATATATGACTTAAGTATGGTACTGTACAGATAAACAGCTGTACAGTGAACGTTTTTGATTCTATGATTAATAACAAATTAATGTTCAGAAAAGAAGTATTGTAAGAAGACTTTAGACCCCTCTTGACCCCTTATTTGAGGAGCCAACCCCTTTTTCTTGATAACAAATCCAAGGTCATGCAAATATAAACATATTTTGTTAGACAAGTGTTCACGAATTTTTAACTGTTATCGAGATGTCTGTACAAATGTGTTTTAGGGGCCGGCCCTTTATCTCCTAAATGGGGTCATAAACAAAGCCATTGAAGTTAGCGAATTGTACATAACATTATTTTTAGCAACTTTTGTTCTACAATGCTTTTCGAAATATTTCTCCTTTTTCCGAAATTAATGATCAAAGTTTTGAACTTCTGGCCCCTTGAAACCCCTAATTACGTAACATATGACTTAAGTATGGTACTGTATAGATAAACAGCTGTACAATGAAAATTTTTGCTTCTATAATTAATAACAAATTATTATTCAGAAAAGAGTTATTGTTAGAAGACTTTACAGCCCCCTTGGCCCCTAATTTGAGGGGCCAGCCCCTTTTTCTTGATATCAAATGAAAGCCCCTGCAAATGGAAACAACTTTTGCATTACATGTATAAACAAAATATGTACACATCGAAAGGTATTACAGAAAACGTTCAAAAATTTCGTGGAAAAATTTGGTGCTAAATTTCAGGTTCCGGCGAGCTTTGAGGCCTTGAGCAATTTTCATAATAAGAAGCATGGAGGTGCATTTACAGACATTCATCTACAATCCCCGAAAATTTCAAGCTTCTATCTTGATTTGTTTCAGAGGAGATAAGTGGACAAAATGACCCTTAAAATTTTTTAGAATCGTCAATATCTGAAACCGGAAGTGACGTCACCATTTATAAATTTTATAATATGTAGCGCCGATGATGTTCTATCAGTCCTGAAAATTTTGTGGAAATCGGTTGAAAAGATTTTGAGAAATGACGCTCCAAAAAAGTCAGAAAAAGAAAAAAAAAAGAATAACTAGACACGATCTCGTTGCGAGCAACGAGGAGGTCTTCCGTCCGATTTTAGAAGCCAAGATACACTTATGATCTTGATTTTGCTAATAAAAAACCCAGCTAAACATAACTTGAAATTATAGGAAAAGAGGGTCTTCATTTTAAATATCAGAGAGTATTTTGTTTTAGGTGCAAGATCTTTGATTAAAAAACACTCCTCTTGACCCCTCATTTAAGGGACTACTTTCCTTTTCTTCACATTAAATGAAAAAACACGTAAAACTACACACATTTTGTGTAACAAGTGTTTACAGATCCGTAGTCGTTCTTGAATTATCTGAGAAAGAAGATTTTAGGGGCCGACCCCTTATAATCTTATCGGGGCCGTTTAACGAAATGTTATGGATTGAATATTGTTGTGTACATCATTTCGAGCATCTTTTCTTCTGTACTGCTAATCAAAATATTTTTCCTTTACTAGATATATATGATCAAAGTGTTGATCATCTGGCCCCTAAAAATCCCTTTAAACGTCACACATGAGAGAGTCGTTACATTGTATGGGTACATTTCTCTAAGATAAACATTTCTGCTGCGGTAACCTATTACAAAATACCCCTCAGTTAAAAGCTACAAACTATAGAATTTAGATCCCTATATTTAGGGGCCAGTCCCTTTTACTTGGTATTTAATGAAAGGTGACTTAAAACTACACACATTTTGTTCAACAAGTGTTTATAAATTCGTAACCGCTCTTGAGATATCCGAGAAAGAATATTTTAGGGGCCGACCCCTCAACTCCCAATCAGGGCCCTTTAAGGAAATTTTGAAGGTTGAATATTGTTGAGTACATCATTTTGAGCATAATTTTTTCTATACTGCTTATCAAAATATTTTTCCTTTACCAGATGTAGATGATCAAAGTTTTGAACTTCTAGCCCCTAAAAATTGCTTATGACGTCACACATGAGAAAGTTTAATTATTGTATGGGTACATAACTATAAGGTAAACATTTTCGCTTCTATAACATATCAGAAAATACCCCTCAGTATAGAGCTACAAACACAATTTTTAAGACCCCTCTGGGACCCTACTTTAAGGGCCAGCCCCTTTTACTTGTTATTGAATGAAAGGTGACTTAAAACATCACACATTTTGTTCAACAAATGTTTACAAATTCTTTATCGTTCCTGAGATATCCGAGTAAGAAGATTTTAGGGGCCGACCCCTTATCTTCCTATCGGAGCCCTTTAATGAAATTTTGAAGGTTGAATATGGTTGAGTACATCATTTTGAGCATATTTTCCTCTATACTGCTCATCAAAATATTTGTCCTTTACTAGGTATAGATAATCAAAGTTTTGAGCTTCTGGCCCCTAAAAATCCATTATGACGTCACACATGAGAAAGTCGTTACTTTGTATGGTTACATAACTATAAGATAAACATTTCCGCTTCTATAACATATTACAAAATATCCCTCAGTAAAGGGCAACAAACAAAAAACTTTAGAGCCCTCTGGGTCTCTAATTTTAGGGGCCAGCCCCTTTTTTCCAGTATCAAACCAAAGTTTAGGTAAATATTAATCATTTTTGTTATACCTAATACAACAAAATATTTTTAAGAAAAGAGATAAACAAAGAAAACTACAAAATTCACAACGTTATTTTAATCTTTATTTTTGGGTCCAAACGAGCTTTGAGGCTCTTAGAGCCACACATTTATGATTGCCTTTAGACATAACAACAATCTTTCGTCTATCATCCCTGAAAATGTAAACTCGATATCTTTAATCGTTTAGGAGGAGTTCAATGGACAAGCAGACCCTCTAATTAAAGTACTGAAAAACTGACGGGAGTTGATTTTGTTGATTATCATTTATTTTAAATTCAATGATATGTTATTTTGCATTACAAATACATGTAGTTTCTAACTTGAATTACGCACATTTTTAGGTCTTTCCACCTTTCAGGTGAAAGACCCCTTGTTTTCTTTATGTTTTTTTTATTAAGGTCTTCCGTTTCCAACGGAAGACCTTATTGTTTTTGCTTTGTTTCTTTTTCCCTATTATTAGGGTCTTCCGTTTTCAACGGAAGACCCTCTTGTTATTCTATTGTTTTTTTCTATTATTATTATTAGGGTCTTCCGTTTCCAACGGAAGACCCTCTTGTTATTCTACGGTTTCTTTTCCTTTATTAGGGTCTTCCGTTTTCAACGGAAGACCCTCTTGTTTTTCTTCGGTTTCTTTTTAGGGTTTTCCGTTTTCAACGGAAAACCCTTCTGTTATTCTACGGTTTCTTTTTCTTTATTATTATACTTTTTTTTCTTTTTCTGACTTTTTTGGAGCGTTATTTCTCATAAACTATTCAACCGATTTACACCAAATTTTTAGGAGTTATAAAGCATCAATGTCGCTACTGATTATAAAAATTTCGAATGATTACGTCACTTCCGGTTTCAAATATGGACGATTTTGTAAATTTTTAAGGGTCATTTTGTCCACGCATCTCCTCTGAAACTAATCATGATAAAAGCTTGAAATTCGCAGGGATTGTAGATGAATGTCTGTAGATTTCCCTCCATGCTTCCAATTGCCAAAACTGCGCAAGGCCCAGAAGCACGCCTGAACCTGAAAATTAGCACCAAATTTTTTCACAAAATTTTCGCACATTTCCCGTAATATTTTTTGACGTATAAATATTTTGTTAAGACATGTAATGCAAAAGTTGTTTCAATTTGCACGGGCTTTTATTTGATATCAAGAAAAAGGGGCTGGCCCCTCAAATTAGGGGCCAAGAGGGCTCTAAATTCTATTTACAATAACTTTTTAGTGAACAATAATTTGTATATCTGAAAAAGGAGAAATATTTTGAAAAGCAATGTAAAACAAAAGTTGTTCAAAATAATGTTTTGTACAATATGCTACCTAAAATGTTTTTGTTTATGACCCCATTTAGGAGTTAAAGGGTCGGTCCCTAAAACACATTTGTACAGATTTCTCAAGAACGGTAAACATTTTGTGAACACTTGTTAAACAAAATATATTTATATTTACAAGACCTTTCATTTGATGTCAAGGAAAAGGGGCTGGCCCCTCCAATAAGGGGTCAAGAGGGCTCAAATGTCTTCTTACAATAACTCTTTACTGAACAATATTTTGTTATTAATTATAGAAGCAAAAATGTTCATAGTACAGCTGTTCATCTATACATTACCATACCAAAGTCATATATTACGTAATTAGGGGTTTAAAGGGGCCAGAACTCAAAACTCTGATCATTAATATCTGAAAAAGGAGAAATATTTTTAAAAGCAATGTAGAACAAAACTTCTTCAAAATAATGTTCTTTACAATATGATACCAAAATTTTTGTTGTTAGTGGCCGCGGTAAGGGGTTAAAGGGTCGGCCCCTAAAACGCATTTGTACAGATATCTCGAGAACGGTTTACAATTCATGAACACTTGTAGAACAAAATATGTTTATATTAGCGAGATCTTTTATTTGATATCAAGATAAAGGGGCTGACCCCTCAAATTAGGGACCAGAAGGGCTACTAAGTCTTTTCATAATAACTCTTTTCTGACCAATAATTTGATATAAATCATAAAACAGCAAAGAAGCTTTTATTAAGCTTAATTTAAAACCGAAACCCGTTTTAAAATCGGACGATGAATTACAGAGATATTGGGGTTTAAAAATTGAGATTTCCGGAAATTTTGATTCCGCGTCCTTGGTTTAAAAAATAGCGTAATGTTTAAAGTAAAATTAACTCGTACCAAAAATAATTGTAAAGTCGTACTTGAACACATTCGGATTTTTTTGCTAAGTCGTTCTTGAAATCGGAAAGGTGTTTATTAAGTCGTACTTAAAAATCATACTTATTTTGTTAAGTCGTACCAGGAATAATTCGATTTTTTTCATCTTTAATATTTTAGTTACTCTTGTTATTGATTTAAGAGCTCTGCTTTTTACAGGAACTTCCAGCTTTACTTCCGACATTAACGGGAGACCCACTCGTTGCTCTGCAACGAGCTTTGCTCTAGTTATTATTATTTTTTTTCTTTTTCTTTTTTTTCTGACTCCTTTTCGACTTCATAACTCAAAAAGTATTCAACCTATTTAAAGGAAACTTTCAGGGATTATGTGCAATTATTATGCCTCAAAGATGTTAAAGTTTCCATAACAACGTCATTTCCGTTTTGACGTTACGTCATTTTTAAACTTTAAAAAAAGTCATTTTGTCCGCGACATTTCTCAAAAACGCTTTAAGATAGAGTCTTGAAATTTTCTGTGGTTATGACATTGGCAATTTACATGTGCAATAAGGCTGGAAATAAAAATCCGTCACTTCCGGTCAAAACCGGAAGTGAAACAAATTTTTCGAAAAAATGAATTTTCTGATCAAATCAAAAATGAATATGTGTTTTATAGCGCTTATTAAGCTGAATCTAACACTGAAATCTGTTTTAAAATCAGACGATGCATTAAAGAGATATCGGGGTTTAAAAATTGATTTTTCCGGAAATTTTGTTTCCGCGTCCTTGGTTTAAAAAATAGTGTAATGTTCAAAGTAAAGTTAACTCTTACCAAAAATAATTGTTAAGTCGTACTTGAACACATTCGGATTTATTTTTGTTAAGTCCTTCTTGAAATCAGGAAGGGTTTTGTTAAGTCGTACTTAAAAACATTCGGATTTTGTTAAGTCGTACCAGGAATATTTCGATTTTTTCATCTTTTTATTTTAGTTACTCATGTTATTGGTTCAAGAGCTCTGCTTCTTACAGGAACTTCCAGCTTTACTTTCGACATTAACGGAAGACCCACTCGTTGCTTTGCAACGAGCTTTGCTCTAGTTATTCTTTTTTTTCTTTTTCTGACTTTTTTGGAGCGCTATTTCTCAAAAACGATACAACCGATATGCACAAAATTTTCAGGACTGATAAAGCATGATCGGTGCTACATATTATTAAATTTTCAAATGATGACGTCACTTCCGGTTTCAGATATTGACGATTTTGTAAATTTTTAAGGGTCATTTTGTCTACGCATCTCCTCCAAAACTAATCAAGATAGAAGCTTGAAATTTTCAGGGATTGTAGATGAATGTATGTAGATGTACCCCCATGCTTCCAATTATGAAAATTGCTCAAGGCCTCAAAGCTCGCCTGAACATGAAAATTAGCACCAAATTTTTTCACGAAATTTTCGCACATTTCCTGTAATATCTTTTGATGTATAAATATTTTGTAAACACATGTAATGCAAAAGTTGTTTAATTTTGCAAGACCTTTAATTTGATATCAAGAAAAAGGGTCTGGCCCCTCATATTAGGGGCCAAGATGGCTCTAAAGTCTTTTTATAATAACTCTTTACTGAACAATATTTTGTTATTAATTATAGAAGCAAAATTGTTCACTGAACAGCTGTTTATCTATTCAGTTCAATACCTTAGTCATATGTTACGTAATTAGGGGTTTCAAGGGGCCAGAAGTTGAAAAATTTGATCATTAATATCAGAAAAAGGAGAAATATTTTGAATAGCACTGTAGAACAAAAGTCGTTTAAAATAATGTTCTCAACAATACGAAAACTAAAATTTTGTTGTTGGTGGCCCCGGTAAGGAGTTAAGGGTCGGCCCCTAAAACACATTTATACAGATATCTTTAGAAAGGTTAACAATTCCTAAACACTTGTTGAACACAGTATGTTTATATTTGCAAGACCTTTAATTTGATATCAAGAAAAAGGGGCTGGCCACTCATATTAGGGGCCAAGGGGGCTCTAAAGTCTTTTTATAATAAGTCTTCACTGAAAAATATTTCGTTATTATTTATAGAAGCAAAAATGCTCATTGTACAGCTGTTTATCTATACAGTATCATACCAAAGTCATATGTTACGTAATTTGGGGTTTCAAGGGGCCAGAAGTTGAAAACTTTGATCATTAATATCTGAAAAAGGAGAAATATTTTGAAAAGCAATGTAGAACAAAAGTTCTTCAAAATAATGTTCTTAACAATATGATACCAACAATTTTGTTGTTAGTGGCCCCGATAAGGGGTTAAAGGGTCAGCCCCTAAAACACAGTTGTTTAGATATCTCGATAACGTTTTACAATTTGTGAACACTTGTAGAACAAAAGATGTTTAAATTAACGCTACCTTTTATTTGATATAAAGAAAAAGGGGCTGACCCCTCAAATTAGGTGCCAGAAGGGCTATTAAGTCTTTTTATAATAACTCTTTTCTCACCAATAATTTGATATTAATCATAAAGCAACAAAGAAGCCTTTTTATGCTTAATTTTAAACTGAAATCCGTTTTAAAATCAGACGATGCATTTCAATAATATTGGAATTTAAAAATTGAGTTTTCCGGAAATTTTGATTCCACGTTCTTTGTTAAGAAAATAGCGTTATGTTCAAAGTAAAATTAACTCGTACCAAAAATATTGTTAAGTCGTACTTGAACACATTCGGATTTTTTTTGTTCAGTCGTTCTTGAAATCAGAAAGGTTTTTGTTAATTCGTACTTAAAATCATTCGAATTTTGTTAAGTCGTACCAGGAATAATTCGATTTTTTTCATCTTTTTATTATCGTTTCTCTTGTTATTGGTTTAAGAGCTCTGCTTCTTACAGGAACTTCCAGCTTTACTTCCGACATGAACGGAAGACCCACTCGTTGCTTTGCAACGAGCTTTGCTCTAGTTCTTCTTGTTTTTCCTTCTGACTTCTATTTTGCTTTATATCTCAAAAACTATTCAACCGATTTGCAAGAAATTTTCAGGGATTATGTCTAATTTTTGTCCCTTGAAGCTTTTAAAATTCCAGTCATAAAATCACTTCCGTTTTCTAGTTACGTCATTTTAAAAATTTTCAAAAAGTGATTTTGTCCAGGACTTTTCTCGTAAACGGTTGTTTCTAAAGACTTGAAATTTTCTGTGATTGTAAATCTGCGGAATTAATTATGGCATTTGACCAAAAAAATGTATTTTGTCACTTCCGGTCGAAACTGGAAGTGAAACAAATTTTTCGAAAAAATGAATTTTCTGATTTAATCAAAAATGAATATATGTTTTGTAGAGCATATTAAGCTGAATCTAACACTGAAAGCCGTTTTAAAATCAGATGATGCATTACAGAGATATCGGGGTTTAAAAATTGATTTTTCCGGAAATTTTGATTCCGCGTCCTTGGTTTAAAAAATAGCGTAAATGTTGAAAGTAAAATTAACTCGTACCAAAAATAATTGTTAAATTGTACTTGAACACATTCGGATTTTTTTTGTTAAGTCGTTCTCGAAATCAGAAAGGTTTTTGTTAATTCGTACTTAAAATCATTCGTATTTTGTTAAGTCGTACCAGGAATAATTAGATTTTTTCATATTTTTATTTTAGTTACCCTTGTTATTGGTTTTAGAGCTCTGCTTCTTACAGGAACTTCCAGCTTTACTTCCAACATTAACGGAAGACCCACTCGTTGCTTTGCAACGAGCTTTGCTCTAGTTATTTTTCTTTTTTTTCTTACAAATTTTTCCGCGCGAGTTCTCGGAAATGGCTCAGCCGATTTTCGTGAAACTTTCAGATCTGATAGATATTGATCTGAACCTTATTGGAATTTTTTTATATTGATGACGTCATTTCCGTTTCCGATATTTTAACGTAATAGCGATTTTTGGAGGCTTAGTTTGTCCATGGAACTACTCCTAAACTATAAAAGATATTGAATTCAAATTTTCAGGGATTGTAGACAAAAGATTGTAGATGTGTATGATGTCGATCAAATTTGTCTGTTTAAAAAGGCGTCGAAGCTCGCCTGGACCTGAAAATTGAGTTTAAAAAAACGTCGTAATTTTTCTAGGTTTTCTGTGTTTATATCTTTTCTGAAAAATATTTTGTTAAAAGATGTAATGTAAAAAAGGTTTATATTTACAAGACCTTTTATTTGATATCAAGAAAAAGGGGCTGGCTCCTCAAATTAGGGGACGAAAGGGCTCTAAAGTCTTTAATATATAGCCCTTTACTGAGAAATATTTTGTGAAATGTTATAGAAGCAAATATGTTTATCTCACAGTTATGTATCCAAGCAGTGTAAATATTTTGTTATATGTTACGTAATTAAGGGGTTTTAGGGGCCAAAAGTCCAAAATTTTGATCATCCATATCTCAGAAAGGAAAAATATTTTGTATTGCAGTACAGAAGAAAAGTTGTTCAAAATGTTGTTCTTAACAATATGCAACCGTCAAAATTTCGTTAAACGGCCCCTAAAAGGAGATAAGGGACCGGCCCCTAAAACCTTCTTTCTCATATATCTCTAGAACGGTAACGAATTCTTAAACACTTGTAGAACAAAATGTGTTCAGAATTAAATGACCTTTTATTTGATATCAAGAAAAAGGGGCTGGCCCCTCAAATTAGGGGACCAAAGGGCTCTAAAGTCTTTAATTTGTAGCACTTTACTGAGAGATGTTTTGTGAAAGGTTATTAAAGCTAGATTAGGTATAATACGTTTATATATCCTAACAATATAATGATTTTCTCTTGCGTTACCCAATTAGGGTTTTTTAGGAACCAGAAGTAAACAAGTTTGGTCTTTTCTATCTTAATTGAAAGAAATGCAAGTATTTAAAAAAGCAAGAGAACTTATAAAAAGCGATACAAATAAGCATTAGTACTTCACTCCTTTTTCCATAACATGTTTTGTTGTCGAAAATCAAAGTCGATGATGTCTTATTTCATTCTAAAAATCGAACGGAAGACCTCCTCGTTGCTCGCAACGAGATCGTGTCTAGTTTTTCTTTTTTTTTCTTACAAATTTTGTCCGCGCGAGTTCTCGGAAATGACCCAGCCGATTTTCGTGAATCTTTCAGATCTGATAGATATTGATCTGAACCTTATTGAAATTTTTTTTATATTGATGAGGTCATTTCCGTTTCCGATATTTTAACGTGATAGCGAATTTTGGAGGCTTAATTTGTCCATGCAACTACTCCTAAACTATAAAAGATATTGAATTCAAATTTTCAGGGATTGTAGACAAAAGATTGTAGATGTGTATAATGTCAATCAAATTTGTCTGATTAAAAAGGCGTCGAAGCTCGCCTGGACCTGAAAATTGAGTTTAAAAAAAACATCGTTATTTTTCTAGGTTTTCTGTGTTTATCTCTTTTCTGAAAAACATTTTGATAAAACATGTATTGCAAAAAAAGTTTATATTTAAAGGACCTTTCACTTAAAACCAAGAAAAAGGGGCTGGCCCCTCAAATTAGGGGACCAAAGGGCTCTAAAATCTTTAATCAGTATCCCTTTACTGAGGGATATTTTGTGATACATTATAGAAGCAAATATGTTTATCTCACAGTAATGTATCTAAACAATGCAATGATTGTATCATGTGTTACGTAATTAAGGGTTTTTAGGGGCCAAAAGTCCAGAACTTTGATCACCTATATCTCAGAAAGGAAAAATATTTTGAAATGCAGTACAGAAGAAAAGTTGTTCAAAATGCTGTTTTCAACAATATGAAACCTTCAAAATTTCGTTAAACGGACCCTATAAAGAGATAAGGGATCGGTCCCTGAAACCTTCTTTCTCAGATATCTCAAAAACGGTAACGAATTTCTAAACACTTGTTGAACAAATTGTGTTTAGAATTAAAAGACCTTTTATTTGATATCAAGAAAAAGGGGCTGGCCCCTAAAATTAGAGATCCAAAGGGCTCTAAAGTCTTTAATCTATAGCCCTTTACTGAGGGATATTTTGTGATACGTTATAGAAGCAAATATGTTAATCTTAAAGTTATGTATCGAAGAAATGTAATAAGGTAATCATGTGTTATGTAATTGGGGGTTTTTAGGGGCCAAAAGTCCAAAATTCTGATCACCAATATCTCAGAAATGAAAAATATTTTGAAATGCAGTACAGAAGAAAAGTTGTTCAAAATGATGTTTTCAACAATATGCAACATTCAAAATTTCGTTAAACGGCCCCTATAAAGAGATAAGGGATCGGCCCCTAAAACCTTCTTTCTCATATATCTCAAAAACGGTAACAAATTTCTAAACACTTGTTGAACAAATTGTGTTCAGAATTAAATGACCTTTTATTTAATATCAAGAAAAAGGGGCTGGTCCCTAAAATAAGGGGACCAAAGGGCTCTAAGATCTTTATTCTATAGCCGTTTACTGAGAGATATTTTGTGATACGTTATAGAAGCAAATATGTTAATCTTAAAATTATGCATTGAAGAAATGTAATGAGTTTATCATGTGTTATGTAATTAGGGGGTTTTTAGGGGTCAAAGGTCCAAAATTCTGATTACCCATATCTCAGAAAGGAAAAATGTAATACTGAAGAAAAGTTGTTCAAAATGCTGTTTTCAACAATATGAAACCTTCAAAATTTCGTTAAACGGACCCTATAAAGAGATAAGGGATCGGTCCCTGAAACGTTCTTTCCTTTATATCTCAAAAACGGTAACGAATTTCTAAACACTTGTTGAACAAATTGTGTTTAGAATTAAAAGACCTTTTATTTGATATCAAGAAAAAGGGGCTGGCCCCTAAAATTAGAGATCCAAAGGGCTCTAAAGTCTTTAATCTATAGCCCTTTACTGAGGGATATTTTGTGATACGTTATAGAAGCAAATATGTTAATCTTAACGTTATGTATCGAAGAAATGTAATAAGGTAATCATGTGTTATGTAATTGGGGGTTTTAAGGGGCCAAAAGTCCAAAATTCTGATCACCAATATCTCAGAAAAGAAAAATATTTTGAAATGCAGTACAGAAGAAAAGTTGTTCAAAATGATGTTTTCAACAATATGCAACATTCAAAATTTCGTTAAACGGCCCCTATAAAGAGATAAGGGATCGGCCCCTAAAACCTTCTTTCTCATATATCTCAAAAACGGTAACAAATTTCTAAACACTTGTTGAACAAAATGTGTTCAGAATTAAATGACCTTTTATTTAATATCAAGAAAAAGGGGCTGGTCCCTAAAATAAGGGGACCAAAGGGCTCTAAGATCTTTATTCTATAGCCGTTTACTGAGAGATATTTTGTGATACGTTATAGAAGCAAATATGTTAATCTTAAAATTATGCATTGAAGAAATGTAATGAGTTTATCATGTGTTATGTAATTAGGGGGTTTTTAGGGGTCAAAGGTCCAAAATTCTGATTACCCATATCTCAGAAAGGAAAAATGTAATACTGAAGAAAAGTTGTTCAAAATGCTGTTTTCAACAATATGAAACCTTCAAAATTTCGTTAAACGGACCCTATAAAGAGATAAGGGATCGGTCCCTGAAACGTTCTTTCCTTTATATCTCAAAAACGGTAACGAATTTCTAAACACTTGTTGAACAAATTGTGTTTAGAATTAAAAGACCTTTTATTTGATATCAAGAAAAAGGGGCTGGCCCCTAAAATTAGAGATCCAAAGGGCTCTAAAGTCTTTAATCTATAGCCCTTTACTGAGGGATATTTTGTGATACGTTATAGAAGCAAATATGTTAATCTTAACGTTATGTATCGAAGAAATGTAATAAGGTAATCATGTGTTATGTAATTGGGGGTTTTAAGGGGCCAAAAGTCCAAAATTCTGATCACCAATATCTCAGAAAAGAAAAATATTTTGAAATGCAGTACAGAAGAAAAGTTGTTCAAAATGATGTTTTCAACAATATGCAACATTCAAAATTTCGTTAAACGGCCCCTATAAAGAGATAAGGGATCGGCCCCTAAAACCTTCTTTCTCATATATCTCAAAAACGGTAACAAATTTCTAAACACTTGTTGAACAAAATGTGTTCAGAATTAAATGACCTTTTATTTAATATCAAGAAAAAGGGGCTGGTCCCTAAAATAAGGGGACCAAAGGGCTCTAAGATCTTTATTCTATAGCCGTTTACTGAGAGATATTTTGTGATACGTTATAGAAGCAAATATGTTAATCTTAAAATTATGCATTGAAGAAATGTAATGAGTTTATCATGTGTTATGTAATTAGGGGGTTTTTAGGGGTCAAAGGTCCAAAATTCTGATTACCCATATCTCAGAAAGGAAAAATGTAATACTGAAGAAAAGTTGTTCAAAATGCTGTTTTCAACAATATGAAACCTTCAAAATTTCGTTAAACGGACCCTATAAAGAGATAAGGGATCGGTCCCTGAAACGTTCTTTCCTTTATATCTCAAAAACGGTAACGAATTTCTAAACACTTGTTGAACAAATTGTGTTTAGAATTAAAAGACCTTTTATTTGATATCAAGAAAAAGGGGCTGGCCCCTAAAATTAGAGATCCAAAGGGCTCTAAAGTCTTTAATCTATAGCCCTTTACTGAGGGATATTTTGTGATACGTTATAGAAGCAAATATGTTAATCTTAACGTTATGTATCGAAGAAATGTAATAAGGTAATCATGTGTTATGTAATTGGGGGTTTTTAGGGGCCAAAAGTCCAAAATTCTGATCACCAATATCTCAGAAAAGAAAAATATTTTGAAATGCAGTACAGAAGAAAAGTTGTTCAAAATGATGTTTTCAACAATATGCAACATTCAAAATTTCGTTAAACGGCCCCTATAAAGAGATAAGGGATCGGCCCCTAAAACCTTCTTTCTCATATATCTCAAAAACGGTAACAAATTTCTAAACACTTGTTGAACAAAATGTGTTCAGAATTAAATGACCTTTTATTTAATATCAAGAAAAAGGGGCTGGTCCCTAAAATAAGGGGACCAAAAGGCTCTAAGATCTTTATTCTATAGCCGTTTACTGAGAGATATTTTGTGATACGTTATAGAAGCAAATATGTTAATCTTAAAATTATGCATTGAAGAAATGTAATGAGTTTATCATGTGTTATGTAATTAGGGGGTTTTAGGGGTCAAAAGTCCAAAATTCTGATTACCCATATCTCAGAAAGGAAAACTCAAATACTGAAGAAAAAGTTGTTCAAAATGATGTTTTCAACAATATGCAGCCTTCAAAATTTCGTTAAACGGCCCCTATAAGGAGATAAAGGATCGGCCCGTAAAACGTTCTTTCCTTTATATCTCAAAAACGGTGACGACTTTCTAAACACTTGTTGACAAAATTTGTTCAGAATTAAATGACTTCTAATTTGTTATCAAGAAAAAGGGACTGGGCCATTAAATAAGGGAATATAAGGACTTTAAGGTTTTTTATCTATAGCCGTTTACTGAGTGCTATTTTGTCAAAGGCTATTAAAGCTGAATTAGGAATAATATGTTTTTTACATCCTGTCAATATAATGATTTTCTCTTGCGTTACCTTGTTAGGGCTTTTTATGGGTCAGAGGTAACCAAGTTTAATCTTTTCTATCTTTTTTTTCCATATTATGTTTTGTTGTCGAAAATCAAAGTCGATGATGTCATATTTCTTGTAAAAATCGGACGGAAGACCTCCTCATTGCTCGCAACGAGATCGTGTCTAGTTCTTCTTCTTATTATTTTCTTCTATTTAGCTCGGGGTGACTTTTTTGTTATTAGAGTTATCCAAACAATTTAAACGTTATGTAATTGCTCATTAACAGTTATGGTACCAATTGACCCTGTGTCAAAGAACTCCCAGAACTTACAGAGTCATTGCCCTTTGAGAAGGAAATGCTTGTTATCGCTACTCCTCTAAAACCATAAGAGATATAGATTTGGAACTTTTATCAATGTCTTCATTACACTTAGAGGGTTCTTCAGTCTATTCATATCAAAATGATCTGAGGCCCCCTTGTAGTAGTTATTGCCCCTGAAAGTATTTAAATTTCTATAAAATCACTTCCAACTTTTTTATCATTTATCGAATAGACTTCTGACTACTTGGGATTGAAGCGTCTACCTTGGCCAAACAAAATGACATAAAGGTCAAAGGTCAAGGTCATTTGAGAAGCTGTTAATTAATGAGTTTTTATATCTCTTTTGTTTTGGGTGGTAGAGAAAAACCTTTTTATGGCTGTAGTAGGACATTTAAAAATATAGCCCCTTGGCTCATACCTTTGATTGATAACAGAGTTATAGCCCCTATTGTACTAAATGCTTGTTATCGCTACTCCTCTGAAACCATAAGAGATAGATACTTGGAACTTTTACCAATGAATTCAGTACACTTGGAGGGTTCTGCAATCTACCCATACCGAAAGGATCTGAGGCTCCCTTCTAGTAGTTATTGCCCCTGAAAGTTTTTAAATTTCTATAAAGTTATTTCCAACTTTTTTATTATTTGTTGTACATACTTCGGAACACTTGGAATAGAAGCGTCTACCTTGGCCGAACAAAATGACATAAAGGTCAAAGGTCAACGTCATTTTGAAGTCTGTTAATTAATGAATTTTCATATCATTTGAAAAACAGAATTATAGTAAGGGTTTCAATAGCTTGCTGGATTGCACAATAAGGTATTCAATTGGGTCAGTCAGGTATCAAATCAAGTCCTGTGGTTTCTCAAGTGGAACTTGTTTTTACAGTCAACCCATTCATTTTGTACAAAGACAACTAGCCTCTATAACACTCTCTTCTATTGTTAGCTTTAATGTTTATATGATTGTGTAAAGAATATTCACTTGGCTCAGTCTTGTTCATAGTAAGTGGAAAAAAATCAGAAAAGTGATTTAATAAATCTTTACGATATATACAACATATAATTCTTAAAGAAATGGCTTGATAATAATAAAAAATCTCTTTAAAAACCATTTATCAATTAATGGCTTCGTGGTTTTCCGATTTTATAGTACAACATGTATCATAGGTATAATAATTTTTTGAATTGCCTTATTGAGCAATCTAGCAATTCATTAAAAATAGTAGGTGGAAAGACCTATAATTGTTCGAGAACAATTAGCCCACAAGTTTTACTATGCATTTTTGGACTTTTTCGACAAGAATGTCGAGAAAACCCCATATGAATAATGTTAAATAATATTTAAAGGTAAAATTAATTCAATCAAACTATGTATCAGTGATAGAAATATTTCTCGAAAATTGTATGGATCCAAGCAATATTGAACTCTAGTCTCGTTCAATCAAACGCTCGGCTGACACCGTAAATCTCCGACAAGGATTTACAGAGACAACCGAGCGTCGAGTTGGACGAGACTATATTGAACTCTGGCGTAGGAATACATGCAACTAAAAAAAATATTTCAATTGTTCGTACCATTTAAAATCTGACTATTTTCAAGGTATTTATAAATAAGTTTCCTTGAAAAACAATGCTTTAGCATACATTACATCGAATTCATCAATTATTTTCAAGAACTAAGTCTTGTTAGCAGCAACGATTTGTGCTGAGGTCCAAACACTGTTTCACTTTCGGTTTGTCTGAGTAACTGCATAGGAGAGTTGATTAAAATCAACTCCCAAAAATCACTTAATAGTTCCTATCTCAAAAATGGAAATGATGTCATCATTAAAAAAAATTCCAATAAGGTTCAGATCAACATCTATTAAACTGAAAGTTTCATAAAAATCGACTGAGCCGTTTTTTGAGAACTCGCGTATTCAAAATTTGTCAGAAAGAAAACTAATAATAATAGGGAAAAAGAAACAACGCAAAAACAATAAGGTCTTCCGTTGGATAAAGAAATACAATTGAATTTAATTCGACTTTAAATCCACATACTCTTTTACATCCATTTGTAAAATCATGCTATTTCATAATTAAATCATTATAATGATGTACATGTAATATAATAATGACATATAAATATAATTATAGGCTGCGCTCGCCCCAACGGTCGTATTATAAAACATATTAGATCTGGTAAGTTCAACTCAAACGAAAATTCGGGAATTATTTTGCCTCAGCCATGTTTTGATGTAAACATGCGGTGGAATACTCTAACGACACCTGCATTTATGTTTCCCCACTATCACATTTGCACGGGAAAATTTAGAAATGACAAAAAAAAAACCGTTTAGATTTTCATTGGAAATTTGCAAAATATATTCTGTTTGTCAAAGAAAATGCGAGTGATAACTCTAAATCAATGCATTTAATATTTTAAAAAAACCCTTCTAGAGTTCCGAATAACAACATGGCGTGTAAATTTGAAGCGAGTAAAAAAGGGTAGTGAAAAAGAGTTTGATTCTTCATTAATATTAATTCAAGTTTTATATAAAAGGTATTTACAGCCTCAGATGGTATGTTATAAATAATTTGACTGTTATTTTCAATGCACGGCTTCATTTTCTTCAAAATCATTTCTGAGTGATTCTGCAATTTTATGTTACATTACGGCAAAGACATCAATAAATATGTTATTTATGTCCCTGATTACGGGTATATGGGTGGCATTTTAACTGTGGTGAAGGCCTGTCCCGAGACACAGTTTGATTATTCTAGCTAAGCAGAGTGTAGTGAATTATTTTGATTATAGCATTATTGTTGGCTTAAAGTTTGGTTATGTAAATGTCAACAATATGGTGTGTCGGTGTATCTATTTGGTATATGAATGTCCGATATCATATGCGGTGTCAACCCGTAGTGATTTACAGTGAACTTCCAATTCTCTTTATTTTAGCCCCCCCCCCCCCCCACTTTATAAAGCGATCAAATAATATTAGCATACAGGTACAATTTCTCCCTAAACTACTTACTAGTTAGTATATCATATATATGTGAAAGAAGAAAATTGTACCTCAATGCACTCAATTTAAAAAAAAAACATTAACATTTAATCTGTCTTCTCCATTATCACCAATTGCTATTTACCTTGCGTGACCCCATGTGTCGGTATTAAACCTTCCAAACATGATTGGTGCATAAGCTGTTGAATAAAATGTTTTCACATGATATGTTAATGAGCTATTATAATCAATGTATTCAAGACTGGCATATCCATCTATTTTACAAAGGCTCACACATTATTTTCATATTTAGTCAAAGTCGACAAATAGCTACATACAAATATGATTTTCCACTGCAATATTTTAAGAAGGAGGATAATACATTTATCGTTATAATAATAAGTCAGGGGTATGAAACTGTTTAAAAGACGTTGCTTTTGTTCACTCGTGTTTGAAAAACAATCAAAATTGATGTATTCATCTTATTAAAAGGCGCCACAAAAAAGTAGGGACACACATCATCCTTTTAACTTTTCTGTACAAGTATTTCAAATTTAGCAAGACATTTAAAATTATTAACCAAATTTTCACCGTCAACCGAAGAATCATAAACAAATTAAAGAGCTCGGTTTGAGTCATGGCTTTGTTCACATGAGTATATTGCATTCAACTTAAAATTTTTAAACTTAGTATTATTTCATATTTCATTACAAATGTAAACAAAAAAGCATGGCCCAGCTCTGTGTACAAACACAGAATTCTATCTTGCTTGTAACTTGAGGCTTGGCAATCAAATATGATGTAAGTAGATAGAAAATTTTAAACAAATAAAACTAGGGAAAAATGCACAAAAACAAAGAAAGGGTACAATTTAGTTGTCACATGAAAATGAGTCATTTATATATACATGTACACACATATTTCTATCAGCGAAAACAATCTCTGTTTAGACTGAAAATACTGCGGATCTAAACAATAGTTAAACACGTAACAGTGATAAACCGTTACGCATAGAACATACTGAATTACCAATAAAATGAATAGTATTCTTTCGTTACTATGTTGTCCCACATTTTGCTCATTTGCGCATGTAAACAATCTGCTTATTGATTTACCAAAGTCTCTGCTTGATCAAATACGAGAAAGTAGAGGCGATGATTTTCCCAAGCTAAAAAAATTCCAATTAAGTAAAACTCGGTCAAATTGACCAGTTTATCATGCGTCAAATATGGCTGCTTCAAACAAAGAACATCCTTTTCGATATATGAAATACTGAACTCTAAGTTATAAACTAATTGACCCCCACTCTGTCTATATAATTTTTATTGTTATTTACTCGAATTTGAAGCAAAGTTTAACCCCTAATTTTTGCAATTTATATTTTCCTTTCCATAAGGATTATTCATGCTAAATTACGTTTAATATGAGTCAGTAGTTCTTTAAAAAAAAAATTAAAAGCATCCTTTTTTACCGTTTTGGGGTTTTCTCCGCTTTAAATAAATCTTGGCCTGTTATTTCTTCAATTAACATTCATCTTCCCATAGAAGTGCTTTGTGCGAAACTTGATTGAAATTGGAGAGGTGGTTTTAGAGAAGAAGTTAAAAATGTGAAAGTTTACAGATGAACGGATGGACAGACGGACACAATGTGACCAGGAAAGCTTTGAGCTTTCAGCTCAGGCGAGCTAAAAACATATACAGGTTAAAAATAACCCAGTGATCTATATGAAATGATGGACACATTAGCCTTTGATCAAAACGAGTGACGTATTAAAAAAACAAAAGTTAATTGAGCGTAACCTATAATATATAAATTTTATAAATCAACTTTTTAACCTTGATCTTTTTGGATAAAACATTGAATCAATATTCATATCATAAGTATTTGGTTGCTTGATAGTTATTCATATGATAGAGGAATATGCACTATTCAGAAACTCTGGTAAACTGTCGCCTTCAAGGATACATCGGTAAAATATCTACAAATACCAAAAAACCACAAAACATTTTATTATCGAATTGAATACACATTTTCATATTTTCTTAAGTGTAACATGTATAAAAAGTTGCACGAGGAATTGGTTAGAGAATAAACAAATACGCGATCTAGATTATTTAAATTATTGTTATTGTTTTAGTTATTAACAAAATGAAACAGATTCCATTAAAACTTTGGATTATAGTTATGTGGTAAGTGAAATTGCGATATTAAAAGTGTTTGTATATTTTCATAGTGAGACAGAATGCCAGTTCGCATTAGGTTACTAGAGTTTGAATCTAAAGGAAACGAATATGAGGAGAAAGAAGAGAAGAAAAAAACACACAAAAGAAAACAAAAAAAAAAGGAAAGAGTTCGTTTATACGTCGCTTGCCGCGTTGCAGAGGAGGGTCAAAGGTATTGATAATTATTTAACTTTGCTCAAAGATGAAATTAAAAAAACACAGAACATGTTTACTTCGATCAGTATGTCAGATTTAGACATCATGGAAATGAAAATGCAAGAAGGAAAAATTGAGTGTCGTAAAAACATAGTATTGAGTAAAATAAAACAGTTGTCTTCAACAACTTTTCAAAATGCCGTACAGCGGTATAAGGCCAAGGAAGTATATAGATTGCAGAAAGACCTAAACAAAACAATAACTGACTTTCGGAAAAGTCAATCCAAATATAATGAGGAGGCGACAACCAGTTTAAACAGAAATAGAATAACGATGACAGAAATTGATGTCAATGAATGCTCTGTGTTTTCTGACACACAAAATCAGTGTGCATCTATCATTTGCACTGACGAAGCACATAATAGAATACGGAATCACCAAGTCCTTCAGCAAAAAAATAGAGCAATCAAAGGCCTTGAAAATGATATGTCGGAGCTATTCATATTGTTTAATGAAATGAACGAACTTGTACATTATCCGGGCGAACCGTTGGACAACATAGAACGACGCATACAAAATGCAAAAGTTCATTTTAAAAATGCCAATGAAAAGCTTGAGTGGACAACAGGGAGTCGATGTGCACTAAAAAGAAAAAGAATCATATGGATCATTATCGCCATGATATTCATCGCTGTTGTCATTATAGTTACATGTACATCGATCCTGGCTTAGCTCATCTGAACTCAAATTGGCGAGTTTTGAATTA
This sequence comes from Magallana angulata, assembly GCF_025612915.1. Lineage (NCBI taxonomy): Eukaryota > Metazoa > Mollusca > Bivalvia > Ostreida > Ostreidae > Magallana > Magallana angulata. Next base: position 57,648,836 of record NC_069112.1, read on the forward strand.
AAACATACTGTTAATGTTCATACAGTGCATTCGGTTAGTTATTATTCAGAGTTAAAATTCGTATTTGGAATGATTCAACTGTATTGACATACATGTGTAATGTTGCAGATATTTTGAAGCAATGATTGTTGTAAAAAAGTATGTTGTTTTCGAAGAAAGTGTTGCATTTGTGTTGCAATTTACCTTTCTGTAGCAAATACTCTGAAGAAAATTTTTCATTGAAAAAAATTGCAACAAATTTACATGAAAGACAATAAAGGTTTTTATTTTATGAGATTTAATACCAAATTTTGCTTGACATATTTTTTTCACTTTTTAGGAAACTCCTCATTAAAGTGAAAACTTTCTTTTAAATTAAAAAAAAAAACATTATTATGTAATTAAATGTGCGTTTATTTCAAACTTGTCAGATTTGATTTTTAATAAAGATCAGCTTACCTTTAAATATTAAACTGTTGGTAAAAATATATGAATGCCTCTAAATATGTGATCAGAATTGTCATCGCTTCATTTTATATAGTTTCAGCGACACTAGCTGCGACTTATATTACGCCAAAAATATCTTCTTCAATATCTGCCCAAGAGTCTTTATAAAAAAGTGGCAATGCCTTTTTTCACTTAATAAATGTGAAATCTTGAATAAACTAAACTCTCATGGTTATCAAATTAAAAACATTAAATGCCGAAAAAACACAAGGTCAGATATGTGCGAAAGTCTGGTAGCTATCACATCAGAATTTAACAAAACAAAGTATATGTCGAAACTTTGAATAATTATTACCCTCAAACAAAACATTATAGCACCCGCGAGCTATGCAATACAAAAAACAGGCTATTTGGGAAAGTTGCTTTTAGTTGCTCGTATTTTAATGCAAAAATTTGACCAATTTTGAAATGATGTGATAAAAAAACTATATATGATACATGTATGAGATGGATTTGGCGTCCATAATTCGCCATTTTTTAAAGTGTTTTGCGAACAATGAAATGTTATTTTAATTTCTACAACGGTTGGTATAAATATTTTTACCATTGTATTTGATTTTTTTGCACTCACCTGCCGTATATGACGTCCGAAGTGAGGCAATTTCTATAATTAAAATCACTCAAAAATTTTCATTTTTCTTATCTTTTTACAAATGGGAAATATAGAGCGCATACTTCAACAAGGAACATTTCTTGTCAATTACTATTCTTGGCTAGTTACATCTCTGATTGAGATATTTTGTTTATTTAAGCATGCGCTTTATGTTTTCTGAAAGAAAAACTGCTTCAAAACTAGCTGTTTTATGCTAAAAATGCAGAAATGACTAGAAAGGTTGTCTTTATAGTATCATTTTTCTTAATTGTGGGCCCTTGAATCAAAATCAACATGATGTTAGTCAAAGAATTATAGTAAAATAATGATGTTCATTTTTTTGGGACATTTTAGGCCCATATCATATACATGTATAGTCATTTTAGACTTAAAATGTGTGTCGAGGAGTACTTTTACACTTATCTATTGGTAAAAAATCAAATCATCCAAATATTTGAACAAACTGAGAAAAAAACGTATGCTTTTATTTAGAAAAAAATACATAGTTTGCAATCTATACAAAACTTGCAAATAGTCCCGGGTATACAGAATGTGTTATTACTTGTGATGCAATCAACTGCGTATTTTTGCTTGTGACTATCAAATCAAATTTAATTGCACGTTGTATATCTTTTAAATATCCACATATTGCATTTACACATGTTTATATATATTTACACCTATATGTGTATATAATTTTAATTTTTGGTGTATGCTAGAAATTTATGATATATATCTTTACCCACTTTATTTTCATGTACCCTCTTAAATGAGGTATAAAATACTAAATAAGTGAATAAATACTCTGTAAATAAGCAACACAATCCATTTTCAACTTCTAATTTTCAACCTCTTTTTTACAATTTTGTGTGCATTAATTATTACCAAGAAATAATATAAAATGTTAAGCACACAATATGAAAAACGAACAGAAAAAGTATGAATGAGGGAATTAGAGCCAGGTTGTTGAAAGTTGCATGTACATATTTAATTAGTCCACATATTTCAATAGCTGTTTAGATTGATATTTGCATGTATGAGTACTAATATAAAATTAATTTCAAATTGTTATCTTATTGACATAGTTGTCATGTTGTAAATTTTGTATTTAGTAAGTAACTTTAAAATTTACATGGCAAAGTACCAATGTACTGAAAAATAAACAAATACTGAAAATATCCTTGCTACTATGCTAACCTAATTCATGTTTCAATTCTTATAATATGTCAGGCATGTGCTAAGCGTCAAAAATCAAATTCCATGTGCGTTTTTCCCAGAATAACAGGGTACCCTTGAGAGATTCGGCTTAACCTTGAAATATATGATACGTACACATCCGTTTTCAGATAAAAAAAATCTGGATAAGTTGAATAAAGAGGAAATAATAAATGTACTTCTTCTCTTAGAATATAATTACACCGTGCGTAAAACCATTAACAATCGTTAACAATAAGTCTATTGAAGCTATTTAGGCAATCTATTAGAATGTAGAGAGAGATATTATCACGCCTTTGTTACGGCATAGTAGGAATTTACTTTTTCGTGGTTGTACAATTCCTCCCATTACTAGCAAAAATACACCACAAATGTTTAAAACTTTAATAATATAGTTGGGTTTTTTTTATTCATTGACAAACATTACCCATTTAGACAATTAGTGTAGGCAAATTTAAGTTTTATATTGAATATGAAACGTAGCTAAGATCTAGCGATTTATACATGTAGTCCGCTTTATGGAACTATGTGAGTTTACATATCATGTCGTAATTTTAACCCATTTTTTTAAATAGAGTTACGTATCTACAGCAATCGACATTAAATGAATTTCCGATTTACGTTTACGATATTCGTCAAATCTCTTCAAAATTTTAAACTTGTACTTTTCTTAGCAATTCAGTAAATAGAGTCCAAACTTTGGCTGCTTGTTTTGATTAGATTAATATATGAATGAGCTTAGTCTCGTGTTCGCTTCAGGTTTTCACTTTGGACATTCTTTTAACTAAACGGGTTAACCTGTCACCTCTACCCACATGCATATTCCTTGTGTTCTTCAGACTATTTAAAAGTATTTTAAATGAAATCGGATAATTCATGAACAGTTACTGTAATGGAACTTTAAGGAAGCATCATGCCTTGTTGTCAATTGTGTTTGATAAGAAATTACAACAAACAAAATTAAGGCTGTTTTAAGTAATTTACAATTGTTAGCTGTGAAAATTTGTTTTTCAATAAAAGTATGCAATTACGTTTCCTTTATTATGTTTTCTATAATTTTATACTGATATTTAGATGTGTTTAAGGATGGATTCTTTTCATATTTCTTATATTCAGAAAATGATGAAATTAAGCATGTAGAGACTTTAAGATGTGCTCATTTCAATAAAACAAAAAAAGTTTAGGGTAATCTTGCTTGATTTTCCTTGAAGGTCATTTGAAAAGTCAATGCTTAAAATAGAGTTTTTTAGTGTAATAACACAAAAATTCCATGGTGGTATCTTAAATTGATTGTTCAAGAAAATAAAATATGATTAGATGTAAAAAAGCAACTTAAGTCTAAGGTTCTATGTTAAAGCATGATATTAAGTAGTAAAAAAAACGAACTTTTGTGCTTGAATCTCACAAAAAATGTATTCCGAATTTCCTCTGTACACTTGAAGAATTAATATTTTGGTGTTCGTTAATCCCCATCTAATGGATTTTTTTCGATGTATTATATATTCAGAATTTTTTTGTTTTACATTCATAGTGAAGATAAGTAGTGAGCAAATCATTTACAGTAAAGGAATTGTTAGGTATTCATGCATATAAGATTTTCAGATTAGCTCGAATTTCCTCATCTTAAAATTTTTCAATAAAAACATGAAAATATTTTATTGTAATTTATAGAACAAAAATTAATAAGGCCAGACAAGCAGTTGGATAATATATTCTTTATAAAATGTGATATTATGAATTAATGCTGTTATTATCATGTTTCAAGTCAATAAAAAGTACAATTTTCCGTCCGAATTTCCTCTGATACAAAATTTATAAGATTAATTGATTTTAAAAAAGTTACATATTTTTCCTGAATCTAATAATGTTACATTGAAAAACAAAGCCACAAAATGAAGCTGTATTATGAAATTTTAAAAATGTATGTACATGTACATTTAATTAATATTAATTAATTATGATATACACTGTAATAATTGATAGTATAACTATAAAATTGGTCACAAATCTCAAAAATGTACCAAGAAAATGTTATCTTCCAGTTGGCTGGTATGGTTGGCAGATATCAGTGTAAAAAACGCTAAAAATACAATTTATATATGGCATCTTAGCTGTACTTAAAATATATATTGATCACAAATCTCAAGATGTACAATGAATTAAATTATATCTACCTGTTTACAATGAAATTTGGGCTGATGTAATTAACAGATATCAGTGCAAAAAATGCTAAAAATACTAAATGTATTAATATATAGCATCTAGCTTAGCTGTACATATACATGTAACTATATATTGATCACAAATCTCAAAATGTAGAATGAAATATAATTTTCAAGTTAAAAATGAAATTTGGCTAATTTGGTTATCAGTGTAAAATATGCTAAACAAATGCTACATGTAACTATACTATTAACCATGCAGTACATGTACACTCAAAACACTAGTCTAGAATCTTAACTTTCACAACTTGATGAAAAATATTTGTTTAAAGATGAACATATCTTTAAAGACTTTGTAACACGTGGAGCTTTTTTCACATTTTCAGAAAAGAGATTGTATATTCCATCTTTGCTATCTCTGTTATAAACAAGTTGTAAAAAACTAAAACAAAGTCCACTCCCTGCAATCCTGTTAGCAATGTGTCTACTAACTATCTTTTCTGAAATCAAATGTTCTAAGGAGGGCAAGTTCTTGCGTACTTCTAAACTATAAGAGTGGCTATCAACTGCATTTGAAAATGTGAATGAAGAAGACAAATACTTTGGATCAGTCAAATCCACACCTACAGAGGTCACTAGTTTTTGTAACGCTAAAACATCCTCTAGTGCATCATGAGCCTTGTAAGGTTCGCACACATAGCGTTTGTACAAATTTTCTAAGGAAAATGATCCAACTTTTGAATCAAAAACTTTGAACAACTGTTTTGTGTCAACAAACCCTGCAACACAGTTACCAATTTCCTGTGTTTTACCACAATTTTGCAGAGAGTTCAGAAAAATATGGCAGTCAAAAGACTTGACATTATGTCCAACTAAAACAACTTTTGACTGGAATTTTGTGAAGAAATTCAAAAGTGCATCAATAGCAGCCACCAAGTGTACAGCATCCACTTCTTTATTGCCATGAAACATTTTCCCATCCATAACTCTTAATCCAGTGACTTCAGTAGCTTTGTCTGTGATTGGGATCTTTGGTAAAATGTACTGGGAAAATCTGTCTGATCCACACACAGCAGCAATTTGTGTGATGTGTGAGCTTCTGGCTGAAAGGTCTAAACAATGGTTACAGTTGACAAAGCATATCAGTTTCATGATCTACCATTATCTTATAAAATTGGATACACCAATATATATATATATATATATATATATATATATATATATATATATATATATATATATATATATATATATATATATTACTTATTTAACTTTACAGCAATACAATCTTGTTACATGTATTCAAAGCATATCATCCAGACAATAAAATAACATTCGATAATGGGACATCATTTCAGTATGGTAAAAGACATTAGAATCACATGCTGAAAAAATCTTATATTGGACTGCATGTACTTGAAATTCTTGTGTACTTGTTTTTGTTTTTATGCAAACACGCAGTACAAACCTAGCCCTGTTGTTTCAAGGTCAAAGTAGACGTGCTGGTGAATGCCTAAATTTTCAATTGGCTGAAAGGACGGTTTACTCAAAGGTGGTGGTATTTCACCAATACCAGTAGGGGTCTGCAAGGCAATTTCTGAGCAATAGGTAGGACCCTCTCTAATCTCCCTTGCTGCTGTCATTTGCTTTCTATATATGAATAAAAAAATCTAAACTGTATGTGAATTCAGGTATGATTATCACTTATTATTAAGAGTATACTGTATATGTAAACTGTTCATCATATAATTGTCAGCATAAAATATCATTTCACTGTCATCATATTAAGTTTTGACACTGGTTGGCATGCATGCATTAATTACGTATCATTACGCAACCTCTATTTGTAAAAAAAAAAATCAATAACATTAACATTATGGTAATGGTAAGGTAAATTTCATTCAAACCTCTCTGCTTTCAGGTGCAGTCTTTTTCTTTTTGCTTCTTTGGTGATCGACATGGCTTTCTTCCGTCTATTTATTCTGTCTTTGAGAGCAGCTAGCCTCCTTGTATAAGTTCCCGGGGAAATGCCAATCTTCTTGTTGACCTATTGATAAAAACAGGGACTTTATAAAGAATGAATTGCTAAATTCATAGTTACAATTCTTGCACTAGTATATACATATATATTCATACATACAGTAATCAAAGCCTAATTTTAAATATAATGCAAATTTTGCTTACCTGCACCAGATAGCCTTGACCAATATTTTTTTGTGCCACACTTGCTGCTACTCTGTAGGTTATTGTTCTGCTGAGGAGGCGATTTTTTGGAGCTTTGGATGCCACAGTTTTATTAAAACTTTCGTTTGGTTGCGTGCTTCCAAGATTGGCTAATTTCTGTGAATGCTTCTTTAACTTGTTAAAAATGCCTTCCAGGTCTTGCTGCAGAGCTTTATTCTCCAATGGTCGACCATAAGGGAGGGATGTAAACTTTCTGGCTGGGTCTCTTTTATGGTGACACCAAAGTTGATCACATTCTTTGTGATTATCAAAGGGATGAAAGGACAAAGCAGTCAGGCCTTTTTCAATTCCACTTTGGCTACCCTGGTTCTGAGAAACCATATAATTGAAGCACTTCTGAATGTATCTTATGATTTTAGTGGAGAGACTTTTATGCGTTTTTTGAAGATTGTACAGGGAATTTGCAATGTTCTTTTTTACATGGTTCTTGTCAGACTGTTTCTGGATATTTGCATCTAATTCTTTGTTGATTCGCGTGATAGCAGTTGTGTCATCATCCCCAACCAGACCTTCCATCCTTACTCCTTTCTGCAGTGTCCTTCCTACCATCTCCACTATCATATCAGGCTCCATGGACTTTGAGCTTCCTGTAAATATAACATTCTTTTTTAATATCAAAAAATCTTTTTTCTTAAAATATAAAAAGTATAATATATCTCTTTTACCTTAGACTTTAGAATTAAGAGAATAGGATTTTAAAGCAAAGTATTTCACATTGCTTAAATTTTTCTGCAGGTATAATGCTTGTAAATATTTGCATGAATTAATTATTTTGTTGAAGTTTTCTAAGTGACATTACCTGTCCAATTTCTTGTACATTCATGTGGAGCAGGTGGTGTATTTTTCCTTTCCGCATTCTCACAAATCTTGCATGTTTTACTACGGACACTGTAATCGATGACTTTCCCTGTTTCTACACCCATCATTGAGCAATGGCCCAGACATGAATTAAGATGAAAATCAGTGTTCTTAAATTTTGGCTATAAAAATCATATTGCATTTTAATAACATAGATAATTCACATCTACAAGGAATGACATAATTATTTAAACTGTAAAGTTCTTTATAGTACATGTATGTATATAACATATATCAACTTATATATAAACTTTCAAATAAATAATAAAATATTTACATAATCAAGTATAATATATTTATCAAGAAATAAATTTAAAAAAATTCATACTTTATTTTTGTATGAAAAAAGCGATAATCAATTACAAATACAGGTATGATATAAATAATACATTTGACCCAGTAATTTTTTTTTTGAATATCAAACCATATGATAATCGTGAAGACTCCATAATTGTATAATATTACCTGTAAGGCTATCATATGACCGGCCACTTCCGCGCTTTTGCCAAGCCCCATCTACACTGACACTTATGCTGGATGACTGTTTCTTTCTGTGGGAAGATATAATATATGTAATAAACATTTCTTAATAATTCAACAGCCATATATATATAATATCATTTTATGTTTTTGTGAAATGTATCTCTGTTTAAAACTCAGAATTTATATCATGCTCTTGTAGTTTTAAAAGGGTACATAGGGGTGGGGTGGGGGGGGGGGGGGGCAATTCAGACTTATTTCAAATTACTTATGACCATATGCCTATATAATATCAATTTTAAGTGTATGAATTATAAAAATTTACATGTTTGTTGCCATAACTTCTTCTTCTAGAGCTTCTTGCATCGATAAGGAAGCAATACATTCTGTAGCTTTTCCAATCTCTAACTTGTCTGCTGCTAAGTAGTGTTCTGCTGATGGGTGGCATGTTTAGCTCAGCCAGTATTCCACTTATCTGGTCAAAGCCTATCCCAGTGTGTTGTACAGCTGTCAGAACATGAAAAGAAAAATAATCCAATAATAAAATACATACCATCAATTATTTAATATAATATTCATTTGAATACAATTTTCATTATTTTAAACTTAGTTATCATTATTGTTTTGAATGTTTGTCAATTTTTATTCATCCAATGTACATGAATATACTGACCTGCTGCTAACTTTGTATTGGCATCCCAAATTTTATTATGCCTTTTTCCTGTTGAAACATTGTTGATCATTTTGCAAGCAGAATTCATGCAAGGTATTTTAAGCATAGCTGAAAGACCAAAGTTTGTTATTCCTTGGCAGTGGGAAAGTTGTAAGGGTAAGCCACATTTCTTGCAGGCAGACAAGCCATCAGCAAGTACCCCAAGCTCAATCAACCTACGGCCACATCTCCAGTCCTTTTCAAGACGAGGGGAGTCTATTACCTTAATTGAAAAAAGAAAATTCTTGTTCTGAGATTTCTTTATGCAAAAACTCTGATCTTGGTTAAAATTCATTTTTTTCCATGTTGTATTTTGTCATTTTTTTTCCTTCGAATTCTTCAATGTATGCATATTTTTTTTGATATATAAATTTTAATGAAATAATACTTATAGGTATAATGATATATATGAATTTAAAATACTGACTTATGATATCCATCTTTATTTTGTATTAGTGAAGGTTTAAACTTTTAAAATCCATATTGCTATACCTTAAAAAATAAACTTATGCGACCTGACTTAAAGAAAAAGAAAAATGAAGAAGATTTTAAAGACAATTTTAATAGTAAATAAAAATTTCAAATTTATCTAATTTTTTTTTACTTCATCTTAATACAGATCTCTTATTAACTTAAGGTAATTCTATATAAAAAAGGTTCTACTGTGCTAGTTAATTTCAATTTTGTGACCATAAAATTTAAAAAGGGGGGTTATAACAAACAAGGAATAAATTTATAAAGAGTTAAATTAAATCTTTTAATATTACTAATCTCATCATAAAAATTGTAAATGATTTTTTTTGTATATCTGTGACTTTGAAATATACACCTAAGACGTTTAATAGATACAAAGTATTTTATGATTTATAGGGGGGGGGGGGGTAATGCCATATTTTTTATCCGTATGGGCCGCCATATTTCATGATTGAGTGTAAACAGTGGGAAATTATTCTCTGATCGTTTTCTCTAGGAATAATTTGGATAACTATTACCTTTTTACAAATTTAACAGAGAGAAATAAACATGGTATGTGTTACAGATTGCAATCTATTTAGAGAACAACAAAAATGACGCTATCTCTGTCGTCTGCCTGTGCAGTGGCGATATACCGGTATATGTTCAACGAATACAGTATGAGCGATGTTAGAGTTTGCAATGTGTATGTTATGATACTAGTGAACATAGAATGCGTAAATATCATTTTTCTCAAATATATTTAATATATAAGCAGTTAGAACTTACATTTTCAGTGTAAACAATCTCAACCTCTTCGAGATCTACTGGGACATTGTCAACGGAGTGACAGTCGTCTGACTCAATTGTTTCATTGGTGGAAGCGATTTTAGAATAGCTATGTGTCTCGGCTATTTTTGTGTTCTCCCATCTCTGTCGAATCCCCTTTTTTATTGAGTCGTATTTGCGTTCCCGTCGTTTTGACACAAAACGACCCCTCAATCTCGGCCTCCCCCTCTCCATTTGTTTTTGTTGTTATTCGCGCCGACTACGGCATGTCGTAAACGACATAATTTTACCTTTTCCTTGGTCTTAACACATTTAATAAGTTATTATTTTGTGAAATGAAATATATTCATAATTATTGATGTAGTTTCATTGTGAATTGCAACAGTTTGAATTTTACGACATGTTCATATATGGAGACCCACTTGAGGTAAAAAATGATAAGAAGAATCCATCCTTAAATAAATGAAAATCGTCCCACTCTTTCCAATTGTCACCATTAGAATTACTTGATAATTACTTTTGAAATGAACAACAAACAACAAATTTTTACCTTATAATGTATAAATAGATACAAATGTATGAAAACATGTAAAATTTGATCATTTTTCATCGAATTCTTCCTCGTCTCCAGAGCTACTCAGATGTGTTTGAATTTGATTTTGATTATAAGGCAGATGTTGAACTTGTATGTCTTATTGTTTTAGCATAGTTAAAAGGAGACAAGGAACGAGAATAGATTAAATGTTCACTAAATATGACTGTTGGATTACTTTTTTCACGGAAAAACGAAATCACATGCAGGAATATATGTCTATTTGTTACACAGGATGAATCTCTGTCATTCAGTCAATTGAAAGGTGACTGAAAGGTAACTGAAATGTAACTGAATGGCATAGTTGTGCCATTCAGTCACCTTTCCAGACCATTCAGTTAACACTCAGTTGACTGAATGGCAGAGCTTCATCCTGTGTTAATTAAAATGCTACAAATCATTCAATAAACAAAAAACGATCAATATTTAGTATCATTGATGATTAAGTTCAAATATGTGTGAAAAGTGACTCAAAGAAATCGCCACAAGTTTCATAAAATTAGGTAAAAGATTTCAAACAATGACTTTTTATGAAAATCAAAAGATTGGGGGGGGGGGGGGGGGGGGTATACAGTGTACATGTAAGGGCATTTCAAAGTGATGTGATGCTTTTGTCATAATAATATCATGTAGATGTATGTTGTATTGAAAAAAGTTTCTTATTAAAGGAGTTTGAGCATCAATTGACCTCTAAAAGGTTAGGCAAAGATGTTTTACTATGAAGATCCCTATAAAACTGTGTTGAATAGAGGAAAGTTGAAATGGTGGGTTCACTTTAATGGTCATATTTTTCTAAAAAACCTCAATGGAATTAAGAATATGGGGTATCCTTTTTCGCAGAATAGCATTAGCTTTCTAAGTCGATAATAAAACATCTTTTCATTAAATGATAATGTACTAAGTTAAAGGTAGCAAGGGACAGTCATTTAATAGAGATACATTTTAAGATAAACCGCGTTGGAATTCAAAGAAAGTGAGAATATAACTTCTCTTAAACAAAAATGTTATTTTTAACAGCGTGTGTACATTGAAGGCATTTTTAAATCTGTGTTAATTTGTGCTCGAATTTTGCCTGTAAAAACTTTGAGTTATCTAATGGTTTGAGATATTGGAGTTAATGAAAGTTGGTCTTTTTTCTAGACATGTGTATACACATTATGTTTCTATACACGCGTATACACACATGTTTATATCGCCATATGAGTTAGCGTAATTCATATTATCAAAAAAACAGTAGAAGATTTAATAATTGTATTTCGCATCTAGAATAAACTTTAAAAAAAAAAACCCTATAAAATGTTCTTAAATTATCATGTAAAGCAATAATTTTAAGAAGAAAATTTGTGTTCGTATTTGCCAAAAAAATCTGATAACCGGATATACAATACAAAAAAAAAATGATAAACCGATAAGGGTAAAAAGAACAAACACGGAAAATGCAACTTAACATTTCTCTATTCCAGTTCATTTATTTACAGCACAATCTTGCATAAAGGCATAAATACATTAGCTTTCTTTTAACACAATTGCCGAAAAACTCCCCCCCCCCCCGGAAAAAGAACTGGTTTCTTCGAAAGATTGCTTCTCAGAAAGGACGTGTACTAAAGATTGAGTTTTTCTAGTACAGATATCTATACCCCAAAGAGTTTTTAAAGGTGCATGGTCAGATTTTTTCATTCTTACTGTATCACATACTTTTCCAGAGAATCCAATATTCTTACAAAGTTATAGACTTTCGTCTAATTCTACCCTCAAAATCGGTCTCCTTTCAAAGTTATAAATATTCAAAGTAAATGAAATAAAGACTGACACAAATTGAAAACGCCACTCATTTACCCCATTTACACAAAGTTTGTAATATGGAAGAAAAAAATTATTCGGATGTACGATAATATCGAAAGTCTAATTGTTGACGTTTTACAGAAAACATAGCTCTGAATAGACCTGCCTGGCAGCGTCATCCCTATTCACGGCACACCATGGAATGCAGTCTTGGCTGTTGACGGACGTCGGTCAGATCTGTCAGCGACTGGAGGACAGTCAGCAATATCAGCAAATAGTAGATCAGTAGCAGAATGGAGGGTAGATCTAGGAGAAGTGCTAAACCTGCATCACGTTTTTATACAATACAGGACGGACAATGACGCTTGAGGTATTTATCGACCAACGAAGTGAATATGAAGGGTGTTCATATTACATTATTTATCTGGAGATGTTTATGTTAAGCATATTTGTTCAGTTTGAATACATGAGACACATAATTGGGCTGCTTGATTTATTCATCTAAAAAGTACTGTAACTGAAACATACCTTAATTTTTAAAAGAAATGGCATTCTTTTATGGACCTATAAGGTTCCGTTCAACTGATGAATATTCGCAGCTTCATCCTGTGTGATTTATACGAAAGTTTTATGATGCTTACTAAAACCTGTCACAGAATTATTGATATGCGTAATGTGTTTAGGCATTTTCTATGAAACAGCACTAAGTATAAAAACGACAGATGATGATTACAAAATCATTCGTTGCCACTAAACAAGGTCAGATGACATTAATAGCATGGCCTTATCAATGGCGATGCAAGAAAATCTTCAAACCATATCTCAGTGTATAGAAATGATTCTATACTAAAAATATCCCCCTCCCCCCATTCGTGTTTACACAAACATACACATTTCTCTTGTTCAGATCTTGATTGTGTATACAGTGGGGCCTCAGGTATCCAGACGCCAGATAACCGGACGCTTCAGTTTACGGACGATTTGGGAACACATTTTTTATACGTTATTTTGTCTCATTAATCCGGAATTCCGCGTTCCGGATCCGGACGGTCTGTTTTTACCACAAAACACTGTTTTACTACTAATCTTGCTTCATTTAACCGGCCGGTAAAATTTCATGTTACCCCGTTCACTACAAAAGATTACGGCTGTCAATTGAGTTTCACACCTTTCTTACGTGTTAGACTCTCATGAGAAGCTTGTATAAACACTTACTTCCCAAACCACTTTCAAAATTACCGACAATGCTGGCAGGATTAGTCACGCCTCACAGCACGTGGCTTGGATATCTTAACTTGTGCACCTGTCAATTGCCATCGCTTTTTTAAACATCCCTGTATTTCAAATTAAAAATATGCTTATTAATCAAGAAAACTGGAAAGTTTTACATAGCTTTGTGGTTTATCTATCTATTCAAACGTTATTTTAAAACGAATTGTCACATGAATGCCTTGTTAGATTAAGTCAAACTCGGAAGTACAGGAAGAAAACAAAATAGCATGTTGACTTATCGGAAATGCTTTGGTGGATCTTGCAATTTTCAAACTAGTGAACGTTAATTTTTTTCAATAAAATTGACTTTCTTTTAAGAATAGAAAATACATTTAAAAAATCAGTCAATTATTGTGGAAAATGGCACGTCTAGAAATAAATAGTTGAAAACATTACGTAGATATTAATGGACACATATCACACTTGGACATAAAGAAATTAGCTCGATTCGGTAGTCCGGTTGATATTTCATGACAAAATGATAATATAAAGCGGGGTTCTTTATATCTAAAAATGTCCATATCAACGTACAACTCTGTAATATGTTGCTATTTAGTATGAAAGGTCAAACAACCAGTATCAACGCTGGGAGCCATCGTATACAAATACATTATCATTTATGACAACAATAGATACATTTCAGATATCCAGTGGTTAAAGTTAACCAATGTTTTGAGCAACCCGGTCCTGGACGTTTCACCTATCCGAACGAGTTGACTTGGGAACGAAAGCGTCTGGACAACTGAGGCTCCACTGTATTTTTAAGACCTACTTTTTACAAAATTGTTAAACCTTAACTATTCACACTAAAAAAAGTTCTATTTTGGTGTTCTTGAACTAACAGATGAAAACAACTACTTTAAGAGTAGATTCTTGGGATTTTCAATCTACGTATCGAACACCACCTACAGAAAGGACTGGAAACTGTGTTTCAAGGACAACAACTATACCAGAGCCACAATACCCAACCCTATCAGTGTAACATGCGTTATGCACGGGAAATATGTCATTTACTACAACAACAGAACTCATCGTCCCTTCCCTGCTGGATATTCTACTTACGCCTTTAACGATCAGTGTGAGGTTGAAGTTTATGGTAAGATTTATAGAATCTTTTTAATTTAAGAATTAATGAATATATAGAGCAGATTTTGCATTCTTAAAAAGTATACCATATAGTTTTTTATTCCATATTTTATTCAAGCGTGAAGTTTAGTCAAATTTAGTAATGCATATAAGAGAATGATTTATATATGCATCGTTTTTGATAAAAACAAATTTTTAAGAATAATTCATTACTTCTTCCTCTACTTTATAGAAGACGTGAACCGTATCACGTAGACAGCTATCAAGAATTTACTTCCCGATATGTTTATTATTACTTTTACTAATCGATTTTGAATGTATAATACGTTTAATGTGTTATGTTTACTGATACGACAAAAACTACAACAATTATCAACACATTTATGGCTATATTTGACTCTGAATAGATAGAACGTCGTAAAAGCATTGTGGTTATCAAAAAGAAGGCTGGATGGTTGTGAAACATGTTCATTGTACCTACTTCAATGAAAAGAACAGCTCTGTTAAGAGATGAAGGAGGCCATTCAATTTTGAGAGTTTTAACATAGGAGTTTTCTTTCCTTAAAAAGAGTTTACGACAAAAAATCATACAGCTCTAGAATACTAAAGTAGATATACTACCACGTAGTTTGTTGACTTCTTCATTCTCTTTTAAAAAAAAGAGAAATATTTCAGTTGTCCTAAATAGTGTTTTAAAATCCATAATTTAAGGCTTAAACGCTTAAAACATAAATCATTAACAAATTACCGCTGGTGCATAACGTTATAAGAACGTTTGCTATGTAGACAAGGTGAGGCCTATATTTCTAATTAATGTTTTCTTGATACGCATATTGCGAACACTTTCTGCGTCTACGTTTATTGAGATGTATTTTGAAGGACATGTTTATTCTAAGAAATGCATAACATTTAGTTCAGATGAAACGCACAAAGCTTTAGCTCCTTTAAAAAATTCTTAACGTTATCATCGTTATCATCATTATCGATACTACTATATTAAAATAATAGACTCGAATTTATGGGCTTTAATACCAATAAATCGGAAGAGTACTGTCTTTCCTTTTACATATTTTATACATCATAAGTACTTGAAGATTACCATTTTTTTTTATTTTATCTCAATCAAGCGTCACTAATTAATAATCAACGAAAATTCCTTTTAAAAAAATCCGAATATCATTTGAAATTTTCGGATTTTACAATCTTGCGCATGCGTATTACATTCACGCTAAATCATTATAGGCTTTTTAGTTTATGTTTCCACAATATCACATTTGCATGCATAAACTCAGAAACGATAATACAAATACGTGTAAATTTTCATTGAAAATTTGCTGTATAATCTGCTTATCAAAGAAAATATGGAAGATAACTTTAACTCAGTGCATTTAATATGAAAAATCCCGAGAGTTCCGAACGTTCCGTGTGTAAATAAAAGTTTAAGGTTGGTAAAAAAGTGTACAATTCTTCATTAATATGAATTAAATTTTTAGATGAAAGGTATTTACAGTTTCAAAATGGTTTTTTATGAATAGTTTGACTATTTTTTTTTCAATGCAGCTTTATTAATTTCCTCCAAAATCGTTTCGAAGCGATTCTGCAATTTTTAAATTACATTACTGGTATATGGGAGGCACTGGTGAAGGCTTGTCCCGAGACACAGTAAGATTATTCTAAGCAGAGTGCAGTTAAATAAATAGCAATATTGTAGGCTTAAAGCTTGGTTATGTAAATGACAAACATATACGGTATATCGATGTATCTATTTCGTAAATGTCCTAAATATATTTGCAATGTCAACCCGTGCACGCACTGGTCAAAGTCTAGTAATATAGTATAATAAAATATGATAAAACATAAGATATTGATTGTTGTATTAAGAGCATTTATATTTCGGGAACATCAATTTTAAGTTAGAGAAGTCGAAAAATATAACCATATCCATTAAGTCGGTTTAATATGGTGAGTTCTTTGTTTCATTTTTATAGGTTGTCTGACCTTAGGATATTACGGAGAGAACTGTTCAACTTCTTGTCCAGAAAACTGTAAGGGTGGAGACTGTGACATTGTGGATGGAACTTGTGTTAGCTGTGTACCGGGATATAGTTGATCTATGTGTAACATAGGTACAGCTTACATTGTATAATGTTTAATTTTACTGATAAAAGTTAGGTCTCTTGGATGTATGTAAGCTAACATTTGCATATATATTTTTTATTGCTCGAGATATTTTATATATCTTTGTTTTTCCAAACTTCACTTCAAAGTCTGTGGCGCTTGCTACGAAAAAGAACAATGTGACTACAAAAATGGTACTTGTCCAAATGGATGTGAAGACGGGTATAAAGGGAGACAATGCAAAACTGGTAACGAAAAAATAGTACACTCAGGCTTATGTAGAATGAACGTAGACATGACAGTTGTAGATACAATTCAAATAGATTTCATTATGTTCTTACCAAATTTTAAAATTATGCTATTTTTCTGTAAACTAAGTAATCCGATTCAAAAGCCAAAAAGAAATACATGCTTACATGTATATTTTAACGATTGGGACGGATGATATGTCTGCCTGTATGTAGCCATTTCCTATGAGTCTGATGCGTGTTTAGTTGAGTGGGTGCTTGCGACCACTCATGAAAATTGTTGTCAGATGTATAGGGAGTTTTGAAGATCGCTCGCAAATACCTGCTCTGCTGAATACGCAAATCGGCATCCTTATGCATATATTTTTTTCTCACTGAACATGTTTGTTGAACCATATTTATTTTCCTAATCTAAATTTTACAGGTATATTTTGTTTGACAAAAATTCCAAAATTAAGAGAAAAAACTATTAAAATAAAGGTCATAATCAAATCTAAAAATAATGTTGATTGCAGGAAGTTAAATGAAATTCTGACTAGCCCATATCTATTTAAAATCTACTCACTTTAAGCTATATGATACGATGCAATATTAAAACTGTAAAGATTTTTCATTCCTGTCTCCTAAAATTTCATTTACTTTCAAACTTTTGTCAACGATTCCAGAAATGATTCTATGAGATATCCGGCGTCCGGTAAAGCTCGGACTTGTTTAAAGTTAGTAAAAAAAATTGAAATTCCTTTTTTTTCATGTAATGTCAGTTTGCAACAACAACACGTATGGACCTAATTGCTCTAGGACATGTGGACATTGTCTCTACCTGTATGGAGAAAAATGTAACCACGTGACCGGTCAGTGTCCTCGCGGATGTGCTTCCGGCTTTCAAGCAGACCTTTGTGTTGAATGTACGTACATTTGATATGTTTAATTTACGTAAACTTATTCAGTACCCTTTGTGCATGCGTAGTGTTTTTTCTCCAAACAGGAGATACACTATGAATACCTATCTCTAAATATTATAAGCGTTTGTCATTTCTTTTTTTTTAATTTAGCAAGAAGTGAATTCAGGAACACGACACTTGCATGGTCGACATATAATGGTATGATTATTTAAAAGCATACATGTAATATAAAATGTGATCACAATATTCCAACTCTAAATCATTTTTTTTTATTTTCAATATTATCTGATTGTGTTAAAAGTAAATCTATTTACTCAATGTGTTTTAATTTAGTTCATATGAAATCAAATCAGAAATGTAACATCATTGCGTTGCGTAAAGTTTGTTTGCTCCATATTCCTAAAGTATTTTAAATAGATAATAGCAAATCCAATTAAACCGGAAAGAAAATTATCGGTGTTAGTATTTCTCACATTGCATATTATTCGATTTATGTTTACTTATTTAGTACTCTCTGTGCATGCGTATCATTTTTTCTCCAAATCATGAAAAAAAAATGTATGAATAACTTTTTATGTAAATATATATGGCTTTGGTCATTTGTTTTGTTTTTTCAGCAACAGATAAATTCAAGAACAAGACACTTGTACGGCCAATGAATGATGGTATGATTATTTAACAGCATACATGTAATGTAAAATGTGATAACAATATTCCATTCTAAATACATGTATTTTTTTTTTAAATTGTACAATTATCTGATTTTGTGTGAAGTATGTACATTTACTCGTTTTGTTTTAATTTAGTTCAGTTAAAATCAAATTAGAAATGTTACATGATAGCGTTAATTAAATTTTGATCTTTAGAAATTCTTAAAGTGTTTAATATATAGACTATGTCAATTTGAATTAAAAAGGACAGATAATCATTGGTGTTGGGATTTCTCAAAACTACGTTTGAATATGAGAAAGGAATAGAATCTGAACACATCAGATAAAAGTGATCGTGTACATGCTTGTTAGTGACAGCTGAAATTACAAAAGACAAAATTATTTTGACCAAAAAATTGGAAATCAATATGACGAAATCCATGTAATGTGATATTTCCCTTCTTTTTTTATCTTAAAAAGTATATACAAAGTAAAGACAACTTCACATGACATTGAATAAAACAAAATCGACAATTGCTACTGGGTCCGAGTTCCTTGTGGCTCAGCAAGGATTTAATCAAAACAATTTACATCTAAAAATGTATAAAAAAAACCAAAATAACACAAATTAACAAACAAATAAACAAAAAGAAATGAGTATAGGTAAAAAGGAAAGGAAATATTGCCCCCCCCCCTTCTCTCTCTTTTTAATAATAATGTAACTGTATAAATTAGAGAAACTTGTTCATGTATATGATACTCATTTGCAGCTTATGGTCCACCTGTTTTGAAAACTACAGTTCAAGTTCCTTTTTATTCCATCATCACCGTTGTCGTATTGTTTTCAGTCAGTGCTCTTCTCAACCTGTTTTTCATGTACGTTACTTACTAGTACTCGAATTATTTTTCACTCGATCGTGATCGTATTTTCTTGTAACATTTGAAAATACGTCACGTCAGTTTACTTAACTTTCAGATCCAGACAGGTACTTGCAAGATGCCGCAATCGAGAAGAAAAGGTAGACGAATCTGTCGAAAAACCGAACACTATTGTGAACAGTATTGATATTCAAGAAAACGAATTTTCTACTTACCAAGAACTCGAGCATGCTGACCAAAAAGTAAACAATGATGTATATACTTCATTAGCATAAAACCCGAATAATGAGGGGTATTTGTTGTTGTTATGAAAAGTACGTTTTTCAAAAATATATATTTTGTGAAAATTCGAATGCATTTGTTAGAAAGAAACATTTTTTTAAATTTCTTACTCTTACCCTTGACACGGCCAAATGAACATATTGGTATCCTGGGATCTGTTAAAATGTTGAAAAAAGAAACAGCATCCCATTTTTTAAAAACATTCGACTGCTTTATTCGCCTTTTGTTTTTGTTTTATGTGTATTTGTATGTTGTTTGCTTGGCAATAAATACTATAATATGTACGAATAAAGTTACACAAGATATTTTTAGTCTGATATTATTTGATATACGACTATTGGTACAGAAATTTAAATTAATGATACCTATTTTAAAGAAAATGTCAGTTCGAGGCCTTTGTAGGCGTTCCGGCCTTTGATCTGTATAATGAAGATTCTAAATTGTAGAAATCGTGACCCTCGGACCAAAACTGCAGCCCAAGGCGGGGTTCAAAGTTCAACATAGAACTACATATGAACAATTTTAAAAATTTTCTTCTCAAGAACTACTTCACCAAAAATGCCAATATTTACACAAAAGGTGGTATATATAGTGAAGATTCTAAATTGTAAAAATCGAGACCCCCGAACAAAAAGTATGGCCCCAGGAGGGGTTTTGATTTTAACATATATAGGAAAATGTTTTAAAATCTTCTTCTCATGAACTATAATGCAACTGTTTGGGATATTACTATTCATACATGTACATCCTTAAATAATGTAGATTCTTAAATGTAAAAATCGTAACTCCCGGACAATCGATGGGGCACCAAGAGGGGTTCAAAGTTGAAACATTTTAAATAATATAAAGGAAACGTTTAAAAATTTTCTTCTTAAGAACTAAAATGTTATAGTTTGTGGAATTTCTATGTATGCATCCTTGGCATATGTAGATTCCTAACTGGTAAAATCGTGACCCCCGGACCAATACTGGGGGTCAAAGTTTATTATAGAAATATAAAGGCAACATGTTAAAAAAATCGTCTTCTCGAGAACTACAATGCTTCAATTTGTGAGATTACTATCATGCATACAACCTTGGATAACGAAGGTTCGACAGTTTTAAAAAAGTGACCCCTGGACTAATACTGGGGACCCAAGATGAGTTTAAAGTTAAATGTAGAAGTATATATGGAAAATGTTTAAAAATCGTCTTGAGAACTACAATGCATCAATTTGTCAGATAACTACGTAAGCATCCTCAAATAGTGTAGATTCGAAATTATAAAAGCCGTGACCTCAATTTAATACTTGGGCCCCAAAAGGTGATCAAAGTTTAGCAAATAAATATAGAGGGAAAATGTTGAAAAATCATGTTGAAAAATCTTTTTCTAGGGAACTATACTGGTACTGTACCAGTTATCGGCTAAGACCAGTTATCGGCTAAAATGAGAGTTCGGGTTTATTACACGGGGCAATCCCAGATATTTTAATTCAGTCGTCTTTTTGGAATAAAGAAAAGTAGGTTTGCTTGAAAACTTTCTTGAATATGTTTTATACACAAGCTTAAACGATCATTGTTTACCTCTGATTTTACATCTTTGCACTTTTAGCAGTGGGGAAAATGACGTAATAAGTTAAAAATAGAATATTACATCTTTGTGAAACGTTACTATAGCCCTTCTTTGATTTGACATAAAATATCAATACAAATAGCATGTATAAACAAAAGGAATTCATTAATTTCCGAGAGATTCGTAGCGCAGTTGAACGCCTGATTGCACAATTATGTATTGAATAGTGTACGATTTGATGAATTACCGTATGATAATAAACGAATACTTTTATGAGTTTTGTTTATAATGTATCACAACCCCGACTACGTTAGTCTGACCCCACAAGGGACATAATTCAAATTTCATTTAGCAGAGTATAAAATCAACATGTACCGGGATTTTACTACGTTATTATCACAAAGCCGATAACTGGTACAGTAGATCGTAAAAACTCGGCAAATTCGAGGCCTGATAGAAATCACAAAACAAGATGTTTGCGGTTCTAAAAATTGATATAAACTAACAGATTGAAAAATAAGGAGTTCATTATTTAAAGTGTGGCAAGTTTTATAAAAATATCAAGAAATAAGAAAATACGACAAGAAAACATTAAATTTTAGCCGATAGCTGGTACAGTGCCAGTAATGCTTCAGCCTGTGAGATTAATATGCAATCATCCTTAAATAATGCAGATTCCAAATAATTAAAGGTTTACCACTGGACTAATACTGTGAACCGAAGAGGGGTTCAAAGTTTAACATATAAAGATATTTTGAAAATGTTTTTAAACAGTTTTTCTCGAGAACTATAATGCTACAGTTTGTGAGAATACTATGCACGGATCCTCAAATTGTGTAAACTCTAATGTAGTGGAAAAATATCCTTTAGTAGTTGATTTCAATACTGAATTATCAAGAACTTTGAATGTGTTTAAAGAATAATAGGATACATATTACAACTTATTTTATTGTAGAACTGGCATTCACCGTCTTCATTTCATACGTTACATAAAAGTGCGTGTCATTTGTAATGAAACTAGTAAAGATGCGCTTTTTCATAACATTCTGGGATAAAAAATGAAACAAATTATTTTCATTTCGATTAGTTTTAAATTTGAGCAAAGAAAAATTATTTAAAACCAAATCTTTTGAACTTATTTGTTGCAATAAAATCTTTATTATTAACAAAAAATAAAGATGGTCTGCTGGCCTAATTATTCATAGAAACGTTCATTTTTTATTGGTAATTTTAATATGAGATTTGGCAATAACAAACAGTGTTGTAAATCAAAAGCCAAAGGAAGACTACAAAACAGGAGAAGCGCAAACACCGACCTCTATAAAAATCAGAGGTAGGAGCATAGGCCATGGAGGAGTAAGCATCCTCTGCTGACCGGTCAGAACCGCCGTGTGCTCATTGTTGTAATCTTGGAAACAAGAAGGTCCATAGACATGTTGATTGATAATGGCCTAACAATAAGTATGAAAAACATCACTCAGCATTCGACCTAGCAGACGATACTATTTACTGACATGGTCGGTGTACCGACCATAGCACTGAACGAAATAATAACTTTAATCGAGACTGTTGATAATCTTGCATTATCAACTTGTTTGTCAGTAGCTTGCCTCGTTCTAGAATTTGTTGGAAAGTTGACGATAGAAAAAATATAAAGTCATTACATTTATCGCCAAGTTTTGTTGTTAGGTTACCATTAATGTTTTTTTTTTTGTCTAAAAAATATCTAAATATGAAACAAATGACTTTAATTTGTGGTATCCTTTATTTTCAAGTTCACTGGGATACATGTATATCGAGTCGAAATAAGAATAACAATAGTTAATTGATGAATTGTCGTTGATATACCTAAGTGTGGAGTTGAAGACGCAGCTAGTGATTTTTTCCTGTTTAAGTCTTAATAATATCTAAATATGAAACAAATGAATTTAATTTGTTGTATCCTTTATTTTCAAGTTCACTGGGATACATGTATATCGAGTCGAAATAAGAATAACAATAGTTAATTGATGAATTGTCGTTGATATACCTAAGTGTGGAGTTGAAGACGCAGCCAGTGATTTTTTCCTGTTTAAGTCTTAATAATAAATTATGCTTTATGTGAATATAGAAATAGATCTGCTTACAATGATGAGCAATAGGTATCAATAAAAAATTCCAACAGATTTTTGGAAGAATTTGCAAGAAGCAATCTAAAACGTAAGTAAAATAAAATGTACACCGTCTTAATGATTCTTTATTGACACAATTAAGTGTCAAAATTGAACTACTATTTAAGGTATTTTGATATATACATTGTTAATAACACAATCCAATGGTCATACAATGTATTTTGATAACAATTATTTTATAATTGACTGAAATTTCGAGTTAAATCTAAAATTGCGTCATGATAATGAGGCCAGATTTCCAAAAAGTGCATAGATGTCAATCAGAAACACAAGCATCTTTTTGATATCTTACTGTACAGATATACTTTATGTGTCATTTTTAAAGTTTTGAAAGCGAATGAATGAATTTAATGTATACTCCAAATAACTGCTAAGTACATATGCATAGAACGAATCACCATGACTAAAATAGCATCTTTATATTAAAGCACCACTTAGATATATGTACAGGAAGAGGGTAATGGTCACAATATAATTGCTTATAGAAAGATGTATGTGCATAATACAGTCTCTTTCTGAAGGGTTCATTGAGTTAGATAACTCGGTGGCAACATTGGTATGTTTCTCTTCTTATAAAATTCTTACTTGAATCAAAATGATTTTAAACAGATTTCAACTGATGAATCAGAACTTAAGATTTCATTACGAAATTGAACGTAGGTTATAGTTGTTGTGTTAACGTTGTAACTACACTGTCACGCACATCTGTTATACTAACTAGTTACAAGCTTAACTGATACCTAAGTTTTAATTTTATTTATTGCAAATTTAATTAAAGGTAATTATTTTTTAACTTGACTTTTAAAGCGGCATGTATTTACTACATCTAAAAACTGGTACAGTTAAACCACACATTGTTTTAGATGCACTTATGTTGTATTTTATAATTCATTAGCTTGATAAGCTTTATGTTGAATATTCCAGGTACCTCATAAAGCATGTTTATTTTTGTTTTCTAAACTAAGGGTCGACATTCCACTTTAGGCCCAATTACAGTAACTTTCGATACTGGAATGATATGATTTGGCTAGCCCTATTCATCGAATATTTTTGGACTGTGAAAACATATGGTGAGTGAATGGATTTAAAATACTTTTTTTTTTATTCATGCAACAATATTTTTTTTAAAACAATATTTGTCGACTTAATATTATTGGCAGGTACAACCAATTGACAAAGTATACAATACGACTGGGAAACAAGCCAAAAGCTTATACTAATTTCTCTCTTTGATGAGAAAAATAAAACAGGTAGAAATTTACATTTGCAAAAAATAAAGAAGTTCAACATTTAATGGCTAAAATAAATAATTTCTAAAAGTTAAAGAACATCCAAAGGGATATTAGTTGACCATTCAACCTCCATAATAGTAATACAGTAAAACTCGGTTATAACGAAGTCCTGTATTTACTTCGTTACATTCACAATTCTTCATATCCGTATTACGAACTCATTATAATAAGTTAAGCGATTTGCTATATATGTGTTTATTTCTGATTTGCTCTAACTGAGACATGAAATAAAAAACTCTTTCTATAAACCTCAAATAACTGGATAGAAAATGAAGAAATGTTTGTGAACTTAAACTCATATTAAGAATTATGTCTATTGCTATTTCTAAGTTTTACATGCAAAAGTATATAAATTTGTTATAAAAGATGTCGTTATTATCGCCTTTACGGGACTCGAATTAAGTTCGTTATATTCGTAAATTCAGAATTGGTCAGTACACACAAACACAGAAATTTCACAAACAATATTTCTAAACAATGTAACAAAAATTAATACATTTCAAATGCTTTGAGTTTCTGACACGAAGTGAATATAATATACAGGGTTATTTTTGTCCCGTGTAGTTTTCGCTACAATTGCAAATAGTTTCGCCACGTCTTTAATTTGCCCAGACCAAGAATGTTTAAAAAGAAATAATTTGAAACACTGAAATTCGCCTAGACTTGAATTCGCCCGCTGACAACAAGGGCGAAAGGGGCGAAAAAAAAACGTGGAAGAATATTTCCCTTTATACAGTACCATACTCATACGTAAAAAAAGTGACTAACAAAGCTCGTTGTGATTTCCATGCAAACTCTATGTGCAGATAAATATCCCGGATATCATGATATGCTTTTCCTTAAAATGATGTTATTGCATATTATGTATTGCATGTAATACCCCGTCAGATTATGTGAAACATTATCATAATATCACAAAAACAAGGAAACTGATGTAAAATAAAGTTGTCATATTATTTACATCTTCTAGGTATTTTTAAAACCAGGAAATACATGTCTGTTCAAGCAAACTTTTAAAACTAATAAAAACACATGAGTATTAAAAAGTGTTAATTCGCATGTACAAGTCAGTGAGTATACTTAATAACCACAAAGTATACACATATAGGCACATGCACGTTCAAAACAGTAAACATCCGTCTTTTTAAATGGTAAATTTAAATGCCGGGCTTTTTCGACTTAAAATAATATAATACTTCAGTTTATCTATGCTTCAAAATGAAAGGCAGCTGTATAATCACTGACATTTTATTTTCTACTTTGATATTGTAAATAGATTTTAAAAAGCTTGCTGTTACAATTTATGTTTTAAATATATATTGATATTGTTTTTTTTTCGTTTATGACATATTATCTAATAAGATGTCGAAAATTCTCCTACTGCATCAATTTTATTCTGTGAATGAATGGACCAGCGTTAATATGTGCTATCTCGAAAATGGTCAGTAAAAACTTTTAGTTATCCGATGGTTTGAGATATGGAAGTTAATGAAAGTTGGTCTATTATCATTATTATGTTTCCAGACATGTGTATACACATAAAGTTTCCATATATGTGTATACACACATGTATATATAGTCATATAAGTTATCGTAATTCATATTGTCGAATAAATACTAGAAGGTTTAATAATTTTATTTCATATCTAAAATAAACTTTAAAAAAAAACATAGAATGTTCTTAAATTATCTTGTAAAGCAATACTTTTTGACAAGAAAATTTGTGTTTGTCTTTGCCAAAAATTCTGATAACCGGATATGCAATGCACAAAAAAAATTGATAAACCGATAAGGGTATAAAGAACAACGCAGAAAATGCATGCAACTTAACATTTCCATTCCAGCTTATCTAATCACAACTCTATCTTGCACAAAGTCATGAATACATAAGCTTTCATTTAACACCCTCTCCCCCCTCCCCCCGAAATGAAGACTGTATTCTTCGATAGATTGCTTATCAGACACGACCCGGATATAAGGTAACATTTACGAAAGTCTACTTTTTGACGTTTTACAGAAAACATAGCTCTGAATAGACCTGCCTGACAGCGTTATCCCTTTCACGGCACACCATGGAATGCATTCTTGGCTGTTGACGGACGTCGGTCAGATCTGTCTCCGGCTGGAGGACAGTGTGCAATATCAGAAAATAGTAGATCAATAGCAGAATGGAGGGTAGATCTGGGAGGAGTTCGAAACGTGCATCACGTTTTTATACAATACAGGACGGAAAATGTCGCTTGGGGTATTTATCTGCTAACAAAGTGAAAATGAAGGGTGTTCATATTATATTATTTATCTGGAGATATTTATGTTAAGCATATTTGTTCAGTTTGAATACTTGAGACACATAATTGGGTTGCTTGATTGATTCATTTACAAAGTACTGTAACTGAAACATAACTTAATGTTTAAAAGAAATGGCATCCTTTTATGGACTTATAAGGTTCCTTTCAATTAATGAACATTCACAGCCTCATCCTGTGTGATTTATGCGAAAGTTTTATGATGCTTACTAAAACCTGTCACAAAATTATTGATATGCGTAATGTGTGTTAGGCATTTTCTATCAAACAGCACTACGTATAAAAACGACGGATAATAAGCCTTAAAGATGATTACAAACAATATTCGATGCCACTAAACAAGGTCAGATGACATTAATAGCATGTTCCTTATCAATAGGGATGCAAGAAAATCTTCAAATCATATATCAGTGTATAGAATTGATTCTATACTAAAAATGCTCACCCTCCCATCCCCTCATTCGTGTTTACACAAACATACACATTTCTCTTGTACAGAGTCTTGAGTTTGTATATTTTTAAGACCTACGTTTTACAAATTTGATAAACCTTAACTATTCTACACTAAAATAAGTTCTTTTTCGTTGTTCTTGAACTAACAGATCAAAACGACTACTTGAAGAGTAGATTCTTGGGATTTTCAATCTATGTATCGAACACCACCTACAGAAAGGACTGGAAACTGTGTTTCAAGGACAACAACTATACCAGAGCCACAATACCCAACCCTATCAGTGTAACATGCCTTATGCACGGGAGATACGTCATTTACTACAACAACAGAACTCATCGTCCCTTCCCTGCTGGATATTCTACTTACGCCTTTAACGAACTGTGTGAGGTTGAAGTTTATGGTAAGATTTAAAGAATCTATTTAATTAAAGAATTGATGAATATGTAGAGCAGATTTTGCATTTTTAAAAAGTATACCATATAGTTTTTTAGTCCATATTTTATTCAAGCCTGAAGTTTAATCAAATTTAGTTATTCATATAAGAGAATGATTTATTTATGCATCGTTTTTGATAAAAACAAATTTTTTAGAATAATTCATTACTTCTTCCTCTACTTTATAGAAGTTGTGAACCGTATCACGTAGACAGCTGTCAAGAATTTACTTCCCGATATGTTTATTATTACTTTTAAACATCGATTTTGAAAGTATAATACGTTTAATATGTTATGTTTACTAATACGACAAAAACTACAACAATTATCAACACATTTATGGCTATATTTGACTCTGAATAGATAGAACGTCGTAAAAGCATTGTGGTTATCAATAAGAAGGCTGGATGGTTGTGAAACATGTACATTGTACCTACTTCAATGAAAAGAACAGCTCTGTTAAGAGATGAAGGAGGCCAATTTTGAGAGTTTAAACTTAGGAGTTTTCTTTCCTTAATAAGAGTTTACGACAAAAAATCATACAGGTCTAGAATTCTGAAGTAGATATACTACCACGTAATTTGTTGACTTCTTTATTTTCTTTTTTAAAAAAGAGAAATATTTCAGTTGTCCTAAATAGTGTTTTAAAATCCATAATTTAAGGCTAAAACGCTTAAAACATAAATTATTAACAAAATACCCCTGGTGCATAACGTTATAAGAATGTTTGCTATGTAGACAAGGTGAGGCCTATATTTCTTATTAATGTTTTCTTAATACGCATATTGAAAACACTCTCCGCGTCTACGTTCATTGAGATGTATTTTGAAGGACATGTACAGAGAAAGTATATGCATAACATTTAGTTCAGATGAAACGCACAAAGTTTAAGCTCCTTTAAAAATTCTTAACGTTATCATCGTTATCATCATTATCGATACTACTATATTAAAAAAATAGACTCGAATGTATGGGCTTTTATACGAATAAATCGGAAGAGTACTGTCTTTCCTTTTATATATTTTAAACATCATGGGTACTTGAAGATTACCAATATTTTTTTTTATTTTATATCAATCAAGCGTCACTAATTAATAATCAACGAAGATTCCTTTTAAAAAAATCCAAATATCATTTGAATTTTTTGGATTTTACAATCTTGCGCATGCGCATTACATTCACGCTAAATCATTGGAGGCTTTTTAGTTTATGTTTCCACAATATCACTTTTGCATGCATAAACTCAGAAACGATAATACAAATACGTGTAAATTTTCATTGAAAATTTGCTGTATAATCTGTTTATTAAAGAAAATATGGAAGATAACTCTAATTCAGTGCATTTAATATGAAAAATCCCGAGAGTTCCGAACGTCAACATAGTGTGTAAATAAAAGTTTAACTTTGGTGAAAAAGTGTACAATTCTTCATTAATATGAATTAAATTTTTAGATGAAAGGTATTTACAGTTTCAAAATGGTTTGTTATGAATAGTTTGACTGTTTTTTTTTCAATGCAGCTTTATTAATTTTCTCCAAAATCGTTTCGAAGCGATTCTGCAATTTTTAAATTACATTACTGGTATATGGGAGGCACTCGTGAAGGCTTGTCCCGAGACACAGTAAGATTATTCTAAGCAGAGTGCAGTGAAATAAATAGCAATATTGTAAGCTTAAAGCTTGGTTATGTAAATGACAAAAATATACGATATGTCGATGTATCTATTTCGTAAATGTCCTAAATATATATGCAATGTCAACCCGTGCACGCACTGGTCAAAGTCTAGTAATATAGTATAATAAAATATGATAAAACATTAGATATTGATTGTTGTATTAAGAGCATTTATATTTCGGGAACGTCAATTTTAAGTTAGAGAAGTCGAAAAATATAACCATATCCATTAAGTCGGTTTAATATGGTGAGTTCTTTGTTTCATTTTTATAGGTTGTCTGACCTTAGGATATTACGGAGAGCACTGTTCCACTCCTTGTCCAGAAAACTGTAAGGGTGGAGACTGTGACATTGTGGATGGAACTTGTGTTAGCTGTGTTCCGGGATATAGTGGATCTATGTGTAACATAGGTACAGCTTACATTGTATAATGTTTAATTTTACTGATAAAAGTTAAGTCTCTTGGATGTATGTAAGCTAACATTTGCATATATATTTTTCATTGCTCGAGATATTTTATATATCTTTGTTTTTCCAAACTTCACTTCAAAGTCTGTGGCGCTTGCTACGAAAAAGAACAATGTGACTTCAAAAATGGTACTTGTCCAAATGGATGTGAAGACGGGTATAAAGGGAGACAATGCAAAACTGGTAACGAAAAAATAGTACACTCAGGCTTATGTAGAATGAACGTAGACATGACAGTTGTAGATACAATTCAAATAGATTTCATTATGTTCTTACCAAATTTTAAAATTATGCTAATTTTTTGTAAACTAAGTAAACCGATTCAAAAGCCAAAAAGAAATACATGCTTACATGTATATTTAAACGATTGGGACGGATGATATGTCTGCCTGTATGTAGCCATTTCCTATGACTCTGATGCGTGTTTAGTAGAGTGGGTGCTTGCGACCACTCATGAAAATTGTTGTCAGATGTATAGGGAGTTTTGAAGATCGCTCGCAAATACCTGCTCTGCTGAATACGCAAATCGGCATCCTTATGCATATATTTTTTTCTCACTGAACATGTTTGTTGAACTTTATTTTTTTTTCCTAATCTAAATTTTACAGGTATATTTTGTTTGACAAAAATTCCAAAATTAAGAGAAAAAAATTATTAAAATGAAGGTCATAATCAAATTTAAAAACAATGTTGATTGCAGGAAGTTAAATGAAATTCTGACTAGCCCATATCTATTTAAAATCTACTCACTTTAAGCTATATGATACGATGCAATATTGTCATTTCGATTGATAAAAACTGTAAAGATTTTTCATTCCTGTCTCCTTAACGTTCATCTACTTTCAAACTTTTGTCAACGATTCCAGAAATGATTCTATGAGATATCCGGCGTCCGGTAAAGCTCAGACTTGTTTAAAGTTATTAAAAAAAAATTGAAATTCCTTTTTTTTTTTATGTAATGTCAGTTTGCACAAACAACACGTATGGCCCTAATTGCTCTATGACATGTGGACATTGTCTCTACCTGTATGGAGAAAAATGTAACCACGTGACCGGTCAGTGTCCTCGCGGATGTGCTTCCGGCTTTCAAGGAGACCTTTGTGTTGAATGTACGTACATTTGATATGTTTAATTTACGTAAACTTATTCAGTACCCTTTGTGCATGCGTAGTGTTTTTTCTCCAAACATGAGATACACTATGAATACCTATCTCTAAATATTATAAGCGTTTGTCATTTCTTTTTTTTTTATTTAGCAAGAAGTGAATTCAGGAACACGACACTTGCATGGTCGACATATAATGGTATGATTATTTAAAAGCATACATGTATAATAAATGTGATCACAATATTCTAACTCTGAATCATTTTTTTTTATTTTCAATATTATCTGATTGTGTTGAAAGTAAATCCATTTACTCAATGTATTTTAATTTAGTTCATATGAAATCAAATCAGAAATGTAACATCATTGCGTTGCGTAAAGTTTGTTTGCTCCATATTCGTAAAGTATTTTAAATAGATAATAGCAAATTCAATTAAACCGGAAAGAAAATTATCGGTGTTAGTATTTCTTACATTGCATATTATTCGATTTATGTTTACTTATTTAGTACCCTCTGTGCATGCGTAGCATTTTTTCTCCAAACCATGAAAAAAAATGTATGAATAACTTTTTCTGTAAATATATATGGCTTTAGTCATTTGTTTTTTTTTCAGCAACAGATAAATTCAAGAACAAGACACTTGTACGGCCAATGAATGATGGTATGATTATTTAACAGCATACATGTAATGTAAAATGTTATAACAATATTCCATTCTAAATATATTTTTTTTAATTGTACAATTATCTGATTTTGTGTGAAGTATGTACAGTTACTCGTTTTGTTTTAATTTAGTTCAGTTAAAATCAAATTAGAAATTTCTAATGTTACATGATAGCGTTAATTAAATTTTGATCTCTAGAAATTCTTAAAGTATTTACATAGACGATGATAAGAAGGACAAATAATCATTGGTGTTGGGTATTTCCCAAAACTACGGTTGAATATGAAAAAGGAATATAATCTAAACATCAGATAAAAGTAATCGTTTACATGCTTGTTAGTGACAGCTGAAATTACATAAGACTAAATTATTTTGACCAAAAAAGACACCAACAAATGTGAATCAATATGACAAAATCCATGTAACGTGATATATCCCTTATTTTTGTTATTTTAAAAATTGTATGAATAGTAATAAACAACTTAACAATATATTGAATAAAATAAAAGGAAAAATGGACAATTGCTATTGAGTCCTAGTTCCTTGTAGCTCAGCCATGAATTATTCAACACAATTTAAATCTTAAAATGTAAAAAAGAAAACACCAAAAAACAACAACACAAGTTCACAAACAAAAACAAATGAGTATAGGTAAAAAGAAAATGAAATATTCCCCCCCCCCCCACCCTTTTTTTTAACAATTATGTAAGTGTATCAATTAAAGAAACTTGTTCATGTATATAGTCTTAACGTTATCATCATTATCTATACATACTACTATAATAAAATAATAGACTCGAATTTTTGGGCTTTAATACCGATAAATCGGAAGAGTACTGTCTTTCCTTTTCTATATATTAAACATCATTGGTACTTGAAGATTATCAATTTTTTTTTAAATTTTTTCTCACTCAAGCTTCACTAGTTAATAATCAACGAAAATTCCTTTTTTAAAAATCCGAATATCATTTGAATTTTTTGGATTTTACAATCTTGCGCATGCGCATTACATTCACGCTAAATCATGGGAGGCTTTTTAGTTTATGTTTCCACAGTATCACATTTGCATGCATAAACTCAGAAACGATAATACAAATAGTGTAAATTTTCATTAAAAATTTCCTATATATTCTCTTCATCAAAGAAAATATTGAAGATAAATCTAACTCAGTGCATTTAATATGAAAAATCCCGAGAGTTCCGAACGTCAGCATAGTGTGTAAATAAAAGTTTAACATTGGTGAAAAAGTGTTGAATTCTTTATTGATATGAATTAAATTTTATGATGAAAGGTATTTACAGTTTCAAAATGGTTTGTTATGAATAGTTTGTTATTTTTAATGCAGCTTTATTGATTTCCTCCAAAATCGTTTCGAAGCGATTCTGCAATTTTTTAATTACATTACTGGTATATGGGAGGCACTGGTGAAGGCTTGTCCCGAGACACAGTAAGATTATTCTAAGCAGAGTGCAGAGAAATAAATAGCAATATTGTCGGCTTAAATTTTGGTTACATAAATGACAAAAATATACGGCATGTCGATGTATCTATTTCGTAAATGTCCTAGATATCTATGCAATATCAACCCGTGCACGCACAGGTCAAAGTCTAGTAATATAGTATAATAAAATATGATAAAACATAAGATATTGATTGTTGTATTAAGAGCATTTATATTTCGGGAACGTCAATTTTTAGTTAGAGAAGTCGAGAAATGTAACCATATCAATTAAGTCGGTTTAATATGGTGAGTTCTTTGCTTCATTTCTTTATAGGTTGTCTGACCTTAGGATATTACGGAGAGAACTGCTCCACTCCTTGTCCAGAAAACTGTAAGGGTGGAGACTGTGACAATGTGGATGGAACTTGTGTTAGCTGTGTTCCGGGATATAGTGGATCTATGTGTAACATAGGTACAGCTTACATTGTATAATGTTTAATTTTACTGATAAAAGTTAAGTCTCTTGGATGTATGTAAGCTAACATTTGCATATATACTTTTCATTGCTCGAGATATTTTATGTATCTTTGTTTTTCCAAACTTCACTTCAAAGTCTGTGGCGCTTGCTACGAAAAAGAACAATGTGACTACAAAAATGGTACTTGTCCAAATGGATGTGAAGACGGGTATAAAGGGAGACAATGCAAAACTGGTAACGAAAAAATAGTACACTCAGGCTTATGTAGAATGAACGTAAACATGACAGTTGTAGATACAATTCAAATAGATTTCAATATGTTCTTACCAAATTTTAAAATTATGCTAATTTTTTGTAAACGAAGTAATCCGATTCAAAAGCCAAAAAGAAATACATGCTTACATGTATATTTAAACGATTGGGACGGATAATATGTCTGCCTGTATGTAGCCATTTCCTATGACTCTGATGCGTGTTTAGTAGAGTGGGTGCTTGCGACCACTCGTGAAAATTGTTGTCAGATGTATAGGGAGTTTTGAAGATCGCTCGCAAATACCTGCTCTGCTGAATACGCAAATCGGCATCCTTATGCATACATTTTTTTCTCACTGAACATGTTTGTTGAACTTTATTTTTTTTTCCTAATCTAAATTTTACAGGTATATGTTGTTTGACAAAAACTCCAAAATTAAGAGAAAAAATTATTAAAATGAAGGTCATAATCACATTCAAAAAAAAAATGTTGATTGCAGGAAGTTAAATGAAATTCTGACTAGCCCATATCTATTTAAAATCTACTCAATTTAAGCTATATGATACGATGCAATATTGTCATTTCGATTGATAAAAACTGTAAAGATGTTTCATTCCTGTCTCCTTAACGTTTATCTACTTTCAAACTTTTGTCAACGATTCCAGAAATGATTCTATGAGATATCCGGTGTCCGGTAAAGCTCGGACTTGTTTAAAGTTATTAAAAAAAATTGAAATTCCTTTTTTTTTTTTTTTTTCATGTAATGTCAGTTTGCAACAACAAAACGTATGGCCCTAATTGCTCTATGACATGTGGACATTGTCTCTACCTGTATGGAGAAAAATGTAACCACGTGACCGGTCAGTGTCCTCGCGGATGTGCTTCCGGCTTTCAAGGAGACCTTTGTGTTGAATGTACGTACATTTGATATGTTTAATTTACGTAAACTTATTCAGTACCCTTTGTGCATGCGTAGTGTTTTTTCTCCAAACAGGAGATACACTATGAATACCTATCTCTAAATATTATAAGCGTTTGTCATTTCTTTTTTTTTTTATTTAGCAAGAAGTGAATTCAGGAACACGACACTTGCTTGGTCGACATATAATGGTATGATTATTTAAAAGCATACATGTAATATAAAATGTGATCACAATATTCCAACTCTAAATCATTTTTTTTATTTTCAATATTATCTGATTGTGTTAAAAGTAAATCTATTTACTCAATGTGTTTTAATTTAGTTCATATGAAATCAAATCAGAAATGTAACATCATTGCGTTGCGTAAAGTTTGTTTGCTCCATATTCCTAAAGTATTTTAAATAGATAATAGCAAATTCAATTAAACCGGAAAGAAAATTATCGGTGTTAGTATTTCTCACATTGCATATTATTCGATTTATGTTTACTTATTTAGTACTCTCTGTGCATGCGTAGCATTTTTTCTCCAAACCATGAAAAAAAAAATGTATGAATAACTTTTTATGTAAATATATATGGCTTTGGTCATTTGTTTTTTTTTCAGCAACAGATAAATTCAAGAACAAGACACTTGTACGGCCAATGAATGATGGTATGATTATTTAACAGCATACATGTAATGTAAAATGTGATAACAATATTCCATTCTAAATACAGTAAAACACGCTTATAACGAAGTCCCATATGCGACCAATTTAACTTCGTTATAAGCGTAATTCGTTATATCCGTCAGGTTTACAACATGAAATAGAGACTTTGGGAATGAAATTCACTTCGCTGTAAGCGTCAATTCATTATAAGCGTGTTCGCTTTAACCGTGTTTTACTGTATCTTTTTTTAAAAATTGTACAATTATCTGATTTTGTGTGAAGTTTGTACATTTACTCGTTTTGTTTTAATTTAGTTCAGTTAAAATCAAATTAGAAATGTTACATGATAGCGTTAATTAAATTTTGATTTTTAGAAATTCTTAAAGTGTTTAATATATAGACTATGTCAATTTGAATTAAAAAGGACAGATAATCATTGGTGTTGGGATTTCTCAAAACTACGTTTGAATATGAGAAAGGAATAGAATCTGAACACATCAGATAAAAGTGATCGTGTACATGCTTGTTAGTGACAGCTGAAATTACAAAAGACAAAATTATTTTGACCAGAAAATTGGAAATCAATATGACGAAATCCATGTAATGTGATATTTCCCTTCTTTTTTTATCTTAAAAAGTATATACAAAGTAAAAACAACTTCACATGACATTGAATAAAACAAAATTAAAAATGGACAATTGCTACTGGGTCCGAGTTCCTTGTGGCTCAGCAAGGATTTAATCAAAACAATTTACATCTAAAAATGTATATAAAAAAAACAAACAAAATAACACAAATTAACAAACAAATAAACAAAAAGAAATGAGTATAGGTAAAAAGGAAAGGAAATATTGCCCCCCCCCCTTCTCTCTCTTTTTAATAATAATGTAACTGTATAAATTAGAGAAACTTGTTCATGTATATGATACTCATTTGCAGCTTATGGTCCACCTGTTTTGAAAACTACAGTTCAAGTTCCTTTTTATTCCATCATCACCGTTGTCGTATTGTTTTCAGTCAGTGCTCTTCTCAACCTGTTTTTCATGTACGTTACTTACTAGTACTCGAATTATTTTTCACTCGATCGTGATCGTATTTTCTTGTAACATTTGAAAATACGTCACGTCAGTTTACTTAACTTTCAGATCCAGACAGGTACTTGCAAGATGCCGCAATCGAGAAGAAAAGGTAGACGAATCTGTCGAAAAACCGAACACTATTGTGAACAGTATTGATATTCAAGAAAACGAATTTTCTACTTACCAAAAACTCGAGCATGCTGACCAAAAAGTAAACAATGATGTATATACTTCATTAGCATAAAACCCGAATAATGAGGGGTATTTGTTGTTGTTATGAAAAGTACGTTTTTCAAAAATATATATTTTGTGAAAATTCGAATGCATTTGTTAGAAAGAAATATTTTTTTAAAATTTCTTACTTTTACCCTTGACACTGCCAAATGAACATATTGGTATCCTGGGATCTGTTAAAATGTTGAAAAAAGAAACAACATCCCATTTTTTAAAAACATTCGAATGCTTTATTCGCCTTTTGTTTTTGTTTTATGTGTATTTGTATGTTGTTTGCTTGGCAATAAATACTATAATATGTACGAATAAAGTTGCACAAGATATTTTAGTCTGATATTATTTGATATAAGACTATTGGTACAGAAATTTAAATTAATGATACCTATTTTAAAGAAAATGTCAGTTCGATGCCTTTGTAGGCGTTCCGGCCTTTGATCTGTATAATGAAGATTCTAAATTGTAGAAATCGTGACCCTCGGACCAAAACTGCAGCCCAAGGCGGGGTTCAAAGTTCAACATAGAACTACATATGAACAATTTTAAAAATTTTCTTCTCAAGAACTACTTCACCAAAAATGCCAATATTTACACAAAAGGTGGTATATATAGTGAAGATTCTAAATTGTAAAAATCGAGACCCCCGAACAAAAAGTATGGCCCCAGGAGGGGTTTTGATTTTAACATATATAGGAAAATGTTTTAAAATCTTCTTCTCATGAACTATAATGCAACTGTTTGGGATATTACTATTCATACATGTACATCCTTAAATAATGCAGATTCTTAAATGTAAAAATCGTAACTCCCGGACAATCGATGGGGCACCAAGAGGGGTTCAAAGTTGAAACATTTTAAATAATGTAAAGGAAACGTTTAAAAATTTTCTTCTTAAGAACTAAAATGTTATAGTTTGTGGAATTTCTATGTATGCATCCTTGGCATATGTAGATTCCTAACTGGTAAAATCGTGACCCCCGGACCAATACTGGGGGTCAAAGTTTATTATAGAAATATAAAGGCAACATGTTAAAAAAATCGTCTTCTCGAGAACTACAATGCTTCAATTTGTGAGATTACTATCATGCATACAACCTTGGATAACGAAGGTTCGACAGTTTTAAAAAAGTGACCCCTGGACTAATACTGGGGACCCAAGATGAGTTTAAAGTTAAATGTAGAAGTATATATGGAAAATGTTTAAAAATCGTCTTGCGAACTACAATGCATCAATTCGTCAGATAACTACGTAAGCATCCTCAAATAGTGTAGATTCGAAATTATAAAAGCCGTGACCTCAATTTAATACTTGGGCCCCAAAAGGTGATCAAAGTTTAGCAAATAAATATAGAGGGAAAATGTTGAAAAATCATGTTGAAAAATCTTTTTCTAGGGAACTATACTGGTACTGTACCAGTTATCGGCTAAGACCAGTTATCGGCTAAAATGAGAGTTCGGGTTTATTACACGGGGCAATCCCAGATATTTTAATTCAGTCGTCTTTTTGGAATAAAGAAAAGTAGGTTTGCTTGAAAACTTTCTTGAATATGTTTTATACACAAGCTTAAACGATCATTGTTTACCTCTGATTTTACATCTTTGCACTTTTAGCAGTGGGGAAAATGACGTAATAAGTTAAAAATAGAATATTACATCTTTGTGAAACGTTACTATAGCCCTTCTTTGATTTGACATATAATATCAATACAAATAGCATGTATAAACAAAAGGAATTCATTAATTTCCGAGAGATTCGTAGCGCAGTTGAACGCCTGATTGCACAATTATGTATTGAATAGTGTACGATTTGATGAATTACCGTATGATAATAAACGAATACTTTTATGAGTTTTGTTTATAATGTATCACAACCCCGACTATGTTAGTCTGACCCCAACAGGGACATAATTCAAATTTCATTTAGCAGAGTATAAAATCAACATGTACCGGGATTTTACTACGTTATTATCACAAAGCCGATAACTGGTACAGTAGATCGTAAAAACTCGGCAAATTCGAGGCCTGATAGAAATCACAAAACAAGATGTTTGCGGTTCTAAAAATTGATATAAACTAATAGATTGATAAATAAGGAGTTCATTATTTAAAGTGTGGCAAGTTTTATAAAAATATCAAGAAATAAGAAAATACGACAAGAAAACATTAAATTTTAGCCGATAACTGGTACAGTGCCGGTAATGCTTCAGCCTGTGAGATTAATATGCAATCATCCTTAAATAATGCAGATTCCAAATAATTAAAGGTTTACCACTGGACTAATACTGTGAACCGAAGAGGGGTTCAAAGTTTAACATATAAAGATATATTGAAAATGTTTTTAAAAAGTTTTTCTCGAGAACTATAATGCTACAGTTTGTGAGATTACTATGCACGGATCCTCAAATTGTGTAAACTCTAATGTAGTGGAAAAATATCCTTTAGTAGTTGATTTCAATTCTGAATTATCAAGAACTTTGAATGTGTTTAAAGAATAATAGGATACATATTAAAACTTATTTTATTGTAGAACTGGCATTCACCGTCTTCATTTCATACGTTACATGAAAGTGCGTGTCATTTGTAATGAAACTAGTAAAGATGCGCTTTTTCATAACATTCTGTGATAAAAAATGAAACAAATTATTTTCATTTCGATTAGTTTTTAATTTAAGCAAAGAAAAATTATTTAAAACCAAATCTTTTGAACTTATTTGTTGCAATAAAATCTTTATTATTAACAAAAAATAAAGATGGTCTGCTGGCCTAATTATTCATAGAAACGTTCATTTTTTATTGGTAATTTTAATATGAGATTTGGCAATAACAAACAGTGTTGTAAATCAAAAGCCAAAGGAAGACTACAAAACAGGAGAAGCGGAAACACCGACCTCTATAAAAATCAGAGGTAGGAGCATAGGCCGTGGAGGAGTAAGCATCCTCTGCTGACCGGTCAGAACCGCCGTGTGCTCATTGTTGTAATCTGGGAAACAAGAAGGTCCATAGACATGTTGATTGATAATGGCCTAACAATAAGTATGAAAAACGTCATTCAGCATTCGACCTAGCAGACGATACTATTTACTGACATGGTCGGTGTACCGACCATAGCACTGAACGAAATAATAACTTTAATCGAGACTGTTGATAATCTTTCATTATCAACTTGTTTGTCAGTAGCTTGCCTCGTTCTAGAATTTGTTGGAAAGTTGACGATAGAAAAAATATAAAGTCATTACATTTATCGCCAAGTTTTGTTGTTAGGTTACCATTAATGTTTTTTTTTTTTGTCTAAAAAATATCTAAATATGAAACAAATGACTTTAATTTGTGGTATCCTTTATTTTCAAGTTCACTGGGATACATGTATATCGAGTCGAAATAAGAATAACAATAGTTAATTGATGAATTGTCGTTGATATACCTAAGTGTGGAGTTGAAGACGCAGCTAGTGATTTTTTCCTGTTTAAGTCTTAATAATAAATTATGCTTTATGTGAATATAGAAATAGATCTGCTTACAATGATGAGCAATAGGTATCAATAGGAATTCCAACAGAATTTTGGAAGAATTTGCAAGAAGCAATCTAAAACGTAAGTAAAACAAAATGTACACCGTCTTAATGATTCTTTATTGACACAATTAAGTGTCAAAATTGAAATACTATTTAAGGTATTTTGATATATACATTGTTAATAACACAATTCAATGGTCATACAATGTATTTTGATAACAATTATTTTATAATTGACTGAAATTTCGAGTTAAATCTAAAATTGCGTCATGATAATGAGGCCAGATTTCCAAAAAGTGCATAGATGTCAATCAGAAACACAAGCATCTTTTTGATATCTTACTGTACAGATATACTTTATGTGTCATTTTTAAAGTTTTGAAAGCGAATGAATGAATTTAATGTATACTCCAAATAACTGCTAAGTACATATGCATAGAACGGATCACCATGACTAAAATAGCATCTTTCTATTAAAGCACCACTTAGATATATGTACAGGAAGAGGGTAATGGTCACAATATAATTGCTTATACAAAGATGTATGTGCATAATACAGTCTCTTTCTGAAGGGTTCATTGAGTTAGATAACTCGTTGGCAACATTGGTAAGTTTCTTTCTTTATAAAATTCTTACTTGAATCAAAATGATTTTAAACAGATTTCAACTGATGAATCAGAACTTAAGATTTCATTACGAAATTGAAGATAGGATATAGTTGTTGTGTTAACGTTGTAACTACACTGTCACGCACATCTGTTATACTAACTAGTTACAAGCTTAACTGATACCTAAGTTTTAATTTTATTTATTGCAAACTTAATTAAAGGTAATTATTTTTTAACATGACTTTTAAA
Organism: Magallana angulata; assembly: GCF_025612915.1. Lineage (NCBI taxonomy): Eukaryota > Metazoa > Mollusca > Bivalvia > Ostreida > Ostreidae > Magallana > Magallana angulata. Next base: position 57,690,184 of record NC_069112.1, read on the forward strand.
GCGGCATGTATTTACTACATGTAAAACCTGGTACAGTTAAACCACACATTGTTTAAGATGCACTTATGTTGTATTTTTTATAATTCATTAGCTTGATAAGCTTTATGTTGAATATACCTTATAAAGCATGTTTATTTTTGTTTTCTAAACTAAGGGTCGACATTCCACTTTAGGCCCAATTACAGTAACTTTCGATAGTGGGTTGATATGATTTGGCTAGCCCTATTCATCGAATATTTTTGGACTGTGAAAACATATGGTGAGTGAATGGATTTAAAATATTTTTTTTTCATACATGCAACAATAGTTTGTTTAAACATTTGTCGAGTTATTATTATTGGCAGGTACAATTAATTGACAAAGTATACAATACGACTGGGAAACAAGCCAAAAGCTCATACTTATTTTTCTCTTTGATGAGAAAAATAAAACAGGTAGAAATATATATTTGCAAAAAATAAAGAAGTTCAACATTTAATGGCTAAAATAAATAATTTCTAAAAGTTATAGAACATCTACAGGGATATTTGTTGACCATTCATTATATTAAGTTAAGCGATTTGCTATATATGTGTTTTATTTCTGATTTGTTCTAACTGAGACATAAAATTAACTCTTTCTATAAACCTCAAATAACTGGATAGAAAATGAAGAAATGTTTGTGAACTTAAACTCATTTTAAGAATTATGTCTATTGCTATTTCTAAGTTTTACATGTAAAAGTATATAAACTTGTTATAAAAGATGTCGTTATTATCGCCTCTACGGGACTCGAAATAAGTTCGTTATATTCGTAAATTCGGAATTGGTCAGTACACACAAACACAGAAATTTCACAAACAATATTTCTAAACAATGTAACAAAATTATTACATTTCAAATGTTCTGAGTTTCTGACACGAAGTGAATATAATATACAGGGTTATTTTCGTCCCGTGTAGTTTTCGCTACAATTGCTAATAGTTTCGCTGCGTCTTTAATTTGCCCAGACCCAGAATGTTTAAACAAAAATAATATGAAACACTGAAATTCGCCCAGACTTGAATTTGCCCGCTGACAACAAGGGCGAAAGGGGCGAAAATAAAACGTGGAAGAATATTTCCCTTTATACAGTACCACTACTCATACGTAAAAAAAAGGTGACTAACAAAGCTTGTTGTGATTTTCATGCAAACTCTATGTGCACATAAATATTCCGGATATCATGATATGCATTTCCTTAAAATGATGTAATTTCATAGTATGTATTACATGTAATACCCCATCAGATTATATGAAACTTTATCAAAATATCACAAAAACAAGAAAACTGATGTAAAATAAAGTTATCATATTATTTACATCTTCTAGGTATTTTTAAACCAGGAAATACATTCCTGTTCAAGCTGAGAAACAAACTTTTAAAACTAATAAAAACGCATCAGTATTAAAAAGTGTTAATTCGCATGTACAAGCCAGTGACTATACTTAATAACCACAAAGTATACACATATAGGCAAATGCATGTTTAAAACATTAAACATCCGTATTTTTAAATTGAAAATTTAAACCCCGGGCTTTTAATCAATTTCAAATAATATAATACTAATCAGTGTATCCTGTTATGCTTTAAAATGAAAGGCAGCAGTAAAATCACCGACATTTTATTTTCTACTTTTGATATTGTAAATAGTTTTTAAAAAAGCTTTGTGTTCCAGTTAATTGTTTAAATATATATTGATTTTGTTTATTCGCGTTAATTACATATTATCTAATAAGATGTCGAAACTTCTCCGACTGTTAATTTTATCTCTGTGAATAAACGGACCAGCGTTAATTTGTGCTATCTCGAATTTGGTCTGTAAAAACTTTGAGTTATCTGATGGTTCGAGATATCAAAGTTAATGAAAGTTGGTCTATTGTTATGTTTCTAGACATGTGTATACACATTATGTTTTTATGTATGCATAGACACATGTATATATAGTCATATAAGTTGTCGTAATTCATATTGTCGAATAAATACTAGAAGGTTTAATTATTTTATTTCAAATCTTAAATAAACTTTAAAAAAAAAATAGAATGTTCTTAAATTATCTTGTAAAGCAATACTTTTTAAGAGGAAAATTTGTGTTCGTCTTTGCCAAATATTCTGATTACCGGATACACAATACACAATACACAAAAAAATGATAAACCGATAAGTGTATAAAGAACAGACACGGAAAATAACTTAACATTTCTATTCCAGCTTATTTAATCACAACTCCATCTTGTATAAAGTCATGAATGCATAAGCTTTCTTTTGACACCATTGCCGAATAATCTACACCCCCCCATCCCCCAGAATGAAGATTGTATTCTTTGATGGACTGCTTATCAGACACGACGTGTACCGAAAATTGAAATTTTCTAGTACAGACCCATATACCCAAAAGAGTATTTAAAGCTGCATGATCAGATTTTGTCATTCTTACAGTATGAAGTACTTTTCCTTACAATCCAATAATCTTAGAAAGTTATAGACTTTCGCCTATTTACACCAGCAAAATTGGTCTCCATTCAACGTTAGAAATATTCAAAGTAAATGAAATTAAGACTGACATAAATTGAAAACACCACTCATTTACCCCATTTTCGCAAAGTTTGTGATATGGAAGGAAAAAAACCCAGGATATACGGTTATATTTACAAAACTCTAATTTTTGACCTTTTACAGAAAACATTGCTCTGCGAAGACATGCCTGGCAGCGTTATCCCTTTCACGGCACACCATGGAATGCAATCTATGCAGTTGACGGACGTCGATCAGATCTAGCCCCGGCTGGAGGACAGTGTGCGATATCAGCGGATGATAAATCAATAGCAGAATGGAGGGTGGATCTAGGAAAAGTGCAGAACCTGCATCACGTTTTTATACAATACAGGACGGACAATGTCGCTTGGGGTATTTATCGACCAACGAAGTGAAAAAGAAGGGTGTTCATATTAGATTACTTATCTGAAGATATTTATGTTGAGCATACATACATGTATTTGTTAAGTTTGAATACTTGAGACACAGAATTGGGCTGCTTGATTTATTCATCTACAAAGTACTGTAACTGAAACGTAACTTAATATTCAAAAGAAATGACATTCTTATATGGACCTATAAGGTTCCTTTTAATTGACGAATACTCACAGCCTCATCCTGTGTGATTAATGCATAAGTTTTATGATGCTTACAAAAATTAGACACAAAATTATTGATATGCATAATGTGTGTTAGACATTTTCTATGAAACAGCAGTACGTATAAAAACGACGAATAATAAGCCTTAAAGATGGTCAAATAATCGTTGCCACTAAACAAGGTCAGATGACATCAATGGCGATGCAAGAAAATCTTCAAATCATATATCAGTGTATGAAATTTATTCTACACTCAAAATGTGCCCCCGCCCCTCTCTCTCTCTCTCTCTCTCTCTCTCTCTCTCTCTCTCTCTCTCTCTCTCTCTCTCTCTCTCTCTCTCTCTCTCTCTCTCTCCCCCCACCGAGTTTACATAAACATACACACTTCTCTTGTTCAGTCTTGAGTTTGTGTATTTTTTAAGACCTACTTTTTACAAATTTGATAAACCTTAACTATTCTACATATAAATAAGTTTTTGTTCGGTGTTTTTGAACTTACAGATGAAAACGACTACTTTAAAAGTAGATTCTTGGGATTTTCAATCTATGTATCGAACACCACCCACAGAAATGACTGGAGACTGTGTTTCAAGGACAACAAATATACCAGAGCCACAATACCCAACCCTATCAGTGTAACATGCGTTATGCACGGGAGATATGTCATTTACTACAACAACAGAACTCATCGCCCCTTCCCTGCTGGATATTCTACTTACGCCTTTAACGATTTGTGTGAGGTTGAAGTTTATGGTAAGATTTATAGAATAGCACGGAATATATAGAGCAGATTTTGCATTTTTAAAAAGTGTACCATATAGTTTTTCTTTTCATTCCATAGCTAATCCAAACGTTAAGTTTAGTCAAAATTGGTAATGAATATAAGAGAATGATTTGTAAATGTATCGTTTTTAATAAAAAAAAAATTAAGAATAACTCCTAACTTCTTCCTCTACTTTTTAACAGACCTGAACCGCATCACGTAGACAGCTGTCAAGTATTTACTTCCCGATATGCTTATTTTTACTTTAACTTATCGACTTGGAAACTATATATTACGTTTATGTTATTTTTACTTTTATGATAAAAACTACAACAATTATCAACACATTTATGGCTATATGTGACTCTGAATAGATAGAACCTGGTAAAATCATCGTGGTTAACAAAAAGAGGGCTTGGTGGTTGTGGTATTTCCTTCAATGAAAAGAACTGCTCTGTATAACGATGTAGGAGGCCATTCAATTTTCAAAGTTTAAACTTAGGATTTTTCTTTCCTTAATAAGAGTTTACGGCTAAAAATCATACAGGTCTAGAATTCTAAAGTAGATATGACACCAGGTAGTTTGTTGACTCCAATTTTTTTTTCTCAATCAAGCTTCACTAATTAATAATCAAAGTAAATTCCTTTTAAAAATCCGGATATCATTCGAATTATCTGGATTTTTACAATCTTGCGCATGCGCATTACATTCACGCTTAATAATGGGAGGCTTTTTAGTTTATGTTTCCACAATATCACATTTGCATGCATAAACTCAGAAACGATAATACAAATATGTGTAAATTTTCAGTGAAAATTTGCTATATATTCTGTTCATCGAAGAAAATATGGGAGATAACTCTAATTCAGTGCATTTAATATAAAAAATCCCAAGAGTTCCGAACGTTAACATAATGTGTAAATAAAAGTTTAAAGTTGGTGGAAAAGTGTTGAATTCTTTATTAATATGACTTAAATTTTTGGATGAAAGGTATTTACAGTTTCAAAGAGGTTTGTTATTAATAGTTTGACTGTTACTTTCAATGCAGCTTTAATAAATATCCTCCAAAATTGTTTTGAAGCAATTCTGTAATTTTTAAATTACATTACTGATAATGGGAGGCACTGGTGAAGGCTTGTCCCGAGACACAGTAAGATTATTCTAAGCAGAGTGTAGTGAAATAAATAGCAATATTGTCGGCTTAAAGCTTCGTTATGTAAATGACAAAAATATACGGTATGTCGATGTATCTATTTAGTAAATGTCCTAAATATATATGCAATGTCAAACCATGCACGCACTGGTCAAAGTCTAGTAATATAGTATAATATAATAAAATATACTAAACGTAAAATATTAATTGTTGTATTAAGTATTTTTAGTTAGAAAAGTCGAAAAACATAACCATATCCATTAAGTCACTTTGATATGGTGAGTTCTTTGTTTCATTTTTTATAGGTTGTCTGACCTTAGGATATTACGGAGAGAAGTGCTCCACTCCTTGTCCAAAAAACTGTAAGGGTGGAGGCTGTGACATTGTGGATGGAACTTGTATAAGCTGTGTTCATGGATATACAGGATCTATTTGTAACAAAGGTACCGCTGACATTGTATAATGTTTAATTTTACTGATAAAAGTTAATTTCTTGGCTGTATTTGTGGCGTTGGCAAGTTGCATATATAATTTTTATTGCTCAAGATATTTTATTTATCTTTGTTTATCCGAACTTCACTTCAAAGTCTGTGGCGCTTGCTACGAAAAAGAACAATGTGACTTCAAAAATGGTACTTGTCCAAATGGATGTGAAGACGGGTATAAAGGGAGACAATGCAAAACTGGTAAAAATGAAATAGTACATTCAGGCTTATGTAGAATGAACATACACATGACGTTTGTAGATACAATTCAAATAGATTTCATTATGTTCTTACTAAATTTAATATTATGCAAATCGTTTGTAAACATAGTAATCCGATTCAAAGGCCAAATGGAAATACACGCATATATGTATAATTATACGATTGGGACAAATGATATGTCTGTCTGTTTGTAGCAATTTCTCATGATTCTGATGTATGTTTAGTGGGTGCTTGCGATCACTCACGAAAATTTTAGTCACAGGTATAGGGAGTTTTGAAGATCGCTCATAAACACTTGCTCTGCTTAATACGCAAATCGGCATCCTTATGCATATATTTTTTTTCAATTGTTTGTTGAACTTTATTTTTTTTCTTAATCTAAACTTTATAGGTATATTTTGTTTGACAAAAATCCCAAAGTTAAGAGGAAAAATTGTTAAAATAAAAGTCATCGTAACATTACAAAAAAGTTGATTGCAGGAAGTTATATGAAATTCTGACTAGCCCATATCTATTTAAAATCTACTCACTTAAAGTTATATGATACGATGCAATATTGTCATTTTGATTGATAAAAACTGTATAGATTTTCCATTCCTGTCTCCTTAACGTTCATCTACTTTCAAACTTTTGTCAACGATTCCAGAAATGATTTTATGAGATATCCGGTGTCCGGTAAAGCTCGGACTTGTTTAAAGTTATTAAAAAAAATTTGAAATTCCTTTTTTTCCCCATGTAATGTCAGTTTGCAACAACAACACGTATGGACCTAATTGCTCTAGGACATGTGGACATTGTATCTACCTGTATGGAGAAAAATGTAACCACGTGACCGGTCAGTGTCCTCGCGGATGTGCTTCCGGCTTTCAAGGCGATCTTTGTATTGAATGTACGTACATTTTATATGTTTAATTTATGTAAACTTATTCAGTACCCTTTGTGCATGCGTAGCATTTTTTATCCAAACCATGAGATACACTATGAATACCTTCCTCTAAATAGTATAAGAGTTTGTCATTTCTTTTTTTTATTTAGCAAGAAGTGAATTCAGGAACACGACACTTGCATGGTCGACATATAATGGTATGATTGTTTAACAGCATACATGAAATGAGAAAATTATCGTTGTTACTGTTAGTATTTCTCGCATTGCATATTATTCGATTTATGTTTACTTATTCAGTACCCTTTCTGCATGCGTAACATTTTTTCTTAAAACCATTTGAATAAACAACTTAACACGATAAGGAATAAAAAAAAAATGGACGATTGCTATTGGGTCCTAGTTCTTTGTGGCTAAGCCAGGAATTAGTCAGAACAATATAAATTTTAAAATTTAAAAAAAAAACAACAACACAAGATAACAAATAAAAACAAATGAGTATAAGTAAACTAGAGCAGAGCTCGTGGTAAAGCCTCGTGTAGGTCTTCCGTTGTTGCTGCGAGTTGAAAACATATGTGATATGGTGACAAACGATTATAATGAATAAACTTTCAGTTCTGCGTTTGTTATAAAAACGTGTTGTGATTGAGAGCCTGTATATAAAACGTGTTTTGAAAAAGAAAGGAAGAAAATGTTTAAGGAAAACTATTTGCCGAACACAGTTTATGTAATCGTTTCAAACATTCTTTATAAAATGAGTTCTTTAATGGCGAGTTAAATTTCCAAAGGGTAGCAAGCATTGTAATAAACAGTTGGTATTCATGATTCATGCCAGGAATTAAATTGTGTTAACTTATTCAGTACTCTTTGTGCATGCGTAGCATTTTTTTCTTCAAATCATGAGATAAACTATGAATACCTACCTCTGAATATATATAAGCGTTTGTCATTTATTTTATTCAGCAAGCGGTGAGTTCAGGAACACGACACTTGCATGGTCGACGTATAATGGTATGACTATTTAACAGCATACATTAATATAAAATGTGATAAATGTATTGCAGCTCTGAATCAATCTTTTTTTTTTATTTTAAATATTATCTGATTGTGCTAAAAGTTAATCCATTTACTCAATTTGTTTTAATTTAGTTCATGTGAAATCAAAGCAGAAGTGTAACATCATTGCGTTGCTTAAAGTTTGTTTGTTCCATATTCCCTAAAGTATTTAAAATAGATAATAGCAAATTCGATCAAACCGGGGAGAAAATTATTGGTGTTAGTATTTCTCACATTGCATATTATTCGATTTATGTTAACTTATTCAGTACCCTTTTTGCATGCGTAGCATTTTTTTCTCAAAACCATTTGAATAAATGTATGAATACCGTTATATGTAAATATATTTGGCTTTGATAATTTTTTTTAGCAAGAGATGAATTCAAGAACAAGACACTTGTATGGCCTATGAATGATGGTATGATTATTTAACAGCGTACATGTAATGTAAAATCTGATAACAATATTCCATTCTAAATATTTGTTTCAAATTGTACAATTATCTGATTGTGTTTGAAGTATATACGTTTACTTGTTTTGTTTTAATTTAGTTCAGTTGAAATCAAATCAAAAATGTTACATGATAGCGTTAATTAAATTTTGATCTCTAGAAATTCGTAGAGTATCTAAATAGACGATATCAAATTTGAATTAAAAAGGAAAAATAATCATGGGTGTTGGGATTTCTCAAAACTATGTTTGAATATAAAAAAAATATAATCTTAACATATCATATAAAAGCGGCCGTTTACATGCTTGTTAGTGACAGCTGAAATACATAAGACTAAATTATTTCGATTAAAAAGACCCCAAAAATATGAATCAATATGACAAAATCCATATAGAGTGATATTTCCATTCTTCTTTTTTTTTTTATCTTAAAAAGTGTTTACATAGTAATAAACAACTTAACACGATATTTAATAAAACAAAAGGAAGAATGGACAATTGCTATTGAGTCCTAGTTCCTTGTGGCTCAGCCAGGAATTAGTCAGAACAATTAAAATCTTAAAATGTAAAAAAAAAAAAAAAACCCAACAACACAAGATAACAAATAACAACAAATGGGTATAGGTAAACTAGAGCAGAGCTCGTGGCGAAGCCTCGAGTTGGTCTTCCGTTGTTGCTGTGAGTTGAAAATATATGTGATATGGTGGCAAACAATTATAATGCCTAAACTTTCAGTTCTGCTTTCGTATAAAAACGGGTTGTGATTGAAAGCCTGTATATAAAACGTGTTTTGAAAAAAAATAAAGAAAATGGTTAAGGAAAACTATTTGTCGAACACAGTTTATGTAATCGTTTCAAATAGTCTTTATAAAATGAGTTGTTTAATGGCGAGTTAAATTTTCAAAGGGTAGCAAGCATTCTTATAAAAAGTTGGTATTCATGATTCATGTCAGGAATTGCATTAAAAAAAAGACCCTGAAACGTACAGCTTCTAAAAAAAAAACCAAAACGTGCGACTTACGCGCGAGAAACGTATTGTGTAAACCGTTAAGCGTTTCGTGTTAATTCTGAAGCATTTCGTGTAAACCATTTAGCGTTTCAGGCAAAGCGTGCAGAGTTTCAGGCAAAGCGTGTAAATCGTTTCGAGCAAAGCGTGCGAGAACCGTGTGAAACGTTCATCAGATTTCATTCGGAACTCTCTGACAATTTAATTGTTTCAAAATGGCACCCGTGTTTGACATTACTTTAAACTGTTGTGATTTGCAAAACTCTTTTCTAGGTATTCTCATGAAAAAATAATCTATAGTCTGTCCCAGGTTCTCGATTCCGGGATATTTTGACAGATTTTATTAAATGTCAGAGCATTTTTTAGTAAAATAAATAAAATTCGACGCTAACCAAAAATTTCCAAATAAAATAACAAGTAACTGACCGCATAAATATTCCATTAGTTATGTATGAGCCGATTTTCAAAGTCTACGGGACTTTACAATGTTAATTTCGGCCATTGCTGCCAAGCGTGCGAGGGAGTAGTTATTATTTTTCATGCGCTTTAAAATAAATCGAAAAAAAATAAAACATATTGTTTTATTTAATTTGTGCAAATATAAATGATAATTTAGCTATTTAGCGAGACTGTAAGTTATCCTTTCGTAAATTCTAAGTCAGGAAAACATAAATCAGAGTGTGATGCAGTACAACCAATGATGACCTATATATCGATACGTTTAAGTTACGATGCGCTGACATTTTAAGCATGATAAGTGACTGCTGGGACTGTGAATGTTGCAATGACAGCCTAAATGGAAACCTTTTTACAAAGGTATGTTAATATTTTGTTCTATGTATCGTAAATGGATTAATAATAAGAGCAGTCATAATACTTCAGTTGTAACTTATTTATAAATGAATCGGCAGTGCGAAAGCGAAAGTAGGGTACCCCTGTGATGTTTTGTTAAACACATACCGCTAAATCAATCACTAAATATATTAAACAGAAATAGATTGAAAACTTCACAAACTTGACAATAACCTACTGTTAATTTGACATTGACACACTTGAAAATCTATGGGCCAATGATTATGTCATGTGAATGAAAGTAGGGGTGGAAAAACATTCGGAGAACCAGCATTATAAAAGAGCATTCTTCTTGAAATTTTGTTCATTGCTTTTCTCTAACCCACAGCTTAAAACTTTAATAGTTTATTGATTAATTAGTTCAATTTCTAAACATGTATGTTACCTTACTTTAGAAATCTAAAAATAGAAATGAATTGTATTTATTTATTCTAATTTTATACTGTTATTAATGGTTGAGCAGGCCAAGATATATGATATATGATAATTCATTCCATGTAAATTACCAATCATAAACCAAAGAATTATCTGATATCTGCAGTCTTTTGTTTCCTTTTGTTCCATTTATGTCTTTAAATGACTATATAATTTCATTAACGAAATAGTTTCTTTTAACGTTAAATAATTACAATTTTTTTTATGCCATTCTTAAAAAAGTTTGTTTAGAATTGCCACCTGAAGGTTTCTAGACCCAGGAGAGAGGGGATGGGGATTTTTTTTTCAAACTTGAAATCTCCATATGAAAAACTTCTTTTTGGCAAAAAAAATTTCGTCATGGGGGAGGGGAATTTCTATCAGGTGTAAGGCAATTCCAAACAAACAATAATTTTATTTTGGCCTTGTGCAAGATCGTGTTACAAACATCAGAGCTATTCTGACTGAAGTCATCTTATTCGAGGAATCTGAACATTTTAAATAAATATTAATATGCCAGCTGTTTTAAAATTTTGAACAGCAAGAATATTCATCAATTGAAATTAGTTTAAGAAGTCATCAATAGGACCAAAGAGCTAGAGCCACGAAGCATCAAAAATGGCCCTATCATTAAATATTACCATATTTTGGTAAAATATAGGGTGGAATCTTTGCTTTTCATTACTGTTTTTCTTTTTTCGATATCCATCATACTTTTTTATTAATGGAGTTTACAATATGGCATTGTTTTGATGAAAAATGTAGAACAGACGTCATTTTTGTTAAGTAACGTCATGAAATGATAAAACTACGTATGACTTGAATCTAATAAAATAAACAAAAAACAAATAAAATTATCATGTAGACATTATAATTAATTTATGAAAATAAATTTATTGATGAAAATACCATGAAAAGCTTATTTACAATAAAGTTTTAAAAATATTACAAAGACCAGTGCTGAAGGTCAATAAAACGGCGGTACATTTAAATATGTCGGTGTCATAAAAGTTCTTTTTCTGCAATTTGAAACTGCATGAAGTAATGCTGATGATGCGCAGTGTATAACGGAGGATTAATCATTGAATTCTACCAATGTAATCACAAATAATTAAAAATAAATATATAAATATGACAGAGATACGGTAATTGAATTTAATAGAGATGTATGTAATCTCGAATTTTAATGCATTGCTGTAACAATCTGTGTACATTATTCTGCATGATTATTTTACCTGTTTCAAGGCTTCGATATTTTCAGCCAATCCTGGCGATTTACAGCAGTTAGATGCCAGGGTTCAGTCCTTTGAAATGTTTTATTTTCCCATTTTCCCTTGGTCTCACCGTGCGTTCATGTGCGCTCACCGTGCGTTCACTTGCGCCAGCTCTCCGCTACGCTCCCGCTCATCGTTCACAAAACGCCCACCGTGCGTTCACAAAGATTTCGCCTTGCGCTCACTGCGTTCGTTTAGTGTTCACTTATTGTTTAGTCAGATAATATTATATTTAGGCTTATAACAATACAAACATGTAGTTTATTGTTATTATTTCCTGATTACCATCGAAACACAATGTAACAATACCTCCCGGGGCACTCCGAATAAATCGTTTATCTTGCGTTCACATAGAGGACATATATCGTTCACCGTTCACTTTGCGCTTGCGTTTGCGCTCTGCTTACGCTCACAGTTCACCGTTCATAAGCGCTATCCAAATTCGGCTCAGCGTGCACTCACCGTTCCTTTAGAGTGCACTCACTGTGTGCTCACCTTTCACAAACTGTTCAAGTGAAAAATAAAACCTTTTAGCGACTGTGTATATGTAATGGATATACTAGTATGGCGAAAGCAGTTTCGAGGCCCGTTATAGGACCGAGAACTGTGATATTTTTTCATACAGAAGTGTTTGAGGCATATATAGTACTTAAATCACTCCATTGAATATCATTGTTGATTCCTGAGACAGTCCAATTTTAAAGAATAACAGTATTGTAACCACTGGTAATGGTCTGATATTAAGAAGCTCTGTAATATATCGGACTGTCATAAGTAAAATTCTTGACTGCTGGAACAAGGGAATGACATTACAGCAGTGTTTTAATGTTCATTAATTAAATGAAAAAAGAATATCGATTTCTTTAAAAATATTTTTATGAGTTTATTATTCTTTATAAATGCCATAACGTCTATTCATTAACATTTCATTTTTTCTAGTGATATTCATGTCTTTTGAGAATTGTTACAAGTGATAAGCTATCCGTAAATGTCTTGAGAATTAAGATCATATTTCAGAGAGAGAGAGAGAGAGAGAGAGAGAGAGAGAGAGAGAGAGAGAGAGAGAGAGAGAGAGAGAGAGAGAGAGAGAGAGAGAGAGAGAGAGAATGTGGGTTTACTATTTTGAATCGAAGAAAGGTTAAAATGAACATTTTTATTTAAAACATCAAGCAGTAGCACATAAATAATGTCGTTAAATTGTCTTGAAAAGTCGAATTGATAGCAAGCATGTAGAATTTGTGTTATCATATATATAGATTTGTAATGAACTCGGCCGTACATCGATTTTTTTAGAGGGTAGGGAAGGGGGGGGGGATTGAATGGAAACAAATACTGTTTTAAATCTCTCTGTACGCATCGTTGTTTTTTTTTAAAGAAAGGGCCCGGCAATCTGAATTTTTTCTATATGCCATACAAGAAAAACTTTGATGAGATTTAATACGCATAAAATGATCGAAGATAATTTCAATCGAGAATTTTATAGGCAAAAGTAAGTCACCGATGTGCCCACATTTAGGGTGATTTTTTATTTTATTGGACAAATTATCAACAAAGACATCGCAATTGGGACTAGACTTTTATATAGTGAACATGCTGATAATGTATTCTAAGCTGTGTATACCAAAAGCCGTCTTTATCGAAACGGACACAATCGAACTTTTAAGAAAGGAGTGTAACTGCATGTAACGGTTCACCGGAAATACATTGACCACGCGACGAATCAACACTGATCAACAGGTGGCTGATAAAGAAAAGACATATGATTTGGCAAAATGTTTTTATGCTAGGGACGATGGCTTAATATTCAATTACAGCTGTACTTACGAATTAAATAATCAAGTTTTTTGACGGAATAAGTTAAGTTTATCATATATGTACATGTTTACACGTGATGTCGACTGTCTTTCTCCCGCGGTATTCAGGAACAAGTACTTGTGTAAAAAAAATCGCTTGCATCTTTCCTTTCGTTTAATGCATTTCACCGTTTGACAAAAATCCCACAACTGGCTACTTATACATGCTATTGATTATTCTACATAAAGGTATAGGAATATATATTTACTTACGTATGTACAATGTTAACTTTGCCATAATTTAGTTTTTCCCTGTTTGTTAACAATGTTCATGTATCTCATGTATTCATGTACATTCTACTGCCCTTGAATAATACCGTGGTACATAGAAATAATGCTTTTTAAAAATGCAGACTTTACTGGTAAATTTTATTGGCAAAATACAGAAAGAACTCAATATTCCATGTACAGATTCAACTGACGTCGCAAACGTCAAACTATGACGTCATTGATGATGCACGATGTAAGCATGAATACACAGTATAAAATTACTAGATAAAACATGTTAAAGTTCAGTTTATATGCATTTCTTCCTCAAATATTTAATAAAATGATGATTTTGTAAATAATCAGAAATAATTCTTTATCATTATTAATCAAATTCTGCTATTTCAATAAAAAGGAAGCAAATAATTTCCCTAAAATACAGTGGTCTGTTTTATTTTCTGATACTAAAATTTTCAAAATTTGTAAAATACATATTGGCCACACTTGAGTACCTCTACGAAATTTTGCAGGCAGAAGCATTTATGCAATATCTCTCAGTTTTAAAAGTTTCAAAGAGGTACTCAAGTGTGGCCACATTCAAATTTGGGAAAAACTGCAGTAAAATCTTCAATTTTCAGCTATTTTTAACGATCATAGTATGTTTGGTGATGCGCATGTGCTAAACGGTGGGGCCGAAGTGAAAAAATTCCATATGCATAGAAGAAGAATATTGTGCCCTACATTATTAGTAATTACAATTTGTATTGTTTCAAACTTGAGTTTTGTGAAAATTTTAAGGCACATTTTGATGCTTCGTGGCTCTAGCTCTTTCTTAACTTCAAGTACATGTATACAAAGTAGAAATTGTTATTAAAATTTTTGGCTTCTTGGTATAGCTAACATCCATATTAAACCCATTCAGCATCTAAATTATGGTATTAAACATAGTTAAAAAAACAAAGAGAAATGTTATTATAATTTTATAATGTTTATTTTGTACAAGGGGTCATTCATTATCAAACCTTTTGTGTTCATTATAACATGCAAGATAATCATTAAAATTATATTTAAAATTCATAATACTAGATGTGAAGTTAAAATTAGATGTATGATATTATATTATCACAGATGTGCAGCATCACAGTCTTTACATGTAATATAATAAAAGATTTGCAATATCACAGTCATTACATGTAATTATTATAATTAGAATTTATAATTACAAATTCAACAACAATTAAAGCAGCAAACTGAGGTTACTTGTTTTTATAAACTAAGCAACCAATCACAGATATGAAAGATTACAGTCATTACATGTAATATTTATTATTAAAATTTACAACTTAAAATTGAACAAAAATCAAAGCAGCAAAATGAGGTTATTTGTATTTTTAAAGCAAACAATCACAGATATGAAATATCACAGTCATTACATGTAATAATTATAATTTAGATTTACAATTTGAAATTCAAATTCAACAACAAAGTAGCAAAAAAAGGTTACTTGTATTTGTAAAGTAAGCAACCAATCACAGATGTAAAATATCACAGTCATTACATGTAATAATTATAATTGAAAATTATAATTGCAAATTCAACAACAATTAAAGCAGCAAAATGAGGTTACTTGTATTTATAAAGTAAGCAACCAATCACATATGTGAAATATCACAGTCAATACATGTGATAACTATAACTGAAATTTACAATTTCAAATTCAACAACAAAGTAGCAAAAAGAGGTTACTTGTATTTGTAAACTAAGCAACCTATCAGAGATGTGCAACATCACAGTCATTACATGTAATTAAATCAATTTAATTAATAAATTCATACCAATCACAAAATTTACGAAAAGTGTGGGAAGGAAGCTACAGGTAGTATATAATTTTAATTGAACTTGATTAAAATATATACAGGTTATATAATGGAAGTCCCTGTTACAAAGAGAGGGCTGATCGCTATAGGAAGATTGATACTATAGATGAAGGTCTGCTGACGAAGCCATTCGTAACATGCAGAAGAAGAATAGTTTAAGTTTCACTTCTCAAAAGTCAGGTATACTTGTTCATTATTGGGACTACTTTATATATATATATATATATATATATATATATATATAATATATATATATATATATATATATATATATATATATATATATATATTAAGCACAGAGAAATTCACTTTTGTTGGAGCTCCACCATCCGCCCCGACCGAGGCTTGAACTCACGACCTCTGGAACCCATTCTCCTAGCAGTGAGCGGCCACCGCGCTCCCCACTCGGCTATCTAGGCAAGACAAAAATCTTGCTTTCGATAACGAACGGAACCTAGCGCGCTGGCCGCGCACTACACAGTCGCTTGAGATACAGGTGGAATACAGTTAAACGACAATCTGAGAGGATCGGAACGATACACATTGCATAGATACAAACATATATAATAAGCACAAACATTGCAATAACTCTCAAATTGACATATACCTGCCCATAGTGAATGATAAAGATATATATATAAAGCACAGAGAAATTCAATTTTGTTGGAGCTCCACCATCCGCCCCGACCGAGGCTTGAACTCACGACCTCTGGAACCAATTCTCCTAGCAGTGAGTTATTGCAATGTTTGTGCTTGTTATATATGTTTGTATCTATGCAATGTGTATCGTTCCGATCCTCTCAGATTGTCGTTTAACTGTATTCCACCTGTATCTCAAGCGACTGTGTAGTGCGCGGCCAGCGCGCTAGGTTCCGTTCGTTATCGAAAGCAAGATTGTTGTCTTGCCTAGATAGCCGAGTGGGGAGCGCAGTGGCCGCTCACTGCTAGGAGAATGGGTTCCAGAGGTCGTGAGTTCAAGCCTCGGTCGGGGCGGATGGTGGATCTCCAACAAAAGTGAATTTCTCTGTGCTTTATATATATATATCTTTATCATTCACTATGGGCAGGTATATGTCAATTTGAGAGTTATTGCAATGTTTGTGCTTGTTATATATGTTTGTATCTATGCAATATGTATCGTTCCGATCCTCTCAGATTGTCGTTTAACTGTATTCCACCTGTATCTCAAGCGACTGTGTAGTGCGCGGCCAGCGCGCTAGGTTCCGTTCGTTATCGAAAGCAAGATTTTTGTCTTGCCTAGATAGCCGAGTGGGGAGCGCAGTGGCCGCTCACTGCTAGGAGAATGGGTTCCAGAGGTCGTGAGTGCAAGCCTCGGTCGGGGCGGATGGTGGAGCTCCAACAAAAGTGAATTTCTCTGTGCTTTATATATATATCTTTATCATTCACTATGGGCAGGTATATGTCAATTTGAGAGTTATTGCAATGTTTGTGCTTGTTATATATATATATATATATATATATATATATATATATATATATATATATATATATATATATATATATATATATATATATATATATATATTTATCTCATACGTGTGGTGTATATTACCCGTGTGATAAACCTTCGCTATATCAAACGGGTGATGCTTTATCAAATACTTCCGGTCCGAACTATTTTTGACACAACCCCTCGCTTCAACGCTTCAGTGACCTATTTTCGAAGACTTGCTAGTACTTTCAACATAACTATATCTACTACAAAAATTAATATAATTTTTTTTGTCAAAGATTTAAATTACAAATATGAAGGAAAACACATAACTGCGTAGCACAGGCGTCGGAACCGAGGGGTTATTGTGAGTGGGGTACCCCCCCCCCCACCATTTTGGCAAAGTTATTCATAACAGTAACCACAAGACCCTTTTTCTTGTTTGTCAAGATTTTTGATAAGTTTAGCCCACTTCCAACTTTCAATTTGCTTTGTGAAGTTTATAAAACTGCAAATTACGATAACTATCAAGGAGTTCATCCTGACGACGCGATGAAAACAGAGCGCTCTGGTTGTGTTTATATACAAGAACTTACCGAAATAATGTTTCATAAGACTTTTATTCCACCACCAGTAATCATCCTTATTCACTATTTTCAATTTCGAATCATAAGGCTAGCCTAGTGTTTGTTTTATTAAACATCAACAACTGTTCCTCGTTCGAGTCAATTCAAACTAACGAGCATTCGCAACTTTGTGTATGTCAACAAACTTGATTATTCAAGTCTTCTAATCGGAATTTCCATTTAGTCAAGTGAATAAGCTCAAAGAGAAATTATTTAGAGCTAGAAATATTAATTTAAGGTTTATTTCAGTGAAACTTTACATTAAAACAGTTAGATTTATCTCAGAAATGACGTACTAAATTGTATTGCGCAAGGTTACAATAGCCGCATAACACAACGTTGCATCATCGTTTTTAATCTTTGAAAAAAAAAATTCGGGTCATACAAGGGACTGTCTCAAAAGCTTCATAATATAAATCAAATTGTATGAGATAAATAGAACATCTATAATTGTGTGATTTTATATTTGCTTTATCCAACTCGTTGAAATGGTTATATTCGCTCGGCAAGCCTCGCGAATATATACACCATTTCAACTCGTTGGATAAAGCAAATACAAAATCACACAATATAGATATCCTCTATATATATATATCTTATATAGATATATCTATATATCTTATATAGATATATCTATATATATATATAGAAGATATATATAGATATATATCTTCTTTTCTTAATAACTTTTTAAAGAATAATTCATAATCTTCGTCCTCTTCTGTATAACAGACCTGAACAGTATCACGTAGACAGCTGTCAAGAATTTACTTCACGATATGTTTACTTTTAGACATCGATTTTGAAACTATTATAATACGTTTATTTTATGTTTACTAATACGATAAAAACTACAACAATTATCAACACATTTATGGCTATAGATGGAAGTTCGTACAAGCATCGTGGTTATTAAAAAGAGGGCTGGATGGCTGTGGTACATGTACCTACTCCAATGAAAAGAAAAGCTCTGTATAGAGATATAGGAGGCCATTTAATTTTCAAAGCTTAAACTTAGGAATTTTCTTTCCTTAATGAGTTTACGGCTAACAATCATACAGGTCTAGAATTCTAAAGTAAATATGATACCACGTAGTTTGTTGACTTCTTCAGTCTCTTTAAAAAAAGAGAAATATTTCAGTTGTCCTAAATAGTGTTTTAAAATCCATAATTTAAGGCTTAAACGCTTAAAACATAAATCATTAACAAATTACCGCTGGTGCATAACGTTATAAGAATGTTTGCTATGTAGACAAGGTGAGGCCTATATTTCTAATTAATGTTTTCTTGATAGGCATATTAAGAACATTTTCCGCGTCTACAATCATTGAGGTGTATTTTGAAAGACATTTTCAGAGAAATTACATTTTCATTCTAAGAAATGCATAACATTTAGTTAAGATAAAACGCACAAAGTCTTAGCGCCTTTAAAAAAGTCTTAACGTTATCATCTTTATAATATAGTATAATATAATAAAATATAACATAATAATTGTTGTATTAAGAGTATTTATGTTTCGGGACCGTCAATTTTTAGTTAGAGAAGTCGAAAAATATAACCATATCCATTAAGTCGGTTTAAAATGGTGAGTTCTTTGTTTCATTTCTTTATAGGTTGTCTGACCTTAGGATATTACGGAGAGAACTGTTCCGCTCCTTGTCCAGAAAACTGTAAGGGTGGAGACAGTGACATTGTGGATGGAACTTGTATAAGCTGTGTTCCGGGATATAAAGGTTCTATGTGTAACGAAGGTACAGCTTACACAGTATAATGTTTAATTTCACTGATAAAAGTTAAGTCTTATGGACGTATTTATGGCGTTGGCAAGCTAACATATGCATATATATATTTCATTGCTCGAGATATTTTATTTATCTTTGTTTATTTAAACTTCACTTCAAAGTCTGTGGCGCTTGCTACGAAAAAGAACAATGTGACTACAAAAATGGTACTTGTCCAAATGGATGTGAGGACGGGTATAAAGGAGACAATGCAAAACTGGTAACAATGAACAAGTACATTCAGGGTTATTTAGAATGGATGTAGACATGACGGTTGAATATTCAATTCAAATAGATTTCATTATGTTCTTACTAAATTTCAAATTATGTTTATCTTTTGTAAACTAAGTAATCCGATTCAAAAACCAAATAAAAATACATGCTTACATGTATATTTAAACGATTGGGACGCATGATATTTCTGCCTGTATGTAGCAATTTTCCATGACTATGATGCGTGTTTAGTAGAGTGGGTGCTTGCGAGCACTCATGAAAATTTTTGTCACGGGTATAGGGAGTTTTTAAGATCGTTCGCAAATACCTGCTCTGCTGAATACGCAAATCGGCATCCTTATGCATATATTTTTTTTTCACTGAAATTGTTTGTTCAACTTTATTTTTTTGTCTTAATCTAAACTTTATAGGTATATTTTGTTTGACAAAAATTCCAAAGTTAAGAGGAAGAATAATTAAAATAAAAGTCATCGTAAAATTAAAAAAAAGTTGATTGTAGGAAGTTATATGATATTCTGACTAACCAATATCTATTTAAAATCTACTCACTTTAGGCTACATGATATGATGTAATATTTTCATTTTGATTGATAAAAACTGTATAGATTTTTTCATTCCTGTCTCCCTAACGTTCAGCTACTTTCAAATTTTTGTCAACGATTCCAGAAATGATTCTATGGGATATCCGGTAAAGCTCGAACTTGTTTAAAGTTATTAACAAAATTTGAAATTCCTCTTTTTCATGTAATGTCAGTTTGCAACAACAACACGTATGGACCTAACACTAATGGCTCTAAAATCCCCTGTCCGTATGAAAACCCCCTGTCTTCCCCTGTCACCCCCTGTCTTTTCACTGTCATCCCCTGTGCACCCCCGTACACATCCCCTGTGTGCTACTGTAAGCCCCCTGTCACCCCCTGTACGCCCCTGTAATCCCCTGTAAGCCACTGTATACCCCTGTGCATGCCCCTGACAATCCCCTGTACGGTTTTTAACTGCTCGCTAATTAAATAGATAGCCTTTGAATAATTCGGATTTTTAGAAATTTATAAGTAGCATTCATGTTTAAGACAGTGCTGGTTTTTCTTTGCATTTCATAGAGGGCAATATATTACAAACGTGAATAATTTTTACTAAACATTGACGCAGATCAAGATAATTCTACACTTGTATACAGATAAACCGCTTATTTTATTACATGCATTTAAAAATATAACCGTGTTCTGTAATTTGTAAAAAAAAAAAAAGAAAAAAAGAAAAGAAGTGGAGGAGTGCGTGAAATCTGCAGTGTTCTGTGCCATGTAACCTGCTTGAGCTAATGCACATAATAACACAACATGATCAGCACGTGCAGATAACCACACACCTATCATAACGTCCACCACTATATCATAATGCCTCCAGTCTATTTTATGAAAGTTGACTTTTGGTTATATGGAGTGTTATGATATTTAATTTATCAATATCCTCGAGATCTTTGTTCCAACATCCCCACACTTGGCGGGTGCCCTAGCTAGCCAAGGTGTTTCCGGAATCTCTCCTCCTCTACCTGGGGAGTAGCCCGTGTCCCAGTCTGTATAAAAGAGGAGGCAGAAAGACAGCTTCCAGATGACTACTCTTTTATTTTTATATAGTATGACATTTTAACAATAAATATCAATATTAATTACAATAAAATTTATCAACATTAATATTCATTACAAAAATCTCTGAAAATAAAATATTAGTTGAACCCTCTGAGTCTATTTACTTTACTTTCGAGAATGCGCGCAAGCCTTTTAATTTATCTTACCTGTATAAAAGAGGAGGCAGAAAGACAGCTTCCAGATGACTACTGGAGAGCTGTGTTTCCCGCACCCCCATTTCATACGCACGGACACTGCGCTATAACATTCTCCTCCTAATAAGTAAATGCGATCAAGTGCATACTAATGATCTGACGCACCGTGGTCAGTAGAAGCGTTTTATTTAGATTTCTTACCCGGCATCGACAGGCTCATCACTGGACTTAAAAACACATTTCTCCATGAACATAAACATACGTTATCTATTTAATGCATGTACTTTAACCAATTTCTATAGAATTTCCGTTATGATACACCGATCGAAATGATGAAATGATCACCTATATTTTGACTATTTTGTCCAGTGTAATGATACATAGAATTAAATAAGTCTTTAAGAAGTCCATGTAAATCGCTGGTATTTGTTGTCAGCATTTTTGTGTATAAATGAGAGAGAGAGAGAGAGAGAGAGAGAGAGAGAGATGATTTTTGTTGGAAGGGGGGGGGGTTAGACCTATTCATTGACACTTTTAACTTCTATCAGTGTGCATTTTCCAGTTTAGTAATTTATATGCATTACTGTATAGAATTGTCCTCATGTAATTAGAGCAATGATACGGTTATTGAATGATTTAATGCATGACTGTATATAAATGCCGGTGACGGGGTAAAATATATACACACATGCATTATCTTAAACAATGTTACGTGTTTCGGATTAGAAAAATATCATACATTTATTTAAATTCAATTTGATTTGAAAAATGAAAAATATGAAAGAGCAATATACAGTTTTAATTCATATCACTGTGCCAAATAATGTTCTGAATTTAAAGCTCTTCAATCTTTTCGTGTTTGAAATTCTCAGAACTGAAAAATCTAAATTTTCAATTTCTTGTTTCTTTACTTAACAGACTTGGACACAAGTCATAAGGGGTGTTTAAACAACATATTGCATTATTGTGTATCATTACCGAGAATCCAGACCTGTGGACGTATATGTGTATATACAAGTACACGTGTGTCTGTCACCTCATTGTTCCCAGTCTCGCTACCGTGCACTGCAAATTGTCAAGAAGGGCTGTATACAGTATATAGCTAATATGTAATCACTGACCGACCATTCAGATCTGAGGAAGTGTGTGTATATATACATGTACACGTGTGTCTATCATCTCTTTTTTCCTATCTCGCTATACCGTGCACTGCAAATTGTCAAGAAGGGCTGTGTACAGTAGCTATTATATAATCACTGACCGAGTGAAAAAAATGTCAACATCCTCTCCTTTGAAAACAGTAGCTTCAATCAGCTTGTTGTTAATCATGTGTCAAGTTTTTTGATTAATTGATGTAGTGTAGAATAAAACATTGATGAATTTAAAATCAATTTGACAGCTCTAAGTCTAATCTAAATAATTAGGATTGCATGTTTACTTATTAGTTAATTCCCGGGTAAACTATTTGTTACTTTCAATTAAAAATCAATGCAATTTAGGTAATGAAATTAAGATTGCATGTTTACTTATTAGGAAATTAATTCACGAGTAAACTATACATTTCATGAATTTAATTCAAAATCAATGCAAACTCTCTCTCTCTCTCTCTCTCTCTCTCTCTCTCTCTCTCTCTCTCTCTCTTAGTATCTAAATAACCTCCTACATGTATAGAAAACACATTTACATGTTCTGACCTTGGCGGCAGATTTCTGTTCACTGGCAATTAATTAACACTTTGCAGAGATATGAAAATTAGATTTTAGAAATTAATGAAATTGATAATGAGAATAAATCATCAGCTGAAGTATCAATAAATTATTAACTAAAACACGCCATTTCTAAAATTACGATGACAGTGTGTCTTGAGATTCGGGGCTGTTAAGTGCAAATATTGACTTATAGCTCAAAATATAACATATGTGATTTCAATAGTTGAATAAAGAATATAACATTGAAAAAAAACAGTCAAAAGTCGTACAGGGGATGTCAGGGGCATGCACAGGGGTATACAGTGGCTTACAGGGGATGACAGGGGCGTACAGGGGGTGACAGGGGCTTTCATTGGCACAGAGGGGATGTGTACAGGGGCGCACAGGGGGTGTACAGGGGACGACAGTGAAAACACAAAGGGTGACAGGGGAAGACAGGGGATTTCCATACGGACAGGGTTTTTTAGAGCCAGTAGTGTAATTGCTCTAGGACATGTGGACATTGTCTCTACCTGTATTGAGAAAAATGTAACAACGTGACCGGTCAGTTTCCTCGCCGATGTGTTTCCAGTTTTCAAGGAGACCTTTGTATTGAATGTACATACATTGCATATTATTCGATTTATGTTAACTGATTCAGTACCCTTTGTGCATGCGTGGCATTTTTCTCCAAAATCATGAGAAAAATGTATGAATACCTGAATATGTAAACATTTTTTACTTTGGTCATTTGTTGTTTATTTCCAGCAAGAGATAAATTCAAGAACAAGACACTCGTACGGCCAATGAATGATGGTATGATTATTTAACAGCATACATGTAATGTAAAATGTTATAATAATATTCCATTCTAAATATTTTTTTTTAAAAATTGTACAATTATCTGGCTGTGTAAAGTATATACAATTACTCGTTTTGTTTTAATTTAGTTCAGTTGAAATAAAATCAGAAATGTTACATGATAGCGTTGATTAAATTTTGATCTCTAGAAATTCTTTAAGTATTTAAATAGACAATGAAAAATTTGAATTAAAAGGACAAATAATCATTGGTGTTTGGATTTCTCAAAACTACGTTTGAATATGAGAAAGGAATATAATCTAAACACATCAGATAAAAGTGATCGTGTACATGCTTGTTAGGGACAGCTGAAATTACAAAAGACTAAAATTATTTTGACCAAAAAATATGAAATCAATATGACGAAATCTATGTAACGTAGTATTTCCCTTCTTTTTTTTTTATCTTAAAAAGTGTAAACAAAGTAATAAACAACTCAATACGATATTGAATAAAACAAGAGGCCCAAGGGCCACATCGCTCACCTGAGGAACAATAGGTATGATAAAATCAGCTCAATGGAGTCATAATACAAACTATCTGGACAATATACAATAATTCATGTAAATCCTGTATAAATAAAATCCATTTTCCCCTGGATATTCTTATGTTTATAATCATTAGTCCCTTTTCTAACAGGATGATTTTATAGTCATATCATGTGTCGAGTAATGCAGTTCTCAAAAAGATCCCTAACAATAGTTTATATATGGGATATAAACGTACAGTAAACTCTCAACCTTCTCGTGAGGCCAAAGAATTGTCCTGGGGCCAAAGTCTTAACAATTATAAAGAATCATCTGGCTGATTAGTTTCTGAGAAGATTTTTAAAGATTTACCCTATAAATTCCTTTGTTAAACTTTGACCCCCCCCCCATTGTGGCCCCACCCTACCCCTGGGGATCATTATTTTCACAACTTTGAATCTACACTACCTGAGGATGCTTTCACACAAGTTCCAGCTTTCCTGGCTGATTAGTTTCTGAGAAGAAGATTTTTAAAGATGACTCTGTTTATTCATATGTAAAACATCGACCTCCCATTGTGGCCCAAACCTACCCCCAGGGGTCATGCTTTTCACAAATTTGAATCTACACTAACTGAGGATGCTTCCACACAAGTTTTAGCTTTCCTGGCTAATTAGTTTCTGAGAAGAAGATTTTTAAAGATTTACTGTATATAATCATATGTTTAACTTCAATCCCCCATTGTGGCCCCAACCTACCCCCAGGGGTCATGATTTTCACAACTTTGAATCTTCACTACCTGAGGATGCTGCCACACAAGTTCCAGCTTTGCCTTCGAATTAGTTACTGAGAAGAAGATTTTTAAAGATTTACTGTATATATTCCTATGTTAAACTTCGATCCCCCATTGTGGCCCAACCCTACCCCCGGGGGTCATGATTTTTACAACTTTGAATTTACACTACCTGAGGATGTATCCACACAAGTGTCAGCTTTCCTGGCTGATTAGTTTCTGAGAAGAAGATTTTTAAAGATTAACTGTGTATATTCCTATGTAAAACGTCGATCTCCCATTGTGGCCCAAACCTACCCCCGGGGGTCATGATTTTCACAAATTTGAATCTTCACTACATAAGGATGCATCCACACAAGTGTCAGCTTTCCTGGCCAATTAGTTTCTGAGAAGAAGATTTTTAAAGATTTACTTTTTATATTCATATGTTAAACTTCGACCCTCCATTGTGGCCCCACCCTATCCCCAGGGGTCATGATTTTCACATCTTTGAATCTACACTACCTGAGGATGCTTCCACACAAGTTTCAGCTTTCCTGGCCGATTAATTTCTGAGAAGAGGATTTCTAAAGATTTACTCTATATATTCATTTGTTAAACTTCGACCCCCCATTGTGGCCCCATTCTCAGGTGAGATAAAAAGGTTAAGTTTACAATTCAATAAGTTGGTTTCTGGAAGAACAGATTTTGAAAATTTTCGTAATAGATATTGACAATTTTTTTACTTTTTAAAGCGCTAAGCATAGCTCAGCCCTTTATTGTCGTTAGACTTCAACTTCCGGTGCATCGAATAACCGCCCCCTCTAAGCAAAAGTATACATCATTTAAACTGGTTAGGGAACCAGTTTCAGGGGTTTATGCACATAACTGCACGGGCTATTGTGAATCTAATTTACGGGTTATTGTGAAATTAATGTACGGGGCTTACATACATCATTGCAGGGACTGTCATGCAGTGATGAGGAAATATAGTGCGTATACAGAAGCTGAAATGCTATATACATATATCTGTTATATACATACAGAAGCTGGGTTAGCGCTTTTCAGTACTATCAGTACTTTGATTTAATCTTTAGCTTTTAAGATCTGTGTACAAACATAAAATTGTTAGCAGATCTCTGTATCTTGCTTACATTTCGAAGCAAACACTCAAAAATGGTTAGTAAATAGAAATTGTTAACAATTAAACACAAGAAACATGCACTACATGTATAACAAATAAAGAACACAATTTATTTTTTCGAAATGAATCATATATATACATGTATATACCTACATATTTCCGTAAGCGATATCAAACTCTATTTAAACTGAATCAAGTAGAGAAAATGCCGAGCATCTCAACAAAAACCTATTGCATTAATCTACCATTGCGCAAAAAATAATGCCGAATTACCGATAGAATGAATTGTATTTCAGTACTCCTACATCAGATTTTGCTTAATTTGCGCAGGTAAACAGTTAACGTAACTGTTTGATTTACCGAAGTCTCTGTTTGATTTGATACGTAAAAATCACGAAATACAGACGACAGTTTCCAGGTTACAAAGCATAAATAATGAAAACGAAACGAAAATCAGAACAAGCTAACATCAACGTCATGTGTGAAAACTGTCAACGCTTTGAAATATTTAGCCTCAATTTACTTCACAAAATCGGCACCAATATATTTTTCATGTTTCAAAAATTTCCCTTCATACGCGAACTGTTGCACAACAAGCAAATTCATCATAGTCAGATCGACCCTTTTTCGTATAATGTCATGGCTGCTTTAAACAAAGAACCTCGTTTTAGAAGTATGGAATACGAGTCTTGGTAAAATGGGTAAGCAAAACCGGGCCGTGGCAAAATAAAAGCCGGGGCAGATCGGCAATCGTCAATTCTAAATACGCATTATTTTGCAGCAATATTTACAGCAAATACAAATATACTGGTCCATCAAATATCCTAAAATTTTAATGAGATTGGCAGATTAATAACTGCTTATCTTTTGTTTTGTCCAGGCCAAGTCTTGTCTACCCATTTTACCGGATGCCGAATCCGAGGCTATTAAACTGATTGAAACACGCCTTTCCTTTATTATTATTTTCGTAATAACTCAGATTTGAAACAGAATTAGACCTTAATTTTTGCAATTTATATTTTCCTTCCCATAAGGATAATTTATGCTAAACTACGTTGAATTGGAATCAGTAGTTCTTGAGAAGAAGATTTTTAAAAATGCACCCCCCTTTTTCTACAGTTTCAAGGTTTTCTCCGCTTTGAATACAGATCGGACTTTTATTTCTGCAATTTATATTCGCCCTCCCATAAGGATGCTTTGTGCCAAATTTGGTTGAAATTGGATAAGCGGTTTTAGAGAAGAAGTTCAAAATGTAAAAAGTTTACAGACGGACAGACAGACGGACGGACAGACGGACGGACGGACGGACAGACGGACGACGGACAAAAAGTGATCAGAATATCTCACTTGAGCTTTCAGCTCAGGTGAGCTAACAAAAGGAAGAATGGACAATTGCTATCGGGTCCTAGTTCCTTGTGGCTTCGCAAGGAATTAATCAAAGCAACTTACATCTAAAAATGTAAAAAACAAAATAACACAATGTAACAAACAAATAAACAAAAATAAATGAGTATAGGTAAAAAGGAAAGGAAATATTGCCCCCCCCCCCTTTAATAATGATGTAACTGCATAAATTAGAGAAACCTGTTCATGTATATGATATTCTTTTGCAGCTTATGGTCCACCTGTTTTGCAAACTACAGTTCAAGATCCTTTTTATTCCATTATCATCGTTGTTATATTGTTTTCAGCCAGTGCTCTTACTAACTTCATGTACGTTACTTATTAGTACTCGAATTATTTTTCACTCGATCGTGATCGTATTTACTTGTAACATTTGAAAATACGTCATGTCAGTTTACTAAACTTTCAGATCCAGACAGGTACTTGCAAGATGCCGCAATCGAGAAGAAATGGTAGACGAATCTGTCGAAAACCCGAACACTATTGTGAACAGTATTTATATTCAAGAAAACGGACTTTCTGCTTACCAAGAAATCGAGCATGCTGACCAAAGAGTAAACTATAATGTATATACTTCATTAGCATAGAACCCGAATGAAAACTACGTTTTTTCAAAGATATATGTTATGTGAAAATTCGAATCATTTGTTAGAAAGACGAACTATTTTTTTTTTAAATGTTTTACCCTTACCCTTGACACGGCCAAATGAACATATTGGTATACTGGGATCTGTTAAAATGTTGAAAAA
This sequence comes from Magallana angulata, assembly GCF_025612915.1. Taxonomy (NCBI): domain Eukaryota; kingdom Metazoa; phylum Mollusca; class Bivalvia; order Ostreida; family Ostreidae; genus Magallana; species Magallana angulata. The sequence goes on from NC_069112.1 coordinate 57,718,793, forward strand.
GAAACAGCATCCCATTTTTTAAAGCATTTGAATGCTATATTCGCCTTTTGTTTTTGTAATATATTTTGTGTGATATTTTTGTGTTCTTTTTCATTTGTTTATTGCTTTTGCTTAATGTTTGTTTTTGTTTGTTTGTTTTTTTATTTTTTCAGGGGTTTCACATAAACGTTACGTCTATTTCTTGTTGATTAAATGTTTTCATTTATAAATAATGTAAAAATGTTTTGAATGCCTTGTTTAATACAAGACTCTCATTTAATCAGTCTTAACATGAGTTGTAGTTTAAGCTTATCTCCTACCAAAAAAAGGAATTACAGTAATCCTTGAAGTCATTTTGACGCAACTGAAGCTCCAAATTTTTGAAATTTATTTTTCTATTTTTAAGGTTTAGATTTATGAGTGTCGTTGATGCTTTCTAACATTTCAAAGCTCAGGTTTTGTTATTGTTTACATATGTGTTCTATCGGTTAAATGATATGTTGATGGTATTATTCTATGGTATACTGATATTCAGTTGAATGGGAGAAAAATAAAGTAGTCTAGACGAAACATCTCTTAAATTGCTTTTTACTCTGATATATCTACAGACAACACAAAATGTGAAACTCGAATAACCAAAACAATGTTTGTTGCAGATTGTTTTCTGAGAAAAAAGTTAGATAATTAAATAGCTGAAAAAAATTATTAAGCGAAAGTGATACGGAGCGGAAATAACCCTGTATACAGTTTGTCTTTTTTTTATTCGTTGAAATGAAATATTGGTTTTTCATATTAAAGTGCTTGAATTTTCTTATTGACTTATTGCTATTCATTCCTTTTTCAGTTAAGACAGATGGATAAAGCATTTGAGTTTGATATGTTGATTGATCGAAATACTGTGAAATCATTAGAGTTCGTGGTGGCTCAATTTTCGTGGAATTTGTGGATACCCTTCACCCACGAATTAACATCCTCCACGAATTAATAAATTAGGGTATTAAGACATATTTCCTTTGCAGATTGAACAGAATACACGAAAATACGTTTCCACGAACCTGTAAAATTTAAGCAATCCACGAAAATTGGCCCCCATGAAATGTAATGGTTCCACAGTAGCAGGTAATCGATGTAACACAAAGTAAAAGCAATGCATAATACCAGTCTCGTTCCAATATATTGTGAATAGAGTGTAATTTAATATGGCTTTAAGAGGATGTGGATAGTCATGATCATTTATTTTTAGAAAATATTTATCCCCTGAAGACGAAGAGCTCCTTTTAAAAATATAAGTAATTATTCATAATTTTAAACCTTAAAATTTGTAGAATGTTCCTTTACTATGTAACACATTGTGCGTCTATTAATGATATTAAATTATTTAAGGTTGATATGACGGTTTGATTTGCTGATCATCCAGCCTTCTAATGATCTACGTTACAACGGTTTGTTATTTTTAACACGGTGTGTTGTCATTGCCTTCAATGTTTTATCTTGCCAAAGCATATACTGAACATGCACCCCTCCTGGTTATATTCTTTTGTACATATAAGATCAACAGGACTGTAATTAATATTTGTTTGCTTTTTGTTTAAAGTGTACCAAATTATGACAATACTCTTGAGTCATCGCATTTTACAGTTCCGCAAGACAAACGTTTGCTGTAAGTGTAGTAATTCCAAGACTAATTCGCTTCTGCATATGCATACAATATAAAGATAAAACTTGTTCTTTTATTATAGGTCCTTCAGATATTTACTTCCCATGCTACTCCACTTTTGAAAGTTAAAGGATCACAGATATACGAACAGTTTCCGTGTTGCAGTGAAAAAATATTATATAACCATTAGTGGCTAACATGTAACTACAAAAAAAAATCAAAGTACTGAAAGTACTGATACGAGTTGATGGTATTGAATAACCCCCTTGTTTCAAATGAACAAGACTTTCAAATCCATATAAAGAATGCTGTCAAGTAAAGTATTATAAGGTTAATAGATAGGACCCTTTAAAAGATAATAGTGCAACAGGATTATAAATCAGATTTATGGAGTTATTCTATTTTTAAATTCATTTCTATACTGTTGTATCACATTTGTATGTTGGCAGTTGATCCCAATAGTTAATGAAAAGGAAAAAAAACAAACAAATAGACTTATTTGTAGATTCAAAGTAACTGGTTTATTAACAATAAAAAAAATGTAGCACCAATATTGACATCAGTGGACATAAAATTATAGTTCCTGATTATCAATTTTTATGAAAGTTGTTAAAAAATGACTATACATTTTCAGTTAGAAACAAATAAAAACTTTCAAATTTAAGATGATATTTTTAAGTAAAATACCAACAATTTTAACAAAAAAATCCTAAAATGTTTAATAGTTCTAGTTTAACACAATTGCAAGTAAAAGCAAAAGCAGAATAAGAAGTAGAGATCTATTGTATACAATCACTAACAGTAATTTTTCATCATATATGCATAAACAATTTCAAAAGAACAACAGATATTTATATCGAATATTGAAAAAGAATCAGTGCTATCAAAACTACTAATTACGTGCACTCTGCGTCCAATGAGTGCTGCATTCTACCATCAGTTTGTGTAAAGAGAAATTTAACTATCCTAGAAGAAAAACAAGAAATAATACATCTATCTCAGTTGTTCATCTCAACTAAAAAAAAAATTCTAATGATGCATGCAAGTATACAAATGCATATATCCAAATCCAATAATGAACCCAAAATGGGATCAGACAGGCTTTATTACAATAAGGGTGTAAACTGGCTATATTTTCAAAAGTAAACAAGGTAAACAAAAATTTCAAAAATGAAATATTTGTGATTGTCATGTACAAGCATTAATTAACTTTAGAAAGTATCGCACAAGATATTTGTGCACAATGAGACCTGCAAAGGATATAAAAATGGCATATCAAAAACTGTATAGTTACCCAGTTATAATATAAAAAATAATGAAATAGTATCTATGCTTTGAAATATTACATTTGCTTCTGCTCGGACATGTATTCAGCCATCAGTTCAAACAAAAAAGTTAAATGTAACTGTTCTAAAAGGAAACATAAAAAATTTGTACATCTATCTACAGGAAAACAAATTATGTCAAGAATCCAAACATACATTGGTAAAACAATGAAAATGATGCAAGCATGTAAACAAGTGCATTAAATTACCAGTAAATGCAGCAATGAACCTTAAAATAATAAAAAGGTATCCATGCTTTCAAACATTACATTTACTTCTGCTCATATATTCAACTATCAGTTGAAACAACAGTAGATTGAACTACTCAAAAAGAAAACAATAAAAAAAAAGGAGAACATTTATCCACAGAAACAAATACATGTAATGTCAAGACTAGAGTTCAGCACACAAAGGTAAAAATTAAAATAATGCAAACATGTAAAAAGTGAGTGCATTAAATAACCAGTTAATGCATTAATAAACTTAAAATCATATCAGAAAGGGTTGATTAAATACAATTAAAACTGGTTATATGTCATCACAATTCATGTTTTGTAGATTTTAGTGTTTAGAAAAAATTGAATAGTTCACAAGTAGAATATCATAAAATGTAAATGTACCATTGACATTCATTATTTAACTTCAGCAAAGAACATAAAAAGGTGTTAATGTGAAAAATAGGAAAATGGCTGATTGAAAAGAATATTGCAACCAAGATTACAAATTTACAAAACTGAAATCCAACAATTTTTTTTAAAAGAATATTTAAGTTTCTAGTTGAACACAATATGGTCATCCTGAGAACACTTTATCAATCCCTCAGTTCAAAATAATCTTGTTTTGAAGAACTGAACTTGAATCATTTACTACCAACAATTAATAGTGTCAAACAACATTATCATAAATTTATGAATTTGTTATTGACTCTACAGAGCTATCCTTAACCTGTAGTCTGCAGGAGAATGGTAGTTTTTGTTGCAACGTATTCTCCACTTCTTCATCGGTACATTCCAGGAATTCAACAAGAATGTCCAAAGCAATTGTGAAAGTTTGGAAATCTTCTCCAATTGTAAAGAGTACTGTGAAGCAGTTGTCACCAACCTCATACCCAACAACAGTCCCTTCCAAACTTGAGCTTGGTGGTTCTTTTTCCTAAATATAGAAATATGAAAAAAATTGGACAAATATTTTCACATTCTATTATTGAATTTTGTGATCGACAGTTAGAGTGTAAAATATTATTTATATTCTTCATGCTGTATTAATACATGATACAGGCATTAGAAATATAATTTCATACAGTAAAGTTTTATTGCATTTGTCATTACCTACATCAGATTATGCGATTTTTTAAGAGTAGAATTTATAATATTTTAACAGTTCATACCTGAATGGTTGTCTTTGATGTTGTTGACACAGAGACTTCATCATTGAAACTTGTTACGACTACATCAGTAAAACTCAGAAATTTTCCAACTGCTGCTGAATCGGATAGATTTCTCCACAGCGACACCTTTACACAATCCGTTTCATCTTTTAAAGTTACAGATTTCACTTGGACATCATTTCCTTTGACTTTCACAGTTTTAATCATATCTTCCTGAAATAATGGAGACATATCAATGTCACACTAAATTTTCCCCTCTGTTATATATTTAAGATCAATTACAATTTTTAAAATCTTTCTGTAACACATGCATTTTCTATTATATCATATCCAAATTTACAAAAAAAGAAATAGACTTACTGAAACAACTCGACCCAGAATGGAGACCAGGGTTTTTACTGGACTGGTCTTTGCCTTTTTGATAGGAATTGTCACTGCTGGTGGCGGATTGGCGATTAATTCCGCCCTGTCCAGCAGTTCTTGTCCAACTTCCAAGTTGGAAGTCTTCATGACTTTAGAATTTTTTGTTATGATTATTGACTCTGATGGCTCTCTTTTTAAGATGTAATTCATAAGAATTACTGAGTTTCCCTTCTGCAAAGTTTTTTCTTTTGTCCTGTCATACAGGATGCACTTGATGGCTCCAGTGCTGTCAGCAACTCCAATGACTCCTTTTTTTCTCCTCCATCAACCTGATAATGCATAGCTCCACTCACTCCACCAACTCTTGCTTTCAAAGGCAGTGTGTAGGGCTTATTGCTTTTGGAATTTTTCAGCTTTGCTATGTTAAGCATCTAAAAAGAAGTAAGTGAAGTTAATGAATACAAGGAGTAATTTTTACATACTAATAAAAGAAACATTTTCATGAGAAAAACATAAATATCAGTAAAAATTTCATATGAAAGTTACTGTAATTTAATATTCAGTCTTCTGCAAGTGTTCTATTAATATCAATGGGGAATTAAAACACACTTTTTGAATGGCCAAGTTGACTTGAGTTCATATCAAACTGACTATTCAAGTGAGACATATATTGGTTTATGGTCAGAGTAATATGACTCTAGCGTACCCCAAAAATTAATCTGAATAGGTAGGATGTTTGTGTAAATATGGTCTAAAGTGGAATCATAGTCTGCGGTGCTGCCAGTCTGCAAATATCGTAAATTAAATTCTTTCAACATATATTTGGCAAATGTATCTGATTTTGAGTTATCAACATTGAAATCACCAGCTAATACAATGGCATTTGGATTACTTGCATGAATCTTTATGATGTTTCTTAATGATTTTTTCACCTCATTGCTTTTCTCTTGTGGAGGAATATACAGAAAAATCAATGAAACTAGTTCTCCAACAGCAATATTTACTGACAAAACCTGTATTCTCCAAAAACTACTTTTTTTAACATTTCTTACTTTAGACAAAATGGTATCTTTAAGATAAACAGCCAAACCATAAGAAGGTCTGTTTCCATCTGTGTTTGGAAAATCATTTCTATGCAATGTAAAATCTTGAATCTCAAGTGAATTATCATCATCACCAGCCATGAGGCGAGTCTCAGAAATAAAAATAATATCTGATGGAAGAATACTTGTATCTTCTCTTAAGTCAAGAATGTGAAGACGAAGTGATCTTGCATTGAAGAATGAGACAATAGATCCTTGTGACAAATTATCCTGTAAATTTCTGACACACAGTTGAAGCATACATTCTTGCCTTAGCCTATCCATTTCCTCTTGCACATACGTTGACACAGAAATTTTATTTTCATTCAAATGCAAAATATGCAAGTTTTTCAGACATACAACTCTACTGAATCCAACATAATGCATATGCTCATTTTTTCTTGTGCCCAAGTGAACAACTGCATCTGTGAGCGTGGATCCTTGGGATTTGTGAATGGTTTTTGCAGCACTCAGTTGTAAAGGGAATTGTTTCCTTTTAACCTGATATGTTCCATTCATGTGGATTTTAAATATTCTGGTTATTTCCAAAATTGGCGTCCATGTTTTACTTATATCAGGTTTGAACAATCTTGCTAATTTTGTCCTCATTGCTTTCCCAATTTCTTTTTCAGTAAATTCAACCCAGATGATGCTACATCTGTTAGATCCCTCTACTCTAAAATCAAAATGCTTCACTATGCAAGAAGCTCCATTTGTTATACCATCCTGAACGTCTACATTGTTTGTTATTTCAGCTGGAATGTTTAGAACTAGTTTAAGTTTGGTTGACAATCCCATGGTTTTAGAATTTTCAACTGGGATTCGATCCAGAACTCTAGATTGTATTTTTGAATCTGAAGTGCCAATTACCCAGTCAATAGCCTGAATTTCAATTTTCATATTCACTTGTGCAATATCATACACCCTTGTGTTGTACATTTCTACTTCTTTTCTTGTTGTGTACAAATGTGGTATATCAGAAAGCTCAGCATCATCTTCTGTTACATGCATTTTAAAAACATTAATATCATCTGCATTGTGCTTTCCTTCTCGTAGTCTGTTCAACAATTCTGCAAAATCCTTGTCATCCTTTTGTCGCATTATTTTTGTTAGTTCATACATGTGAAAATTGTCCTTCCACAGATTAGCACCCAATGGACCATAATCTCGCTCAGATTGGGAAAATATCCATTTATCCATGACTGGTTTCAGTTGGTATAAATCTCCTACTGTAATCACACTCACACCCCCAAAGGGTTTTGGACAGCCCCTTATTTCTTGCAGCCTCAAATTTACAAAATTGAACATGTTTTGGCCTACCATGGATATTTCATCTATAATAAGAACTTTTAAATGCATATATTTTGTTCTAAGAGTATTCAACTGCTGCATGTCAAGTGGCTTATAAGCAAATCCTTGTCCAACAGGAATACAGAATGATGAATGTATGGTAGCACCATTTATATTGTGAGCCGCTTTCCCAGTTGGTGCACATAACAAAACATGAAATGTGTCTGGGGATTCATTTAACTGGTGTGAATAAAATTTCAGCAACCCTTGATATAGAGCCCTAGTAACAACACTTTTTCCAACACCAGCTCCCCCTGTCAGAAAAACATACAATGGACTTATCCTTGTTTTTAACCAATGCATTACATGGTTGAAAAACTCTTTTTGTTGTTCATTTAAACTTCTCACCATTTTCCTATATGAATAATCATCCATTTCTCCAAGCTGAGATATGTCTTCTTCCAGTTGTTTTCGAACAATCCCAATGTCAAGCCCAATATCATACTCTGGTGCATGTTTTCCTGGATCAAAACAACCATACTTCTCTGATAATGTATTTCCTTCCTCTTTGTCGATCTCATCTTGATGTTCACAACCAGGAGCAATATACTCAGAGCATGCATTATCATCCATGCAGTGTAACATTTGCTCTACATCATTTATATTGATTTCTCTTTTTTGGTATTCCTTTAGTTTTTTTTCAACTTGCAATCTGCAAGACTGGAAACTTTCCTCAAAGGATGCAAAAGTTTTAATCAGATCTTTTTCCTCATTACGCCATGGAATGAACAGCATAAGATGTTCACGATAATATTTTTCTGAATCCGTTTCTTTATCAAAATGAACCCATCTGAGAACACATGGTTTTTTCCTTTTAATAACTTCTACACCATTTTTGTACACATAACTTTGGGCTAGCTCTTCCACTTCCAATGGAGCATAATGATAGTCCTCTGACATATCTTCTTCATATTCATTTTCTGGTAAAAATTCTTCGTCCAATGCTTTTTTCGTCTTTGCAGTTTTATACTTTACAGAGAACTGTGATACAAAGTCTGCTAGACACAATCCTTCTATTATTTTGGGTCTTTGCTGGTATAAAGTCAAAATATTGCCTGATTCAATGTCAGTGCTGTCATCTTTCAAATCTTCCAAAACATGTCTTGGCTTCAATAATACTACACGTTCCTCAGGTGGTGAAGTATTTATAAAGGTTATACACCTTGAAGAGTGGCGCAAAGGCATTTGAAGAACAATATAAACTGCTTCCTGAGCCCCAATTTCAACATGAGTTAAAAATTTGTTTCCTATTTTGCGAACCTGTTGACGAATATCAGATTCATTCCTTCGAGCCTCTTCACATGCATGGCGAAGCAAATTTGACATTCCCCTTTGTCCCTTTGATATATATGAAACAATATATGTTGCACAAGCATATGGATCCAAAATAAATTGGATGTCCAAGTTTGCTTGCCAGCTTTCAAGTAATATGGGATTGTATGCATTTACTCGACTATCTTTTGGGCTCCTTTTCAAAAATACTCTGTCTTGTCTCAGAGATGATCGAATAGCATGAATGTAAGTCTCTATTTCTACATTCAATACTGACAAATATTGTTCAAATGTTAAATCACTTCCTTTAAATGCATCAGAATTCAGATATGCACAGATATCATTGAAGGTGACAGAAGCAGCAGCAAAATTTTCATCATCATCATCTAAGATGAAAGGATAATAGTGTATGGCATTGGTGGAATAGGAAAATTGAACCTACATATTGGTTTGTTTTTTTTCATACATGTTTTTGCATGCCTATGTGTCTGATAGTTCACAAGTGAACTGTCTGCTCCATCTTTGTTACATGTGACATACTTGTTGATGAAATCTTCTATTTCTTTCTTTTCGTGAGTTACCATGTATGGAGCATCTTTAATCCAAAGAAGCATATGGACATGAGGGGAACCTCTCTGCTGAAATTCTATTCTGTAGAAGAAGTCCTGAATTTGGCCAACAGGATGTATCTCATTACACAAAACATCCGAGAAAAACTTGCTAAATCTGTAATCAAAATATCTTGCACATGTTACAGGATCGGCCTTAATTAATTTACTTTTATGCTCCCAGCTCATGTTCAAGATCTCATCATCTGTATATGATACATTTTCAATCAGCTCACCTAAAGTTTTCAGTAAAGGTGCCCATTTTGTTTCAGCAGCTGAAAATGAGCAAAACCATGTTGGTAATCCTAATTGATTTATCATGGCAAAAATGTCTTTTTTTGCCTTTTCCCAGTAAGGAGGAGATCCCCGTAATGTTCGCAAGACTTGATATCCTTCATTTAATTTTACAATTGACTGAGCAGTTTGTGAGTCAAGAATCTGTGCTGCTGTATACTTTTTACCTTTCATTTTGCATTTACGGATTGCCAGCATGACCTTGTCTTGAATTTGTTTAATTTGCAATTTTTTCAACTTGTAAAACAAATTTGGTATACATGTTGCACATCGCCTATCAATATTTCTCAATTCCCATTTACATATAGTGCTATAATGTAGAGGAACAAGTCTTGAAGCATTGTCTGGTCTTGATTGTCCACAATAAATGGCAGGGAATGCAAGAAATTCTGAATATTTATCTTGGAATATGCTTAGGGGGGTATTGTTTTCTCCAGGTGCCACACTCAAAATTTGATTAAACTCTCGAAAATCTATGCTTTGTAGCATGGTATCTGTATTTCCAGAAGGTCTGTCTTCAAGATTTGTATCTTCAGTCCATGAATCAATCAAGCAATCACTACCTGATTTAGACATTAAAATTTCCTCAGAATCTTCATCACTTTCATTTTCTTGGTTTTGAAATTCCCATTCCTGATCAATTTCTATTCCTTCACTTTGAAACAATGCACTGTTTTGCATTAACCATTTTGCTGCGGCTTTTACTTTGTTGGGACGAATTCTTTCAAATGCAACAGAATGCTTAAAATTTAGACTACGTTTGAATTTCAATGGTATGGTTTCATTTTGACTGAGAACTCTTGGAAGTTTCTTTACGGTTGTTGTAACATCAGCCGGAACGTTAACTACATTTCCAGTTATACTTAGTTGTCCACCCCTTGGCTTTTCCCGCAATTGCATAAATGGAATTCTTGGTGCACAGAGACGTTCTTCTAATTGTGTTAAATCAAGCTCTGAAGGTTTGACAGGAAATTTTAAACCGTTCATTGATGAGCATGTAGGAATTTTCTTTTCCTTTAAATGTCTATAACATGTGTGGCATAATGTATCATCTGAATTCAAGGAACAATACATTAGAAACTCCTCTGATATACCGGTAGCCTTTTTAACAGAGTGTTTAAACCATGTTTGTGTGCAACTTTTACATACAAATGAGGGACCGGTGCTGACAGAGCTGTGAAAGTTCTCAATTACATTTCAATGTCCAGTATTATCATCCACGAACTTTGAAACATTTGAACAAGCAGGGCAATGGTCAATATTTGATAAACATAATCTATCTTTTATGCGCAAAAAAGAATTTTTACCCATGCAAGATGTTTTAATTTGATGCAAGTCAAAAGTACAACTTCCATCAACATGAAATATTCTTCGCAATAGAATTTGAAGCTGTAGAAAACTCTGAACTGTGAGTAGTACTGCTGAACCATTTGGGCATGGGTTTCCAAACTTGTCACGAGCATGAGGATCAAATACATGGAAATCAGAATTTGAATAGAATATTGCAACAGCACTTTCTTTACAAACTAAAATCCCAGAACATGAACCATCTGCAAGACAACAGTTCAAAGCTGCTGGCAGAGAATAAAATGGGGTATTATCTTGGAATGAACTGCTCATGTCCCCAGAAAATGTAGTCTGAATGGTCAATTTCAAAAGTTTATCAGAAAAACATATACCCTTCGGGAGATCACTCGGATGTAAATAAGGAAATAAACATTTGCGACGTGTGTGTTTGTAAAGCTCATCACCCTTATAAAGCAAAAAATGGAGATCATCTGAATCCCATTTTTTAACTTCTTTTCCGGGCAAACTTTTGAATGCTATACTTGCTAGTGCATTGGCAACACACTGCCTGCCTCTACTTAATTCTGAAAAATCCTCTGATCCTTGATGCATCATAGCTGCAACACATTGAATGTCTAATATTTCATTAGACTTGCTCATTTTGCTCTCATAATTACTGCTTACACAAGTGTGTGCATGTCTTTTATTGCCAACATTTTCTTCGGTATTATTACTGCCACTCCCTCTTTTTCTCCTATTTCTCAAAGTATACTTATCCGAATTTTCCATTTTTTTTCCTTAGAATCTTATGGGGCCAATTCTTTCTTTTATTTTATATCAAAATGGAAAACCCATATCAAGGGGAAATTTTTAGCATTAACCAATAAATATTAGCTCTTTAAAAATAAATGAATATTTAACCACTTTTTAGCTCACCTGAGCTGAAAGCTCAAGTGAGCTATTCTGATCACATTTTGTCCGTCGTCCGTCTGTCCGTCTGTCCGTCTGTCTGTCTGTCCGTCTGTAAACTTTTTACATTTTGAACTTCTTCTCTAAAACCGCTTATCCAATTTCAACCAAATTTTGCACAAAGCATCCTTAAGTGCGGGCGAATATAAATTGCAAAAATAAAAGTCCAATCTGTATTCAAAGCGGAGAAAACCTTGAAACTGTAGAAAAAGGGGGGTGCATTTTTAAAAATCTTCTTCTCAAGAACTACTGATTCCAATTCCACGTAGTTTAGCATAAATTATCCTTATGGGAAGGAAAATATAAATTGCAAAAATTAAGTGCTAATTCTGTTTCAAATCTGAGTTATTACGAAAATAATAATAAAGGAAATGCGTGTTTCAATCAGTTTAATAGCTTCGGGTTCGGCATCCGGTAATCCGGCATCCGGTAAAATGGGTAGGCAAGACTTGGTATGGGCAAAACAAAGATTGGCAGTTATTAATCTGCCAATCTCATTAAAATTTCAGGATATTTGATGGACTAGTATATTTGTATTCGCTGTAAATATTGCTGCAAAATAATGCGTATTTGGAATTGACAATTGTCGATCTGCCTTGGCTTTTATTTTGCCACGGCCCGGGTTTGCATACCCATTTTACCTAGACTCGTATTCCATACTTTCGAAAACGGGGTTCTTTGTTTAAAGCAGCCATGACATTATACGAAAAAGGGTCGATCTGACTATGATGAATTGCTTGTTGTGCAACAGTTCGCGTATGAAGGGAAATTTTTGAAACATGCAAAATATATTGTTGCCAATTTTGTGAAGTAAATTGAGGCTAAATATTTCAATGCGTTGACAGTTTTCACACATGACGTTGGTGTTAGCTTGTTCCGATTTTCGTTTCGTTTTCATTTTTCTGCTTGTACCCTGGGGATTATCGTCTGTATTCTTTCGTGATTTTTACGTATCAAATCAAACAGAGACTTTGGTAAATCAAACAGTCAACTGTTTACCTGCGCAAATTAAGCAAAATCTGATGTATCAAAAAATAATGTAATACAATTCATTCTATCGGTAATTCGATCGGCATTATCTTTTGCGTAATGGTAGATTAATGCAATAGCTTATTCAGTTTAAATAAAGTTTGACATTGCTGACGGAAATGTGTAGGTATATACATGCATATATATGATTCATTTCGAAAAAATAAATTGTGTTCTTTATTTGTTATAGTGAATGTTTCTTGTGTTTAATTGTTTTCAATTTCTATTTACTAACCATATTTGAGTGTTAAGCTTCAAATTATAAGCAAGATACAGAGATTTGCTCACAATTCTATGTTTGTACACAGATTTTAAAAACTAAAGATTAAAAAAGTAACAAATTTGTCAATATTTATTAAGAAAATTTTCAAAGTATGTTCGTTCAGAAACTAACTTTAACATCTTATTGTATTGTAAACTTAACATTTTTCGTCATTATTACTCCTACTGTACATGTGATCCTTCACTGTGTTTGTGTACATTTGTATAAACTGATTTTGAACCTCAAATACCAGTGAACTGGTCTTGAGTGAATAAAAGAATATAAAATCTTAGGCCATTCTTTTTTTTCCAGTTTAAATGCTGAATAGGAAATACCAAGTTCATAACTGAATGTAATAAACTCATGTGAACAAAATATGAATCAAACCTAGGCGAACTGTGAGCTCTGTATCTTGCTTATAATTCTACAATTGACGCTGAAATTTTGGTTGAACATTAGAAAATCTCTATGAATTAGAGTATGTTAAATACTTGTACAAACAAAATAAAAGAATGATACTGTGAAATCATTAGATTTCATGGTGGCTCATTTTTCGTGGAATTCGTGGGTACCTCTCATCCACGAAATAACATCCTTCACGAATTGATGAATTAGGGTAATAAAGTCATATTCCCTTTTGTAGATATATATGAATACACGAAATTACGTCCCCACGAACCTGTAAAATTTAAGTCATCCACGAAAATTGGCCCCCACGAAATTTAATGATTCCACAGTATTCTGTATATATCTACTCTCTGGGGCCCTCTCTTTATACAATAAATAATGTGAAATCTACATCAATTTTGATAGTTTTTCAGACACGAGTATATAAAAACGACATCTTAAAAACAGTTTCCATTTTTCTGACACATTTCTGTTGCGGGGATAAAGTAATTATCGCTATTCCTAAGAATATCACAGCGGAAAATTATCCTGGTTTGTACGCGAAGTAAATAACAGTAATTTAATTGTAATGGAGAAGACAACTAAAATTTTTGAATGTTTTTAATTTGAGCACATTGAGGTACAATTTTCTTCTTCACATCTATACATGTAGGGTTTTTAAAATAAAAAACAATTACTATTATTTTTTTTTAATACAATAACTAGTAAGTACTGAGTAGTTGATGAAAAAAATGTACCTATATGCACTCATATATTTTGATCGCTTTACAAAGTGGGGGGGGGGGGCAGAACGAAAATATAGGGATTTGGAAGTTAACAACTTAACAGTATACCTCTACCAAATGTTTAGTTTTATATCTTGCGTAGAATTTTCTTATGCTGGTAAAAAATAGTATTTCATGAAGGTACAATGTCAAAGATTACATGTATACAAAAATAAGTGTAAAATTCGAATACTTTACAATATTTATTTTTTGTTTTTCTACCGAGGTACCATATGGCACAATATCTTTTGAACGCCCATTGTTGCTCAGGTGAGCGATGTGGCCCCATGGGCCTCTTGTTTATTTCAAAATCTTTCATATTCATATACACTGAATGTATTTTAAGTGTTAATTTGAAATTTGTCTCCTTGATTTTTATTTATACATTCATATGCCACTCCTGAAATTCAACTCCTTGATTTGAAAGATTTACAGTTATATGCAAAGTAAATATTTCATTTTCTTGATTTTTTTTCAACACTTGAAACTCATCTTCTTGATTTTCATTCATATACAATTGTCTTATATGCCACTCTTGAAAAATCAACTCCTCGACTTCCAGTTATGTGCAGCATAAAAACTCAATTTCTTGATTTTTTTTCCAACACTTGAAACACATCTCCTTGATTTTCATTCATATACAATTGTCTTATATGCCACTCTTGAAAATTCATCTCCTCGACTTCCAGTTATGTGCAGCATAAAAACTCAATTTCTTGATTTTTTTCAACACTTGAAATTCCACTCCTTTATTTTCATTTATTAGTATCGATATATAATGATGTTTGCCACTCTTGAATTTCAACTCCTGGACTTTTAGTTATATGCAAAATAAAAATACATCTTCTTGATTTTTTCCAATCTAGATTTGTAACTTGTCTCTATGACATGAAACTCTGAATTATATATATCGAAGTGAATTGAGCATGCTTTATATTTCATTTATACATCATTTGTTTGCATATACTGTATGTACCTAAATATTCTGTAAGGAATTTATCAGACAGGCATCTGCACAGCTGGAGACCCAAGCGGAAACCAACCCTATCTTTGCAATGCTTGATGTGTAATTCAATATCTACAGACTGTAACTACAGATGGTGATACAGCTCTTGCTGTGAATAAGATGTATACAAGAGCAGGGACTATAATCATGGGCTGAACAGCTTCTTCATAATATATACTTATACTTATTCACTTTGATAACTATTGAAAAAATAACTGTTTAAATTCAATATAAACTAAGAAACAGTTAAAAGTCTAACAAGTACGGTACACCTACTGACATTACATGTATATCCCTATGTTTTAAATATGTAAACTCATGATTGCAGTGTTTATTGCTCGATAAAATTGTAAATTGGGAATAAGCTTTCTAAAATTGAACACATTAAACAGTATCACTATCGCTGATAAACATATCCATTCGATCGATAAATACAGGAACTTATATAGGTCTCTGATAATTATTCAAAAATCGCTAGCATCATGACTGACATGAACATGGACGAACCCACGCCACGGCCGAGTACATAAATTGTAAACAAACAATAGGAACGACTTGTCAGGCCTCTCTGAGAAGACACTTCACAAAAAGTGGAATATAAATTTACCTTTTCAACTGGAACTGCTCACTTTAATTCTTTCTCTCGCTGTAGATTCTTCAATTGATAACTTCGACACTGCTGGTCTTCTCCCTCGACACTTTGTTTACAAACACAGACAGCGTGCGCGTATTGATACATACTTCCAACTCTCAAAATTTCCATAATAATTTTTATAAAATCAAAGTGTTTATTTAAACAATATTTGTTTATATGATTTAATCAATGAGTAACAATTATATACATTAATTGATGTATATACTGAGAAAATTTGGATTACATCTAGAGACCTATTTTTTTACATTTCATTTTCCCTTTGAACGATTTACCGCTAACGCGGGAAAACAGCGCAATAAGATGTAGTTTATTTTGGTACCACCAATTACGTCAATCGTGTAAAAATAGTGGTTTGTTGTTTTGTTTAAATATGTTTAATTCTTGGAACAAATTTTGCAGTTTGTTTTTTAAAATGTATTTTCTAATATGTTATTTATATTTTAAACAAATATTCTGAGAAATATTTCACTTTTGACGCTACATTTTCATAACACTACTTTCTTTCGCGGACTGATAATATTTTTTTAATTAATCATTACCAATTATTTAAATAAGTAGGCTTTCATGGATAATAAAAACCCAAGTATTTATTCATATTTTATCCAAGTTTCAAAAATACCCCCAAAATTTGATCTTATATGTATACAATATATTCATATCGAAAATGTGCTTCGACTCGATACATGGGGAACCCCTTAGCACTGACATAACTGAGTTGATTCCATCAACTCGTAAAAAGAAAATTGAAGCCTATTAAATACTCGTCAGTGTGCAGTGTGTAAGTCTTTTATAAAGTTGTTCTAAATATAGTGAGGCGATGAACTTTGCTCTTTTTTAAAAACCAATATTTGTTTGAAAATGATGCTATTAATATCTGAATTATTAACAAACTGTAAAACGTGATGACTCTATGTATTTTCAAAGAGAATTAAATCTGTTTAATGATGGAAAAATACAGTTCCTCATCACGCGGGGGTGTTAAGGAAGCATATGAGCAATTTAGCGTCTTATTTTGACTGTTATATTCAAAATCGTGGAATAAAATAACTATTTTGAATAAGGTCAAAAACTTAGTATTGTCCTTTAAAATAGATGCCAGTGCAATAAAATCGGGTAGTACATTACTGCCACATTAGTGCATTATCACGTGACAACTATAAATAGCTTACGTATATTCCTTAACATAAAATGAGATAGAACCACACTAATCCGCAGTTTCAAAATAAAATAAACATACCCAAGCGAAAGCAAAACATCTCAGTTTAATCAAAACCGCTGCTAGAATCCTATGTGTTTCCTTATTAAAAAGTTATTCATCCGGTTCTTGTAAAACCTTCCCAACTTTTATATAGTTTGCACGAAAAACGGCAAATTGCATCAAAACAACACACAACATGGGATTTTAGCAGCACTTTTCAATTTAAGCATTGATCAAACTAACGATATATACGGGGTAGTGTTGTTCTAGTCGGATTTTTATATCGTAAACAACGACAGAGGAAAGCCTGGCCGAGAAAAAAAAGCAAATTTTCATACCTTTTAGAGAATGTTTGATAAAACTAACATCTCCCCCAGTATTCTTATGTTCAATTCTCAATAAATCACTCCACAATACTTTATCAGAGTTCTTAGATTAGTTATATTTTGAATATGTTTACAATGCTTTCCGATCAAATTCACACGACATTCAACTTTTAGTCATGACGTCATCAATGTGTAAATCTACGTAATACAAACTAATTTCTGGAAAAAAATTGTCTTCAGTATTTTTTATTTGTTTTTGATCTACGTTTCGTTGCTTAGATATTTAAATATGTACTTAATAATTAAGATTTGTGATTTTACGGAATTACATGTAACTCAGATTCCATATGCTTCCTTAACACCCCCGCGCATATATGAACGAATTTTATTTTGTTTATTTAAACCTGTTTATGATAACTCCGCAGAAACACAAGCAGAATAAAACGTATCCAACCGTCTCCTGTCAAGCGTTAGTTAATCAACCCCCCCCCCCCCAAATTAAGTTAATACATAAAGGTTTATTGCTAATTCATTCATGATATCAAATATTCACATCTTGTGTATTTGTTTGCGATAACACTGCGATTTTAATTTGTAACGTATAGTACTAAACTGTTCGCAAATGACATATGGTGGGGTGCAAGCAGGCTTTTCATAATAATGCAAAATGGAAATAACTTAAAAATGTCAGTAATATGAATATTAAATATAAAATATTTAATACCACTTATATAAATGTATTTACATTACCACAGTAATAGTGTGTGATAACACTACTAATCTATTTTGTGATATATAGTCCAATACATTTTTCAAAGTATTTCAATATTTAATCGTACAAATGATGAAAATAATAGAAATTAAAATTCATTCTTAACTCTGAATATTATGAGATGATGAAATACAAACGGGCTTTATCAAATCTATCATTACTAGAACCCTTTGGGATTAGGTCACTCCCGTCCGTATTTGATGACCGAGTTATACTTGCAGAATAGTCCCTTCTTCCTTAAATAAGTAATAAAGATTGTATCCCTGACTTTATGAACACGTACTATTCCTTGAATAATCCTTTTTAATCATCTTTTATTATTTATAACTGCAGTAAAAGTTCAAATAGAAAACGAAGTTGAAATGTGATTGGACATTATTAAGATGTATACCAAGAAAGTTTATAATTCGTTTTAAGTTAGAACAGTTAACCACAGTCTTTCAAACGACCTAAGTATACGCGTACGTAGATAAAAAAAAAAGGTAAATGACATAAACATGTGTCATTTGTAATGAAACTACAGCGCCTTATAACTTTTGGGAATATTCAATGTAAAATTTATTTTCAATTTGACCATTGCTTTCAATTTTAGCAAAGAAAAAATAGGCAAATCCAATTGCATTAAACTTCCGTAATTTGATTATTATTACATGTATGAACATTTTGTTTATTATTTTTTAACCAGAAGAAAAGATAGCCTGTTCGTCTTAATATTCATCGTACTTCCAAATTACTTGTTTATGTGAATATCGTGTTCAAATGTCCTTTTTTGTGTCTTTTTGAAGTTTTGAGAGAATATAACCGAATGTAATTTATGGTAATTTAATCTCTAAATAACTGCTTAAATATATATGTACAAAATGACACACCATGCCAGAAATACCCCCTACAAAACACAACTTATGTACAGAAGGAAGACCATGATCACGATATCGATACAGCCTTGTACACGGATATATATGTAAAATATATTCTCTTTTTGAAGAGTTCATTTGGTTGCATAACTTGATGGGAACATTGGTAAGATTCTTTTCTGGTAAAACTTTGATTTAATTCAAAATAAAAACAAATTTCAATCACTGATCAGAATTTCAATTTATATTATGAATCTATTTACGTAGTTTTATTCCTTGTAACTACATTTTACATGTATATAATATAAAACTTTCATACTTAATTACAAGCTAAGCTGATGTCGCTAAGGTATATGTACATGTATGAATTTTAATTATTACAAATTCAACCAAAAATAAAGTTTTATATGATGATTTTAAAAGCGGTATAAATACGATATTCATATCCATTTTAAGCTGGTACACGCGAATTTTTACATTTACCAGTGTCTTTGCCTTTGATAACACTACGTATCGAATTTGTACTATATAACCCATAATACAAATGACGCCAAATTGAGGCGCCAGCGGGGTTTGCTTATTTATATTTATATATTTAATCATACGATGGCTTAAAATTAAATAAATATAAGTAATCAGGAATCATTCTTTGAATATTATTAGGTGATAATTTCGGTCGGGGCGTGATCAAATCTATCATAAAACCCTTTGGGCTTTTTTGGATTTGATTACGCCCCGACCGAAATTATCACCTCATAATACTCAAAGAATGATTCCTCATTCCTTATTTAAACCATACAATGTCAAGTTACATTTAAGGTGTGTTTTACAATTAATTAGCCTTATGAGATATGAGCTTAATATACTTTATACTTTTTTTTTTGCGATTTTAGGATAATATGATTTGGCTAGTCATATTCATCAAACATTTTTGGACTGTGCATACATATGGTGAGTAAATGAATTAAAAAGTATTTATTCTTAGTATTCATCTACTAACATATCTACCAATATCCATGCAGTGATACTTAGTTTAAACAATGTTTTTGAGTTTATCCATAGCAGGTAAAAATAATTGACAAAGTTTACAATAAGTTGGGGGAACAAGCCAAAAGGCTCATATTAATCTATCTCTTAGGTAAGAGAAATAAAAGAAATGCAAATTATATTTGCAAAAAAACCCAAGAAAGCTTATATAAAAACCACATGCAAAATTATAATAAAATGGGAACAAAATACAGTTTGATGTTAATTATTGGAGAGTTGTAATTACGTATGCCATTTAACAGTACGCTAATCCTACGCTAATCTACATGTAAAACTAAAGAAAACAGTACAATATGTAATGAATAAATAGTACTACTTTAAAAAATATGTGAATCATCTATATATTGAAATATGCTAAATGGTTTTACATGGTTTACATTTAAAGAAAGGATCATTAAGTAGGAATCAGTAATCTTTTATATAGCAAAATTTCAAATAAATGACACTTTTTAAAACATACAGTTTTTGAATTGCGTGACGTTTCCAACAATAATTTTCAATAAAAAGGATGTCTGTTACTTTTTTTTAAATGGACTGGATCGTTGTCGCCATTTTTATGCGATATTTATTAATCTCCTTGCGAAAAAGAGTTTTCTATAAAAATATCAAAAATGGGTGAAATTTCAAAGTTTAATTATATGATGTGTATCTTTTCCAAAGAATATTATATGGCTAAAAAATATCTAACTTTTTCAAAGTAGATCTGAAGGGTAATTTTTTGAAAGCGTACCTTAGAGTTTTTGGAAAATTGAACGTACCAAGTGCATTCAATCTAGGCTCTTTAATTATAGATCGCATATCTTCTATTGTGAATAATTGTCATTTGACATTGAATGTGCTCCAATTTCAGAACTATTTGGCCCTCATTAAATAAATATCATTTTTTTAGTGAATAACAATGGAAGATCCATTGATCTGAGAATATGAGGAATACGACGAAACACAATGCAAATAGACTTATTTTTTTTAAAATCAGTTGATTAACAGGCACAATCATTTTACAAACACAATTTCAAAACAATGTATTAAATACATTTGAGATACGCTGACTTACTGACACAAAATGAATACCACTTATATTCATATGTAGAGAGAAAACTTGGCATGGTAATCGTAATTTGGAAACATATATAAACTGAAGTATTATTTGATACTGACTAAGTCGGACGTTTAAATTTACATTTAAAAAAGACGGAAGCGCACTGTTTTTAACATGCAAGTGTGTATATGAATACTTTGGGTTTTGTTTAGTATAGTAACTGGCTTGTACAGGGAAATATACACTTTTTTAATATTCACAAGCTTTTATCAGTTTTCGGAAATTGCTACTGCTTGAACAGGAATGTATTTCCTGGTAAAAAAAAATAGCTATTTATAAAAATGTTCTTTTTCAATATTCATTTCCGTATTTCACAAATTTACCGACGATTCATTTCCCATGTTTTATATTTTAAAGAGAAGTGAAAGCTTTCTAGTACAATGAATTGTTTTGAAGATATTGTTATCGACACTTTTCTTACCGCATTTAAAATTATATCTTTTTGGGTGCTTCAAACACGGACCAACAACGTGAATTAGTGGATATAAATAACATTTATGATTGTCAAATTTTGACAAATTCTACAGAAAATATAGCTGTGAACAGACCTGCCTGGCAGCGTTATCCCTATCACGGCACACCATGGAACGCAATCTTGGCTGTTGACGGACGCCGGTTAGATTTGTCCGCCAGAGGAGGACAGTGTGCGATATCAGCAAATAGTAGACCAATAGCAGAATGGAGGGTAGATCTGGGAGAAATTCGAAACTTGCATCACGTTTTTATACAATATAGGACGGAAAATGTCGCTTGGGGTATTTATTGATTTTCTTTGAGAGAGTAAAGCCTGTTTACTGTAAATTATATATCTGGTGAGTTTTTATGTTCAACGTATCTTTTTGTTGAGTCAGAATACATGTACTACAGTATGTTGTCATTTGGTTAACTAAAATGTGACTGAAATATAACTTAATGGCATAGTTATGTTATTTAGAGAACTTTTGCAGACCTGCACATTATTAGCTATTTAGGTACAATCAAGGGTGTACGGGAATTTACTCCGGGTTGCATTCCATACACATTGAGGCCGAAGGGTGTTTTGAATACAACCCGGGGTAAATCCACGTATACCCATGATTAGACCTGGATGACGAATTTATTTCCCATGTAAACCAAATAGATTTGTTTCCCATGTCCAATCAAGAAGTTATTACACTTTCAAGATATACCATGTAAGCGTTGATGCATTGTGAAGTCACATTTAATGCATTCTGACGTCACGCTATTTATCTCCAGCTCAAGTCAGGTGAACGGAAATATACATCCGACTTATAGTCAATAAAATGTACCTGTGCTATCTATACAGCAATTATATGATGCTTACAAATGATAGCGAAAAAAATATTGATATTCATAATGTGTAAAAATGCGTTCGTTTATAACCCACGTATTGTAACCATACGATTGAGGGATTTACATAAGTCGATCGTAGTTTGAACAATTAAAATGTCACACTACTTCAGATAGTGTACTATCTTTACTTTGAACAATACAGTTTTACAATTTTTCAAAATGCTGTCATAGAAATGGTTGCATGGTGGTAAGAAAAAATTAATGTGATGAAACCGGTACTCTTTTATAACACTTGTATCATTACATGACAACTGGTTATTATAACATATCTTTTCCCTTGGTAGTTTTTTTGACATAAATAATGATAAAGTAAAAGATCAAAAGACAAAGAAAGTTGTTTTTTTTCAATTCGTGTTTACACGTCCACAAACACTTCTTGAATTCAGGGTCTTGAGTTTGTATTTTTTGAAAGACAACCTTACACAAATATACTAGATATGTAACTATACTACACTAAAAGTAAGTTCTTTGTCATGACCTAACAGATGAAAACAACACCCTTACGAGTAGATTCTTGGGATTTTCAATCTACGTATCGAAAACCACCCACAGAAAGGACTGGAAACTGTGTTTCAAGGACAACAACTATACCAGAGCCACAATACCCAACCCTCTCAGTGTAACATGCCTTATGCACGGGAGATATGTCATATACTACAACAACAGAACTCATCGTCCCTTCCCTGCTGGATATTCCACTTACGCCTTTAACGAACTGTGTGAGGTTGAAGTTTATGGTAAGATTTAAAGAATCACACGGAAAAATACAAAGCAGATTTAGAATTTTTTAAAAGGTGCACCTTAAAGGTTTTTATTGCATAGTTATATGGAGCGTGAACTTTTGGAGAAGTGTCAAAGCTAGTGTTGCATTGTGTGAATCTTTGGAAATTTTTCGAATGAATTCGTTTTTAAGAATAATTGTTAGCTTTTCTTTTACTCTGTAACAGACCCTATTTTACGACATGTTTATTATTATTTTGAAACATGGATTTTGATTTTATTTGAACTTCGTAAAATCATCGTTATACAGTGCTGCTATCCTGAAAGTTGACAAGGATAGGATGCAGGATGCACGATACATGATAGAAATATAAAAGTTATATTCTATCATATCCTACCCTATCCTATCCTATCCTGCATCCTGTAGCCAATCGGATTCGAGTATAAATTTTAGAGTTATTTTGCGAAACGAAAATTGGCTTAACAATGTATTTTTAATGTCAATTAAATACGTTTTACAAGTTAAACTATTTAAAGTAGTCCGAGTATTGCACTACGTCATAATACGGATTTTACAATATTGGTTCGACTTTTACAAAGCGTTTTAGATACCCAGTATTGATTTTGCTCTACATCGCGGTTGTAAACAGTGGCAATAATCAGCAATTAGAACGGTAATAGATGTATTCTATGAGAGATAGAAATTATTAATGTTGAGAAACTCGATTCTGTTAAAGTAAAATGAAAAACGAAGTTTCTGATTAACCAGGATCTCAGGCATGCTTATATCTTCTTTGTTTTGATGCCACCCCCCCCCCCGGAAATTTTATTTTTCTTTTACTAAAACTGGTTTAAATTTAGAGACAGAAGCTGTTTTGAATTTAATCTATCGTCAATTAATTAATGTTTAAATGATATCTAACATTGTTGACAGAAAACTGTGGCAAAATGTGATTTTTACGGATTTTTTCGCCAGGGTCTACTTGGTTTAGAGTTTATAGCGTAAAAAGTAATCCGTCAACATATATTTTTTTTTATCAAATCTTTTCTCTAAGATGTCAATCTATAAAATAAACACCATGAATTTAAGTTTGAGTTCATAAAATAGTTAAAAAATTACCAAACGCGATACTAGCATTGCATTTTTTGTATTCTATTTTGATACATCAGGTCCATAAAGCGTACTTACTTACAAACATTTGCGCAAAATTATTGATGAGATTTAGCTTAAATAAATATTTATACTCTATTTTGGATGTTCAGATCTAATTTTCCCAAAATTGGTAATTATTTTTAGGAAAAACGGACGTCTGGCAAATTTCATAATTGTCAATAATTTTCGCAAGGGGGTACACCCGTATGAGAGGTGATAACAAACAAACTAGCATGTAAACATGCATATTTTCTTTTGTATATGTATTGCTAGAATGTATATTTATCATTTAAAGCTAA
Organism: Magallana angulata; assembly: GCF_025612915.1. NCBI lineage: Eukaryota > Metazoa > Mollusca > Bivalvia > Ostreida > Ostreidae > Magallana > Magallana angulata. The sequence goes on from NC_069112.1 coordinate 57,743,311, forward strand.
GCTTTTAATGATTGAGCCCATTTAGTGCCGAGTATAGGACTACCTTAAGAATAATTATTTTATCAAGAACGCGGTGCATAACATTGATGCGCGCTAACATGTCGGCGCTACATCTTTGTCAATTCGTACGCAAGTACGGAGTTACTGCGAGAATTCGATGCAACATTTGACAACGTCAGAAATAGACTTCTGTATTAACTTCCGTTAAAGTCTGCAAAGTAATAAAAGCTTGAATTCATAAACGACCAATTCGGCATTTTAAAAAATAAACAAGTAAACAAGAAACAGAAGCTGCTTCACGTTTCATATAATTTCTTCGATGCCCAATAACTGGGACGCATATTTCTGTCCGATATTAACCTAGATATATCGAATTAATAAATGTTAGCTAGCTATAAATGCTTAAAAATAACTCCGAGTGGTTTAACTATAAACGATATAAACTTCCTAAACGAAATACTTATTTCCAGATCGTGTTTGCATTTATCGCCGAACGAATCACTCGAAAAATGATAATTACGCTCAGTTATATGTGATAACAAAATAATTTGATGAAAAAAAATGTGACTAAACAGTTCCTAAATAAGTGCATCGAAGTTATTTATCTGTTTTTTATGCATAAATACAATAAGATAAAAAATCGAATCACTTATCTGTTTGTTTACGTTATTGTGTCTATCCCGCATACGATTTAATTTTACCGTAGCACAGGTAAGTAAGTTATCCCGCTCGAAGAATATTCGGTTTTAAGATTTAATTATTCAATTTGAGTACTACATGAATTGATAAAATCATTTAACTCTTAAATTTCGTTTCATTTAACTTGAATTTCTATATTTTGAAGGTATTGGATAGGATAGGATAAGATAGAGCTTATTTGCAGGATCGCAGGCAGGATACAGGATATAGGATAGGATAAATAGTTTTGTCAACTTTCACGATAGAAGTACTGTATAAAATCATCGTTAACAACCAACCATAAGAGTTTAAGATGGTTGTTGTACTAACCATGAACAGATCTTTGTATAAAGATATAAGCGGTCATTAACTTTCGAAGTTTAAATATGAAAGTTGTCTTTTCTTTATGGCTAAAAATTGTACCTGAAATTTGTAAGAAGATAGAATAGGTAATTCGTTGACAACTTCAATTTCTTTAAAAAACATTTTGATTGTCTAAAATTGTGTATTAAATTCAATGACATATGTTTAAAAATGTTCTGATGAAATGTTCTCGTCCACGATCATTGTCATACTTTTGAAGTACATGCACAGAGAAGGTATCATTTTATTCCAACTCGGAAATGCTTAAAATTTAGTTCAGATAAAACACACAAAGTTTTAACTCCTTTAAAAAAATCTAAACGTTAACATATTATATATCATCATGATGTAATGAAAATTATATAATATAATATAATGAAATATAACATAAGATAAGAAATATAATAATTGTACTATTAAGACCATTAATATTTAGGAATCTTCAGATTTTAGTATGAAAATCAAAAAATATAACCATTAAGTCGGTCTAATACCTTGAGTTATTTGTTTTGTTTTTGTTTTTTATAGGTTGTCTGAAAGAAGGGTATTACGGAGAGAACTGTTCCACACTCTGCCCAGAAAACTGTGAAAATGGAGATTGTGACATTGTGGATGGGACCTGCATTAGCTGTGTTCCGGGATATAGAGGATCTATGTGTAACAAAGGTAAACACTACATTTTTTTATGATAAATGTTCATGTAAGCCTTCGAAGCCCCGTAAATGAAATATGATACGATGTGATATTGTCATTTTTTAAGTGATAAGAACTGTATATATTTGTTTCATCACTGTCTCCTTAATGTACATCCAGTTTCAAATTTTTGTCAATGATTCCAGAAATGATACTATGAAATATTGTGTCCGATAAAGCTCGGATGTTTAACTCACCTGAGCTGAAAGCAAAAGTGGGCTACTCTGATCACATTTTGTCTGTAGTCTGTCCGTCCGTCTATCAGTCCGTCCGTCCGTTTTCACATTTTCAACATCTTCTCCAGAACCGCTAGGCTAATTTCAAACTTGGCACAATGCTCACATGCGCAAAGGAGATTCAAAGTAAAAATTAAGAACCACACCCTTTTACAAGGGGAGATAATTAGGAATTATTGAAATTTTTTTAAGAAATCTTAAAAGAATCTCCTTCTCAAGAACCATTTGGCCAGAAAAGCTAAAACTTGTGTGGGAGCATCCTCAGGTAGAGTAAATTCAAGGTTGTGAAAAACATGACCCCTGGAGAAGGGTTGGGCCACGATGGCGGGGGGGGGGGGGTCGAATTTCAAATAGGAATATATAGAGTAAATCTTTAAAAATCTTCTTCTCAAGAACCATTTGGCCAGGAAAACTGAAACTTGTGTGAAAGCATCCTCAGATAGAGAAGATTCAAAGTTGTGAAAATCATGACCCCCGAGGGTAGTGTGGGGCCACAATGAGGTGTCGAATTTTACATAGGTATATATAGAGTAAATCTTTAAAAATCTTCCTCTCAAGAACCATTTAGCCAGGAAAACTGAAACTTGTGTGGAAGCATTCTTGGGTAGTGTAGATTCAAAATTGTGTAAATCATGACCCCCAGGGGTAGGGTGAGGCCACAATGGGGTGTCAAATTTCACACAGGAATATATAGAGTAATTGTTTAAAAATCTTCTTCTCAAGAACCATTTGGTCAGAAAAGCTGTTACTTATGTGGAAGCATCCTCAGGAAGGGTAGATTCAAAGTTGTGAATATCATGACCCTCAGGGGTAGGATGGGGCAACAATGGGGGGTGTCGGATTTTACAAAGGAATATATAGAGTAAATCTTTGAAAACCTTCTTCTCAGAAAGCAATCAGCCACGGAAGCTGAAACTTATGTGGAAGCATTCTCAGTTATTGTAGATTCAAAGTTGTGAAAATCATGACTCCTGGGGGTATGAATGGGCCACAATAGGGGGTCAAATTTTTACATAGGAGTATATAGTGAACAGTCTTTTAAAATCTTCTTCTCAGAAACTAATCAACCAGAAAAGCTGTTACTTGTGTGGAAGCATTGTTAGGTTGTGTAGATTCAAGGTTAATCAAATCATAATCCCCGAGGTTAGGATGCGGCCAAAACGGGGAAGGGGGCAAATTTTCACATACAGTCAGTTCAAGCATATCTTTTACAACATAAACCATAGCATAGCATAGCATTGAAAACTCATAGCATAGCATTGAAATCTCATAGCATAGCATTGGAATTTCATACCATAGCATACAATCTCATAGAATCGCATTCGTCATATCATACCATAGCATACCATAGCATAGCATACAACGGTATTTTAACTCGGTTTTAAACGTTTCTATTTGAAAAAAAACTAATGTTTACATGATAGATTTATGGTAAACTTTGGCTTCTTATTATTTTACTTCGAAATGTGTGGAACTCTTCTGTGTATGGAGGTGTTTTTGATCAAATCTCATAGCATACCATAGCATAGCATAGCATACAATATCATTAAGCCCTTCATTTCAATTTCTCATAGCATAGCATACAAATCTCATAGCATACCAAACAAATCTCATCATTAAAATCGCTTACCATAGCATAGCATTAAATTGTAAAATATATGCATGAAATGACTGTACGAATCTCTGAAGAAAAATCTTAAAATCTTCTAAAAAAACATTTTCCTAGAACAGCTGTAACTGAAGTGAAAGCAACTTCAGATAGTGTGGAATCAAATTCATAAAAATCTAAGTTTTGAGGAGTAGGTTCGGGCCACATTGGGGATCTGGTTGTACAAAGGAAAGCATTTTAAGTATTCACAAAATCTGAAATGTTATCATGTATGGTTTTACCGATATGCAAGCATTTTGACATATTGCTGATTCTTTAAAATTGCTAAGACTTTAGCCCCTGGACGATTCTTGGGCCTCACAAGGGGTTGGGAATGTGTTGTAGGTTTATATCCCGTTGATGAAAAATTGTTTAGGATCTTTTTAAGAACTGCAATGCTCAACATTATATGACTATAAAATCATCTGGGACTGGATAATAAACACAAGAATATGGTGGTGGGATGGACATTTATTTATACAGGATCTACATGTAATATACCACATTGTCCAATTATTTTTATTATGAATCCATTAAGCGGATTTTATCATGTCTGTTGTTGCTCGGGTGAGCGATTTGGCCCATGAACCTTTGCTTTGAAGTTAGTAAACGAAGTTTGAAATTGCATTTCTTTTACATGTAATGTCAGTTTGCAACAACAACACGTATGGTCCTAATTGCTCTAGGACATGTGGACATTGTCTCTACCTGAACGGAGAAAAATGTAACCACGTGACGGGTCAGTGTCCTCGTGGATGTGCTTCCGGCTTTCAAGGAGACCTTTGCGTTGAATGTACGTTCATTTCATAAATTCAATTTATGTTAACTTATTCAGTATCCTTTGCGCATGCGTAACATTTTATCTACAAACCATGTGAAAAACTGTGAATATCTACCTGTAAATGTTATTAGCGTATTTCAAATTTTATTCAGCAAGAGATGAATTTAAGAACAAGAAAACGGTTGCATGGCCAACGTATAATGGTATGATTATTTAACAGCATTCATGTAATATAAAATGTAATACCAATATTCCAGCTCCATTATTTCTAACTAGGATATGCTTAAAATTTAGTTCACTTAAAACACACAAAGTTTTAAATCCTTTAAAAAAATCTAAACGTTAACATATTATATATCATCATGATGTAATGAAAATAATATAATATAATATAATGAAATATAATATAAGATAATAAATATAATAATTGTACTATTAAGACCATTTATATATAGGAATCATCAGTTTTTAGTATGAAAATCAAAACCATAACCATTAAGTCGGTCTAATACCTTGAGTTATTTGTTTTGTTTTTGTTTTTTATAGATTGTCTGAAAGTAGGGTATTACGGAGAAAACTGTTCAACACCCTGCCCAGAAAATTGTGAAAATGGAGATTGTGACATTGTGGATGGGACCTGCATTAGCTGTGTTCCGGGATATAGAGGATCTATGTGTAACAAAGGTAAACACTACATTTTTTATAATGATAATGGTTCATGTAAGCCTTCGAAGCCTTGTAAATAAAATATGATACGATGTGATATTGTCATTTTTTAAGTCATAAGAGTTTCAAATTTGTGTCAATGATTCCAGAAATGATACAATGAGATTTTGTGTCCGATAAAGCTTGGATGGTTAGCTCACCTGAGCTGAGAGCTCAAGTGAGCTTTTCTGATCATATTTTGTCTGTCGTCCGTCTGTCCGGTTGTCAGTCCGTCCGTCCGTCCGTCTGTCAGTCCGTCCGTCCGACCGTCTGTCGTAAACTTTTCACACTTTTAACATCTTCTTCAGAACTGCTAGGCTAATTTCAACCAAACTTGGCACAACGCACCCTTGGGCAAAGGAGATTCGAAGTAAAAATTAAGAACCACAACCTTTTACAAGGGGAGATATTTAGGAATTATTGAATTTTTTTAAGAAATCTTAAAAAATCTCCTCCTCAGGAACCTTTTTGCCAGAAAAGCTGAAACTTGTGTGGGAGCATCCTCAGGTAGAGTAATGTCAAGGTTGTGAAAAGCATGACCCTTGGGGGTAGGGTGGAACCACAATGGGGGGTCGAATTTTACATAGGAATATATCAAGTAAATTTTTAAAAATCTTCTTCTCAAGAACCATTTGGTCAGAAAAGCTGAAACTTATGAGGAAGCATCCTCAGGAAGGGTAGATTCAAAATTGTGAAAAGCATGACCCCCAGGGGAAGGGTGGGGCAACAACGGGGTGGGGGGGGTCGGATTTTACATAGGAATATAGAGAGAAAATGTTTGAAAACTTTCTTCTCAGAAACCAATCAGCCACGGAAGCTGTTACGTGTGTGGAAGCATTCTCAGTTATTGTAGATTCAAAGTTGTGAAAATCATGACTGCTGGGGGTATGAATGGGCCACAATAGGGGGTCAAATTTTTACATAGGAGTATATAGTGAACAGTCTTTCAAAATCTTCTTCTCAGAAACTAATCAACCAGGAAAGCTGTTACTTGTGTGGAAGCATTGTCAGGTTGTGTAGATTCAAGTTTCTTCAAATCATGATACCCGGGGGTAGGATGGGGTCACAAAGGGGCAAATTTCTACGTATGAATATCTGAAGAAAAATCTTAAAATCTTCAAAAAAAAAACTATTTGCCTAGAACAGCTGTAACTTAAGTGAAAGCAACTTCAGATAGTGTTGATTCAAATTCGTAAAAATCAAAATTTTGAGGAGTAGGTTGGGGCCACATTGGATTTTATCATGCTTAATGTTGCTCAGGTTAGCGATGTTCCCCATGAGCCTTCTGTTTGAAGTTAGTAAACGAGGCTTGAAATTACATTTTTTTTTTACATGTAATGTCAGTTTGCAACAGCAACACGTATGGTCCTAATTGCTCTAGGACATGTGGACATTGTCTCTACCTGTATGGAGAAAAATGTAACCACGTGACCGGTCAGTGTCCTCGTGGATGTGCTTCCGGCTTTCAAGGAGACATTTGTGTTGAATGTACGTCCATTTCATAAATTTGATTTATGTTAACTTATTCAGTATCCCTTGCACATGCGTGACATTTTATCTCCAAACCATGTGAGAAACTATGAATATCTACCTGTAAATGTTATTAGCGTATTTCATTTTTTTATTCAGCAAGAGATGAATTTAAGAACAAGACAACGGTTGCATGGCCAACGTATAATGGTATGATTATTTAACAGCATACATGTACTATAGAATGTAATAACTATATTCCAACTCGGAAAGTTAATCCATTTGCTCAATTTGTTTTAGTTTTGTTCATATGAAATCAAATCAAAATGTAACATCATTGCGTTGATTAAAGTTTGCTAGCTCGAAATTACATTTTTATGTATAAATATTTATATATATAAACATGTATTAATATACATATTCTAAGACAACCAGTTAGATACTTTTAAATGTCTTCTCACTGAAAACTTATTCATTTATTTGTAGCATTAATATAAAAAATTAAGGAATTATACAAGATGTCTGTACGCTAATAATTGAAGTTTTTGAAGTTTTTGTATATTTGTTTACTTTTGTGATTGATAATGATAAAAAAATGAATTCACATTGTATTTTAAAAAGCATTCAGGGCATTATCTAAAACACCGTAAGGTTATCATTAATTTTACAAGAGTATTTAAATATTGATTAGGAACGAGAAATTTGTTATTGATACGAACAACCGAAAAGAAATAACTATTACATATGGTAAAAAAAAACATGTATACATAATACGTGTAATATATAACATAACCCAATATTGAATTCTAAAATATGTGTACTAGTTCCTCGTAACTTAGCCAGGAACTAATCAGTAAAAACAATTTAATCTTAAAATGTCAATAAAAAAAATTGCAAATTAACAAACAAATACACAAAAACAATTTGAATAAGACGAACAAAAAATAGGAAATATCGTTAAGGAAGGAGTCTTTTCATTATCAAACATACTTCTTATAATAAGAAATACATGAAATTTTGACACAGTCAAACGGATCATATTACTTAATGATTCTATCAGTTTAATTAAATTTGACCTTTTTGTTTTCGGATAAAGGTCAGGTCAAGGTCACTACCTTTTTCCTCAACGTAAAGAGTGATAAAAAAAGTGTAGCTCTTTATAGTTCTGTAGACATTTGTTTAAGATTTGAAGATTCAAATCTTCAATGAAATCATAGACCATGAGAGTGTCTATCAGCTTATACTACTATATTGGAATAAATATTTATATTAAAATTGATATTGCTTAGCCGGCATTTCCTCTAATATTCTTAAATTTTGACGAAATTTTGATTATTTTGTTTATGCTTCCAATAATAAAATATTTCTAATTTTTATGTATTATGAAGACTTTATATAAAGATATAAATTGACAGAAAAGCTAATATATTGACCGTTTCATAAGAGAGAAAAACTGATTTTAGTGATTTTTTCACAAAAATCAATGTATAGATTGGGCGCTTTAAAAAGCTTATAAAAATGTTATTTGATAGGCAAATCATATTTTAAAAACATATTCTGAAACCCAAGTATCATATTATTAGTTCACATTAGTAAAAAAAAAAATCCAACATTATTGTTATTGTTTTAAAAATGCTAAAACAGACTCATTATATATATAATCTGCAGCAATTCTGAATTGCGCAACATGTGATATTTTCCTACGCCAATATTTCGCCAAAATATAGTCCTTGTTCCATTCTAAACATTGATTACATTTTTCTATGCCAAGTTGTATGTGGTAAAAAAGAAAGAAAAATATACTATTTTAATTTCCTTTCATCTTGATTTAATGAACAATTAATCAAATTTACGTTTGACAAGTCGAAAACCAGAAAAGACTCCTTCCTTAAACCATTTCATATGTACATGCAACTGTATTGATAAGAGAAAATTATATATTATGGTACTTTTTTGCAGCACACGGTCCATCCGTTTCGCAATCTACAGTTCAAGTTCCTGTTTATTCCATCGTCACCGTTGTCGTATTATTTTCAGGCAGTGCTATTCTAAACCTGATTTTCATGTAGGTTATATACTTAATCGGATCTTGTTTTACTTACGGAGGCTCGTTGGCCAACGTTTCAACCTTCAGATCTAGAAAACACTTTCAGATATTATTTGTTGAGCAATAGACTGTTATTCAAAAAAGAAAAAAAATCCATAAAATTTTATTTTGAATTTGGATACTTTCCCAAATGTTTATATAGAGATCTTCTTACATTAGATATCAATACAGTTTAAACATGGTCACTATCTTAGAGATCCCTCTTAATAGTGTTCCTGTTTATTTGTAACATTTGGAAATACCGTATGTCAATATTACAAGTATTACTTACCTTTCAGATCCAGAAAGGCCATTTTAAGATGTCGCAATCGAGACGAAAAGGTGGACGAATCTGTCGAAAAGTCGTATACATATGTCGACAGTATTTATGTTCTAGAAAACGGATGTGCCGCTCACCAAGAACTGGAGCATTTTGACAAAAATGAAAACGATTATATATATACTTATGTAGAATAGAACTGGAATTATACGGAATCTATGCTGCTATTATGAAGACAAGGTGCTTTTAAGAATATTTGTTATGTGACAATTCAAATACACTTGTTAAGAGCAATTGTTCAAAATATATTTTTTTAAAATTTTACTTAGACAAGGCCAAAAGAACGTTTAACTAATTCTGTTATAATGTTAGTCAAAGTGCTGAAAAGCGCTAACCCAGCTTGGCTACAAAGGACATTTACTTTGTGCAGGCTAAGTAAGAAATGAGACATTCATTGAAATTGTTGCACATTTCAAATTTAAATCAATTGAAACTTTTTAAGGCCAGGAGGGTCAATGTGGCGTTGTATATGTACTCATCAATGTTTTCCCTATTCAATTTATGTTTGATTAAGAAAAGAGAGTTTATGTTCTCTCTTTTTTAAATATACATTATGATTTATTATCTACACTATAGTTAATGCAAATTAAGGTTGAACACGACTTGTAAATAGACAATTGCCTTAAACATGGCATACAAAAGCCTTTGATTTAGGTTCACTTGATTTCACACCTGTATCTTGTGTGCAACGTGTAAAAAACATTTGTTTGTCTAATTTTTGCACTTTTATATTGTTGTTATACGTGCATTTTCTTAATAAGTTTATTTCAGTGACCATTATAATTGATGTTTTGAATTGAATTTTCTTGTGCATATGTATTGCATTTAGCTGGTATGTTGTTGCGTCTATTAAATAACTTAATGGCGAGGTAAAATAAACGTCAACACAGGTGAGATCTACAAAAAGTGCGAGCGTTTAGTCAGTTCCTTATATACGTGCTTGGGGAGAGTGGTGAGCACCAAAAACTATGTCTTTTTTACAGGTCGTCTTCAGCACTCAAAGGTGGAAAAACACATCATCACAAAATTGCTGATATTTGATCAAAATGCCTCTTAGTTTATCGACAGCAGCACACAATTAACTCCATATCCGAGTGATTAGAGTGTGAGACGTATGATCCGTACATCCTGAGTTTGAATCCTGTTGGGAATTCTGTTGCTTCATACTGAACTGAATTAATATGTATTCATGGTTTTGTATGATTGGTAGATTTGTGCTGTTTGACATATGTACAGTTTATTTTTCATGATATATCTATATTCTATTATTTTACTGCCATTTTGAGTGACTTTTTTCAGATGTGTTATTCTACTTAAAAAACACTACCTATTTTGTTTTGTTTATGCAGCTACCGGTGCAGGTTAAGGTATTTTGCAACATCGCTAAATGGCTACTAAGCATAGCTAAACCCTCAGCAAGAAAGTTTTGTTTGAATAAAACAGATTTTAAAATCATAAAATCATTAGATTCATAATAGCCCGTGAAGTTATGTGCATAAATTCCTTAAACTGGTTCCCTAACCAGTTATATGATTTATATTTCTGCTAATACGGGGCGGTAATTCGCTCGGGAGAAGAAGTCTAACGACAATAAGCACTGGGTTATACTTAGCGCTTTAAAACGGAAACAAAATTCCATTATTTGCTTTGAATCATATGATTGCTTTATTTCGTTTTTGTTTTTTGTTTTGTTTTTTACTTTTTTGTGTTATATTTTCTTGGTTTTGCTCTTTCCTTTTTTGTTTTGTCTTTGTTTTGGTTTTTTTGTATCTTCAATTAAAAAAGAAAGACGTTTAATTGTTTTGTTTTTTTAAGATATTTGATGAAGACATTGTTTAATATATTTTGAGATTTACAAAATTGGATCCTTAAGAAAATATTTGGATTTAGTATGAAAATACTTCGTTACGATAAACTTTCAATGGCGGCTAAATTATTTGTTAATTTGTGAATATAATGGTACACCGATATTCAGATAAATGATTTTTTTAAAGTCAATACGAAACATCTATTAACCTTTATCTTTGCTTTAATGTACATAAAAATAACATTAAACGTAGAACTTTAAGACAATTTAAAGTACAATCACACTCGAACACCAATATAATCACGAATGTTTGTTGCAGATTGTTTTTTGAAATAAAAAGAAAATAATTAAATAGCTAAGACAATTAATAAGGGGAATACAAAAATAGCATTTGTCGACGAAAGCATTACGGTTTAATTGTTTGTCACGTGATTTTTAGAACCAATAAGATAACTTTAAACAGAAAAAAAAAGTTGTACTTTGCATTATTCTCAATTCAACGTTATCAATTTTGTATTTTGTTTAATGATGTAACTATCATTGATAATTTATCTTACAATAAAACGAGACATTACACTCTCACTCTCTCTCTCTCTCTCTGTTTCTCTCTCTCTCTGTTTCTCTTTCTCTCTCTCTCTCTCTCTCTCTCTCTCTCTCTCTCTCTCTCTCTCTCCAAAGGTAGGACGTGATGATTTCAGATGACCTGACATTGCCTGTTCGTGTTGGAAAGGTCTCAGCACAAATTCTATTTATATACAATTCCTCAAATTGTGTAATATATTTGTTCGTAGTCATTATGTAAGAGTACGCTAAAGTCAAGTTGCGCGGCTGTTCAGGATTTATAAAATACAATTAAAAGGAATAAAATTGTCATTGGAACATTTCCAAGTCAAGGTAAACTTTAAATTTTAAAATTTAACAGAAAACTTTGTGTTGATTTCTTTTTAGTCTAATAAAAAAATGATGATTTTGATAGAAAAACAGCACGGCTAACGCAATACATTAATTAAACCAGTTCTCTTTTATGTTGCACCCCCCCCCCCCCTTCGAAAAAGGAAAACAATAGAAACACTTAAGGGGGGACATGACGTTGCAATGTAAAAGTATTTGTTAATGGGTTTTTTTTTTTTGGCCTTTTTAACAAATTCACTTTATGATGTTTACTACAACGTTAGCATATATTATTTTCATGACTACTTTCCTTACCTTGCAAGGGAGTATTTTTAAAGTAATAGACCCTTTCGCAATAACAGCGGTACTGCTCTCTTGCAATGCAGATTGATATACTCTGCCGAAGTTTTAGTAGGTAAAATTTTTTTTAACAGTTTCAATTTTCTGCAATAATTACTTTGATTGATGGAATTTATTTTGCAAATTATATTCATTAAATTTTAGAACGAAAACAAATTTCAAAATTGTTCACCACATTTTTGCATAGCAATATCATAGTTTTATCAATATATTGCTGAAATCAGCACGTCAAATTTTGAAGCTTTTGAACAACGTTTGACGGCATACAAAAAATTGACAATGGTTCCTTTTCTAAATTTCACATATCAACCTTAGCATGTGTTTTATAACTTATATATTTTCATGGTAACATTCTTGGCATTTAAGAAAAATACTACAATAGGAATCCACCTACCCCTTATTCTGGAATTATGACCTTGTGTGACAAATTATATTTTGAACCATAAACAAGTTATGCATTATTTAGAAAAATCAATTAACATTTAACAGATCATTATCAGAATATATATCTTATCCGCGAAGCAGATTACAAAAAAGCGTAAATTGCTCCAACCCAGGTCATAGGAGTATAACTTGATATTGAGTTCATTCCTTATAATTTAATGTTCTGTAATTTGCTGTACAAATTGGGTCCGTTTTACTTTAATGATAAAATATGTTCAAAAATTCAAACGTAACGTCAAGCGGATTAGTACGTTTATGACGTTGGTACATTGTGACGTGTCTTGTGACGTGCAAACCAGGTTATACAAATTTAACGAAATATTTCTATCCAATCAAATGCCGCGTTACAACCAGAATAAATTATTTTTCACTTTTAGTAAAGTCTAAATTGCCTTATCGACTCTCTGTATCAAGCAACTCTCTGTTCTGTCTAAGACCGCCCAACGTAATTTCCTCTATGAAAACCCTGCATTAAGCGACCCCGGCTTTACGTGAGAAGCGAACGTCCTTTTTTAGTCTCAAACTGCTGTGTAGACCGTTTTAAGCGACTTTTAGCAAATTAAAATGGCGTCCCAAGCTGGGAAACATTTGAAATGTTTCGTTTCCATAACTAATAAGAGTATTTATCACTTAACATGTTAACAGTTATCACCTTTAACCCCATACATAAGGTTTTTCAAGACTCCCGCTATATCTCTAATGACGACTTTTGTCGCACCCTGTATAAACAAACATGGCGGCCCGATAGTAATTGAAACATCAGTTTTTAAGCTGTTTATTGTTATTTGGTCAACGGACGTCTCGGCCAAACTCATCTGGACATGTACATTTTCAAGTTGAATCCACACATACATCGATATTTACAAGAAAGTTGTGTTATTAACACGTGTATAAAGAGGAATATGGGAGGGTGCTTGGTCAAATAAACAACATGGCGGATAACGAGTCCGATGCCATGCATATACGAGTATCATAAACACAGGTTTAGAGTAAGATTAGTAGATATGAAAACTGTGTATAACTACGCATAGTTTATTTTTACTTGGTAAACGAAAATACCATAAAGAAAACATCATAGATTGTTACGTTGCAGAAATGTAGTTAAAATCGTTTTACCTTGCCAGTCATTCAATAATACAAAACAATTAAATCATACTGTCAAAGTCCATTTGTGGGAAACAAAAACATACTGAGTTTACTCATACACTCCCATTTGTTTTTATAATAAGTGATTCTGTACAAAATTAAAACAAAATTAAGATGATGAAATTTTAATTTTGGTCTATCAAAACTTTATAGCTTAAAGATGTATGAATTAACTACATGTGTATTTGATACCAATTATTATAGAGAGGCAAAAGGTAGCTCAAAAGATTTTGAACTTAGACTGCGTTATGTGACTCCCTGTCCTATGTGGGTTTTTAGCTCACCTGAGCTAAAAGCTCAAGTGAGCTATTCTGATCACATTTTGTCCGTCGTCCGTCTGTCCGTCCGTCCGTCCTTCTGATTGTCCGACTATAAACTTTTCACATTTTGAACTTCTCTAAAACCACTGGGTCAATTTCATCCAAATTTGGCACAAAGCATCCCTATAGAAAGGTGATTATGAATTGCAGAAATGAAAGACTGATCTTTATTTAAAACGGAGAAAACCTCGAAACTGTAAAAAGGGGTGCATTTTAAAAAATATTCTTCTCAAGAACTACTGAGTCAAATTCAACGTAATTTTACATAAATAATCCTTATAGAAAGGAAAATATAAATTGCAAAAATTATAGGCGAATTCTGTTTCAAAATTGAGTAATTTACGAAAATAAAAATAGAGATAATCGCGGTCAATCAGTTTATAACTTTGGGTTCGGTATTCCGTATCGAAAACAAAAGTTCTTTGTATAAAGCAGCCACGTTTGAATGTTGATGCATGACAAACGGGTCAAACTGACTAAGATGTATTTCCTTGCTGTGCAACAGTTTACGTGCGAAGGGATACTTGAAACTTGCTAAACATATTTGTGCCGATTTGGTGAAGTGAATTGAGGTGAAATCTTTCAATGCGTTGACATTTTCACTCGTGACCGTGGTTTTACGTTGTTTTGAATTTCGTTGATGCTTTTTAACTTGAGGGGAAATATTGCCTGTATTTTGGAATGTTTACGTATCGAATCAAATAATTGTTTACCTGCGCAAAATGAGCAAAATTTGATGCATTAACAACATATTATATTAATATGTAAACGGTGTGACCGTTGGACCGAGCACATATTTTACACAGTGTAGTTTGATTTTTGTAGAACAGTAGGATCCGCCTGGTTGCCTACTCATATCATCAGTTTAACTTAACGTCGCGTGCTCAGCCTACATTATGACGTCATATTACAGACGTAAAACGTACACGTTTTGTCTTCGGAAATAGCCGAAGAGTTACGTTATTCCGAACCTTTTTATAGAATTCTTCTTTCATTGTTTATCAATATTATTCATATAAATGCCGCGCTAGTAAAATTGAATACTTTAATCAGTATCTAAAAGATCAGTTCCTCGATGTTAATGTTTTTATTTTCCATCTGATAATTTGATAAGACATACATTGAACTAGTCGTGTTTCTTGATTAAAGCAGTATTGAAACTTATCTGGTTTCCTTTTTTATTTCGTTTAATTCAAATTACCTTCTATTGAAACATTGGAAAATTTTAATCGAGTTTAGGTGCAATAAACATCGAGAAGTACCAGTCAATCAGTGATCGAACTAACTTTTAAAAAACAAAATGGCTGCCAATATGGCAGCGCCCAGGGCTGGAAGATTTTTTTTTTTTTGGCCCTAGTACCCCTGTTTCAACTATCATTTTTCACTGATTTTCTTATATATACGTGTTACCATAATCCTCGCTTCGCGAGGCAGGCTTCGCCCGCCTCTCGCTGCACTCGGTATAAATACTGTACATTCTATCGGTTATTCGGTACGATCTCAACGTAATGGTTGATTATAATGCAACGTGCTTTGTTAAGATTCTGTGCATTTTCAGTCTAAACGGAGATTGTTTTTGCTGCTAGAAATATATATATATATATATATATATATATATATATATATATATATATATATATATATATATATATATATATATTATGAAAAATAAATTGTGCTCTTTCTTTGTTTTAGTGCATGTTTCTTCTGTTTTAATTGTTTAAAATTTTCTCTTTACGAACCATATTCTGTTGTGTCAAGTTTCGAATTATAAGCAAGATACAGAGCTTTGCTCACAGAACTGAGGCCTTGCTTTTGTTCATTCTGAATAGGAAACACCAAGTTTAAAAATCCTATGTTAAATGTAATTAACTCTTGTGAACAAAAAAACTGACTCAAAGCAAACAGAATTGCGAGTTATGTTTCTTGCTTATAATTCTGCGATTGACGCTGAAATTTCAATTTACCACTAGAAATGTCTCACTAAACGTGAAATACTTGTACAGAAAAATTAAAAGGATGATATGTTGTAACAACTTTTTGGCCCCCCTCCTTATACAATGAATCTACACCAACTTTGTTGGTTTTTCAGACACAAATAAAAACGACCTCTTTAAAAGAGTTTAAAACATTACTGTTACAGTGATAAATGTATTGTCGCTATTACTATGAAACAAATTACAGCGGAAAATCATCTTGATTTGTAGCCATTTGTTAATGTTGATTTTGAATAAAGATGAAAATAAAGAATGGGCCTTAGTAAAAGAGAGCGATATGCCTGTCAATACATTGCAATCTGTGGCTCACTGAGAGGGGTGGGGGAGGGGGGGGCTAGACCTTATCAGAAATCTCGACAAGCAAAAAAGATTTTAAATACGGCTATGTCTGACTGCCCAAAAAAGTGGGGGGGGGGGGGGTTCCACCCAGTTCCGACGCAAATGCATTGATTATACATGTAATAGCTCTTTAACACATCACATGATAACTTTTTTCATTCTAGTGTATTCATCAATCAAATGAGTAAGGTTATAAAACGTCGCAGGAGTTCACACGTGGTAAACAACAATCGTTTATAATGCGGAAGACCAATCAAATTTTTGAATGTTCTTAATTTGAGCGCCTTGAAGTTTAAATTTCTTCTTTCACATGTAGGAATTGTTTTAATAAAATACAATAACTAACTAGTACAATGTAGTTGAAGATGAATATGTACCTATATATATGCATATTCTCATATATAATTTGATCGTTTTATAAATTGAGGGGGCAGAACTAAAATAAAGGGAATATGAGTTAACAGTGTACCCCTACCAAAACTTTAGTTTTATATCTTGTATAAGATCTTATTTTTGGTAAAAATCGTATTTCATAAGGAGACAATGTCGAAGATTAAGCGTAGGAAAATAAGTGTAAAATTTGGATACAGTTTATTTTATAGTATTCTTTTTTCTTCTACCGAGGGTCCATATGGCACACCTATATAAAGCCATTGTTCCACAGGTGAGTGATGTGGCCCAATTGGCCTCTTGTTTATCGGTCCCTTGCATGGTTACAAAAGACAGTCTAGACTGTATTTTTAACATTATTTTTTCTTTAAAGATTGTTTTGTAAAATATCGATGTTTAATGCCTGAGCAAGTGCAACGTGACAACTGTTATAAGTAAACGAACGTTGTAAACGTTAACAAACAACGATGTTTATATTAGCTTGTAGTTTACGATATCAAAATGAATTTGATTGTATTTACCTTTCAAATTCAACTCATGATAGTCACAGTTGGTCACTTCGAATGAAAAGTCTGTTCAGTGACAGTCGTCCAACGAGTGATTATGATTTATATATAATCTGATAAATGCGTTATTATAACTGCTTTATGTTCTATTACAAATGTACCCATTAAGTCAAGCAGTTCGTTGAAAAGCCAATTGCATTGTTAACACTATACAAGACAAATCAGTTTTATATAAAAGCGGCAGATTTTTAGAACGAATTCAAGTTTTTCGGATAATTTAGAGTTATCGAATATTGCTGCAGATCTAGTTAGATAGTTAAGCAACGTTTTACTCGAGAAATTAATGACCTTAAAAATATTATTCGATTTTTTACCATTCTCTCCTAAAACAAATTTTCGTAAAAATTAAACGAAACTTACCTTGGAGTATATAAAAGGCACTGTAGAGATAAGGTGAATAGCACTGCGCAGCCGCGAAATCATTGCTTCAAAGTTAAAAAAAAATTCTGGGTTGATACATTCCACATATAATTCTGTTCCTTTTTGCCCCAACTTACAACACCTGCAGGGTAGGAGGGAGGCACCTTATCTGTACAGTGCCTTTTATTTACTCCAATAATTGGAATCAAACTTCGCCTTTACCAAGGTAAGTCTCGTTTAATTTCCTAACTATTTTTTGTAAATGTCACTTCCGAGATAATGTGAATCTTTAAAGCACAACACATTTTTTTTTCTATATCAAACAAACTCTTTAATTCAATTTCAAAACTACATTTGAATACTTGTCATTTTTGACAACAGGTTTATCATAAAACTTTCGGAAGGTTTCAACATTGGACCATTCTACTTTTGTCAAAATATCATCAACAGGAACAGAGTTCCCTTTTGCTTTGGACACAGAAGCTACTCGAACACTGTGAGCATTAAAAATAGTGGTATCAACTCCAGCAGCACACATAACAGTTCTAATCCAACGTGCAATAATGTCTCTTGATACCGCCTTATGAGGCTGTACATAACTTATGAACAATGAATCAGACATGCTACTGTTAGGTCTACATGTACATGTTTTCAAAAGGTCACTAAAAGTGAAGACAAAACTGTTCTTCCTTTTTGTCATATTACTAAGTTTCATACATGAAATAGTTTGTACTGTACTTGCACAAATTAAACTAATCAACATAACTAACTTCAATGTCAAGTTTTTCAAACTCAAAAATTTAACAGGTGACAATTTTCTCAGGTACTTTAAAACAATAGATGCATCCCATGTATGTACATATCTTGATTTTGATGGTCTCAGGTTAAAAAACACATTTCATAAATTTTATAACCAATGGATGACATCCAACAGAAAAATCATCAAAAATCAAACCAAGAGAAGATAACGCCCATCGGGCTGTATTAATAGCGCTATAACCTAACCCTTGGTGAAAAAGATATGCTAAAAATTCAACAACAGTTTCTATAGTTGTACAAAATGGATCAACCGATTTTTCACCACAGTACTGAAACCATCTCTTATAAAACGTTTTATATTGTTTCTTGGTTCCGGACTTTCATGATGTCATTAGGATGGAGGCTGCTTGGCGAGAAGTTCCTCGTTTTTGGAACTGCAACCGGACACTCGATATGCCATCAGAACTAACGAGTCCTTCAGAGGATGCTGCACATCCGTGCCCGGAAGAGTCAACAGATTGTCCGTCACTGGTAAAATTACTGGATGATCCACCAATACCTCTAGTACTCGGTTGAACCATGGCTGTGTTGGCCAAACTGGAGTCACAAGAACGCACTCTGCCTGGTCCTGACAAATCTTTCTCACCACACGTCCAATGAGACTGAAAGGAGGATTGATATAACCATACATATTTGTCCAAGAAAAACTAAATGCATTGACATAACGAGCATCTGGGTCAGGATGCCAAGAACAATATTTGCTTATTCAATCTTGTGGCAAAACAATCAATTTCAGGTTGTTCCCATTTTGACATAATTCTGTTGAACACAGATTTACTTTACATCCATTATATCTGATCATCAAATTTGCGCGACAAATTGTCCACTGTCAAGTTATCTTTACCAGGTATATGCCATGCACTTAACCACAACTCCCTTTTTATACACCAGAACCAGATTTCTTTTGCAAGTTTGTCCACATTTTATTGAGGTAATACCCCCCATGTTATTGATGTATGATATAGCTGTAGTGTTATCCATAAATAATCTAATATTCTTTTTCGTCACAGCAGAGCAAAACAATTTAAGTCCAAAAAAGCAAGCTAGCAGTTCTAAATAATTGATATGATTTCTAGCTTACTCAATGGTCCATCTACCCCCTGATTTTAAATCATTAATTACTGCACCCCATCAAAGGTGAGAAGCATCAGAGGTAATAATAAGTTCATATGGTTCATGTACAATTCGTCTTACTACTGTAGAAATGTTAAAAATCAACCAATCTAATTCTATTTTAATTTCTTTTGTTATAATCATTGAAGCATCATAGTCATACTGTGAGTGTACAAGTGCATCCGTCTTTGCCCTTTCCATGTCACGATAAAACAACTGACCAAATTCTACGGCCGAGAAGATAGCCACTAACAATCCAATACCTTTGGCAACTTCCCTAATATTATTCTTTTGTTCTTTTCTTTAATTTTTTGCATGCCTCTAAAATAGACAACTTTCTTTCGTCGGTAAGAACTACTATCATCAATTCAGAATCAATAACATTTCCTAAGAAAGTGATTTTAGTACTTGGTGCTAGAACAGATTTTTCATAATTAACTACAAAACCTAAACTCTCTACTAGGGCCAAAGTTTCAGAGACATGATCTTGCACAGAACTCTCTAACAGTAACGAGTCATCGATATACTTAATAATGACATGTCCTAATTTTCTTAGTGTTGCAAACACAGGTTTCAGTAATTTTGTAAAAATTTCTCAAAATAAATCTCTAGAACTTTCTGTGTTCTTCTGCCACACACACACTATAGTATGCTTAACTTAAGTCAACACTAGCAAAATAACAACCTTGAGTTATTAATTCAAGAGCACTTTCAAAAGTGTCCATTTTAAAATGATGATACACAATATTTTTGTTAAACTCTTTTAAGTTTAATATAACTCTATAACTAACATTCCTTTTGGGTCTAGTGAAAATGGTGAAAATGAAACCATCACTGAAGTCAGCATATTCAGACAACTCCTCAATTACATTCATTTCTAATAACAATTTAACTTCATTGTCTATCACGCATGATTCAGCTGCACTAAAACATGGTTCAGAAGGTTTTGAAATTTGTACAGGAGCTATATTATTCTCATACTCTAAGTTACAGCCTTTCACAATATCCAAAATAGTTTTGTCTGATGTTAACTGTTCCCATTCAGAAATAAAATTCTTAAGCACACCTGCTCTAAACTTATTTCTAGAGGTACATACCTTCTCAACTACTTCTGGAGGCGACTCTGCAGGCCTCTTCGTTGGTAGTTTTTTGCATCAGATGAGTATGCTGACGAACTAGAGTAGGGACACGACCTCTTGCAGCACCTCGTACAAATCGTCCTCTTGCTCGACCTCGAGTTGAACGGCCACGAAACCCTCCTCTAAAGCCAAGTCCAATTGTGTTACTAATTTTAGAACAATCAGTAATGTATTTGACTTTCTTTGGTACATCGTCACCAAACAAATAGTCAGTGTACTTTAAATTATGACTACAAAGGTGAGTATATTCACCTTTCATGTCAGGTTTCATCGACTCCCTGCGTAACATACACAACTGTCTATTAGCATGTCCAAGTAATGCCAATGATTCCGTGGCATTTCCCAGCAGGTCCAATATCTCGGGATTATCACACTTGCCGAGTAAATATGTAAGCACCTTTAACTAAAGAAGTTTGAATATTCTGCATCTTCTTGTTAGAAGACTTGGTCATTGGGCTCAAAAAATCCCACACCATTTGGTTTGTCTTGACCGTAACAAGCGCAGGACAGTTTTCAGGGCGATTTATCGCTTTAAGTAATTCACCATACCGCTCTTCTTCGATTCTCTCGCTGAACCAATCTGTCACTAGATTAGCAAGTTCGTCATCGATAGGTTTATCACACGTTTCTTTGACTTTAAGTTTTTTGCCTGCATTGACTGAACTGAACTGTATTTATTTTACAACGATTGATAAACAAGTTCTACAACTTATATTAAATGCTCTCTTTGGCACGGATGTTAGAGCGAGGGGGCCATTGGTGTGGGAAGAAGCCGGACTACCCGGAGAGAACCCACGCGTCCAAGCGGGCGACTGCCATACCCTATCACATACTACCTCTGTCGATCACGGGGATCGAACTCGGGTCGCAGCGGTGAAAAGCGAGTGCATTGTCCACTACGCTACCTGGACACCTCTGCCTGCATTGACAAACCTGTTGTCAGTACATCTTCAGATCTTCAGATGCGCGCTTCCTCGAAGCAGCCTCATGTTCACCGGAAGTTCCTGGGTCGTCATTAAAATCACCGTAATCATCATAGTCATCTTGATACTGATAGTCACAACACATGTTCTCTATTTCGGCCATTCTATCATCTTGTTTCTTTTGATTCTCTTGAATTGTTCTCAATATACTGAGTATCTCGGCGTTTGGGGCACTGTCATGTCCACCGCCATTGTTGCTATGATCACTAAACACACGAGAACTCGTGGATGCGGAATCCGAAGCAGAACGTTTACTTCTCGTCTTCTCCGAAGACGCACCTTTACTTGGGACTTTCTTTTTCCCTTTCGCAGCTTTCTCATCTACGTGAGACTCTACGGCCATATTAGCGTCCGCCATGACGCACATGGTTTCGGTACAACACCACGAGATTTTGACCACGTCAAAAACAAAATTAGCCAACTGATTCACAAAACTGAATTGCTGACCACGTCAGAATTCGTTTATATATTATTAAAAGTATATTGACCTCGCCAATATAAAAAACACAATAAGTATAATAAGCAAAGAGCGATCAAGACCACGTCTTGTCACTTCGGCTGCTCGCAGTTCAATGATTTCGCGGCTGCGCAGTGCTATTCAAATTATCTCGGAAGTGACATTCACGAAAAATAATTCAGTGTATACATCTAAGTACTGTATAAGATTATACAAAGTTCTTATTACTGTGTTCCAATGAAAATAGATAACAAAAATCCAAAATAATGATATAATTTTAATTAACTATACTACATTGTATGACAGTAATAAATAAAAACTTAATATTAATCTACATATGACTTGCATTTTTAAGTAAACGAGCATACATACGAAACACATTCATTCTTTAATTTTCGTGCATTTATTAAAATATACAAATTGTCATGAATTTGACACCCATATCATCTGCACTGAGTGTCGTCCACTTTATTGATGGTTTTCGTTGACTGTATATATAGTGTTGGTTAAAACGAAATATATAACCTATTTTTAGTGGCGGGTCAGTTATGTATGAACTGTAACAGCCCCCACGAATGTTACTTGGTGACCAGATGTGGTAATCACCAGGTAAGATTTTGAAAGAAAGGTAGATGGTTGTATACTTTTTCAACATTTATTTTTTGAAACAAAGATCTCTGTTAACTGAAATTGAATGATTTATTAATTTTAATAAGTATGATTTAAAAGGAAGACATATCGCACTTTTTATAGTTTTAATTAATGAAAATGTCTGGCTTAAGGCCATATTTCAAAATTGTAGGCTGGATGTAATGGACGATTTATGAACCACACAGCCTTCTTTAGTGATGTGTGCATGATAAGAATAAGTTTGTTTATGCCAATTTGGATTCTTTTTCAAATATAATAACAAAACGTTTAATATTATTTGGCAATTACATTTTTTTAATTCGTTTTAGTCAATTGACCTTGCCAGCTAATTAAACACCGTTCTACAAACAATTTGCAGGGCTAAGAAAGGGGAATATTTTTTCTGCAAATTTGTTACAGTCATAATAAGTTTAGATTCTAAAACAGGCACAGCGCAAAATTCAGTTCTCATCGTCAATTTGAGTTCTATAAATACCGTTAATATATAACAAGAGACCCAGGGACCACATGGCTTACCTATGCAACTTTAGTTTTAACTGATAAAAAAAGCTTAACACCATCATTAGAGTATTAACTGCAAAATATCTAGACAACCTAGAATACAGATTTTTATAAAGAGATTTAAATTTCTCTCCAAACATTCCTAAATAAACCTCAGCAACAATAGCTTTACCTAACTAGAAATACTTTAGACCACTGTTAGAGTATTAACTGCAAAATATGTAAACAGATTAGAATACACGTTTAAAAAGATTTTTAAATTTTTCTCCACACATTCTTATATTTAACTTTGAGCTCTTTTTGATGTTTTAGTTTCAAAAACTTTGATTTTCAAGTGTTTTTCTTTTATTCCAATTTAAAATATACTCTTATAAAAATTCCATCTCCCTGATGGCCCAAACCTTACAATGAAAAAAGGTTTATGACGCCAACGATAATGCAACAAATGACGGACACAATTTCTTATCAGAGAAACTCACTAGAGCTTTTGGCTCATATTCAAATATCATGTGTGTTATAGAACGAACCAGGTGTGCTTCATGTCATTTTTACTTCAAATAATATTGTAGATACAATGTATGCATGTCTTATATGCTATTGTTCTCATTACAGCAATGCTACATGGAAAGGTATGTTAGTCACAACGTCATTTATTATGACTTGGGATGTAAAAGTAATGTTGTGAGTTATCAAGTGTTATTTTGATAAAACAAATGTTTCATTATAACTTCAGACTATTTATCGTATAGAATTGACAGTAAAATTACTTATATCGAAATTGTTATAGCTGATGTTTCTAATAAATTAAAAAGTAAAACTTGAACATGTATCAAATCGTGTTTTAAACCATATGTCACAATGTCTCAGGTCAGTGGGAACTAAAATTATATCGTAGCATTTCTGAACAAGAACTAAAAATTCAAATTTGTCAATTCTATGATCGTTATACTATGTAAAGGGGATTTATTTTTCTCTAGGTCTGTAGCAGCATAAGTGGGCCTCAAACGACAATAGTTGGAAGAAGGAAGGTTATGTTGAAGGAAGGTGCTCCTGATTCGTTTGAAGTTGATTTTGATGCGGATGACGACGGTAGATGTCCTGTTTGTGAATGTTGCTGTAACACTACTGCTTGCAACAATGGAGGCTCTTGTGGAGTTGCAGGTTTTCAATTTATTATATTCAATTTATTTGCATTATATTAAGATACACATTCAATGTACATTATAATCAAACGTATAATATGTTTTGAACGCATAGTAAAATCGATAAGAGTATAAAATACACACGAATTACACCTATCATATTAGAAAGTATACACTTGCAACAGTTAGGCTGACAAATACAGTGATTACTTGGTCAAATATGCGCTTGAACCGAACATAGCTCTACATTAATTGATAACAATACATTTTAGATTATGATTATCACAACGGACGCATGTGTTTCAACTGCAAAGATTTATCAAATCCCAACGACTGTGACCAAGTTACTTGATGCGATCAAGATAGTGTAAGTTTAAATGCAGAAAAAAAATAATCAATCTCGATCGATCGACCATATTTTAAATTAAAAAGCAGATCTTAAGCATATAAAACTATATATATTCTTTAAGCATTGTTACACGAGCGAAATCACGGCTGGTACTGGAACAGCTAACAGTCGCAAAATATACCATTCTGCATTTACTGGAGAATCAAGGGTAACTATATCTATACGGCTCTGTGTGACATGCACAAATTCTATTGAAAAATGTAAGGCATTTGGATGAGTCATTTAGATATATAACCCACTGCTATCCGCATTTATTCGTCGTCGAACGCCGTGGGTAACGTTGATTGTTATAAGCTTTTCCATTTCTGTTCTCTAGAATTTAATTGATACTTAACAAATGAACTACATGTACTTGTAAGAACATGCATATAGTTAAGGTGATGGTATGGGCTTTTTCCTGATACATGTATAACGTTTGTTTAAATTTTGGATGAATAGGATGAGTCTTTTTTTATAACTCGTTTAAAATTTTTTTTATTAGAAATGTTCGATTGGGTGACTCACTGATTATTGAATGTTACTGAGAATATTGAATGGAAAATAAAACTTATTTTTGGAGTTGATTTTAATCACATCTCCTATGCAGTTACTCGGTCAAACCAAAAGTGAAACAGTGTTTGGACCTAAGCACAAATCAACACAGCTGACAACATCTAGATCTAATCAATAAATTCGATGTGATGAGTTCTTAAGCATTGTTTTTCAAGGAAACTAATATATAGCTATCTTGTAAATAGTCAGATTTTAAATGGTACCAACAATATAGATATTTTTGAAGTCGTACAGTTTATGTATTCCTACGCCAGGGTTCAATATAGTCTCGTTCAACCAGACGCTCGGCTGTCACCGTAAATTTCCGACAAGCAGAGAGTCTCTCTTGCTTGTCGGAGATTAACGAATACAGCTGTGGGTTTGGTTGAATAGAGTTCAATTTTGCTTGGATCCATACAATTTCTCATAACTATTTCAATTACTGATACGCTGTTTGATGGGGTATTCAGAAGTTTGAGTTCTATTCGCTCTTCGCTATTCACTATTCGAAAAGCGAATAGAATTCTGTGGTCGATTCGCTATTAAAATTACCGTAAACATGCTAATAAACGTAATTAAAAAATCCATAAAAACTTCATTTTTAATTGAAAGGAAATGTTATAAGGTAAAAATTATTACTTCCTGACCTGACCTGAACATTGGCACGATCAGCTAGCCTGGCAAGAGGGTAAGAAAATCATGATATTCTGTTGCATTTTTCAAGGGGCTGGCTAACACCCTGTATCCCATATTTGGGCCTTCATATATGGTGGGGATTGGGCCCCGGGGAAGCCCAGTCGAGCCTCAAAAGGAATTTGGTTTACACGGCCATTAACAGGCTTAGCTAGCCTGGCAAATAACAGGAATTTTCTTATAATACAATTATAATGGGATATCTTTCAAGGGGCTGGCTAACACCCTCTATCCCATATTTGGGTCTTCATATTTGGTGGGGATGGGGCACCGGGGAAGCCCAGTCGACCCTCAAAAGGAATTGGGTTAACACGGCCATTAACAGGCTTAGCTAGCCTGGCGAAGAACAGGACATTTCTTAAAATACAATTATAATGGGATATCTTTCAAGGGGCTGGCTAACACCCTGTATCCCATATTATGTTTACCATAATAGACCACGGAGAGTATAGAAGCAGATTACTCTAACAAAGCTTCTACAAAGGAAAATGAATACAACAAGGTTTGTGTAAATGTTATAAAATGTCCCAATCAAATGTGAAAGCGACCTTAACAAAACTTTTAAAGGTTAATTTCAAGAAAATGTATAGCTGGTTTATGTAATTCATTTCAGATTTCACCAAACTTGTATGCGGAAAAAGCCAGACAGAAATGCATAAAAGAATTTAACATTCCACTGTGGGCCATAAACTTTGCATCAGAGTCGAAGGCAATTAGAAAGTTGAACGCCCAACATCTGACAGATATTTTTGGAAGTTTCAATTCAAACTTTTAAAAAACGCAAATGAATGAAAATATCCTTTCCTCCACCAACAGAAGAAGCTAAAACTAAAGACACTTTTCAACCTGATACAGAGGTAGAGTTCATTGATGGTAATCATAAACAGCGTGTTATGCTTCAATTACAGGAACTCTGCCCGGAGATAGAAAAACACAAAACAACGTAAAAATGACTTAAAATGTGTCATATTTGTTCAAAGGAAAACAAGCATAGATTGGTAAACACAAACAAGATATCACAGTAGATTAAGATAAAAATTTGTGAAGAAATTGGAGGAATTACAATAATTTCTTTGGATATCTGGCATTTTTTTTTATCAAAAAGTTTTTCCTCAACAAGAAGCTGTCACCAGGAGCTATGTCATTTCTTAATTGGCCTATTAAGAAATGACAAAACTTCCAAGAGCTTAATTTGAGAACTTGTCAGTTTGAGGAATTAACAATTATGAGAAATGTTCTGCTGGAGATATATGAAGGTACATTTTCAACATTTAGTCAACCTTCCAGGATAACATACATCAGCTTTTTAATGCTGTGGTATGATATTGTTTTTTATACACACCTGGTAATGCACAATTCTAACCCAACCACCCTCCACCCACCCAAATAAATTCAACAGCACTAGGCATCGTATTAAACTTGGATATAATATATAGATAAGTTGGATCTAATATATAGATAAATTCTCTCCCTCTCTCTCTCTCTCTCTCTCTTTCTCTCCCTCTCTCTCTCTCTCTCTCTCTCTCTCTCTCTCTCTCTCTCTCTCTCTCTCTCTCTCTCTCTCTCTCTCTCTCTCTCTGTGCATTATTTTGAAATTGATTTCATCCCTCAGTGTCCCAATGATCGTAAGGAAGAAACAAACAGTAAAAAAAGACTCAATCATCACACAGAACTATCAACAATGAGGCAGACTTACTGGGACCAAGTGGAAACAATCAAAAAGCACCCTGGAACGAGTATTTTCGTATTAGAGAGTAAAGTCGCTGGGGGATTTCTCAGGCAAGTTTTCTCATTCAGAGGGTGATTGATGAAGGCATGTACATCCATAAAAGGCACTGTCAAGTACACTTTATGTCATTTGGTCATAATTAATAAAATATAAGTGGGTCTATGGAAGTTGTAATATACAACATTTTTTTACTTGTAATGATTAATTGATTAATGGCATTAACAGAGTTATAGATATATTGTACGTGCAAAAATCAGGAATTTGGTCCTTTTACTACATTTCAAGTTTTGTAAAAAGATATAAGAGAACAAATATATTTAAAAAGTACCTACATACAAAATAACATACTGTAAAACTCCTGCATGAGATAGGACTTTGAAATTTCACAAATTTGGTAAGACACCCTCGGTAACCACAACCTAGTACTTTGTTTTCTGTGTAATGTCAGATGCGACCAATCTTCCATGTTTTCTACCTCAACAATGTGAAGATTTCCACTAAGTAATTCCATAATCATATTTTCATGTTATATGATATTTTTTTATTTAGATATAACATGTCCACTTGAAACTATAGAAAATGACTTAAGTTTATTTATAAACATTTAAATGCATTTTGCAAGCCATTTTAAGGAAAATTAAAAATATTTAAGCCCAGAAAAGACCCTTTTAATATACCCTAATTTTTGGGAACTAACAGGTTTAAATGATAATAAATAAAGAATAATATATCAAGGAAAATTATATAAAATATTGAGGAACGTTTCGTGTGTCCTTAAAGCCTATTTATCTAGAATAAATTGTCAATAAAGATGTTTAAAAGCGCATTTCACTGTATGACTAGCACAGCTTCTTCTTATAATGTAATGATTGAAGGGTATTAAGTCAGTTAAGTCATTCACTGGCACTACACCATGATTCAAATTTTATTTGAATAAATATAAGAGTTTATGAATCAGTAATACCACTTACATATGTATAATGCTATATATTTTACAGGCTACTGCCAACACCAGAAGAGGAACTTATCACAGCCGCGGTTGTTGATACACCAACCACAGAGTGTACAGGGGGGAGGGGGTGTTGGAGATAGACGAACTCACATACGGCAAAACGCCACTGGGGAAAATGATGAAAACTTTAGTAGTACTAAAAAAATGCAAATGCTTTTGCGCTGAATAAGAAAGACATTCAACAATTTGGCAAAAATGAAAAACAATTTCTTATTTTGTCCTTTTTGTGTCAAATAAAGATTTTAAAATTAAATATTGACAATTAAAATGTCAACTCATCATCAAGAAAGTTTTTGTGTATTACCTGCAGAACAAAAAATCTGAACAATAAAATTTGTTGCATGAACTTGGACTTGCGCAAGCGCATATTGTATGCATTAATTATGTCGAAGGTTTCTTACATAATCTCTACTCATCACATTTTAAGAACCGGTAACCAATTGTTAGACATATAGAATGGTTAAAAAAAGTGGTTTGTGACAATCAGTTATTATAATATGCGTCAGAAATCATCTTTGATAATTCAAACATGAACTTGTTAGGTCATATTTCAAACACAATTTCTTAACAAGTAGTTGTTAAGAAAAAAACTATGAAACTCAAATTTTGATACTAGCAGTTTAAAAATTAACTTCATTTAAAAGTAAATGCTATAATAATTCTAAAAGCTGCTTGGTCCGATTTTTTGTTACTACAGTATCAAATATTTTTCCATACAAACCGTTTGTCTTTGAAAGTTATGGACTTTCTCCTATTTACACCAGCAAAGTTACAAATGTTCAAAGTAAATAAAAATAATTTCTTTTTGGGTAAACCAAAAAACAAACCAAAATGCATCATGGGATGTTTAGAAAAGGGAACCGTTTGGTTTCGTCCCCCAAATGATTGGAGTTATACAACCCGAATGCTATGCACAATGCGATTCACAATTTTCAATATGTCTTTATTATACATTGAATACCGTAATTATATAAATGTAAGTTATACAGATTTGATCACGATCCGAACTTTACGAACACCTCATAATACTCAAAGAATGATATTGTTTTTCCCTTGAAATATCCTTTATTAGTTTATTTCAAAACTGAAATAATATCAAGAACTTTGAATGTGTTTAAACAATAATAGGATACATATTAAAACTTATTTTATTGTAAAACTGGCATTCACTGTCTTTATTTCATACGTTACATCAAGGTGCGTGTCATGTGTAATGAAACTAGTAAAGATGCGCTTCTTTATAACGTTCTGGGATAAACAATGAAAAAAATTTATTTTTATTTCGATTAATTTTTAATTGAAGCAAAGAAAAATTATTTAAAACCAAATCTTTTGAACTTGTTTGTTGCACTAAAAGCTTTGTATATTATTAACCAAAAACAAAGATGGTCTGCTGGCCTAATTATTCATAAAAACTTCATTTTTTTTTTTTGGTTATTTTGATATGAAATTTGGCAATAACAAACAGTGTTGTAAATCAAAAGCCAAAGGAAAACTACAAAACAGCAGCAGTGCAAACACAGACCACTACAAAAATCAGACGTAGGAGCATAGGTCGTGAAGGAGTAAGCATCCTCTGCTGACTGGTCACAACTGCCGTGTGCTCATTGTTGTAATCTGGGAAACAAGAAGGTCCGTAGACACGATGATTGATAATGGCCTAACAATAAGTATGAAAAACGTCATTCAGCATTCGACCTAGCAGACGATAGTTTTTACTGACATGGTCGGTGTATCGACCATAGCACTGAACGAAATGATGAATTCAATCGAGACTGTTGATAATCTTGCATTATCAACTTGTTTGTCAGTAGCTTGCCTCGTTCTAGAATTTGTTGGAAAGTTGACGATAGAAAAAATATAAAGTCATTACATTTATCGCCAAGTTTTGTTGTTAGGTTACCATTAATGTTTTTTTCTTCTGAAAAATATCTTAATATGAAACAAATGACTTTAATTTGTGGTATCCTTTATTTTCAAGTTCACTGGGATACATGTATATCGAGTCGAAATAAGAATAACAATAGTTAATTGTTAATATGTCATTGATATACCTAAGTGTCGAGTTGAAGACACAGCTAGTGATTTTTTCCTGTTTAAGTCTTAATAATATCTAAATATGAAACAAATGACCTTAATTTGTGGTATCCATGATTTTCAAGTTCACTGGGATATCGAGTCGAAATAAGAATAACAATAGTTTATTGATAATATGTCGGTGATATACCTATAAGTGTCGAGTTGAAGGCCACAGCTAGTGATTTTTTCCTGTTTAAGTCTTAATAATAAATTATGCTTCATATGAATATAGAAATAGATCTGCTAACAATGATGAGCAATTGGTATCAATAGGAATTCCAACGGATTTTTGGAAGAATTTTCAAGAAGCAATCTAAAACGTAAGTTAAAAAAAATGTATACCGTCTTAATGATTCTTCATTGACACAATTAACTGTCAAAATTGAAATGCTTTTTAAGGTACTTGATATAACGATGTTAATAACACAATTCAAAGGTCATATTTTGATAACAATTATATAACTGACTAAAATTTCGAGTTAAATCTAAAATTGCGTCATGATCATGAGGCCAGATTTCCAAAAAGTGCATATATGTTGTCAATCAGAAACACAAGTATCTTTTGTATATCTTACTGACGTACAAATGTACTTTATGTGTCATTGTTAAAGTTTTAGAGAATAAATGAAATTAATGTATACTCCAAAAAGCTGCTAAGTACGTATGCATAGAACGACTCACCATGACTATCAAAGTACTAAAAGTACTGATAGACGGAGGCATCATTTCGCAGGAAACTAAACTTATGAAAATTAATATGATTTTTCTTATCTAAGGAAAAACAGCGTGCATACCGCTTATCATGTTGGAATATTCGCGAAGCGGTTTAGTATTATGGCAATTTAAGGTCGCGAGGATATTTTTCAGGTTGACATCAGAGTTAGGTAGATAATATTAAAATAGTTAGTGTTGTTCTCTTATTTTAACCTCATAAGCTTGTTATATTACTAATCAAAGGTGTTTATTCCTTACAAAAAAGGAAGGAGGAAATTATTTTGCATCACAAAACAACATGGGAAACTGTACATGCTATTAAATGCATTAAACTCAAACTTGAAAAATACAATGCAAACTATTTATGTACACGTATATTTAGTTTAAGTCAATATTATTTCCTGTGTATAGTGATTTGCAAACCCAAGGTAGAAAACGCCATATCCTAGAAGCTTCCACACCTGTTCAAGACAAAAGATAACCTCTAAATTGCAAGCTACTTTGTCTAACTGTACAACACAACCCCCCCCCCCCTCCCCTCTCCTTTTAATATATCACAGAAGGGATTTCTTGATTAATGAGTGTCGTCGATCTAGATATTCTCTTATTATGATCGTTATGAGAGAGAGAGAGAGAGAGAGAGAGAGAGAGAGAGAGAAAGCGTTTTAGGCGTAATTTTACGTACATTCATTTGAAATATACTAATATTATATATTCATAAAATTAGTATCCACAAAAGAATATAGTATAATGTGATTTAATCCAGTATGCAGTTTCAGTCTGAATCCACGTGTTGGGTTTTCTACGTGTTACCCCTGTTAATCAAATCAACGCGCGAGGTGCACCACGTGTTCCTTCCAAGATAAGGGGAAAAAGTTTCGTTCTAATAATTTTCATTCATAAGGAGAACAGAAGTATGCCTTACAATAAAGTATTCTACTCTGTTTGTGATGTTTGATTTCAAGTAAAGAGAAAGGAAGCATGCCTAACAATGAAGTATAGGTATTCTACACTGTCTGTGATGATTGATTTCTAGCAAAGAGAAAAAAAATATGTATAACAATGAAGTACATGTATTCTACACTGTTTGTGATGTTTGATTTCATATAAAGAGAAAGGAAGTATACTTAACAATGAAGTATTATACACTGTTTGTGATGTTAAATTTGATTTAAAGATTGATATATTGTGTTTGTGAAGTTTAATTCGTATACTTCTTTTTTCTCAACAGGACTCTCTCTCTGTCTCTCTGTCTCTCTCTCTGTCGCTCTCTCTGTCTCTCTCTCTGTCTCTCTCTCTCTCTCTCTCTCTCTCTCTCTCTCTCTCTCTCTCTCTCTCTCTCTCTCTTGTTAAGACTATGGACACAATAAACACATGTACTTTATTTTGCTATTTATTTTGAATTTGCAGAGAACTCAAGTTCAGTTATATGGTACCAGTTTTAATGATATATATTATGGCTATTGTTTGCATCTTATAAAAGATTTTTTTTGGTCAATTCTATCTATTTTTTTCACGCGCGACACTCTTCCCTAATCACTTGCAGGGGGGGGGGGGGCTGTAAAGAGAGATACGCCTCCGCGGGATATTAATTGATAATATGCGAACGATATACGACAGAGACAAAGAAGCACACCATGTTTATTCATCGAATCTCAGAATTATTCATTATTTCGTCCACCTATAGATGGTGCTTAAGGAATCCTCATTATTTGACGTCACAGGCAAGACAATCACAATATACGGAGGCTGTTAAACAGCCTCTGTCTAAAAATAGCATCTTTATATTTAAGCACCACTTAGATATATGTACAGGAAGAAGATAATAGTCACAATATAATTACTTATACACAGATGTATGTGCATGATGCAGTCTCTTTTTTGAGGGGTTCAATGAGATAGAAAACTCGTAGACAACGTTGGTAAGTTTCTCTTCAAATTCTTACTTGAATCAAAATGATTTTAAATAGATTTCAACTGATGAATCAGAACTTAAGATTTCATTACGAAACTGAACGTAGGTTATAGTTGTTCTGTTGTAACTACATTGTCACGCACATCTGTTATGCTAACTAGTTACAAGCTTAACTGATTACCGCTATGGTTCAAGTTCGAATTTTATTTATTGCAAATTTGATTATAAAGGTAATTATTTTTTTCATGACTTTTAAAGCGGTATGTATTTACTACATGTAAAAACTTGTACACGCAGTTAAACTATACATAGTTTTAGATGGATTTAAGATGTATTTTATAATGCATAAGCTTGATAAGCTTTATGTTGAATATACCTTATAAAGCATGTTTATTTTTGTTATCTAAACTAAGGGTCAACATTTCACTTTAGGTCCAATTACAGTAACTTTCGATAGTGGAATGATATGATTTGGCTAGCCCTATTCATCGGACATTTTTGGACTGTAAAAACATTTGGTGAGTGGATGGATTAAAAAAATTAAATTTTTTTGTATTATCTACTAATATCTACCAATATCTATGCAATAATTTTTGTTTAAACAGTAATTGTCGAGTTTATATTATTGGCTGGTACAAATAACTGACAAAGTGTACAATAAGACTGGGACACAAGCCAAACGCTTATATTAATTCCTCTCTTTGGTGAGAGAAATAAAATGGGTAGAAATTTACATTTGCAAAAAATAAAGAATATTTATTGATATGGCTGAAATAAATAATTTCTAAACGTCAAAGAAACCTACAGGGATATTAGTTGACCATTCAACCTCCATAATAGTAATACAGTAAAACTCGGTTATAACGAAGTCCTGTATTTACTTCGTTTCATTCATAATTCGTCATATCCGTATTACGAATTCATTATAATAAGTTTAGCGATTTGCTATATTTGTGTTTTCTTTCTGATTTGTGCTGACTGCACGAGACATGAAATAAAATACCTTCTCTAGAAACCTCTAATAATTGGATGGAAAATGAATGGATTTTTGTGAATTTAAACTCATATTAAGAATCATTTTTATTGCTTCTAACTTTTACATGTAAAACTATATATCAAATTTGATTTAAAAGATGTAAATGTCATTATCATCGCCTCTACGGGACTCGAAATTAGTTCTTATATCTGTAAATTCGGAATGGGTCGATACACACAAACACAGACATTTTACGAATATGTCTAAACCATGTAACTAATACATTTCATATGCTCTGATTTACTGACACGAAGTAAATACTGTATGCAGGGTTATTTTTGCTCCGTGTAATTTTCGCTCTTCTACACTTGCAAACAATTTCGCCCTGTCTTTAATTCTCCCAGACACAGTATATTTAAAGAGAAATAATTTGGAACATTGAAATTTGCCCAGTCATAAATTCGCCCGCTGACAACAAGGGCGAAAGTGGCGAAAATAAAACGGGGGGGGGGGGGTGATTTCCCTGCATAAAGAACCACTTTTCATAAGTGACATGGCAAAACGCAATGTGATTTTCATGCAAACCCTATGTGCAGATAAATATCTTAGATATCATGATATGCATTTCCTTAAAATACCGGTACTGTTATTGCAGATATGTATCAATACCCCATCAGATTATATGATACATTATCTTAATTTCACTGAAACAAGGAAGCTTGTATAAAATCAGATAGTCATATTATTTTCATCTTCTAGGTAATTTTTAAACCAGGAAGTACATTCTTGTTCAAGCGGAGTAGCATGAGTATTAAAAAGTTGGCATGTACAAGCCAGTGAATATACTTAAAACCCAAGATAGGAATGTGCACGTTTAAAGCAGTTAACATCCGGTTTTTTAAAATTGTAAATTTAAACGCCGGACTTTTTCAATATCAATTAATATAATACTTCAATATATTTATGCTTCAAAATGTAAGGCAGCTCTATAATTACCTAACATTTTATTTTCTACTTTTGATATTGTAAATAGATTTAGAAAAGCTTTCCGTTACAACTGGGTTTTTTTTTTACAATTTTTACAATTGTTTTAAATATATATTGATTTTGTTTATTCGCGTTAATGACATATTATCTAATAGGATGTCGAATCTTCTCCTACTGCATTAATTTTATCTCTGTGAATGAATCGACCAGCGTTAATATGTGCTATCTCGGATTTGGTCGGCATAGTAAAAACTTTGAGTTATCTGATGGTTCGAGATATCGAAGTTAATGAAAGTTGGTCTATTGTTATGTTTCTAGACATGTGTATACACATTATATTTCTATGTATGCGTATACACACATGTATATATAGTCATATAAGTTATCGTAATTCATATTGTCGAATAAATACTAGAAGGTTTAATTATTTTATTTCATATCTTAAATAAACTTAAAAAAACAACATAGAATGTTCTTAAATTATCTTGTAAAGCAATACTTTTTAAGAGGAAAATTTGTGTTCGTCTTTGCCAAATATTCTGATTACCGTATACACAATACACAAAAAAATGATAAACCGATAAGTGTATAAAGAACAGACACGGACAATGCAACTTAACATTTCTATTCCAGCTTATCTAATCACAACTCCATCTTGTATAAAGTCATGAATGCATAAGCTTTCTTTTAACACCATTGCCGAATAATCTACCCCCCCCCCTCCCCCGGAATGAAGATTGTATTCTTTGATAGATTGCTTATCAGACACGACGTGTACTGAAGATTGAAATTTTCTAGTACAGACCCATATACCCAAAAGAGTATTTAAAGCTGCATGATCAGATTTTGTCATTCTTACAGTATGAAGTACTTTTCCTTACAATCCAATAATCTTAGAAAGTTATAGACTTTCGCCTATTTACACCAGCAAAATTGGTCTCCATTCAACGTTAGAAAGATTCAAAGTAAATGAAATTAAGACAGACATAAATTGAAAACACCACTCATTTACCCCATTTTCGCAAAGTTTGTGATATGGAAGGAAAAAAAACCCAGGATATACGGTTATATTTACAAAACTCTAATTTTTGACCTTTTACAGAAAACATTGCTCTGCGAAGACATGCCTGGCAGCGTTATCCCTTTCACGGCACACCATGGAATGCAACCTATGCTGTTGACGGACGTCGATCAGATCTCGCCCCGGCTGGAGGACAGTGTGCGATATCAGCGGATGATAAATCAATAGCAGAATGGAGGGTGGATCTAGGAAAAGTGCGGAACCTGCATCACGTTTTTATACAATACAGGACGGACAATGTCGCTTGGGGTATTTATCGACCAACGAAGTGAAAAAGAAGGGTGTTCATATTAGATTACTTATCTGAAGATATTTGTGTTGAGCATACATACATGTATTTGTTAAGTTTGAATACTTGAGACACAGAATTGGGCTGCTTGATTTATTCATCTACAAAGTACTGTAACTGAAACGTAACTTAATATTCATAAGAAATGACATTCTTATATGGACCTATAAGGTTCCTATCAATTGACGAATATTCACAGCCTCATCCTGTGTGATTTATGCGAAAGTTTTATGATGCTTACTAAAACCTGTCACAAAATTATTGATACGCGTAATGTGTGTTAGACATTTACTATGAAAAAGAACCACGTATAAAAACGACAAATAATAAGCCTTAAAGATGATTACAAACAATAATCGTTGCCACTAAATAAGGTCAGATGACATCAATGGCGATGCAAGAAAATCTTCAAATCATATATCAGTTTTTAAAATTGATTCTACTCTCAAATTGTGCCCCGTCTCTCTCTCTCTCTCTCTCTCTCTCTCTCTCTCTCTCTCTCTCTCTCTCTCTCTCTCTCTCTCTCTCCCCAACGAGTTTACATAAACATACACACTTCTCTTGTTCAGTCTTGAGTTTGTGTATTTTTAAGACATACCTTTTTATAAATTTGTTAAACCTTAACTATTGTACGTTAAAATAAGTTTTTGTTCGGTGTTCTTGAACTTACAGATGAAAACGAATACTTTAAGAGTAGAGTCTTGGGATTTTCAATCTATGTATCGAATACCACCTACAGAAATGACTGGAGACTGTGTTTCAAGGACAACAAATATACCAGAGCCACAATACCCAACCCTATCAATGTAACATGCGTTATGCACGGGAGATATGTCATTTACTACAACAACAGAACTCATCATCCATTCCCTGCTGGATATTCCACTTACGCCTTTAACGATCTGTGTGAGGTTGAAGTTTATGGTAAGATTTATAGAATCGCACAGAATATATAGAGCAGATTTTGCATTTTTAAAAAGTATACCATATAGTTTTTTATTTCATATTTTATTCCAGCGTGAAGTTTTGTCAAATTTAGTAATGCATATAAGAGAATGATTTATATATGCATCGTTTTTGATAAAAACATTTTTTTAGAATAATTCATTACTTCTTCCTCTACTTTTAGAAGACGTGAACCGTATCACGTAGACAGCTGTCAAGAATTTACTTCCCGATATGTTTATTATTACTTTTAAACATCGATTTTGAAAGTAGAATACGTTTAATATGTTATGCTTACTAATACGATAAAAACTACAACAATTATCAACACATTTATGGCTATATTTGAATCTGAATAGATAGAACGTCGTAAAAGCATTGTGGTTATCAAAAAGAAGGCTGGATGGTTGTGAAACATGTACATTGTACCTACTTCAATGAAAAGAACAGCTCTGTTAAGAGATGAAGGAGTGTTAAGAGATGAAGGAGGCCATTCAATTTTGAGAGTTTAAACTTAGGAGTTTTCTTTCCTTAATAAGAGTTTACGACAAAAAATCATACAGGACTAGAATTCTAAAGTAGATATGATACCACGTAGTTTGTTGACTTCTTCATTCTCTTTTTAAAAAAAGAGAAATATTTCAGTTGTCCTCAATAGTGTTTTAAAATCCATAATTTAAGGTTGAAACGCTTAAAACATAAATCATTAACAAATTACCGCTGGTGCATAACGTTATAAGAACGTTTGCTATGTAGACAAGGTGAGGCCTATATTTCTTATTAATGTTTTCTTGATACGCATATTGCGAACACTTTCTGCGTCTACGTTTTTTGAGATGTATTTTGAAGGACATGTACAGAGAAAGTCCATTTTTATTCTAAGAAATGCATAACATTTAGTTCAGATGAAACGCACAAAGTTTTAGCTCCTTTAAAAAATTCTTAACGTTATCATCGTTATCATCATTATCGATACTACTATATTAAAATAATAGACTCGAATTTATGGGCTTTAATACCAATAAATCGGAAAAGTACTGTCTTTCCTTTTATATATTTTAAACATCATAGGTACTTGAAGATTACCAATATTTTTTTTTTATTTTATCTCAATCAAGCGTCACTAATTAATAATCAACGAAAATTCCTTTTTAAAAAATCCGAATATCATTTGAATTTTTTGGATTTTACAATCTTGCGCATGCGCATTACATTCACGCTAAATCATTAGAGGCTTTTTAGATTATGTTTCCACAATATCACATTTGCATGCATAAACTCAGAAACGATAATACAAATACGTGTAAATTTTCATTGAAAATTTGCTGTATAATCTGTTTATCAAAGAAAATATGGAAGATACCTCTAATTCAGTGCATTTAATATGAAAAATCCCGAGAGTTCCGAACGTTAACATAGTGTGTAAATAAAAGTTTAACGTTGGTGAAAAAGTGTACAATTCTTCATTAATATGACTTAAATTTTGAGATGAAAGTTATTTACAGTTTCAAAATGGTTTGTTATGAATAGTTTGACTGGTTTTTTTCAATGCAGCTTTATCAATTTCCTGCAAAATCATTTCGAAGCGATTCTGCAATTTTTAAATTACATTACTGGTAAATGGGAGGCACTGGTGATGGCTTGTCCCGAGACACAGTAAGATAATTCTAAGCAGAGTGCAGTGAAATAAATAGCAATATTGTAGGCTTAAAGCTTGGTTATGTAAATGACAAAACTATACGGTATGTCGATGTATCTATTTCGTAAATATCCTAAATATATTTGCAATGTCAAACCATGCACGTGGGGGTCAAAGTCTAGTTATATAGTATAATATAATAAAATATAATAAACGTAACATATTGATTGTTGTATTAAGAGCATTTATGTTGCGGGACCGTCAATTTTTAGTTAGAGAAGTCGAAAAATATAGCCATAACCATTAGGTCACTTTGATATAGTGAGTTCTTTGTTTCATTTCTGTATAGGTTGTCTGACCTTAGGATATTACGGAGAGAACTGTTCCACTCCTTGTCCAGAAAACTGTAAGGGTGGAGACTGTGACATTGTGGATGGAACTTGTGTTAGCTGTGTTCCGGGATATAGTGGATCTATGTGTAACATAGGTACAGCTTACATTGTATGATGTTTAATTTTACTGATAAAAGTTAAGTCTCTTGGATGTATGTAAGCTAACATTTGCATATATATTTTTCATTGCTCGAGATATTTTATGTATCTTTGTTTTTCCAAACTTCACTTCAAAGTCTGTGGCGCTTGCTACGAAAAAGAACAATGTGACTACAAAAATGGTACTTGTCCAAATGGATGTGTAGACGGTTATAAAGGGAGACAATGCAAAACCGGTAACGAAAAAATAGTACACTCAGGCTTATGTAGAATGAACATAGACATGACAGTTGTAGATACAATTCAAATAGATTTCATTATGTTCTTACCAAATTTTAAAATTATGCTAATTTTTTGTAAACTAAGTAATCCGATTCAAAAGCCAAAGAGAAATACATGCTTACATGTATATTTAAACGATTGGGACGGATGATATGTCTGCCTGTATGTAGCCATTTCCTATGACTCTGATGCGTGTTCAGTAGAGTGGGTGCTTGCGACCACTCGTGAAAATTGTTGTCAGATGTATAGGGAGTTTTGAAGATCGCTCGCAAATACCTGCTCTGCTGAATACGCAAATCGGCATCCATATGCATACATTCTTTTCTCACTGAACATGTTTGTTGAACGTTATTTTTTTTCCTAATCTAAATTTTACAGGTATATTTTGTTTGACAAAAACTCCAAAATTAAGAGAAAAAATTATTAAAATAAAGGTCATAATCAAATTTAAAAAACAATGTTGATTGCAGGAAGTTATATGATATTCTGACTAGCCCCTATCTATTTAAAATCTACTCACTTTAAGCTATATGATACGATGCAATATTGTCATTTTGATTGATAAAAACTGTAAAGATTTTTCATTCCTGTCTCCTAAACGTTCATTTACTTTCAAACTTTTGTCAACGATTCCAGAAATGATTCAATGAGACATCCGGTGTCCGGTAAAGCTCGGACTTGTTTAAAGTTATTAAAAAAAATTGAAATTCCTTTTTTTTCATGTAATGTCAGTTTGCAACAACAACACGTATGGCCCTAATTGCTCTATGACATGTGGACATTGTCTCTACCTGTATGGAGAAAAATGTAACCACGTGACCGGTCAGTGTCCTCGCGGATGTGCTTCCGGCTTTCAAGGAGACCTTTGTGTTGAATGTACGTACATTTGATATGTTTAATTTACGTAAACTTATTCAGTACCCTTTGTGCATGCGTAATGTTTTTTCTCCAAACATGAGATACACTATGAATACCTATCTCTAAATATTATAAGCGTTTGTCATTTCTTTTTTTTATTTAGCAAGAAGTGAATTCAGGAACACGACACTTGCATGGTCGACATATAATGGTATGATTATTTAAAAGCATACATGTATAATAAAATGTGATCACAATATTCCAACTCTGAATCATTTTTTTTTATTTTCAATATAATCTGATTGTGTTGAAAGTAAATCCATTTACTCAATGTATTTTAATTTAGTTCATATGAAATTAAATCAGAAATGTAACATCATTGCGTTGCGTAAAGTTTGTTTGCTCCATATTCGTAAAGTATTTTAAATAGATAATAACAAATTCAATTAAACCGGAAAGAAAATTATCGGTGTTAGTATTTCTTACATTGCATATTATTCGATTTATGTTTACTTATTCAGTACCCTCTGTGCATGCGTAGCATTTTTTCTCCAAACCATGAGAAAAATTGATGAATTACTTTTTATGTAAATATATATGGCTTTGGTCATTTGTTGTTTTTTTCAGCAACAGATAAATTCAAGAACAAGACACTTGTACGGCCAATGAATGATGGTATGATTATTTAACAGCATACATGTAAAGTAAAATCTGATAACAATATTCCATTCTAAATACAGTAAAACACGCTTATAACGAAGTCCCATATGCGACCAATTTAATTTCGTTATAAGCGAAATTCGTTATATCCGTCAAGTTTACAACATGAAAAAGAGACTTGGGGAATGAAATTCACTTCGCTGTAAGCGTCAATTCATTATAAGCGTGTTCGCTATAACCGTGTTTTACTGTATTTTTTTTTTAAAAATTGTGCAATTATCTGATTTTGTGTGATTTACTCGTTTTGTTTTAATTTAGTTCAGTTAAAATCAAATTAGAAATGTTACATGATAGCGTTAATTAAATTTTGATCTTTAGAAATTCTTAAAGTGTTTAATATATAGACGATGTCAATTTGAATTAAAAAGGACAGATAATCATTGGTGTTGGGATTTCTCAAAACTACGTTTGAATATGAGAAAGGAATATATACAAAGTAAAAACAACTTCACATGACATTGAATAAAACAAAATGAAAAATGGACAATTGCTACTGGATCCGAGTTCCTTGTGGCTCAGCCACAAGGAACTCGGATCCAGTAGCAATTGTCAGATTATCAGATTTAATCAAAACAATTTACATCTAAAAATGTATTTAAAAAAAACGAAATAACACAAATTAACAAACAAATAAACAAAAAGAAATGAGTATAGGTAAAAAGGAAAGGAAATATTGCCCCCCCTTCTCTCTCTCTTTTTAATAATAATGTAACTGTATAAATTAGAGAAACTTATTCATGTATATGATACTCATTTGCAGCTTATGGTCCACCTGTTTTGCAAACTACAGTTCAAGTTCCTTTTTATTCCATCATCACCGTTGTCGTATTGTTTTCAGTCAGTGCTCTTCTCAACCTGTTTTTCATGTACGTTACTTACTAGTACTCGAATTATTTTTCACTCGATCGTGATCGTATTTTCTTGTAACATTTGAAAATACGTCACGTCAGTTTACTAAACTTTCAGATCCAGACAGGTACTTGCAAGATGCCGCAATCGAGAAGAAAAGGTAGACGAATCTGTCGAAAAACCGAACACTATTGAGAACAGTATTGATATTCAAGAAAACGAACTTTGTACTTACCAAGAACTCGAGCATGCTGACCAAAAAGTAAACAATGATGTATATACTTCATTAGCATAGAACCCGAATAATGAGGGATATATGTTGTTGTTATGAAAAGTACGTTTTTCAAAAAATATATATTTTGTGAAAATTCGAATGAATTTGTTAGAAAGAAATATTTTTTTTAAATTTCTTACTCTTACATGTACCCTTGACACGGCCAAATGAACATATTGGTATCCTGGGATCTGTTAAAATGTTGAAAAAGAAACGGCATCCCATTTTTTAAAAACATTCGAATGCTTTTTTCGCCTTTTGTTTTTGTTTTATGTGTATTTGTATGTTGTTTGCTTGGCAATAAATACTATAATATGTACGAATATAGTTACACAAGATATTTTTAGTCTGATATTATTTGATATACGACTTTTGGTACAGAAATTTAAATTAATGATACCTATTTTAAAGAAAATGTCAGTTTGAGGCCTTTGTGGGCGTTCCGGCCTTTGATCTGTATAATGAAGATTCTAAATTGTAGAAATCGTGACCCTCGGACCAAAACTGCAGCCCAAGGCGGGGTTCAAAGTTCAACATAGAACTACATATGAACAATTTTATAAATTTTCTTCTCGAGAACTACTGCACCA
Organism: Magallana angulata; assembly: GCF_025612915.1. Classification (NCBI taxonomy): domain Eukaryota; kingdom Metazoa; phylum Mollusca; class Bivalvia; order Ostreida; family Ostreidae; genus Magallana; species Magallana angulata. Next base: position 57,786,799 of record NC_069112.1, read on the forward strand.
AAAATGCCAATATTTACACAAAAGGTGGTATATATAGTGAAGATTCTAAATTGTAAAAATCGAGACCCCCGAACAAAAAGTATGGCCCCAGGTGGGGTTTAAATTTTAACATATATAGGAAAATGTTTTAAAATCTTCTTCTCATGAACTATCATGCAACTGTTTGGGATATTACTATTCATACATGTACATCCTTAAAAAATGTAGATTCTAAAATGTAAAAATCGTAACTCCCGGACAATCGATGGGGCACCAAGAGGGGTTCAAAGTTGAAACATTTTAAATAATATAAAGGAAACGTTTAAACATTTTCTTCTTAAGAACTAAAATGTTATAGTTTGTGGAATTTCTATGTATGCATCCTTGGCTTATGTAGATTCCTAATTGGTAAAATTGTGACCCCCGGACCAATACTGGGGGTCAAAGTTTATTATAGAAATATAAAGGCAACATGTTAAAAAATCTTCTTCTCGAGAACTACAATGCTTCAATTTGTGAGATTACTATCATGCATACAACCTTGGATAATGAAGGTTCGACAGTTTTAAAAAAGTGACCCCTGGACTAATACTGGGGACCCAAGATGAGTTTAAAGTTAAATGTAGAAGTATATATGGAAAACGTTTAAAAATCGTCTTGAGAACTACAATGCATCAATTTGTCAGATAACTACGTCAGCATCCTCAAATAGTGTAGATTCGAAATTATAAAAGCCGTGACCTCAATTTTATACTGGGGCCCCAAAAGGTGATCAAAGTTTAGCAAATAAATATAGAGGGAAAATGTTGAAAAATCATGTTGAAAAATCTTTTTCTAGGGAACTATACTGGTACTGTACCAGTTATCGGCTAAGACCAGTTATCGGCTAAAATGAGAGTTCGGGTTTATTACACGGGGCAATCCCAGATATTTTAATTCAGTCGTCTTTTTCGAATAAAGAAAAGTAGGTTTGCTTGAAAACTTTCTTGAATATGCTTTATACACAAGCTTAAACGATCATTGTTTACCTCTGATTTTACATCTTTGCACTTTCAGCAGTGGGGAAAATGACGTAATAAGTTAAAAATAGAATATTACATCTTTGTGAAACGTTACTATAGCCCTCCTTTGATTTGACATATAATATCAATACTAATAGCATGTATAAACAAAAGGAATTCATTAATTTCCGAGAGATTCGTAGCGCAGTTGAACGCCTGATTGCACAATTATGTATTGAATAGTGTACGATTTGGTGAATTACCGTATGATAATAAACGAATACTTTTATGAGTTTTGTTTATAATGTATCACAGCCCCGACTACGTTAGTCTGACCCCACAAGGGACATAATTCAAATTTCATTTAGCAGAGTATAAAATCAACATGTACAGGGATTTTACTACGTTATTATCACAAAGCCGATAACTGGTACAGTAGATCGTAAAAACTCGGCAAATTCGGGGCCTGATAAAAATCACAAAACAAGATGTTTGCGGTTCTAAAAAATGATATAAACAAACAGGTTGATAAATAAGGAGTTCATTATTTAAAGTGTGGCAAGTTTTATCCAAAAATATTAAGAAATAAGAAAATACGACAAGAAAACATTAAATTTTAGCCGATAACTGGTACAGTGCCAGTAATGCTTCAGCCTGTGAGATTAATATGCAATCATCCTTAAATAATGCAGATTCCAAATAATTAAAGCTTTAGCACTGGACTAATACTGTGAACCGAAGAGGGGTTCAAAGTTTAACATATAAAGATATATTGAAAATGTTTTTAAAAAGTTTTTCTCGAGAACTATAATGCTACAGTTTGTGAGATTACTATGCACGGATCCTCAAATTGTGTAAACTCTAATGTAGTGGAAAAATATCCTTTATTAGTTGATTTCAATACTGAATTATCAAGAACTTTGAATGTGTTTAAAGAATAATAGGAAACATATTAAAACTTATTTTATTGTAGAACTGGCATTCACCGTCTTCATTTCATACGTTACATAAAAGTGCGTGTCATTTGTAATGAAACTAGTAAAGATGCGCTTTTTCATAACATTCTGGGATAAAAAATGAAACAAATTATTTTCATTTCGATTAGTTTTTAATTTAAGCAAAGAAAAATTATTTAAAACCAAATCTTGTGAACTTATTTGTTGCAATAAAATCTTTATTATTAACAAAAAATAAAGATGGTCTGCTGGCCTAATTATTCATAGAAACGTTCATTTTTTATTGGTAATTTAAATATGAGATTTGGCAATAACAAACAGTGTTGTAAATCAAAAGCCAAAGGAAGACTACAAAACAGGAGAAGCGAAAACACCGACCTCTATAAAAATCAGAGGTAGGATCATAGGCCGTGGAGGAGTAAGCATCCTCTGCTGACCGGTCAGAACCGCCGTATGCTCATTGTTGTAATCTGGGAAACAAGAAGGTCCATAGACAAGTTGATTGATAATGGCCTAACAATAAGTATGAAAAACGTCATTCAGCATTCGACCTAGCAGACGATACTATTTACTGACATGGTCGGTGTACCGACCATAGCACTGAACGAAATAATAACTTTAATCGAGACTGTTGATAATCTTGCATTATCAACTTGTTTGTCAGTAGCTTGCCTCGTTCTAGAATTTGTTGGAAAGTTGACGATAGAAAAAATATAAAGTCATTACATTTATCGCCAAGTTTTGTTGTTAGGTTACCATTAATGTTTTTTTTTTGTCTAAAAAATATCTAAATATGAAACAAATGACTTTAATTTGTGGTATCCTTTATTTTCAAGTTCACTGGGATACATGTATATCGAGTCGAAATAAGAATAACAATAGTTAATTGATGAATTGTCGTTTATATACCTAAGTGTGGAGTTGAAGACGCAGCTAGTGATTTTTTCCTGTTTAAGTCTTAATAATATCTAAATATGAAACAAATGACTTTAATTTGTGGTATCCTTTATTTTCAAGTTCACTGGGATACATGTATATCGAGTCGAAATAAGAATAACAATAGTTAATTGATGAATTGTCGTTGATATACCTAAGTGTGGTGTTGAAGGCCACAGCTAGTGATTTTTTCCTGTTTAAGTCTTAATAATAAATTATGCTTTATGTGAATATAGAAATAGATCTGCTTACAATGATGAGCAATAGGTATCAATAGGAATTCCAACAGATTTTTGGAAGAATTTGCAAGAAGCAATCTAAAACGTAAGTAAAACAAAATGTACACCGTCTTAATGATTCTTTATTGACACAATTAAGTGTCAAAATTGAAATACTATTTAAGGTATTTTGATATATACATTGTTAATAACACAATTCAATGGTCATACAATGTATTTTGATAACAATTATTTTATAATTGACTGAAATTTCGAGTTAAATCTAAAATTGCGTCATGATAATGAGGCCAGATTTCCAAAAAGTGCATAGATGTCAATCAGAAACACAAGCATCTTTTTGATATCTTACTGTACAGATATACTTTATGTGTCATTTTTAAAGTTTTGAAAACGAATGAATGAATTTAATGTATACTCCAAATAACTGCTAAGTACATATGCATAGAACGGATCACCATGACTAAAATAGCATCTTTATATTAAAGCACCACTTAAATATATGTACAGGAAGAGGGTAATGGTCACAATATAATTGCTTATACAAAGATGTATGTGCATAATACAGTCTCTTTCTGAAGGGTTCATTGAGTTAGATAACTCGTTGGCAACATTGGTAAGTTTCTTTCTTGATAAAATTCTTACTTGAATCAAAATGATTTTAAACAGATTTCAACTGATGAATCAGAACTTAAGATTTCATTACGAAATTGAACGTAGGATATAGTTGTTGTGTTAACGTTGTAACTACACTGTCACGCACATCTGTTATACTAACTAGTTACAAGCTTAACTGATACCGAAGTTTTAATTTTATTTATTGCAAACTTAATTATAGGTAATTATTTTTTTCAACATGACTTTTAAAGCGGCATGTATTTACTACATGTTAAACCTGGTACAGTTAAACCACACATTGTTTAAGATGCACTTATGTTGTATTTTATAATTCATTAGCTTGATAAGCTTTATGTTGAATATACCTTATAAAGCATGTTTATTTTTGTTTTCTAAACTAAGGGTCGACATTCCACTTTAGGCCCAATTACAGTAACTTTCGATAGTGGGTTGATATGATTTGGCTAGCCCTATTCATCGAATATTTTTGGACTGTGAAAACATATGGTGAGTGAATGGATTTAAAATTATTTTTTTTATACATGCAACAATAGTTTGTTTCAACATTTGTCGAGTTATTATTATTGGCAGGTACAATTAATTGACAAAGTATACAATACGACTGGGAAACAAGCCAAAAGCTTATACTTATTTTTCTCTTTGATGAGAAAAATAAAACAGGTAGAAATATATATTTGCAAAAAATAAACAAGTTCAACATTTAATGGCTAAAATAAATAATTTCTAAAAGTTATAGAACATCTACAGGGATATTTGTTGACCATTCATTATATTAAGTTAAGCGATTTGCTATATATGTGTTTTATTTCTGATTTGTTCTAACTGAGACATGATATAAAAAACTATTTCTATAAACCTCAAATAACTGGATAGAAAATGAAGAAATGTTTGTGAACTTAAACTCTTATTAAGAATTATGTCTATTGCTATTTCTAAGTTTTACATGTAAAAGTATATAAACTTGTTGTAAAAGATGTCGTTATTATCGTCTTTACGGGACTCGAAATCAGTTCGTTATATCTGTAAATTCGGAATTGGTCAATACACACAAACACAGAAATTTCACAAACAATATTTCTAAACAATGTAACAAAAATTATTACATTGCAAATGAATTGAGTTTCTGACACGAAGTGAATATAATATACAGGGTTATTTTTGTCCCGTGTAGTTTTCGCTACAATTGCAAATAGTTTCGCCACGTCTTTAATTTGCCCAGACCCAGAATGTTTAAAAAGAAATAATTTGAAACACTGAAATTCGCCCAGACTTACATTCGCCCGCTGACAACAAGGACGAAAGGGGCGAATATAAAACGTGGAAGAATACTTCCCTTTATACAGTATCACTACTCATACGTAAAAAAAAAAGTGACTAACAAAGCTCGTTGTGATTTTCATGCAAACTCTATGTGCAGATATCCCGGATATCATGATATGCATTTCCTTAAAATGATGTAATTTCATAGTATGTATTACATGTACTACCCCATCAGATTATATGAAACTTTATCATAATATCACAAAAACAAGGAAACTGATGTAAAATAAAGTTGTCATATTATTTACATCTTCTAGGTATTTTTTAAAACCAGGAAATACATTCCTGTTCAAGCTGAGAAGCAAACTTTTAAAACTAATAAAAATGCATGAGTATAAAAAAGTGTTAATTCGCATGTACAAGCTAGTGACTATACTTAATAACCACAAAGTATACACAAATAAGCACATGCACGTTTAAAACAGTAAACATCCGTATTTTTAAATTCTAAATTTAAACCCCTTTTAAAAGGCTTTTAATCAATTTCAAATATTATAATACTATTCAATTTATCCTATAATGCTTCAAAATGAAAGGCAGCTGTAAAATCACCGACAATTTTTTTTCTACTTTTGATACTGTAAATAGATTTAAAAAAGCTTTCTGTTCCAGTTAATTGTTTAAATATATATTGATTTTGTTTATTCGCGTTAATTACATATTATCTAATAAGATGTCGAAACTTCTCCTACTGCATCAATTTTATCTCTGTGAATGAACGGACCAGCGTTAATTTGTGCTATCTCGAATTGGTCTGTAAAAACTTTGAGTTATCTGATGGTTCGAGATATCAAAGTTAATGAAAGTTGGTCTATTGTTATGTTTCTAGACATGTGTATACACATTATGTTTCTATGTATGCGTATACACACATGTATATATAGTCATATAAGTTATCGTAATTTATATTTTCGAATAAATACTAGAAGGTTTATTTATTTTATTTCATATCTTAAATAAACTTAAAAAAAACATAGAATGTTCTTAAATTATCTTGTAAAGCAATACTTTTTAAGAGGAAAATTTGTGTTCGTCTTTGCCAAATATTCTGATTACCGGATACACAATACACAAAAAAATGATAAACCGATAAGTGTATAAAGAACAGACACGGAAAATGCAACTTAACATTTCTATTCCAGCTTATCTAATCACAACTCCATCTTGTATAATGTCATGAATGCATAAGCTTTCTTTTAACACCATTGCCGAATAATTTACCCCCCTCCCATCCCCCAGAATGAAGATTGTATTCTTTGATAGATTGCTTATCAGACACGACGTGTACTGAAGATTGAAATTTTCTAGTACAGACCTATATACCCAAAAGAGTATTTAAAGCTGCATGATCAGATTTTGTCATTCTTACAGTATGAAGTACTTTTCCTTACAATCCAAAAATCTTAGAAAGTTAAAGACTTTCGCCTATTTAGACCAGCAAAATTGGTCTCCATTCAACGTTAGAAATATTCAAAGTAAATGAAATTAAGACTGACATAAACTGAAAACACCACTCATTTACCCCATTTTCGCAAAGTTTGTGATATGGAAGTAAAAAAACCCAGGATATACGGTTATATTTACGAAACTCTAATTTTTGACCTTTTACAGAAAACATTGCTCTGCGAAGACATGCCTGGCAGCGTTATCCCTTTCACGGCACACCATGGAATGCAACCTATGCTGTTGATGGACGTCGATCAGATCTCGCCCCGGCTGGAGGACAGTGTGCGATATCAGCGGATGATAAATCAATAGCAGAATGGCAGGTGGATCTAGGAAAAGTGCGGAACCTGCATCACGTTTTTATACAATACAGGACGGACAATGTCGCTTGGGGTATTTATCGACCAACGAAGTGAAAAAGAAGGGTGTTCATATTAGATTACTTATCTGAAGATATTTATGTTGAGCATACATACATGTATTTGTTAAGTTTGAATACTTGAGACACAGAATTGGGCTGCTTGATTTATTCATCTACAAAGTACTGTAACTGAAACGTAACTTAATATTCAAAAGAAATGACATTCTTATAAGGTTCCTTTTAATTGACGAATATTCACAGCCTCATCCTGTGTGATTAATGCATAAGTTTTATGATGCTTACAAAAATTAGTCACAAAATTATTGATATGCATAATGTGTGTTAGACATTTTCTATGAAACAGCAGTACGTATAAAAACTACGAATAATAAGCCTTAAAGATGGTCAAATAATCGTTGCCACTAAACAAGGTCAGATGACATCAATTGCGATGCAAGAAAATCTTCAAATCATATATCAGTGTATAAAATTGATTCTACACTCAAAATGTGCCCCCGCCCCTCTCTCTCTCTCTCTCTCTCTCTCTCTCTCTCTCTCTCTCTCTCTCTCTCTCTCTCTCTCTCTCTCTCTCCCACCGAGTTTACATAAACATACACACTTCTCTTGTTCAGTCTTGAGTTTGTGTATTTTTTAAGACCTACTTTTTACAAATTTGTTAAACCTTAACTATTCTACATATAAATAGGTTTTTTTTTCGGAGTTTTTGAACTTACAGATGAAAACGACTACTTTAAAAGTAGATTCTTGGGATTTTCAATCTATGTATCGAACACCACCCACAGAAATGACTGGAGACTGTGTTTCAAGGACAACAAATATACCAGAGCCACAATACCCAACCCTATCAGTGTAACATGCGTTATGCACGGGAGATATGTCATTTACTACAACAACAGAACTCATCGTCCCTTCCCTGCTGGATATTCTACTTACGCCTTTAACGATTTGTGTGAGGTTGAAGTTTATGGTAAGATTTATAGAATCGCACGGAATATATAGAGCAGATTTTGCATTTTTAAAAAGTGTACCATATAGTTTTTCTTTTCATTCCATAGCTAATCCAAACGTTAAGTTAAGTCAAAATTGGTAATGAATATAAGAGAATGAATTATGTATGTATCGTTTTTAATAAAAAAAAAAAAAAAAATTAAGAATAACTCCTAACTTCTTCCTCTACTTTTTAACAGACCTTAACCGCATCACGTAGACAGCTGTCAAGTATTTACTTACCGATATGCTTATTTTTACTTTAACTTATCGACTTTGAAACTATATATTACGTTTATGTTATTTTTACTTTTATGATAAAAACTACAACAATTATCAACACATTTATGGCTATATGTGACTCTGAATAGATAGAACCTGGTAAAATCATCGTGGTTAACAAAAAGAGTGCTTGGTGGTTGTGGTATTTCCTTCAATGAAAAGAACTGCTCTGTTTTACGATGTAGGATGCCATTCAATTTTCAAAGTTTAAACTTAGGAGGTTTTTTTCCTTAATAAGAGTTTACGGCTAAAAATCATACAGGTCTAGAATTCTAAAGTAGATATGACACCAGGTAGTTTGTTGACTCCAATATTTTTTTTTCTCAATCAAGCTTCACTAATTAATCATCAAAGTAAATTCCTTTAAAAATCCAGTTATCATTTGAATTATCTGGATTTTTATAATCTTGCGCATGCGCATTACATTCACGCTTAATCATGGGAGGCTTTTTAGTTTATGTTTCCACAATATCACATTTGCATGCATAAACTCAGAAACGATAATACAAATATGTGTAAATTTTCAGTGAAAATTTGCTATATATTCTGTTCATCAAAGAAAATATGGGAGATAACTCTAATTCAGTGCATTTAATATAAAAAATCCCAAGAGTTCCGAACGTTAACATAATGCGTAAATAAAAGTTTAAAGTTGGTGGAAAAGTGTTGAATTCTTTATTAATATGACTTAAATTTTTGGATGAAAGGTATTTACAATTTCAAAGAGGTTTGTTATTAATAGTTTGACTGTTACTTCCAATGCAGCTTTAATAAATATCCTCCAAAATTGTTTTGAAGCGATTCTGTAATTTTTAAATTACATTACTGATAATGGGAGGCACTGGTGAAGGCTTGTCCCGAGACACAGTAAGATTATTCTAAGCAGAGTGTAGTGAAATAAATAGCAATATTGTCGGCTTAAAGCTTGGTTATGTAAATGACAAAAATATACGGTATGTCGATGTATCTATTTAGTAAAAGTCCTAAATATATATGCAATGTCAAACCATGCACGCACTTGTCAAAGTCTAGTAATATAGTATAATATAATAAAATATACTAAACGTAAAATATTAATTGTTGTATTAAGAGCATTTATGTTTCGGGACCGTCAATTTTTAGTTAGAGAAGTCGAAAAATATAACCATATCCATTAAGTCACTTTGATATGGTGAGTTCTTTGTTTCATTTTTTATAGGTTGTCTGACCTTAGGATATTACGGAGAGAAGTGCTCCACTCCTTGTCCAAAAAACTGTAAGGGTGGAGACTGTGACATTGTGGATGGAACTTGTATAAGCTGTGTTCATGGATATACAGGATCTATTTGTAACAAAGGTACCGCTGACATTGTATAATGTTTAATTTTACTGATAAAAGTTAAGTCTCTTGGCTGTATTTGTGGCGTTGACAAGTTGCATATATATTTTTTATTGCTCAAGATATTTTATTTATCTTTGTTTATCCGAACTTCACTTCAAAGTCTGTGGCGCTTGCTACGAAAAAGAACAATGTGACTACAAAAATGGTACTTGTCGAAATGGATGTGAAGACGGGTATAAAGGGAGACAATGCAAAACTGGTAAAAATGAAATAGTACATTCAGGCTTATGTAGAATGAACATACACATGACGTTTGTAGATACAATTCAAATAGATTTCATTATGTTCTTACTAAATTTCATATTATGCTAATCGTTTGTAAACTTAGTAATCCGATTCAAAGGCCAAATAGAAATACACGCATATATGTATAATTATACGATTGGGACAGATGATATATCTGTCTGTTTGTAGCAATTTCTCATGATTCTGATGTATGTTTAGTGGGTGCTTGCGATCACTCACGAAAATTTTTATCACAGGTATAGGGAGTTTTGAAGATCGCTCACAAACACTTGCTCTGCTTAATACGCAAATCGGCATCCTTATGCATATATTTTTTTTCAATTGTTTGTTGAACTTTATTTTTATTCTTAATCTAAACTTTATAGGTATATTTTGTTTGACAAAAATCCCAAAGTTAAGAGGAAAAATTGTTAAAATAAAAGTCATCGTAAAATTACAAAAAAGTTGATTGCAGGAAGTTATATGAAATTCTGACTAGCCCATATCTATTTAAAATCTACTCACTTTAAGTTATATGATACGATGCAATATTGTCATTTTGATTGATAAAAACTGTATAGATTTCCCATTCCCGTCTCCTAAACGTTCATCTACTTTCAAATTTTTGTCAACGATTCCAGAAATGATTCTATGAGATATCCGGTGTCCGGTAAAGCTCGGACTTGTTTAAAGTTTTAAAAAAAAAAAGAAATTCTTTTTTTTTCATGTTATGTCAGTTTGCAACAACAACACGTATGGACCTAATTGCTCTAGGACATGTGGACATTGTATCTACCTGTATGGAGAAAAATGTAACCACGTGACCGGTCAGTGTCCTCGCGGATGTGCTTCCGGCTTTCAAGGCGATCTTTGTATTGAATGTACGTACATTTTATATGTTTAATTTATGTAAACTTATTCAGTACCCTTTGTGCATGCGTAGCATTTTTTATCCAAACCATGAGATGCACTATGAATACCTTCCTCTAAATAGTATAAGAGTTTGTCATTTCTTTTTTTTATTTAGCAAGAAGTGAATTCAGGAACACGACACTTGCATGGTCGACATATAATGGTATGATTGTTTAACAGCATACATGAAATGAGAAAATTATCGTTGTTACTGTTAGTATTTCTCGCATTGCATATTATTCGATTTATGTTAACTTATTCAGTACCCTTTCTGCATGCGTAACATTTTTTCTTAAAACCATTTGAATAAACAACTTAACACGATATGGAATAAAAAAAAAATGGACGATTGCTATTGGGTCCTAGTTCCTTGTTGCTAAGCCAAGAATTAGTCAGAACAATATAAATCTTAAAATTAAAAAAAAAAAAACAACAACAACACAAGATAACAAATAAAAACAAATGAGTATAAGAAAACTAGAGCAGAGCTCGTGGTAAAGCCTCGTGTAGGTCTTCCGTTGTTGCTGCGAGTTGAAAACATATGTGATATGGTGACAAACGATTATAATGACTAAACTTTCAGTTCTGCGTTTGTTATAAAAACGTGTTGTGATTGAAAGCCTGTATATAAAACGTGTTTTGAAAAAGAAAGGAAGAAAATGTTATAGGAAAACTATTTGTCGAACACAGTTTATGTAATCGTTTCAAACATTCTTTATAAAATGAGTTCTTTAATGGCGAGTTAAATTTCCAAAGGGTAGCAAGCATTGTTATAAACAGTTGGTATTCATGATTCATGCCAGGAATTAAATTGTGTTAACTTATTCAGTACTCTTTGTGCATGCGTAGCATTTTTTTCTTCAAATCATGAGATAAACTATGAATACCTACCTCTGAATATATATAAGCGTTTGTCATTTATTTTATTCAGCAAGCGGTGAGTTCAGGAACACGACACTTGCATGGTCGACGTATAATGGTATGATTATTTAACAGCATACATTAATATAAAATGTGATAAATGTATTGCAGCTCTGAATCAATCCTTTTTTTTTATTTTAAATATTATCTGATTGTGTTGAAAGAAATCCATTTACTCAATGTATTTTAATTTAGTTCATATGAAATTAAATCAGAAATGTAACATCATTGCGTTGCGTAAAGTTTGTTTGCTCCATATTCGTAAAGTATTTTAAATAGATAATAGCAAATTCAATTAAACCGGAAAGAAAATTATCGGTGTTAGTATTTCTTACATTGCATATTATTCGATTTATGTTTACTTATTCAGTACCCTCTGTGCATGCGTAGCATTTTTTCTCCAAACCATGAAAAAAAATGTATAAATAACTTTTTATGTAAATATATATGGTTTTGGTCATTTGTTTTTTTTTTCAGCAACAGATAAATTCAAGAACAAGACACTTGTACAGCCAATGAATGATGGTATGATTATTTAACAGCATACATGTAATGTAAAATGTGATAACAATATTCCATTCTAAATATTTTTTTTTTAAATTGTACAATTATCTGATTGTGTTTGAAGTATATACATTTACTCGTTTTGTTTTAATTTAGCTCAGTTGAAATCAAATCAGAAATGTTACATGATAGCGTTAATTAAATGTTGATCTCTAGGAATTCGTAGAGTATTTAAATAGACGATATCAAATTTGAATTAAAAAGGAAAAATTATCATGGGTGTTGGGATTTCTCAAAACAATGTCTGAATATAAAAAAAAAGAATATAATCTAAACATATCATATAAAAGTTGCCGTTTACATGCTTGTTAATGACAGTTGAAATTACATAAGACTAAATTATTTCGATCAAAAAAGACCCCAAAAATATGAATCAATATGACAAAATCCATATAGTGTGATATTTCCCTTCTTCTTTTTTTTATCTTAAAAAGTGTATACATAGTAATAAACAACTTAACACGATATTGAATAAAACAAAAGGAAAAATGGACGTTTGATATTGGGTCCTAGTTCCTTGTGGCTCAGCCAGGAAATAGTCAGAACAATTTAAATCTTAAAATGTAAAAAAAAACCAACCCAACAACACAAGATAACAAATAACAACAAATGAATATAGGTAAACCAGAGCAGAGCTCGTGGCGAAGCCTCGAGTAGGTCTTCCGTTGTTGCCGTGAGTTGAAAATTTATGTGATATGGTGACAAACGATTATAATGCCTAAACTTTCAGTTCTGTTTTTGTTATAAAAACATTTTATGATTGAAAGCCTGTATATAAAACGTGTTTTGAAAAAAAAGGAAGAAAATGGTTAAGGAAAACTATTTGTCGAACACAGTTTATGTAGTCGTTTCAAATATTCTTTATAAAATGAGTTCTTTAATGGCGAGTTAAATTTTCAAAGGGTAGCAAGCATTCTTATTAAAAGTTGGTATTCATGATTCATGTCAGGAATTGCATTAAAAAAAAAATAACCCGCCTACAAAAACACGTAACATTTTCTATAAGATAACTTCTTTATTTAAATATTTCAAATTTTTTGGAGACTGTGCAAGTTTACAATTGTTGCGTACTGAGAAAATTTACAGACCCTGAAACGTACAACTTCTCAAAAAAAAAACAAAAAACTTGCGACTTACGCGCGAGAAACGTATTGTGTAAACCGTTTAGCGTTTCGTGTTAATCGTGAAGCATTTCGTGTAAACCATTTAGCGTTTCAGGCAAAGCGTGCAGAGTTTCAGGCAAATCGTGTAAATCGTTTTGAGCAAAGCGTGCGAGAACCGTGTGAAACGTTCATCAGATTTCATGCGGAACTCTCTGACAATTTAATTGTTTCAAAATGGCATCCGTGTTTGACATTACTTTAAACTGTTGTGATTTGCAAAACTCTTTTCTAGGTATTCTCATGAAAAAATAATCTATAGTCTGTTCCAGGTTCTCGATTCCGGGATATTTTGACAGATTTTATTAAATGGGAGAGCATTTTTTAGTGAAATAAATAAAATTCGACGCTGACAAAAAATTTCCAAACAAAATAACAAGTAACTGACCGCATAAATATTCCTTAAGTTATGTATGAGCCGATTTTCAAAGTCTACGGGACTTTACAATGTTAATTTCGGCCATTGCTGCCAAGCGTGCGAGGGAGTAGTTATTATTTTTCATGCGCTTTAAAATAAATCGAAAAAAAAATAAAACATATTGTTTTATTTAATTTGTGCAAATATAAATGATAATTTAGCTATTTAGCGAGACTGTAAGTTATCCTTTCGTAAATTCTAAGTCAGGAAAACATAAATCAGAGTGTGATGCAGTACAACCAATGATGACCTATATATCGATACGTTTAAGTTGCGATGCGCTGATATTTTAAGCATGATAAGTGACTGCTGGGACTGTGAATGTTGCAATGACAGCGTAACTGGAAACCTTTTTACAAAGGTATGTTAATATTTTGTTCTATGTATCGTAAATGGATTAATAATAAGAGCAGTCATAATACTTCAGTTGTAACTTATTTATAAATGAATCGGCAGTGCGAAAGCGAAAGTAGGGTACCCCTGTTATGTTTTGTTAAACACATACTGCTAAATCAATCACTAAATATATTAAACAGAAATAGATTGAAAACTTCACAAACTTGACAATAACCTACTGTTAATTTGACATTGACACACTTGAAAATCTATGGGCCAATGATTATGTCATGTGAATGAAAGTAGGGGTGGAAAAACATTCGGAGAACCAGCATTATAAAAGAGCATTCTTCTTGAAATTTTGTTCATTGCTTTTCTCTAACCTACAGCTTAAAACTTTAATAGTTTATTGATTAATTAGTTCAATTTCTAAACATGTATTTTACCTTACTTTAGAAATCTAAAAATAGAAATGAATTGTATGTATTTATTCTAATTTTATACTGTTATTAATGGTTGAGCAGGCCAAGATATATGATATATGATAATCCATTCCATGTAAATTACCAATCATAAACCAAAGAATTATCTGATATCTGCAGTCTTTTGTTTCCTTTTGTTCCATTTATGTCTTTAAATGACTATATAATTTCATTAACGAAATAGTTTCTTTTAACGTTAAATAATTACAATTTTTTTTATGCCATTCTTAAAAAAGTTTGTTTAGAATTGCCACCTGAAGGTTTCTAGACCCAGGAGAGAGGGGATGGGGATTTTTTTTTCAAACTTGAAATCTCCATATGAAAAACTTCTTTTTGGCAAAAAAAAATTTCGTCATGGGGGAGGGGAATTTCTATCAGGTGTAAGGCAATTCCAAACAAACAATAATTTTATTTTGGCCTTGTGCAAGATCGTGTTACAAACATCAGAGCTATTCTGACTGAAGTCATCTTATTCGAGGAATCTGAACATTTTAAATAAATATTAATATGCCAGCTGTTTTAAAATTTTGAACAGCAAGAATATTCATCAATTGAAATTAGTTTAAGAAGTCATCAATAGGACCAAATTTCTTAACTTCAAGTACATGTATACAAAGTAGAAATTGTTATTAAAATGTTTGGCTTCTTGGTATAGCTAACATCCATATTAAACCCATTCAGCATCTAAATTATGGTATTAAACATAGTTAAAAAAACAAAGAGAAATGTTATTATAATTTTATAATGTTTATTTTGTACAAGGGGTCATTCATTATCAAACCTTTTGTGTTCATTATAACATGCAAGATAATCATTAAAATTATATTTAAAATTTATAATACTAGATGTGAAGTTAAAATTAGATGTATGATATTATATTATCACAGATGTGCAGCATCACAGTCTTTACATGTAATATTAATAATTGAAATTTTCAATTTCAAATTCAACAACAAAGCAGCAGAATGAGGTTACTTGTATTTGTAAACTAAGCAACTAATAAAAGATGTGCAATATCACAGTCATTACATGTAATTATTATAATTAGAATTTATAATTACAAATTCAACAACAATTAAAGCAGCAAACTGAGGTTACTTGTTTTTATAAACTAAGCAACCAATCACAGATATGAAAGATTACAGTCATTACATGTAATATTTATTATTAAAATTTACAACTTAAAATTGAACAAAAATCAAAGCAGCAAAATGAGGTTATTTGTATTTTTAAAGCAAACAATCACAGATATGAAATATCACAGTCATTACATGTAATAATTATAATTTAGATTTACAATTTGAAATTCAAATTCAATAACAAAGTAGCAAAAAAAGGTTACTTGTATTTGTAAAGTAAGCAACCAATCACAGATGTAAAATATCACAGTCATTACATGTAATAATTATAATTGAAAAGTATAATTGCAAATTCAACAACAATTAAAGCAGCAAAATGAGGTTACTTGTATTTATAAAGTAAGCAACCAATCACATATGTGAAATATCACAGTCAATACATGTGATAACTATAATTGAAATTTACAATTTCAAATTCAACAACAAAGTAGCAAAAAGAGGTTACTTGTATTTGTAAACTAAGCAACCTATCAGAGATGTGCAACATCACAGTCATTACATGTAATTAAATCAATTTAATTAATAAATTCATACCAAACACAAAATTTACGAAAAGTGTGGGAAGGAAGCTACAGGTAGTATATAATTTTAATTGAACTTGATTAAAATATATACAGGTTATATAATGGAAGTCCCTGTTACAAAGAGAGGGCTGATCGCTATAGGAAGATTGATACTATAGATGAAGGTCTGCTGACGAAGCCATTCGTAACATGCAGAAGAATAATAGTTTAAGTTTCACTTCTCAAAAGTCAGGTATACTTGTTCATTATTGGGACTACTGTTTATATATATATATATATATATATATATATATATATATATATATATATATATATATAAAGCACAGAGAAATTCACTTTTGTTGGAGCTCCACCATCCGCCCCGACCGAGGCTTGAACTCACGACCTCTGGAACCCATTCTCCTAGCAGTGAGCGGCCACCGCGCTCCCCACTCGGCTATCTAGGCAAGACAAAAATCTTGCTTTCGATAACGAACGGAACCTAGCGCGCTGGCCGCGCACTACACAGTCGCTTGAGATACAGGTGGAATACAGTTAAACGACAATCTGAGAGGATCGGAACGATACACATTGCATAGATACAAACATATATAATAAGCACAAACATTGCAATAACTCTCAAATTGACATATACCTGCCCATAGTGAATGATAAAGATATATATATAAAGCACAGAGAAATTCAATTTTGTTGGAGCTCCACCATCCGCCCCGACCGAGGCTTGAACTCACGACCTCTGGAACCAATTCTCCTAGCAGTGAGTTATTGCAATGTTTGTGCTTGTTATATATGTTTGTATCTATGCAATGTGTATCGTTCCGATCCTCTCAGATTGTCGTTTAACTGTATTCCACCTGTATCTCAAGCGACTGTGTAGTGCGCGGCCAGCGCGCTAGGTTCCGTTCGTTATCGAAAGCAAGATTTTTGTCTTGCCTAGATAGCCGAGTGGGGAGCGCGGTGGCCGCTCACTGCTAGGAGAATGGGTTCCAGAGGTCGTGAGTTCAAGCCTCGGTCGGGGCGGATGGTGGAGCTCTAACAAAAGTGAATTTCTCTGTGCTTTATATATATATCTTTATCATTCAGTATGGGCAGGTATATGTCAATTTGAGAGTTATTGCAATGTTTGTGCTTGTTATATATATATATATATATATATATATATATATATATATATATCTTATATAGATATATCTATATATCTTATATAGATATATCTATATATATATAGAAGATATATATAGATATATATCTTCTTTTCTTTATAACTTTTTAAAGAATAATTCATAATCTTCGTCCTCTTCTGTATAACAGACCTGAACAGTATCACGTAGACAGCTGTCAAGAATTTACTTCACGATATGTTTACTTTTAGACATCGATTTTGAAACTCTTATAATACGTTTATTTTATGTTTACTAATACGATAAAAACTACAACAATTATCAACACATTGATGGCTATAGATGGAAGTTCGTACAAGCATCGTGGTTATTAAAAAGAGGGCTGGATGGCTGTGGTACCTGTACCTACTCCAATGAAAAAAAAAGCTCTGTATAGAGATATAGGAGGCCATTTAATTTTCAAAGTTTAAACTTAGGAATTTTCTTTCCTTAATGAGTTTACGGCTAACAATCATACAGGTCTAGAATTCTAAAGTAAATATGATACCACGTAGTCGTACTTCTTTCAGTCTCTTTAAAAAAAGAGAAATATTTCAATTGTCCTAAATAGTGTTTTAAAATCCATAATTTAAGGCTTAAACGCTTAAAACATAAATCATTAACAAATTACCGCTGGTGCATAACGTTATAAGAACGTTTGCTATGTAGACAAGGTGAGGCCTATATTTCTAATTAATGTTTTCTTGATACGTATATTAAGAACACTTTCTGCGTCTACGTTAATTGAGGTGTATTCTGAAAGACATTTTCAGAGAAATTACATTTTTATTCTAAGAAATGCATAACATTTAGTTAAGATAAAACGCACAAAGTTTTAGCGCCTTTAAAAAAGTCTTAACGTTATCATCTTTATAATATAGTATAATATAATAAAATATAACATAATAATTGGTGTATTAAGAGTATTTATGTTTCGGGACCGTCAATTTTTAGTTAGAGAAGTCGAAAAATATAACCATATCCATTAAGTCGGTTTAAAATGGTGAGTTCTTTGTTTCATTTCTTTATAGGTTGTCTGACCTTAGGATATTACGGAGAGAACTGTTCCGCTCCTTGTCCAGAAAACTGTAAGGGTGGAGACAGTGACATTGTGGATGGAACTTGTATAAGCTGTGTTCCGGGATATAAAGATCTATGTGTAACGAAGGTACAGCTTACACAGTATAATGTTTAATTTCACTGATAAAAGTTAAGTCTTATGGACGTATTTATGGCGTTGGCAAGCTAACATATGCATATATATTTTTCATTGCTCGAGATATTTTATTTATCCTTGTTTATTTAAACTTCACTTCAAAGTCTGAGGCGCTTGCTACGAAAAAGAACAATGTGACTACAAAAATGGTACTTGTCCAAATGGATGTGAGGACGGGTATAAAGGGAGACAATGCAAAACTGGTAACAATGAACAAGTACATTCAGGGTTATTTAGAATGGATGTAGACATGACGGTTGAATATTCAATTCAAATAGATTTCATTATGTTCTTACTAAATTTCAAATTATGTTTATCTTTTGTAAACTAAGTAATCCGATTCAAAAGCCAAATAAAAATACATGCTTAAATGTATATTTAAACGATTGTGACGCATGATATTTCTGCCTGTATGTAGCAATTTTCCATGACTATGATGCGTGTTTAGTAGAGTGGGTGCTTGCGAGCACTCATGAAAATTTTTGTCACGGGTATAGGGAGTTTTGAAGATCGCTCGCAAATACCTGCTCTGCTGAATACGCAAATCGGCATCCTCATGCATATATTTTTTTTCACTGAAATTGTTTGTTGAACTTTATTTTTTTGTCTTAATCTAAACTTTATAGGTATATTTTGTTTGACAAAAATTCCAAAGTTAAGAGGAAAAATAATTAAAATTAAAGTCATCGTAAAATTAAAAAAAAAGTTGATTGCAAGAAGTTATATGATATTCTGACTAACCAATATCTATTTAAAATCTACTCACTTTAGGCTACATGATATGATGTAATATTTTCATTTTGATTGATAAAAACTGTAAAGATTTTTTCATTCCTGTCTCCTTAACGTTCATCTACTTTCAAATTTTTTGTCAACGATTCCAGAAATGATTCTATGGGATATCCGGTAAAGCTCGAACTTGTTTAAAGTTATTAACAAAATTTGAAATTCCTCTTTTTCATGTAATGTCAGTTTGCAACAACAACACGTATGGACCTAACACTAATGGCTTTAAAATCCCCTGTCCGTATGAAAACCCCCTGTCTTCCCCTGTCAACCCCTGTCTTTTCACTGTCGTCCCTTGTACATCCCATGTGTGCCACTGTACAGAGCCCCTGTATACCCTGTCATCCCCTGTGCGCCCCCGTACACATCCCCTGTGTGCTACTGTAAGCCCCCTGTCACCCCTGTACGCCCCTGTAATCCCCTGTAAGCCACTGTATACCCCTGTGCATGCCCCTGACAATCCCCTGTACGGTTTTAACTGCTCGCTAATTAAATAGATAGCCTTTGAATAATTCGGATTTTTAAAGATTTATAAGTAGCATTCATGTTTTAGACAGTGATGGTTTTTCTTTGCATTTCATAGAGGGCAATATATTACAAACGTGAATAATTTTTACTAAACATTGACGCAGATCAAGATAATTCTATACTTGTACACAGATAAACCGCTTATTTTATTACATGCATTTAAAAATATAACCGTGTTCTGTAATTTGTAAAAAAAAAGAAAAAAGAAAAAAGAAAACAAGTGGAGGAGTGCGTGAAATCTGCAGTGTTCTGTGCCATGTAACCTGCTTGAGCTAATGCACATAATAACACAACATGATCAGCACGTGCAGATAACCACACACCTATCATAACGTCCACCACTATATCATAATGCCTCCAGTCTATTTTATGAAAGTTGACTTTTGGTTATATGGAGTGTTATGATATTTAATTTATCAAGATCCTCGAGATCTTTGTTCCAACATCCCCACACTTGGCGGGTGCCCTAGCCAAGGTGTTTCCGGAATCTCCCCTCCTCTACCTGGGGAGTAGCCCGTGTCCCAGTCTGTATAAAAGAGGAGGCAGAAAGACAGCTTCCAGATGACTACTCTTTTATTTTTATATAGTATGACATTTTAACAATAAATATCAATATTAATTACAATGAAATTTATCAACATTAATATTCATTACAAAAATCTCTGAAAATAAAATATTAGTTGAACCCTCTGAGTCTATTTACTTTACTTTCGAGAATGCGCGCAAGCCTTTTAATTTATCTTACCTGTATAAAAGAGGAGGCAGAAAGACAGCTTCCAGATGACTACTGGAGAGCTGTGTTTCCCGCACCCCCATTTTATACGCACGGACACTGCGCTATAACATTCTCCTCCTAATAAGTAAATGCGATCAAGTGCATACTAATGATCTGACGCACCGTGGTCAGTAGAAGCGTTTTATTTAGATTTCTTACCCGGCATCGACAGGCTCATCACTGGACTTAATAACATATTTCTCCATGAACATAAATAAACATACGTTATCTATTTAATGCATGTACTTTAACCAATTTCTATAGAATTTCCGTTATGATACACCGATCGAAATGATGAAATGATCACCTATATTTTGACTATTTTGTCCAGTGTAATGATGCATAGTATTAAATAAGTCTTTAAGAAGTCCATGTAAATCGCTGGTATTTGTTGTCAGCATTTTTGTGTATAAATGAGAGAGAGAGAGAGAGAGAGAGAGAGAGAGAGAGAGAGAGAGATGATTTTTGTTGGAAGGGGGGTTAGACCTATTCATTGACACTTTTAACTTCTATCAGTGTGCATTTTCCAGTTTAGTAATTTATATGCATTACTGTATAGAATTGTCCTCATGTAATTAGAGCAATGATACAGTTATTGAATGATTTAATGCATGACTGTATATAAATGCCGGTGACGGGGTAAAATATATACACACATGCATTATCTTAAACAATGTTCCGTGTTTCGGATTAGAAAAATATCATACATTTATCTAAATTCAATTTGATTTGAAAAATGAAAAATATGAAAGAGCAATATACAGTTTTAATTCATATCACTGTGCCAAATAATGTTCTGAATTTAAAGCTCTTCAATCTTTTCGTGTTTGAAATTCTCAGAACTGAAAAATCAAAATTTTCAATTTCTGGTTTCTTTACTTAACAGACTTGGACACAAGTCATAAGGGGTGTTTAAACAACATATTGCATTATTGTGTATCATTACCGAGAATCCAGACCTGTGGACGTATGTGTGTATATACAAGTACACGAGTGTCTGTCACCTCATTGTTCCCAGTCTCGCTACCGTGCACTGCAAAATGTCAAGAAGGGCTGTATACAGTATATAGCTAATATGTAATCACTGACCGACCATTCAGATCTGAGGAAGTGCGTGTATATATACATGTACACGTGTGTCTATCATCTCTTTTTTCCTATCTCGCTATACCGTGCACTGCAAATTGTCAAGAAGGGCTGTGTACAGTAGCTATTATATAATCACTGACCAAGTGAAAAAAATGTCAATATCCTCTCCTTTGAAAACAGTAGCTTCAATCAGCTAGTTGTTAATCATGTGTCAAGTTTTTTTGATTAATTGATGTAGTGTAGAATAAAACATTGATGAATTTAAAATCAATTTGACAGCTCTAAGTCTAATCTAAATAATTAGGATTGCATGTTTACTTATTAGTTAATTCCCGGGTAAACTATTTGTTACTTTCAATTAAAAATCAATGCAATCTCTCTCTCTCTCTCTCTCTCTCTCTCTCTCAGTATCTATATAAACTCCTTGGCTACATTTACATATAGAAAACACTAGTTCTACATTTACATGTATGTTGTGTATGTTATGAACAAGGCAACAGAATGAAAAAGAATAGGTAATGAAATTAAGATTGCATGTTTACTTATTAGGAAATTAATTCACGAGTAAACTATACATTTCATGAATTTAATTCAAAATCAATGCAAACTCTGTCTCTCTCTCTGTCTCTCTGTCTCTCTCTCTCTCTCTCTCTCTCTCTCTCTCTCATTCTCTCTCTCTTAGTATCTAAATAACCTCCTACATGTATAGAAAACACATTTACATGTTCTGACCTTGGCGGCAGATTTCTGTTCACTGGCAATTAATTAACACTTTGCAGAGATATGAAAATTAGATTTTAGAAATTAATGAAATCGATAATGAGAATAAATCATCAGCTGAAATTCAATTCAAGAGTCTAATAAGCCGGTCATAAACATACAAACATACTAAAATAATTTCTTAGGCAATCTTATATAAGCTATTGAAGCTTTATTTTGCTATTCACGGGAAATCAATGAAGATATAACGAAGAACTTGGTTTTAAAAAAAGAAGAAAGGTGTACTCTATCGTTACATACCTGCTTATAAATTCTACATTCTGACTGATTTATTGGTTTTAGCGCGCACCTATATGTTTAGATATATACAAAATTAAAAACCATGTGCCGGGCTTTATCTTAGTGTCTATTGTATTGTTTATTTCCAAGAATTATGTGATTCATAGATTTAAAATATTCATATGTAAAGCGTACATATATCTGTAGACAATTCAAAAAAATAAATAATTCACTCTATGTTGTATTTTTTACGTCTGTTTTTCAAACATAGCGATGTTCCCAAGCTCTAAAGGAATACATGCCCTAAGGCCTTTCACACCTGATTTAAAAAATAATCCCCGCCCTCACCTGCGGTTTACCACCCGGTGAATCTCAAATATTTAGTTGTAAGCAAGATTATTTAAGTATCAATAGATTATTAACTAAAACACGCCATTTCTAAAATTACGATAACAGTGTGTCTTGTGATTCGGGGCTGTTAAGTGCAAATATTGACTTATAGCTCAAAATATAACATATGTGATTTCAATAGTTGAATAAAGAATATAACATTGAAAAAAAAAAACCAGTCAAAAGTCGTACAGGGGATGTCAGGGGCATGCACAGGGGTATACAGTGGCTTACAGGGGATGACAGGGGCGTACAAGGGATGAGAGTGAAAACACAACGGGTGACAGGGGAAGACAGGGGATTTTCATACGGACAGGGTTTTTTAGAGCCAGTAGTGTAATTGCTCTAGGACATGTGGACATTTTCTCTACCTGTATTGAGAAAAATGTAACCACGTGACCGGTCAGTTTCCTCGCCGATGTGTTTCCAGTTTTCAAGGAGACCTTTGTATTGAATGTACACACATTGCATATTATTCGATTTATGTTAACTGATTCAGTACCCTTTGTGCATGCGTGGCATTTTTCTCCAAAATCATGAGCAAAATGTATGAATACCTGAATATGTAAACATTTTTTTACTTTGGTCATTTGTTGTTTATTTCCAGCAAGAGATAAATTCAAGAACAAGACACTCGTACGGCCAATGAATGATGGTATGATTATTTAACAGCATACATGTAATGTAAAATGTTATAATAATATTCCATTCTAAATATTTTTTTTTAAAATTGTACAATTATCTGGTTGTGTAAAGTATATACAATTACTCGTTTTGTTTTAATTTAGTTCAGTTGAAATAAAATCAGAAATGTTACATGATAGCGTTGATTAAATTTTGATCTCTAGAAATTCTTTAAGTATTTAAATAGACAATGAAAAATTTGAATTAAAAGGACAAATAATCATTGGTGTTTGGATTTCTCAAAACTACGTTTGAATATGAGAAAGGAATATAATCTAAACACATCAGATAAAAGTGATCGTGTACATGCTTGTTAGGGACAGCTGAAATTACAAAAGACTAAAATTATTTTGACCAAAAAATCTGAAACCAATATGACGAAATCCATGTAGCGTAATATTTCCCTTCTTTTTTTATCTTAAAAAGTGTATACAAAGTAATATACAACTCAACACGATATTGAATAAAACAAAAGGAAGAATGGACAATTGCTATTGGGTCCTAGTTCCTTGTGGCTCAGCCAAGAAATAATCAAAGCAACTTACATCTAAAAATGTACAAAAACAAAACAACACAAATTAACAAACAAATAAACAAAAAGAAATGAGCATAGGTAAAAAGGAAAGGAAATATTGCCCCCCCCCCCTCTTTTAATAATGATGAAACTGTACAAATTAGAGAAACTTGTTCATGTATATGATACTCTTTTGCAGCTTATGGTCCACCTGTTTTGCAAACTACAGTTCAAGTTCCTTTTTATTCCATTATCATCGTTGTTGTATTGTTTTCAGCCAGTGCTCTTACTAACTTGGTTTTCATGTACGTTACTTATTAGTTCTCGAATTACTGTAAATTCCTTATTTTACGCGAGTACTTAATTCCGCGAAACATCTCTAAAATTGCTTTTTACTCTGATATATCTACAAACAACACAAAATGTGAAACTCTAAGACCTTTTGACGAAAATTTGCACTCGAATAACCAAAACAATGTTTGTTGTAGATTGTTTTCTGAGAAAAAAAATTATATAATTATATAGCTGAAAAAATTATTAGGCGAAATTGATACGGAGCGGAAATAACCCTGTTTACCGTTTGTCGTTTTTTTATTCGTTGAAATGAAAGATAGGTTGTGTGTAGTAAAGTGCTTAAATGCTCTTATTGAATTATTGCTATTCATTCCTTTTTCAGTTTAAACAGATGGATAAAGGAGTTGAGTTTGATATGTTGATTGATCGAAATACTGAGTAGCAGGTAATCGAATGTTACACAAAGTGAAATCCATGTATAATACCAGTCTCGTTCCACTACATTGTGAATAGAGTGCAGTTTAATATGGTTTTAAGAGGGGGTGGATAGTCATGATCATTTATTTTTAAACAATATTTATCCCCTGAAGATGAAGAGCTCTTTTTAAAGATATTAGTAACTATTCATAATTTTAAACCTTAAAATTTGTAGAATGTTCCTTTATTATGTAATATATTGTGCGTCTATTAATGATATTAAATTATTTAAGGTTGATATGATTTGTTGATCATCCAGCCTTCTAATGATCTACGTTACAGCGGTTTGGTATTTTTAACACGGTGTGTTGTCATTGCCTTCAATATTTTACCTTGCCAAAGCATACACATGCACCCCTCCTGGTTATATTCTGTTGTACATATAAGATCAACAGTACTGTAATAAACATTTGTTTGCTTGTTGTTTAAAGTGTACCAAATTATGACAATACTCTTGAGTCATGGCATTTAACAGTTCCACAAGACAAACGTTTGCTGTAAGTGTAGTAATTCAAAGACTAATTCGCTTCTGCATATGCATACAATATAAAGATAAAACTTGTTCTTTTATTATAAGTCTTTCAGATGTTTACTTCCCATGCTACTCCACTTTTGAAAGTTAAAGGATCACAAATATACGAACAGTTTCCGTGTTGCAGTGAAAAAATATTATATAACCATTAGTGGCTTACATGTAACTACAAAAAAAGATAATTGAAGCCTATTAAATACTCGTCAGTGTGCAGTGTGTAAGTCTTTTATAAAGTTGTTCTAAAGATAGTGAGGCGATGAACTTTGCTATTTTTTAAAAACCAATTTTTGTTTAAAAATGATGCTATTAATATCTGAATTATTAACAAACTGTAAAACGTGATAACTCTATGTAATTTTAAATAGAATAACATCTGCTTAATGATGGAAAAATACAGTTCCTCATCATATATTACGGATTTCATGTTGTTTAATTAAACCTGTTTATAATAACTCTGCAGAAACACAAGGAGACTAAAACGTATCCAACCGTCTCCTGTCGAGCGTTAGTTAATCAAACCCCCCAAAATAAGTTGATACAAAAAGGTTTATTGCTAATTGATTAATGATATCAAATATTCACATCTTCTAGGGTATTTGTTTGCGATAACACTACGATTTAAATTTTTAACGTATAGTTCAATACTTTTCGCAAATGACATATTGTGGGGTGCAAGCAGGCTTTTCATAATTATGCGAAATGGAAATAACTTAAAAATGTCAGTTATATGAATATTAAATATAAAATATTTAATACCACTTATACCACTTATAGTGATAACACTACTAATCTATTTTGTGATATATAGTCCAATACATTTTTCAAAGTATTTCAATATTTAATCGTACAAATGATGAAAATAATAGAAATTAAAATTTATTCTTAAGTCTGAATATTATGAGATGATGAAATACAAACGGGCTTTATCAAATCTATCATTATTAGAACCTTTTGGGATTAGATCACTCCCGACCGTATTTGGTGACAGAGTTATACTTCAGAATGATCCCTTCTTCATTAAATAAGTAATAAAGATTGTATCCCTGACTTTATGAACACCTAATATTCCTGGAATAATCCTTCTGAATCATATTTGATATTTATAACTTCAGTGAAGGTTCTAATAGAGAACTATTATATAACGAAGATAAAATGTGATTGAACAATATTAAAATGTATACCAAGAAAGTTTAGAATTCGTTTTAAGTTGGAACAGGTAACCACCGTCTTTCAAACGAGCTACATGTAAGTACACGCGTACGCAGATAAAAACGGTAAATGACATAAACATGTGTTATTTATAATGAAACTGCAGAGTGCCTTATAACTTTTTGGAATATACAATGTAAAATTTTTTTTCATTTCGACTATTTTTTTCAATTTTAGCAAAGAAAAATAGGCAAATCCAAATACCTTAAACTTCCGTAATTTGATTATTATAATAAAAATTTTGGTTATTTTTTAACCAGAAAAAAAGATAGTCTACTCGTCTTAATATTCACCAATCTTCCAACTTACTTGTTAATGTGATTATAATGTACAAATGTCCATTTAGTGTCTCTTTGAAGTTTTGAGAGAATATAAACGAATGTAATTTAAGGTAATTTAATCTTTAATTATATAAATAACTGCTTAAATATATACGCACAAAATGACAGACCATGCCAGAAATATCCACTACAAAACACAACTTATATACAGGAGGAAGACCATGATCACGATATCGTTACAGCCTTGTACACGGATATATATGTAGAATATATTCTCTTTTTGAAGAGTTCATTTGGTTGCATAACTTAGTGGAAACATTGGTAAGATTCTTTTTCTGGTAAAACTTTGATTTAATTCAAAATAAAAACAAATTTCAATCACTGATCAGAATTTGAATTTACATTATGAAGTTATCTACGTAGTTTTATTCCGTGTAATTACATTGTACATGCATATATTAAAAAACTTTCATACTCCTTGGTTAAAAGCTAAGCTGATGTCGCTACGGTACATGTACATGTACGAATATTAATTATCACAAATTTAACCAAAACTAAATTTTTCTATGATGATTTTAAAAGCGGTATTAATACGATATTCATATCCATTTTAAGCTGGTACACGCCAATATTTACATTTACCAGTGTCTTTGCCTTTGATAACACTACGTATAGATTTTGTACTATATAACCCATAATACAAATGACGCCAAATTGAGGCGCCAGCGGGGCTTGCTTATTTATATATTTAATCATACGATGGCTTAAAATTAAATAAATATAAGTAATCAGGAATCATTCTTTGAATATTATTAGGTGATAATTTCGGTCGGGGCGTGATCAAATCTATCATACAGCCCTTCGGGCTTTATTGGATTTGATTACGCCCCGACCGAAATTATCACCTCATAATACTCAAAGAATGATTCCTCATTCCTTATTTAAACCATACATAGTCAAGTTACATTTAAAGTGTGTTTTACAATTCATTAGCCTTATGAGATATGAGTTTAATATACTTTATACTTTTTTTTCGATTTTAGAATGATATGATTTGGCTAGTCATATTCATCAAACATTTTTGGACTGTGCATACATATGGTGAGTAAATGAATTGAAAAGGATTTATTCTTAGTATTCATCTACTAACATATCTACCAATATTCATGCAGTGATATTTAGTTTAAACAATGTTTTTGAGTTTATCCATATCAGGTAAAAATAATTGACAAAGTTTACAATAAGTTGGGGGAACAAGCCAGAAGGCTAATACTAATCTATCTCTTAGGTAAGAGAAATAAAAGAAATGCAAATTACATTTGCAAAAAAACCCCAAGAAAGCTTATATAAAAAGCACATGCAAAATTATAATAAAATGGGAACAAAATACAGTTTGATGTAAATTATTGGAAAGTTCGAATTACGTATGCCAAATTTAACAGTACACCAATCCCACGAGCGTATATCCACATGTAAAACTAAAGAAAACAGTACAATATGATATGAATAAATAGTACTACTTTTATATAGCAAAATTTCGGATAAATGACACTTTTCAAAACATACAGCTTTTGAAATGCGTGACGTTTCCAACAAAAATTTTCAAATAACAAGGATGTTTGTTACTTTTTTTAAATGGACGGGATCGTTGTCGCCATTTTTATGCGATATTTCTTAATCTCCTTGCGGAAAAGAGTTTTCTATAAAAATATTAAAAATGGGTGAAATTTGAAAGTTAAATTATATGGTGTGTATCTTTTCCAAAAAATATTATATGGCTAAACAATATCTTACTTTTTAAAGTAGAACTGCAGAGTAATTTTTTCAAAGCGTACCTTAGAGTTTCTGGAAAATTGAACGTACCAAGTGCATTCAATCTGGGCTCTTTAAGTATAGATCGCATATCTTCCATTGTGAATAATTGTCATTTGACATTGAATGTGCTCCAATTTCAGAACTATTTGGCCCTCATTGAATAAATATCATTTGTTTTAGTGAATAACAATGAAAGATCCATTGATCTGAGAATATGAGGAATAAGACGAAACACAATGCAAATAGACTTATTTTTTTTAAATCAGTTGATTAACAAGCACAATCTTTTTACGAACACAATTTCCAAACAATGTAACAAATACATTTGAGATGCGCTGACTTACTGACACAAAATGAATACCACTAATATTCATATATAGAGAGAAAACTTGGCATGGTAATCGTAATGACGCAATCCATTATTATACAGCTGCCCTTCATTTGGAAACATATATAAACTGAAGTATTATTTGATACTGACAAAGTCCGGCGTGTAAATTTACATTTGAAAAAAGACGGAAGCTCACTGTTTTTAACATGCAAGTGTGTATGTGAGTACTTTGGGTTTTGTTGAGTATAGTAACTGGCTGGTACAGGGAAATATAAACTTTTTTAATATTCACAAGCTTTTATCAGTTTTAGGAAATTGTTAATGCTTGAACAGGAATGTGTTTCCTGCTTAAAAAAATTGCTATTTATAAAAACGTTCTTTTTCAATATTCATTTCCGTATTTCACAAATTCACCGACATTTCATATCCCATGTTTTATATTTTAAAGAGAAGTAAAAGCTTTCTAGTACAATGAATTGTTTTGAAGATATTGTTATCCACACTTTTCGTAACGCATTTAAAAATTATATCTCTTTGTGTGCCTCAAACACGGACCAAAAATTTAAATTTGTAGTTATAAGTAACATTTATGATTGTTGAATTTTGACAAATTCTACAGAAAACATAGCTCTGACTAGACCTGCCTGGCAGCGTTATCCCTTTCACGGCACACCATGGGCAGCAACCTTGGCTGTTGACGGACGTCTTTCAGATTTGTCCGCCAGAGGAGGACAGTGTGCGATTTCAGCAAATGGT
Source organism: Magallana angulata (assembly GCF_025612915.1). Taxonomy (NCBI): domain Eukaryota; kingdom Metazoa; phylum Mollusca; class Bivalvia; order Ostreida; family Ostreidae; genus Magallana; species Magallana angulata. The sequence continues at coordinate 57,816,861 of NC_069112.1, forward strand.
CATTCAGAAGCAGAATGGAGGGTAGATCTGGGAGAAGTTCGAAACTTGCATCACGTTTTTATACATTACAGGACGGAAAATGTCGCTTGGGGTATTTATTGATCTTCTTTGAGAGAGTAAAGCCTGTTTACTGTAAATTATATATCTGGTGATTTTTTATGTTCAACGTATCTTTTTGTTCAGTCAGAATACATGTAACACAGTATGTTGTCATTTGGTTAACTAAAAGGTAACTGAAATATAACTTAATGGCATAGTTCTGTTATTAAGAGATATTTTGCAGACCTGCACATTATTAGTTATTTAGGTTCAATCAAGGGTGTACGGGGATTTACTCCGGGTTGCATTCCATACACCTCGAGGCCGAAGGCCGAAGAGTGTTTTGAATACAACCCGGGGTAAATCTACGTATACCCGTGATTAGACCTGGATAACGAATTTATTTCCTATGTAAACCAAATAGATTTGTTTCCCATGTCAAATCAAGGAGTTATTACACTTTCAAGATATACCATTTAAGCATTGCTGCATTGTGAAATCACATGTAATGCATTATGACGTCACGCTCTTTATCTTTAGCTCAAGTCGGGTGAACGGAAATATACATCCGACTTATAGTCAATCAAATCGTGTAAAAAGCTACATAGGAAATAAATAATGTACATTTCAGTTGACTAGAATTTACAGCTTTATACTGTGCTATATATACGGGAATCATATCATGGTTACAAATGCTAGCAAAAAATTATTGATATTCATAATGTGTAAAAATGCGTTTGTTAATAAACCACGTATTGTAACAATACTATTTGAGGGATTTACAGTACCGATCAGACCCAACCTAACACCAGAGAAAACCCCACTCTCTTGGTTTACATTTTTGAAAATGTGGGTCCACCCTGGGTTTACTTTGGGTTTACTCGCGGTTTACTTTGGTTTTGCTCGAGAATTGGTTTTGGGGTCAACTTTACGCACTGATGTGTGAAGCAGACCTATCATTTATCTTACCATCTTACTGTCTGTAATGTCTGCCCCTTGTAAGTTCCGAATATACATGTAGCGTCTGCTTTCAGGGGTATACTTCTGATCGGGGTTTACTATCTGTGTCCACTCTGGATTTACTGTGGGTTTACTCTGGGTTTAATCAGGGTCCACTCTAGTAAACCCGGATTAAACCCAGAGTAAACCCAGAAATCAACCCGGAGTTTAGTTGGGGTTTACTTTCTGTTAGGTTGGATCTGATCGGTACTGTACATTAGTTGATCGCGGTTTAAACAATCTAAAATTCACAATACTTCAAATCGTGTATACCATTACTTTGAACAATTAAATTATACAATTTATCAAAATGCTTTCATAGAATTGGTTGCATTGTTGTTAGAATAAATCAATGTGATGAAACTGGTACTCTTTTATAACACGTGCACTATTACATGACAACTGGTTAATGTATCTCTTGACTGAGTAGTTTTTTTTAGACATAAATAATGATAAAGTAAAACGATCAAAAGACAAAGAAGGTCTTTTTGGGTTTTTTTAATATGCCATTTTTCGTGTTCACACGTCAACACACACTTCTTGAATTCAGAGTCTTGAGTTTGTATTTTTTGAAAGACAACCTTACACAAAATTATTATACTAGACCTGTAACTATACTACACTAAAAATAAGTTATTTGTCGGTGTTCATGAACTTACAGATAAAAACAACGCCCATACGAATAGATTCTTGGGATTTTCAATCTACGTATCGAACACCACCTACAGAAAGGACTGGAAACTGTGTTTCAAGGACAACAACTATACCAGAGCCACAATACCCAATCCTATCAATGTTACGTGCCTTATTCACGGGAGATTTGTCATATACTACAACAACAGAACTCATAGTCCGTTCCCTGCTGGATATTCAACTTACGCCTTTAACGATCTGTGTGAAGTTGAAGTTTATGGTAAGAATCGCACGTAAAAAAAAAAATTATAAAGCAGATTTAGAATGTTTTAATAGGTGCATCTTATAGGTTTTTAATGCATTGTTATATAAAGTGTGAACTTTTTGAGAAGTGTCAAAGCTAGTGTTGCAATGTGTGAATCTTTGGAAAATTTGTACGAATGAAATCATTTTTACAAGTATTTCTTAACCTTTTCTTTTACTCTATAACAGACATTGTGATAAACAAATATGTTTAATATTATTTTGAAACATGGATTTTGATTTTATTTGAACTTCTTAAAATCATTGTGAACAACCATCCTTCAGAGGTTTAGATGGTTGTTGTACCAACTATGAGCAGATCTTTGTATAAATATATAAGCAGCCATTTAATTTTCAAAGTTTGAAAATGGAACTTGTCTTTAATTAATGGGAGTTTATGGCTAAAATGTGTACCTGAAATGTGTAATTGTGCATAGGTAATTTGATGTTTACTTCAATTTCTTCAAAAAACAGTTTGATTGTCTAAAATTATGTATAAAATCAATGACCTATGTTTAAACATTTTATAATGAAATGTCATCGTCCACGTTGATTGTCATGCTTTTAAGTACATGTACAGAGAAAGTATAATTTTATTCCAACAAAGAGATGCTTAAAATTTAGGTCAGTTAAAACACACACAGTTTTAACTCCTTTAACAAAATCTAAACGTTAACATATTATATATGATCATGATGTAATAAGAATAATATAATATAATGAAATATAATATATATTAAATATAATATTATTTAATATAAGATAATATAATATAATAATTGTACTATTAAGACCATTTATATCTAGGAATCTTCAGTTTTTAGTATGAAAATCAAAAAATATAACCATAACCATTAAGTCGGTCTATTATGTTGAGTTATATGTTTCGGTTTTTTTTCATAGGTTGTCTGAAATTAGGGTATTACGGAGAGAACTGCTCCACACCCTGCCCAGAAAACTGTGAGAATGGAGATTGTGACATTGTTGATGGGACCTGCATTAGCTGTGTTCCGGGATATAGAGGATCTATGTGTAACATAGGTAAACACTACATTTTTGTTTTACTGATAAATGTTCATGCAAGCCTTCGATGTGATTATGGCATAGACAAGCTAGCATATGCATAAATATCTTTTATTTTGTTTAATTTCACTTCAAAACTTCTTATTAGTCATCTCGGGAATAATTACAAATAGTATAACGATTTCATCACTGGTTGTTTGAAATTGTGTTAATAAAAGCTGTTTTGCATTGATTTTAACAGCATGTGAAGGCAAATATGGGATGAATTGCAGTAAAGTCTGTGGCGCTTGCTACGAAAAAGAACAATGTGACTACAAAAATGGTACTTGTCCAAGTGGATGTGAGGACGGGTATAAAGGGAGACAATGCAAAACTGGTAACGAAAAAATAGTACATTCAGGCTTATGTAGAATGAACACACACATTACTGTTGTAGATACAATTCAAATAGACTTCATTATATTCTTACAAAATTTCAAATTATGTGAATCTTTTGTAAATTAAGTAATCCAATTTAAAAGCCAAATAGAAAAAATGCTAATATATGAAGAATTTTAATGGTTATTAATACTTATGTTTAAAATATGAATTTAATTGAATGAAACATATTGAATATACACATGCATTGAAGAACATAGATCATGCAATGTAGGCCGGATGGAATGTATGCCTGTATGTAGCTTAGACATTTTGATCCATTTTCTATGATTCTGATGCCTGTTCGGCAGAGTGGGTGCTCGCGAGCACTCATCAAAACGTGTGTCACAAGTAAAGAGAGTTCTGAAGATCGCTCGCAAGAACCTGTTCGCCTGAATACGCAAAACGGTTTCCTTTTGCATGTAATTTTTTTTTTCAATAAACCTCTCTAATAAACTTTCTTTCCTTATCTAAATTTTACACGACATCTATTCTTTTTTTAAAATAGGAATTCCAAATATATAAGGAAAGAATTAGACATTTAAATTTCATAGTAAAAAAAAAGTTAGGTTGATTTAAGGAAGTTACATGAAATTCTGATTAGCCCATATCTATTTAAAATCTACTCACTTAAAGCTATATCTCATTAACTTTGAGCATTATTTGATAAATTATCGCAATCTGACCTTGTAAATAAAATATGATACAATGTGATATTGTCTTGTTTTTAAGTGATAAAAACTCTATATGTTTGTTTCATCACTGTCTCCTTAATGTTCATCCAGCTTCAAGTTTTTGTCAATGATTCCAGAAATGATACTATGAGATATTGTGTCCGATAAAGCTCTGACTTTTTAGCTCACTTGAGCGGAAAGCTCAAGTGAGCTATTCTGATAACATTTTGTCTGTCGTCCGTCCGTCCGTAAACTTTTCACATTTTCAACATCTTCTCCAGAACCGCTGGGCCAATTTCAACGAAACCTGGCACAATGCACCCTTGGGCAGAGGAGATTCAAAGTGAAAATTAAGAACCACACCCTTTTACAAGGGGTGATAATAAGGAATTATTGAAAAAAATTGAGAAATCTTTAAAAATTTCGTTTTCAAGAACCATTTGGCCGGGAAAGCTGAAACTTGTGTGGAAGCATCCTCAGGTAGTGTAAATTCAAGGTTGTGAAAAGCATGACACCTGGGGGTAGGGTGGGGCCACAATGGGGGGGGGGGGTCGAATTTTACATAGGAATATATAGAGTAAACCTCTAAAAATTTTCTTATCAAGAACCAGTTGGCCAGGAAAACTGAAACTTGTGTGGAAGCATCCTCAGATAGTGTAGATTCAAAATTGTGAACATCATTACCCCCGGGGGTAGGGTCGGGCCACAAATGGGGTCGAATTTTACATAGTTATATATAGAGAAAATCTTTAAAAATCATTTAGCCAGAAAAACTGAAACTTGTGTGGAAGCATTCTCAGGTAGTGTAGATTCCAAATTGTGAAAATCATGACCCCTGGGGGTTGGTGGGGCCATAACTTGGGTGTCGAATTTCACATAGGAATATATAAAGTAATTTTTTTTTTTAAATCTTCTTCTCAAGAACCATATGGTCAGGAAAGCTGAAACTTATGTGGAAGAATCCTCAGACATAGGAGTATATAGTGAACAGTCTTTTAAAATATTCTTCTCAGAAACTAATCAACCAAGAAAGCTGTTACTTGTGTGGAAGCATTGTCAGGTTGTGTAGATTCAAGTTTGTTCAAATCATGATCCCCGGGTGTAGGATGGGCTCACAACGGGGGGGGGGGGGGGGGGGGGGCATACTTTTACGTAGGAATATCTGAAGAAAAATCTTAAAATCTTCTTAAAAAATCATTTGCCTAGAAAAGCTGTAGCTTAAGTGAAAGCAACTTCAGATAGTGTGGATTCAAATTCGTAAAAAATTAAAATTTTGAGGAGTAGGTAAGGGCCACATTGGGGATCTAGTTGTACAAAGGAAAGCAATTATTCACAAAAACTTAAATGTTATCATGTATGGTTTCTTTGATATGCAAACATTTTGACATATTGCTGATTCTTTAAAATTGTTTAGACTTTAGCCCCCGGACGATTCTTGGGCCTTACAAGGTGTTAAGAGTGTGTCGTAGGTTTATATACCGTTTATAAACAATTGTTTAGGATCTTTTTGAGAACTGCAATGCTCAACAAAATATGACTATAAAATCATCTGGAACTGGATCACAAACACAAGAATATGGGGGGGGGGTGGACTTTTATTTATACAGGATCTACACGTAATATTCCACATTGTTGACATATTTTTATTATGAGTCCATTAAGCGGATTTTATCATGCCTATTGTTGCTCAGGTGAGCGATGTGGCCCATGAGCCTTTTGTTTGAAGTTAGTAAACGAAGTTTGAAATCACATTTTTTTTACATGTAATGTTAGTTTGCAACAACAACACGTATGGACCTAATTGCTCTAGGACATGTGGAGATTGTCTCTACCTGTACGGAGAAAAATGTAACCACGTGACCGGTCAGTGTCCTCGTGGATGTGCTTCCGGCTTTCAAGGAGACCTTTGTGTTGAATGTACGTTCATTTGATAAATTCAACTTATTCAGTATTCTTTGTGCATGCGTAACATTTTATCTCCAAACCATGAGAAAAACTCTGAATATCCTCACTGTAAATATTATTAGCGTATAATATCATTTTTTTTATTCAGCAAGAGATGAATTTAAGAACAAGACAACGGTTGCATGGCCAACGTATAATGGTATGAATATTTAACAGCATACATGTAATATAAAATGTAATAACAATATTCCACCTCAGAAAGTAAATCCATTTGCTAAATTTGTTTTAGTTTTGTTCATATGAAATCAAATCAGAATGTTACATCATTGCGTTGATTAAAGTTTGCTCGCTGTATATTACTAAAATATTTAAGAAAAATCCAACAAAATATGTAATAGAATATAAAAAATAAGAGAAAATGACAGAATTCATGTAATGTAGAATTTCCATTCTTTTTATTTTTTAAATATATACATAATGTATACATTTTTATGTATAAATATATATATATATATATATATATATATATATATATATATATATATATATATATATATATATATATAAACATGTATTAATATAATGTTCTAAGACAACCAGTTAGATACTTTTAAATGTCTTCTCAATGAAAACTTGTTCATTTATTTGTAGCATTAATATAACAAATTAAGGAATTATACAAGATGTATGTACGCTAATAATTGAAGTTTTTGAAGTTTTTGTATATGTGTTTACTATTGTGATTAGTAATGATAAAAAAAAAATGAATTCACAATTTATTTTAAAAAGCATTGAGGGCAGTTATCTAAAACACCGTAAGGTTATCATTAATTTTACAAGACTATTTCAAATATTGGTTAAAAACGAGAAATTTGTTAAAGATACGAACAACAGAAAAGAATAAACATTACATATGGTAAAAAAAGAAAACATGTATACATAATACATGTAACATATAACATAAACCGATATTGAGTTAAAAGAAATGTGTACTGGTTCCTTGTAACTTAGCCAGGAACTAATCAGTAAAAAAAAATTAATCTTAAAATGTAAATAAAAAGTATCGCAAATTAACAAAGAAATACACAAAAACAAATGGAATAAGATGAACAAAAAATAGGAAATATCGTTCAACCATTTCATATGTACATGCCACTATATTGATTAGAGAAACTTATATATGGTACTTTTTTGCAGCACATGGTCCACCCGTTTCGCAAACTACAGTTCAAGTTCCTTTTTATTCCATCGTCACCGTTGTCGTATTATTTTCAGGCAGTGTTGTTCTCAACCTGATTTTCATGTAGGTTATATACTTAATCGGATCTTGTTTCACTTGCGGAGGCTCGTTGGCCAACGTTTTAACCTTCAGATCTAGCAAACATTTTTAGATATGATTTTTTGAGCAAAAAACTTTTACATGTATTTAGTAAAGACAAACATCCGTACAATTTTTTTTGGAATTTGGATACTTTCCTAAATGTTTATATAGAGATCTTCTTACATTAGATATCAATATAGTTTAAACATGGTCACGATCTTAAAGATACCTCTTGTGTTTCTGTTTATTTGTAACATTTGGAAATACCGTATGTCAATATTACAAGTATTACTTACCTTTTAGATCCAGAAAAGCACTTTTAAGATGTCGCAATCGAGACAAAAAGGTGGACGAATCTGTCGAAATGTCGGATACATATGTCTACAGTATTTATGTTCTAGAAAACGGGTGTGCCGCTCACCAAGAACTGGAGGATTTTGACAAAAATGAAAACGATGATATATATACTTATGTAGAATAGAACTGGAATTATACGGAATTTATGCTGCTATTATGAAGGCAAGATGCTTTTAAGAATATTTGTTATGTGACAATTTAAATACAATTGTTTAGAAGACAATTGTTCTATTTTCTTTTTTAAATCGTACTTTGACACGGCCAAAAGAACATATTGGTATAATTAATTCTGTTATAATGTTAATCAAATTACTGAAAAGCGCTAACCCAGCCTGGCTATAAAGGAAATTTACTTTGTGCAGGCTAGGTAAGAAAAGAGACATTCCTTGAAATGTTTGCATATTTTCAATTGAAATCAATTGAAAGTTTCCAAGGCCAGAAGGGCCAAAGTGGCGTTGTTTATGTACTCATCAATATTTTTCCTTATTCAATTTATGTTTGATTAAGAAAAGAGAATTTAAGTTCTCTCTTTTTTAAATATTCATTATGATTTATTATCTACACTAAAGTTAATGAAAATGAAGGCTGAACACGACTTGTAAATAGACAATTGCCTTAAACATGGTATACAAAAGCATTTAATTTAAGTTCACTTAATTTCACACCTGGATCTTGTGTGCGACGTGTAAAAGACATTTGTTTGTCTAATTTTTGCACTTTTATATTGTTGTTATACGTGCATTTTCTTAATAAGTTTATTGCAGTGACCATTATAATTGATGTTTCGAATTTTCTTGTGCATATGTATTGCATTTAGCTGGTATGTTGTTGCGTCTATTAAATAACTTAATGGCGAGGTAAAATAAACGTCCACACAGGTGAGATCTACAATAAAAAGTGCAATTTTTTAGTCAGTTTCTTATATATGTGCTGGGGGGAGAGTGGCGAGTACCAAAAACAATGGGTTTTTTTTAAAAGTCGTCGTCTTCAGCACTTAAAGGTGGAAAAACACATCATCACAAAATTGCTGATATCTGATCGAAACGCCTCTTAGTTTATCGACAGCAGCACAGTGTCGGACTTATGATCCGTTCATCCTGAGTTTGAATCCTGCTGGGACTTATATGTTGCTTCGTACTGAACTAAATTATGATACATGTATATTCATGGTTTTGTATTACCCCAAATTGCTAATTTTATGCTTTTTGACATATGTACAGTTTTACTTTTCATGATATATCTATATTCTGTTATATTTTCTTTATTTTGCTCTTTTCTTTTTTGTTTTGGTTTTTGGTTTTTTTTCGTTTTGTATCTTCAATTAAAAAAAAAAGAAGTTTAATTGTTTGTTTAATTGTTTTGTTTTTTTTTAAAGATTTTAGAACCAATAAGATAACTTTTAACCGAAAAAATGCTTTACTTTGTATTGTTCTCAATACGACGTTATCAATGTTGTTTTTGTTTTTAAATAGTGTAACTATCATTGATAATTTATCTTACAATTAAAACTCTCTCTCTCCCTCTCTCCGTCTCTCTCTGTCCCTCTGTCTCTCTCTCTCTCCCGTCAAAAGTAGGACGTGATTATTTTAGATGACCTGGCATTGCCTGTTCGTGTTGGAAAGGTCTCAGCACAAATTCTATTTATATACAATTCCTCAGATTGTGTAATCATTTGTTCGTAGTCATTATGTAAGAGTACGCTAAAGTCAAGTTGCACGGCTGTTCAGGATTTATATAATACACTTGAGGGGAATAGAATTGTCATTGGAACATTTCCAAGGCAAGGTAAACTTTAAACTTTAAAATTTACCAGAAAACTTTGTGTTTATTTCTTTCTTGTCTTAGAAAAAAAAAATAATGATTGTGGTAGAAAATAGCTTACGCAATACATTAATTGGACCATTCGTTTTTAATGAAGCACCCCCCCCCCCCCCCGAAAAAGGAAAAAAAATAGAAATACTTCAAGGGGAACAGGACGTTGCAGTGTAAAAGAATATGTTAATGAATTTGTTTGCTTTTTTTAACAAAGTTACTTTATGATGTCCAGTACATTATATTTTTTTTTCATGCATATGACTACTTTCTTACCTTGCACGGGAGATATTTTTATAGTTTTTATACCCCTTTTCTCCATTATGGTTTTTTTTAACAATCTCCATTGTTTGCAATACATGTAATTACTTTAATTGATGGAATTTATTTGCAAATTATCTTCATTAATTTTTAATGAGAAAACAAATTTCAAAATTGTTAACTACATTTTTACATAGCAATATCATAATTATATCAATATATTGCTGAAATCAGCACGTCAAATTTGAAGTTTTTGATTCTGAATTTGAACAATGTTTGAAGGCACATAAAAAATTGTCAATGATTTTATTTTAATTTCACATATCAACCTCAGCATGTGCTTTATAACTTACAAAATTGTCATGATAACATTCTTGGCATTTAAGAGAAATACTACAATAGGAATCACTCCTACCCCTTATTCTGGAATTATGACCTTTTGTTACAAATTCCATTTTGAACAATAAAAAAGTTATGCATTATTTAGATTAATCAATTCACATGAACAGATTATTGTAATATATATCTTATTATATTAACCTCTTATGATTTTGTACATTTACATTTCTAAAATCAAAAATGTTAAATTTCCTTTAGCTTATGTTGTGAAAATGACTACTGTAGGGCTGTTAAGTACGGAAACATATCTGTATGACGTCATAATGAATATATGACATCGTAACACACCAAAGCATCATTGCAATGATAGTTACATGAGCAGTGTTATGTTCCCCTTTAAAATATTTGAAAAATATTTTATGAAACAATTCTAATGAATTCAGCTATTTTTCTGTTTAAGTATTTTAAACATTAAGTTTTCTTTAATGATTGTTTTGTAAAGTATCAATGTTTAATGCCTGAGGAAGTTTAACGTGACAACTGTTATTAGCAAACGAACATTGCTGGTAAACGCTAAAAAACAACGATGCTTATATTTATGGAGGGTAATCGTGTTCAAAAATCCAGACATGTAAACTTGTAAATCCGAATATGCAATTGTGGTGATGTGTGAGCCTGAGCATGAATATGTGTAATTCTGATCGTGTAACCTATAAAACTCGGGCATAAACACGTGTAAGATTCGACTCAGTTCCTTCGCATGATGCACATTTTGCAACTTTATTGTTTACATTAGTTAATTAAACCCTCAACTTTGCACACTTTCAATCCGTAGTTTCTGCGTTTGTAACTTCAGGCTCGGCAATAGCACATCTGACATGATACAAATTAAAGTCTGAAAGTTTGTCGAATTTTGACATGACCTTATATGGCAACTGCCTTGCTGCGGGAAAAGGCATGCCGTAACTGCCGGACCGGAATGAACGAAAAATAAACATAATAGTCAGCTAAACTGTTGCAATAAGCTTTTAATGAACGACACCTTTTCTATCGAAAACACCGGTATTGTTTTTAGAAAAAAATTTGAGGTATGATTGAAACTGGACCAAACAGGAAGAGGTTCATGTAGAAAAAAAAATCGTTGCCGATATGACTAATGCGTTAATTTCCGTAATATAATTCTCATGGAATTATGAAAGGAAATGCCAAATATCTTATATCTCTGAAAAAAAAATTGACATTTAATTTAAACTCGAATATAAGTAAATGCGTACTCTTTTCTAGAAATGAGACGGATCAAGAAATTTCCTAAGGGGGTAAATATATTTTGAGCGGCATGGGGTTCGAAGACCGCCGTGAGGTCCCATGTAACTCCATTGCTTCTGAATTCTAAGAATTTTGAGAGTGAATTTTTAACCGGGTTTCCGATTATTGAAATAGTGCAGACGGGCGAGTGGCTGTCAAAAAGGTACCCTTATTGTACCGATAACTCCTCGAACAGTTTTCAAGATAGGAAGTTGTTCTTTTGCAGATCATTTATACGTATATATCAGAAGTATGCAAATTGCTAGGATTTTGATTTCTGAAAATTTATAAAAATATCAGCTGTTGAACTTAGTCATTTTTAGGCAAAAACATTGCATATAGAGTACCCCATTTTTACTCTTGTTTTTTTTCTGAATTAGTTAGAATAAACGACCTGCAAGGATTTGGTAATTTTTCGCGGAAAAATTTATGTTACTTTACATGTATTTATATTTTTTGTTGTTGTTTTAGTGAAAGATAAATAATAACACAATTTTCAATAATATTAAAAAAACCAGCACATATTATTTGTGCGCCGTAAATTGAAGTTTCACTATGGGAGGCACTGTAGCTCAAAGATCGTCCATCTGTATTTTTAGACAGGGAGCTACAGACCTGCAGCTAGTTCACAAGTGGCTGTAAAGCTGTATTATACTAGCTCTCCAGAAAATGTTTATCAGCCAACTTCACAAAGTGAGTCTGTATTGAACCGACATTCAGGACGTCATACTCAATCCCGTAATAATTGCTTAAAATAATTTTTAAAAAATGTCAATTTTTACCTGCATGATAGGCTTTTTTTCCTATATATTGCCGACAATGCAAAGAAACATTTCTTAAAATAGTTTATACACATTTTAATTTCACGACAGTTAACCTTATCTTTGGAATTTTTATTCATTTTTTTAAAGAGGGTGTCGCTTCTTATGTCTCATATTACCGGGTAATCACATTCTCAAAACCAATGTCTTGAAATAGTTTGTTTTTCTTATCGATAACTTTGCAACTCAGCTGACGGACCCCGTGTAATTTTTCGCGTGGGGGGGGGGGGGGGGGGGTCTTGTCACAACTTTTGGGTAGCGATGAGGATGCATTTGGAGATATTTTCTTAATTCAGCCGAGGCCTATACTTTAACAATTTGTTGCATGTACTCTAATTACAGTGGCGTCGGAAGCAAATTGAAGGGGGGGGGGGGGCTAAACTATTCATGAATAATATTGACAAGAATTCCCATAATCATGAAAATTCTAATCCACGGGGGAGGGTATACCAATAACTCCAATCTTACCTGCCCAATCCCCCCCCCCCCCATCATGAAATTCCTAATCCGTGGTGGTGGTGGTGGGAGGGGGGGTGTGCTAGTATACCTACTATGACTCTAATTTTCAATATCACTATTAATATTTCATTCTCTTTAAGGTCTTTTAAGAAACAATTTTGTTTGTTGCGAGGAAAAAGTAGGGGGGGTTGAATCCTCCCTGTTGCTATGTTCCTAATGGTTAGGTCTAACTTGGCAAAAAAAATGGGGGGGGGGGGCTAAGTGCCCCTCCCCCCTAGCCCCCCCCCCCTCCCGGTTCAGACGCCTATGAATAAAAATTCGTATATATCTTTATACACATGTATTCAAACAAAGTCATTAAATGTAATTTTTTTCAGTTCTAAGAGGATATCTGAAGCCGATCGAATTCTTTACTCGTATCTTTTATACATTCTTTTGATATAAAATGTACACCAATCTCATAATTTAATTTTCCGAAAAATAATACTCTATGAAATGTTATCCAGAGTTAATATGATTATAGGCTTACCTAATTTTTTTTATCATTCCGTCCCTATTCCGGCGTTAACGGCATGCCTTTACCTGCAGCTAGCCTTTTTCTATCAGTGACGTCACTGTTTCCATATAAGGTCATGTCAAAATTCGAAAAACTTGTAGACTTTACATTTGTCAATTTGTATCATGTTAGATGTGCTATTGCCGAGCCTGAAGTTACAAATGCAGAAACTACGGATTGAAAGTGTGCAAAGTTGAAGGTTTAATTAACTAATGTAAACAATAAAGTTGCAAAATGTGCATCATGCGAAGGAACTGAGTCGAATCTTACACGTGTTTATGCCCGAGTTTTATAGGTTACACGATCAGAATTACACATATTCATGCTCAGGCTCACACATCAACACGATTGCATATTCGGATTTACAAGTCTACAGTCTGGATTTTTGAACACGATTACCCTCCATATATATTCGCTTGTAGTTAACGGTATCAACATGTTTTCTATTTGTATTTACATTTCAAATTCAATTCATGATGGTCACAGTTGGTCATTTTAAATGAAAAGTCTGTTCATATATGAACAGTCAATATGATTTATATCATCTGATAAATGCGTTATTATTACTGCTGTATGTTCTACTCAAAATTTACCTCTTGGTGGAGAACATATTTATCGTTGAAATTAAAATGCTTTCCAGTAAATCATTATTTTGAGAAGTCTTAACTATGGCCAGATTGGAAATAAACTCCAAAATTCAACACCATAATATTCAGCATCTTATCGTATTTCATGGAAAACAAAATATTTTTTTTCTAGAATGATCGCACATTCCATTTAATGAAAAGCAAGTGCGTTAAAAAGTGTTTTAAAGTCGTACATCATTCACATTACAATGTATGGACTTTCCTTTTTGACTTATAGATATTCATTCCTATTTCAGTTAAACAGTTGGATCATGCAACTGACTTTGATATTTGGATTAATCGAAATAACAGGTAATCGAAGAATTTCAATTGAAAATAAAACGTGTATTGTGTAGATCTGTTTTGTTTCCTATCTTTTGATATAGTTTTACATCGGGTTCTCTTGAGGGTCTTACAATGTAATCCTCAGCCTTTAAGTTTTGTTTTTGTCGTTGTTGTTTTTGTTTTTGTTTATTTATTTTTTATTTTTTTTTTGGGGGGGGGGGGGTTATACACGGATTATGTGCAGTTACTTACTCCTTAAGGAAGAAAAACTAGATGAGAAAATTCCGTTTGTAACTACACATAGTCCGTGTAACCATAAAATTTTGAAATCAGCAAAACGTTTTTACCAATATCAGAACAATCAGAAAATTTGAAACAAAAACTGTTCAACCAATCATCAATCATAAACAGCAGAAGACAAGCGCCGAATTTGAGAGCGAATAATTCTCTCCAAAGCAAGGTTCTTGTCCTGCAATACTACTCCCATCAAAAAGTGGAACATGTGAATTTTATACACGAGGGAGAAGGAATAATATTCAAAAATGTCCAAATTCTAAAAACTAGTGCCCCAATGAATTGCAAATAATCTAATTTTATTTACTGTGCAATTTGTCCAACCTGTGGGGAAAATTATATTAGCCAGACTAACCAACACAACGCCCGAGTGAGAGTGCACAAACAACAAAAAAGAACGAAATAGTGAGAAACACTCCAGGTTCGGAACATTGACTAGGGAGAAGGAAACATTTAAAATATATCCATTTTACAAAATGTGGACTTCAAATACAATCGCCCGATCTACTAGAGAGAACTATTTGATAAAAAAGTTTTAACCGTGATTTATATATAATTTAAAGTTATTAACCGGAAACTTAATCATATATATATATATATATATATATATATATATATATATATATATATATATATATATATATATATATATATATATATATATATATATATATATATATTTAAACTACATATGACTTGCGTTTTTAAGTAAATGTGCATTCATACGAAACTCACATATTCTTTAATTTTCGTGCATTTATTAAATATATAAATTGTCATGAATTTGACACCCATATCATCTGTACTGAGCGCTCACTCTGTTAATGGTTTTCGTTGACTGTATATTTAGTCTTGGTTAAAACGAAATATGCTTAACAATTTAATTTATTTTTAGTGGCAGGTCAGTTATGTATGAACTGCAGGGACTTAAACAGCCCCCACGAATGCTACTTGGTGACCAGATGTGGGAATCACCAGGTAAGATTTTAAAAGAAAGGTAGATGGTTGTATAATTTTTCAACATTGATTTTTTAAAAGAAAGATCTCTGTTAACTGATATTGTATGATTTATTAATTTTATTAAGTACGATTTAAACGCAAGACATATTGCACTTTTTATAGTTTTAATTAATGATAATGTCTGGCTTAAGGCCATATTTCAAAATTGTAGGCTTGATGTAATGGACGATTTATGAACCACAAAGCCTTCTTAAGTGATGTGTGCATGATAAAAATATTGCATTCTTTTTCAAATATAACGAGAAAACGTTTTATATTATTTGGCAATTACCTTTTTAAAATTCGTTTTAGTCAATTGACCTTTCCAGCTAATTAAACACCGTTCTACAAACCATTTACAGGGCTAAGAAAGGGGAATATTTTTTCTGCTAATTTGTTACAGTCATAATAAGCTGAGATTCTAAAACAGGCACTGCGCAACATTCAGTTTTCATCTTAAAGCCTACGTCAATTTAAGTTCTATAAATACCGTTAATATATAACAAGAGACCCAGGGACCACATGGCTTACCTAAGCAACTTTAGTTTTTACTGATAAAACAAAGCTCAAAACCATCATTAGAGTATTAACTGCAAAAATATCTAGACAACCTAGAATACCGATATTTATAAGGGGATTTAAATTTATCTCAAAACATTCCTAAATTAACCTCAACAACAATAGCTTTACCTAATTAGAAATACTTTAGACCACCGTTAGAGTATAAACTGCAAATTATGTACACAAATCAGAATACATTTTTTATAAGGTTTTTAAATTTATCTCCACACATAATTCCTGTATTAAACTTTGAGCTATTTTTAATGGTTTAGGTTTAGTTTAAAAGAATAAGATTTATAATTGTTTTTTCCTTTTAATTCCAATTTAGCATATAGTCTTATAAACATTCCATCCCCCTGATGGCCCACACCTAACAATTAAAAAAAGTTGTTGACGCCAACGATAACGGGAAGGACGGACCCATTTTTATCAAACAAACTCACTAGAGCCTATGGCTCATATTCAAATAGCATTTGTGTTATAGAACAAACCAAGTGTGCTTTATGCCACTTTTACTTCAAAAAATAGTGTAGATACATGTATGCATGTCTTATACGATATTATTCTCATTACAGCAATGCTACATTGAAAAGTATGTTAGACACAACGCCATTTATTATGACTTGGGATGTAAAAGTAATGTTGTGAGTTATCAAGTGTTTTTTTTTTTATATAACAAATGTTTCGTAGGAACTTCAGACTGATTTATTGTATACAATTGAAAATGATATACATATGCTTATATTAAAATTGTTGTTACTAACGTTTTTGATGAATTAAAAAGTAAAACGTGAACATGTATCGATGTGTGTTTTAAACCATATGTCAGAGTGTCTCAGGTCAGGGGGAACTAAAATTATATTTTAGCATTTATGAACGAAAACTAAAAATTCAAAATTGTCAATTATTTGATAGTTATGCTTTGTAAAAAGAATTATTTTCTCTAGGTCTGTAGCAGCATAGGTGGACCTCAAACATCAATAGTTGGAAGAAGGAACGTTATGGTCAAGGAAGGTGCTCCCGATTCGTTTGAAGTTGATTTTGATGAGGATGACGACGGTAGATTTCCTGTTTGTGAATCTTGCTGTAACACTACTGCTTGCAACAACGGAGGTTCTTGTGGAGTTGCAGGTTTAAAATGTTTAATTCAATTCATTTGCATGGTATTAACATACATATTCAATGTATATTATAATCAAACGTATAATATGTTTTGAACGCATATTAAAATCGATAAGAGTATAAATTAGACACGAATTACACCAATCATGACTAATACAGTGGTAACTTGGTCAAATATGCGTGACACTGGAACCGAACATAGCTTTACATTAATTGATAAAAATACATTTTAGATTATGATTATCACAATGGACGCATGTGTTTCAACTGCAAAGAGTTATCAAATCCCAACGACTGTGACCAAGTTACTTGGTGCGATCAAGATAGTGTAAGTTTAAATGCAAAAAAAATTAATCAATCTCGATTGATCGACCGTATTTTAAATTAAAAAGCAGATCTTAAGCATATAAAACTATATTTTCAAGCATTGTTACACGAGCGAAATCACGTCTGGTACTGGAACAGCTAACAGTCACAAAATATACCATTCTGCATGTACTGGACAATCAAGGGTAACTATATCTATAAGGCTTTCTGTAACATACACAAATTTTATTGAAGAATGTAGGGCATTTTGATGAGTCATTTAAATATATAACCTACTGCTGTCCGCATTTATTCATCGTCGAACGCCTTTGGTGACGTTGATTGTTATAAGCTTTTCCATGTCTGTTCTCTAGAATTTAATTGATACGTAACAAATGACATACATGTACTTGTAAGAGCATGCATATAGTTATGGTGATGGTATTGAGCTTGAAGAATTTTTTTCATGATACATGTATAGCGTTTGTTTGAATTTTTGAGGAATAGGATAAGTCTTGTTTTTTATAACGTCGTTTAAAACAATTCTTATAAGAAATGTTTGATTGGGTGACTCACTGATTAATGTTTGTAACTGAGAATATTGAACGGAAAATAAAACTTATTTTTTTACTAGTGTTCCAATTTGTTAGTGGAGAAAAATTCAAATGTTTATTGAAACAAAGATACATCATCAAAATTTGGTTTAAAAAAATCGTGTGCCAATAAAATTAAAAAGACAGTTGCTATGATGTAATCATCATTAATTATTTTCTTACATTATTTTGCGCATCAAAAGTTCTACAATACAAAGCAAGTTCAAACAACTTAGACCAATACCCGAAATATTACTTTCAGCTTCTTTTGCATCAATTTCGATATGTAAAAATAACGGTAACACCAACATCAATTATAAAACGCGTCAACTGTTGCTTATAGATGTGTGGGTACTCCGATGAGAATTTTAAGTATAGCTGTTGTCAAACAAATCTGTGTAACAACCAGATCAGCAGTCAGCAATCTCAATTCGTTCCTATTCCTACGACAAAAACAACAACGACAACAAAACCAACAACGACAACAACAACAGCAACGACAACAAAATCAACCACGACTACAACAACGACGACAACACCCCCACCAACAACAACTACTCCTACTACAACAACAACTCCGACAATAACAACTCAAAGTTTGTATTGTGTACACATATATTAAGTGTTGTATTATGATGAGTATCGTTTTTAAGTCATAAGTAACTGATTTCAAAACCAATATAATCACAACATCTTGTACGATACCCTATCTTGTTCTTTACTCAAAAATATAGGTCAAGGGCCCCCATCTATTACATCCATAACGATAACGCCTGCACACTATCACTATGGCGACGATGTACTGCTGACTTGCGACGTGAAAAGCAACCCAATGTATTACTCACTTGGATGGAATATGATGGTAAGAAAAAAACCTAGACAAATGTCAGGCTGTTTGTATTAGAAGGACAAAGTTTACATATCCAGTTTTCGAAACAATTTTGCAGAATCTGATGCGAATGAATATTTCAAAATGCCCTTTGATTTTACTAGACATTAGCTTGTTTCTTGCATGTTACTTGTGTGTGTGAAAAAAACGTTTACAATAAAGCTGCTGTAATTTCCAACTCATAAAAATAATGTACTTAGCTCGTAGTATACCGGTATTTCAATAGAGAACATACATCTTATCTGCAAAACTCATGGCCATAAATTTTTTGAAGACAGCATTTTATATAATAAAGTGTACACATATATTATTATTATATTATTGTTATATACAATAGTTACAATAACACGACTGTCGGATATATCTCTACGCCGTCATGTGAAAGTTAATATTCGGCAAAATGGCCGACGCTTCGCCTACTCATCTCAGCATTTCATAATATTTAATACCGAAACTGCGTACCTTAAGTTTTTAATTTTTTTTAGTAGTTGTTCTTTGCAATTATTTTGAAATTAGAGTAGTTGCCCATTGAATTGACGTCACATTGTAGTGTCCTGAGCATCATCGATATTTGCTCAAATATCTGCGGAGGAAGACAGAAAAACGTATACAATTGTTAACTTTAATATTCAAAGAGTGTTTGATATGTGAGAATGATGATTTTGAAGAGTTCGATTAAGTAAAATTGAACGAGATGTAAGGCCACATTTACATTGATTGACGTAGATGATCGCTTTTTGTGAATAGATTTCTGAATTAATATTCCTCGGGTAAACACAACACTTATTAAGTTTGTTACTGACTTACTACAGAAATATATCCGGTTAATCAATCTCATAAACAGAAGGTTAAGCTAGTCAATAAAAGACCTAATATGTAATGTTATTCGACCAGAGTATTTTCCAGCAATTAGCTCATATAAAACTTTTTGCAGGCCACACAAAGCCACATTCCATCTAATGTCCATGCAGAGAACAGTCTATACAAAGCAGTGATACGCATCAAACACCTTGCCAGAGATAATTTACGGCAATATCAATGTTATGTGCAAAATTCTTTTGGCCAAGACATCCAAACAATAACACTTACCGCGCCGAAATAATATATTTTCATTTTGATAATAAATCAGCTTTTTAAGCATCCTTTTATTGTTGTTTTGTATGTCCATTTAATTCTTTGTGACAATTGTTGATTTACAGATATACAGATTTTTTCCATAATAAAATTCATTTAAACGGAAAAAATTCTGATGAATCATAAAATACATTAAAAGTCTAATATTAGTTGATGGTTTGTTATATGATATGTACATGTATTACATTCAAAATCGGTTCGTAGTGTTATCAAGTGCAAAGAAAATGAAAGTGTAAACACATTAGAAAATATTTATTTAGAAATATTTTACTTGAAAATTATTAAACTTTTTTTTGACAAAGTCAGTGCTACAATATATGGTATTATTATTTATTATACTTTCATGTTAAATACTGAAATCTGATTGGTTAAGCCGCAGTTGATAATCCGTTCTATTACCCTCAGCGTTAGCAACACACTTGGCAACGGGTAACACAACAAATTGTTACATGCGCGTAAACTTTGCGCGTACGGTTCGCCATAGAATTCATGTCATTCAGATATAAAAGCTTTTAAGTTTTCTTTAAAACTAAGACATTCAGTATAATAAAATTAATAGTGCCTTTTTAGGAGGGTAAGAGTTGAAATTGACACCCCTCAAAAACCATTGTCAACCTCCCCTTCGCGTCGGTTGACAAAGATTTTCTCGGGGTGTCAATTTCAACTCTTACCCTCCTAAACAGGCACTATTTATATAGTGTAAACATCGTAGCTATTGAACAGTGACCAGAGAAGATGCCTAATGTATGATATTTGAATACAGGTTAAAATCCGTTTTATCCCTCAACTCTTAAAAATCAGTCATGGTATGTGGGATTAAAAGTCTTTAAATATTTTCTTATTTAGGAAGTCATTTCTGCAATTTGCAATATCAATATTAAAGCATCCTGATTCTTAATTGTTGACACATCAACCACTAAACCAACACTGGCTTTAAATAGTGTACACATTTGCGTTTGGTTTTATAAAACATGTACATGTAGTTGCTTTGAATAATGTCAATGGTTGATGACTGATATGTTATCTGTCATTTGCATTACTTTGACAGTTTTCTTGTTGTCATTAGGATAACAATTGCTTTCCTGAAGTTAAATCACTTAACTGCTCTTGACATGACAATTAAGCGTTGCATTAACATAGTGAAGCGGGCAACTTATTGATGTATTTTTTTTAGCTAGAGTTATTCCCCTTTGATTTATTGATTTTTGATTATTTAATTAATGTTACCAATAATTACCAATTAGTGTGATGATTATTTGTTATACAATAATAAATATTTAATGTATATAAGTTGTTCTGCATAAGTAGTTTTGGGTTAGGCCGGATAAGTCTGTTTATTTTTTATTTCCCGTTTTTAGATACTTCGAATTATTTTAGGCCAGCATATATATAGGGACAGTGTTTATTGCGTTACGACGAACGACTGTTTAGGGTTAAACTTGTACAGGAACGGCTAAATTGAGTATGTGGACATCCCTGCTCTATCTAATAGTCGCGTGTTCTAACCTACGATACAGAGTGTGCGGTCATCCCTGCTTTGTATCGCATTAATACAAGTGTGCGGTCATCCCTGCTCGTATTGGTGGTGGTTGCCCCGGAGCACTAGTGTGTGGTCATCCCTGCTGGTGTTCTGGCCTTTCTAGCGGAAGTGTGCGGCACTCCCTGCTTGCGTTAGGTTGCGTTGTTGGCGCAAGTGTCGGTCATCCCTGCTTGCGTTAACGTTGGTACCTGTTCAGTTGAGTAGGTGTGCGATCATCCCTGCCTGCGTAACGTTGAGTCCCTATATATGTGCAGGAGCGGTGATTAAAGTCTGCACTTGTAAATATTGGAAGCAATCAGGGCTATCCGATTCTATCTTGGGTACGGGCCCGCGGGGATCACAGGCAGTGACCCCCTTGCACGTTACAATAGTTACGTGTTAAATGGGTCTTGATTGTACATGTACATGTGGAAGCTTTGCAGAAACGCATGGCTAGTTTTAACTTTTATACCTGTAACATCTAATTATAATGGCATAATGAAAAATCAGTTTTTGTTATTGATGTCAAAGATATGAATACCTCCGAATTATATTATTTAGAGTTTTTAATTTCATCGCTAACATTAGTTTTACTGTCGGATATCTTAGTGGTTAATCTTTTTTTTTTGGTGAAAGCGGTATTTCCCTCTACACGTTATGAATGTGAAATCTAGAACGGTTTTCAAATAGATTTCAACATATTAACGTCAAAGACATTCAGGGCCTGAAAACAATCGGATATGTGCAAAAGCATCACATAAGAATATGATAGGAGCTTTTATTTTACTTTCATGTTAAATACTGAAATCTGATTGGTTAAGACACAGTTGACAATCCGTTCTATTACCCTCAGCGTTGGCAACACACTTAGCAATGAGTAACACAACGAATTGTTAAATGCGCGTAAATTATGCGCGCACGGTTCGGCGTAGAATTCACGTCATTTCTATATAAAAGCAGTAAATAAAATTTTAATATTAAGACATTCAGTATAATAAAATAGATAGTGCCTGTTTGGGAGGATAACAGTTCAAATTGACACCCCTCAAAAACCATTGTTAACCTCTGCCTCGCGTCGGTTGACAATGGTTTCCTCGGAGTCTCAATTTCAACTGTTACCCTCCCAAACAGGCACTATTTATATTTGTATATCTTAACTTCATGATTGTTGTATCGTCCTAATATTTGATATAATGATATACTATGTATGTAATGTATTCTCTGATAGGAGGAAAACATATTGAATTATTAGTTGAATAAATGAATAATATTGATATCGCCTCATTGTCATCCTCTTCTTCTTCTTCTTCACAAATGTGTATTCGTCAATCAAAATGATTAATTGTTTAGAATTCTGTCAAAATCAAAATTATGCATTTAAATGCTTGCATTTGTTGTGGTACCTCTTAGTCGTATGAATAAGTCGGAAACCAGAAGAAAGGTTAAAAATTAGGCAACCATTCGTCTTTCAGCCACACATGCAAAACCTTTTTAACAAAAAAAAAAAACGACATTAAACTATTTGCATGTGTCTTGATTTATTAAAAAAAAACATTTGACATAGAATAGAGTTATAACTTTAGAAAATTCTCCATCCGCTGAACGTAGACCGGCCTCCGTGGAAGCTGACAATACTTCCTCTCGACGCAAGGTTCGATTCTGCTGGAGTGCGGATCAGGACAGCATCGCCTGCATTTAATCTTTTTACTACGGTAACTGAAGAGTAACTGACGTCAGAATGATTACCACTGTCCGCAAACGCGTTTCCGATGCTCTGTGAATTAACAGCTATTTCGGTAAAAATATGGTTATTTTCGTGAGCAATAACGTTCCAGTTAAAAGCGTAAACACCATCCACGGGGGTTATGAACGCTCCTAGGTTCGGATTGTACGCGTTACCTTCGTTTGTGACAACTACGTCAAAAATGATCACGTGATGTCTGCTTGGATTAATTTCACTTGCCCTCATGTATGCATAAAATGCAACAGCGTCACCTGCAAAAAAATTAAAGTGAAAGTTCACGATAACGAGAAACTAATATCGAACAATTTTAGGTTTAGAAGCCTTTGATATCAAGATTACAATAACGATCTCAGTACATAAAATGAAAATGCATGTTGTTATAGTAGAAGAAAAATATCTTGTAGGCGAAAAATGTCTTTAATTCTTAATAGATTTTAAAATACATGCGTGAAATAACACTCACTGATTGGATACCAGGTGGACCTTGTGTTTCTATTTGTCAAACCTTCGTCATGTCGTTCTAAGTTTGGTTTACTCTTGCTTTTCAATATCGGTCTATTTTCATCAGCTCTTTGCAAATACTCAATATCCAGAGTTTGTTTCTGAACAATGCGCTTGAGTTCAGCGATCGTGCGGTCTCTTTTTTCCAATTTTCTCTCTAGCAATCGAATTGTCTCTTCATATTTACCGACTTTTTCTTCTAATACAAACAGTCTTTCGAGAATAAACTGGACCGGGGTCCCATGACCTGCCAATTCAGAGCCATTGCATCCTCTGCAAAAAAGTGTTGCACATATTAAAGCCAAGATGATTAACATTGTTAGTTAACACTTTCGCTACCAACCTTGAAAGTGATATAGTCCGAAAGCAAAGGCTTTATTTTATAATAAGCCTTATCTTATCCAACTGCAATGGTATAGTTCTATTGAGTTAGGTATTAACCTAGACAGACATGAACTCATTCTATATATTGCGTTTCGGTGCATTACGAAGTCTGCAATATCCCTAAACATTACTGTGGAATCATTAGAATTCGTGGTGGCTCAATTTTCGTGGTAATCGTGGGTAGCCCTCGCCCACGAATTTACATCTTCAACGAAAACTAATTATAAAATGTTTGGTTTACCTACTGAAATTGAAAACTGACTCATCCATGAAATTAGACCCCCACGAACAAGCAAAAAACCAACAATCCACGAAAATTGGCCCCCACGAAATTAAAAGATTCCACAGTATATCCATTGCAACTTGGTGCAACATGAACTGATATGATAAATCATAGAAATGTTCTGATGAAGAACTAACAGCTGCATCGACTGATTCAACAGTTCATTAGACTTCATTGTTAAAAATAATGTTATTGTTTTAATCAGTGCTGCTGATTTTTTAAAATTAAAAATCAGATCTGTGATGTTTAATAGCTGTCCCAGTAAGATCAATTCTTATCGTGTCCTAAACCAGAATCGCCGACTTGGTGTGAAAAAAGTTAATAAACAGAACGTACTGGAGCATGATATATAATCAGTCAGGATGGTGGTACCATGTTTTGATTCAATATTTTATTGGTGTTTTCATTTATTCATAAAGAGTATATTAGACATATGGTAACTATTTTATGACTATTATACATGTAGTCAAGGAATCCTGAAATGAAATATGTCAAATGAGGGGGGGGGGGCTTGGCTTTTAAATTTCAAGTAGCAGATTAAGACTAGGTACATTTATTTTATACTGCATCATCCACAAAATCAAACGAAAAAATATTCTACTTTTAAAAACATTTGTATTTTTTTTTTTTGCTCTACACAGGAGAGTTGGACTGTTGGATTTACCCATCCAGTAAGCAATGTTTCTTAGCCACAGTCTATCGGTAACAATTTGTTCCATTTAGATACATTGATTTTTTGTTTTACCAGTACTTGTTTAGATAATTTATGATTGTATCATATTTCATGTATATATTGAACTTACTGTATCCACAAAACTTTCAAATATACAAAGAGGAGACATTATGGGAAGGAGGCCGATGTAATATTTTACTTTAGTCTTAAAAACACAAGTGCTGCATAAAATTATATAGTTGTTTTTACACATTACATGTACCTGAAATAAATACAGGTTTCTTAAATAAACTAATATTGGTGATATGCATAGACATGCATTCATATGTTTAAAGTTGACGCTAATGTCGCTATTCCTTGGGGATCGCTGTAGCAAAAAATTGGTACAAATTCTAAGTGGATATTCAAGTACGTTTTGAACTTCTTCTTTTTTTGTCAATTTACATTTCGTAAAGACATATGTAACAAACAAGACAGTAAGATAAAGTTCTTTTTCTACGAAATCAAGAAGAAGAGACTGATGTATTACAAAAGGGGTCATAGACTAGTGGAATATTTTACAAATAACTTTTAAAAAATTCCAACGCACTACTGTATAATAAGGGATTTTTAGGGGCCGAAGTACCCCAACTTTGACGCAATGTTTCTGGAGAAGGGTACACATTTTGTTAAGCATCGTGAAAGAGAACATGTTTGTATTGATGGTTCTAATCGGTTCAGAAAATGAATAATACTAGGAACAACAGAACATTTGGTGTTGTCTAAGGTTATGTATGTTTATCATCTCCTGAAAGCATGTATGTTTTTTCTTTAATAAGATGATAAGACCTTTTCAGGTCACAAAATAAAAAAATCAAAGTACTGAAGTGCTAAAAGCCGGGCTCTTTTGGTGTGTCTTTATGCACAATCTAATTAAAATTAGACGTTCTGAATCCGCTACCGCTTCTCAAACATCTAACAACATCCCATGCAGGGTCACGTCAGTGTGACCTTTCAGTTAACCAATGGAATCACTTGTTCTGACTCGATCTTTGGATGAGTGCTCGGAACTTTTTTATCGACATACGTAGATGGAATAAGAGTACCAATGCACCGGATGTTGACATCAGAGAAAAAGTTATAGAACATTGTAACACGGAATAAATGGATGGGCGTCAGGCGATTGGCTGAATTCAGGTATGTAATTATTTTCATTTTAAAGCCAAAATATAAATGTTTGAAAGAAATGATGGGATGAGGGAATATTGCAGAAAATACAGAAATGCCAGAGGAGATTGTAGGAGTGGGGGTTAATTTTTTATGCAGGGTGCCATTTACTGCTGATCGCTGTAAGTTGTAAACAAGTGCAAATTTGACCTATAAACGCCACGGGACCATGTATTTTTTTTGGAAATTTCTGAAAGTGCTTAAAATGAAGTTTCAAATGATACCAAAGATTGGGCTGCTGTTGTCATAGTAAAGTACTGAGAGGTCCTAAGGTTTGTATAGAGTTCTATGGGAAAATAATTGGTAGGCTTTTCCCTATAGAGACCCAGTTTTTGACATGTCATGTGACTTTAAAGAAGAAAGTAGTTATTTTTAGTTACAGAATCCATGATGGAGGACGTTTTTAACAAATTGAGAAACAAATTAGAAGCAAAGAGTGAAAGGGTTGGGGGTCTGGGGGGTTGTGTCTTATGGAAAGGGGGGGTTGGGAGAAATGGTTATGGGTATATAAGGGTTTTATGGCCAGATGAGGGGAGCAAGGTTGAGAGAGTGCATCGGGTGGCTCTTATGGTGGAGATGCGTCTGACGAGGTCACAGTTTCCAGGTGGAAACCTGGAGGTCAGCCATCTCTGCCATGAGAAGCTGTGTGTCAACCCGATGCACCTCTCACTGGAGCCTCATGCCACGAATCAGGAGAGGATCCATTGCATGCAGCAGGGGGTATGCAGTGGGGCACACCATCCCCATCCAAGATGCATATTTTAGTGTAATTTGATGTTTTTAAAATATAATCATGGAATTATTGATCTGGTTTGGAATAATTGTGTTCTGTATGAGTCTTTTTGCATGATCGGGCTCGAGATTCAGTCAACATCATGTTTTTTTTTATATTTAATTTCTTCCTGATGTTTCTCATAAAGTTTGTACATTTTTTTTCGTTTTGTTACTCTTTTTGCTTTGTAAGATAAAGACTTTTGATATGATTTATTTAACTCATAATCTGTTTGTATTTTATCTAGGGTCTGGTCCACTTGGCCACCAGAGGGTATGGAAGCACCAACCCCTGCGCAGAGACCTCGGAGGGAGCTGCCGGGACCGTTGTTACAGGAGTGAGCAGCACTGTGAGCCCGGCCAGCAAAGTTTCTTGTGAAGGTGACATTGCGAGGCAGTGATCGTCGCAGAGTTCTGTTGAAGCTTTCGACCTTCTGAGAATTACTGTTTTTGATTGTCTTGTCCAAGACAGCTGGAGACAACCGCTTTGAGAAACAAGCATGGAGCATTGTTTCATTCTCATCGGAGGACGGTATTGAAAAATTTTGACCTAGGTAAGAACTCTTGCGTACCCAGTTATTATTTACCCTCCCTTTGCACACTAATGAGTGTTTTTTGCATAAGGCATGATCCCCTGTGTAACACTTAACCACTGCATGTTTGGTGTAAGAGAGCTTGTTTTTTATTTTATCTGCGTCACCCGCATATAGTGCATGCGCTTGATTTATCTCGGCTGTACACCTGTCAACAGCATCAAGGGCAAAATTGTGCAAAAGTTTGGTTTTTTCTGCCTTGGTTCTTTTCGGCATGATCTCCAAGAGTCTCTGGTCTCTTTTGATTGCTTTTCTTATGCTCTCAGACAGGTGACGAGTGTCAATATAGTGACATGGCTTATTTTCCAGCAGACCATCCTTATAGAGGGAGTCTGCAGCCCGACCAGCAGAGCTGTCTGGATCGGTGGTGACTTCCCTTACCTCCAGGCCATCTTCACAGAGTAGCTCCGCCATACCCTCCCTGGCCCACGTGAACTCATCCCCTATCGTGTGATGCATCGGAAGGTTTGCCCCACAGACCCCGGGGTTGCATTGATGGTCACGAGAGCCCTCATCAAGTAAGTGACCATGTTTTGAGCATATCTTATACCATTTTAATTATTTGGTGTTTTGAGGTGACATTCTCAGCAAATGAGTACACAGTTTGTGTCGCCGGCTGGAAGGGTGTCTCACCCACCCCCGAGTAGAGGGGGTTATTGTACATGCCATCGCATTGTACAGGGATGGCATGTGGGGATTCATTTCCCCTCAGGGTGTTCACATCTACCAGCCGGCGACACCTGTCACTCATGTCAGCCTCGTTGATGTTTTGGATCAAGGGCAAAACTTTATTGGAAGCTTTTTGTAGGGACCTACGAGCAGGAGGAGGAGTATTAGTACAGAGAAGAATTTTCCGCATCCCATCATTACCCACAGGAGTTTGACTGAGCCCAACTTGCAGACCATAATTGATTTTAGCTGCCTTTCTACCCGGGGATTTGGTATCTACCTCCTCATACAGGTTGTAACGCCTAGACGAGTAGGTACACTTGGTGCAGCGTAGCCCCATTCTGCTTCCAAGTCCCCGCCTCTCTTCCGACGCCAAGTCCCAGGACAGAAGTCCAGTGCATTTAGGTGTCTCCTGCTGGTGAAGTCGGAGAACCTCATTCCACATCTCAGCTGTTTTTCCCAGGTGGAGGAGTCTATGTGAATTTTGATCAGCCAGCCTAGGTAAAGTCACAATGATTTGTTTACTTGAAACAGTCACCAGTATGCAGAGCATGCAAGCAGTAATTAGAGTTACTTCCCTTAGACTAACAGGCTTGACATGTACAATTTCAAATTGATGTAATTTCAGTTTTAGGCAACCTAAGCTTCTTGTTTTTGTCTCAATTTACTGAAATGCCCTTTAGCTGCATGTATCACACTTGACTTCTCATGTACCTACATGTAATTACATGTAATTTTTAAATACATGAACCCCACCCTTTTAAGGTCATTTTCTTGGATAATTAACCATAAAGCAGATATTTGAATGGGGTAAATGTAAGAAAATTGGGGAAAAAAATCTCCTGTCTTACTCGTTTTCTGAAAATTTGACTTACTGCTCTGATTCATTTCCATCTAGGCAACTTTCATGATCTTTTGCCCTAAGCCTCCTCGGCCTCAGGAGATGGTAGCAGTTGGGCCGGAGGAGCATTTCCTCTCGTTCGGAGGCTGACGGACAGTCTCGAACCATTTGGTCCATATCCTCAGGCAGTCTCCTGTACTGTCCTTGGGAATTTTGCAACTTTTCACTTGCTACCCCCTTATTGTGGGGTACATTTCTTGCCTTAAAGCCACAATTGTTTCTCCTTTTGAATTTTGGCATTTCTCTAAATTAATCCTTTTTCAGTCTTAGATTTCAAAAGTCTCCCTTAATTTTTGTGTAGAGTGAAGCTCCAGTGTCTGAACTCTAATGCGTTTTCAACAATGATGGACTTTCTCTTGTCTAAGTTAATTGTAAACAAAGATGATGGGGGCACCTGCTATCTCTTGAAGCTGCATTAGATTTGGGGGGTGGTGATACATCTCAAACATGCTTAATCAGCAGGAAGGTCCAGATAGGAATCACTAGCTACATTAGGGTCAGGGATAATTTTCCCCTCATATAGATCAAAAATTTTGCTAATTGGTAAATTAAAAACCTCCATTTTTTACATTAATTCCTAAATTTCTTTGATTTTCTGAGGCTACTCTCAAATTCTGGGTAGAATCCACCCCTATGAAGAAATTGACACAAACATGAGTTTATATCATTTTATTAACATCATAAAACAAAAACAAGACATTTGAAAACTGTTTTATTCATTACAGTCACTTTTTTCATCCATATAGGAACAGAGTTTGTAAAGTTCATCACTCCATATTACACCGATGTTGGCAGTTGGATGGCATCATTGAAATGGTCACAGAATCCGTGACACTGAAGTCCCGAGGCTCAAATTTCATACACATAGACAGGTAGGTGTAAAGTCTTTGAAAATTGTAAAATGGACTAATTCTGAGGTAGGTAACAATATAAGTATAGGAATAAGAGTACCAATGCACCGGATGTTGACATCAGAGAAAAAGTTATAGAACATTGTAACACGGAATAAATGGATGGGCGTCAGGCGATTGGCTGAATTCAGGTATGTAATTATTTTCATTTTAAAGCCAAAATATAAATGTTTGAAAGAAATGATGGGATGAGGGAATATTGCAGAAAATACAGAAATGCCAGAGGAGATTGTAGGAGTGGGGGTTAATTTTTTATGCAGGGTGCCATTTACTGCTGATCGCTGTAAGTTGTAAACAAGTGCAAATTTGACCTATAAACGCCACGGGACCATGTATTTTTTTTGGAAATTTCTGAAAGTGCTTAAAATGAAGTTTCAAATGATACCAAAGATTGGGCTGCTGTTGTCATAGTAAAGTACTGAGAGGTCCTAAGGTTTGTATAGAGTTCTATGGGAAAATAATTGGTAGGCTTTTCCCTATAGAGACCCAGTTTTTGACATGTCATGTGACTTTAAAGAAGAAAGTAGTTATTTTTAGTTACAGAATCCATGATGGAGGACGTTTTTAACAAATTGAGAAACAAATTAGAAGCAAAGAGTGAAAGGGTTGGGGGTCTGGGGGGTTGTGTCTTATGGAAAGGGGGGGTTGGGAGAAATGGTTATGGGTATATAAGGGTTTTATGGCCAGATGAGGGGAGCAAGGTTGAGAGAGTGCATCGGGTGGCTCTTATGGTGGAGATGCGTCTGACGAGGTCACAGTTTCCAGGTGGAAACCTGGAGGTCAGCCATCTCTGCCATGAGAAGCTGTGTGTCAACCCGATGCACCTCTCACTGGAGCCTCATGCCACGAATCAGGAGAGGATCCATTGCATGCAGCAGGGGGTATGCAGTGGGGCACACCATCCCCATCCAAGATGCATATTTTAGTGTAATTTGATGTTTTTAAAATATAATCATGGAATTATTGATCTGGTTTGGAATAATTGTGTTCTGTATGAGTCTTTTTGCATGATCGGGCTCGAGATTCAGTCAACATCATGTTTTTTTTTATATTTAATTTCTTCCTGATGTTTCTCATAAAGTTTGTACATTTTTTTTCGTTTTGTTACTCTTTTTGCTTTGTAAGATAAAGACTTTTGATATGATTTATTTAACTCATAATCTGTTTGTATTTTATCTAGGGTCTGGTCCACTTGGCCACCAGAGGGTATGGAAGCACCAACCCCTGCGCAGAGACCTCGGAGGGAGCTGCCGGGACCGTTGTTACAGGAGTGAGCAGCACTGTGAGCCCGGCCAGCAAAGTTTCTTGTGAAGGTGACATTGCGAGGCAGTGATCGTCGCAGAGTTCTGTTGAAGCTTTCGACCTTCTGAGAATTACTGTTTTTGATTGTCTTGTCCAAGACAGCTGGAGACAACCGCTTTGAGAAACAAGCATGGAGCATTGTTTCATTCTCATCGGAGGACGGTATTGAAAAATTTTGACCTAGGTAAGAACTCTTGCGTACCCAGTTATTATTTACCCTCCCTTTGCACACTAATGAGTGTTTTTTGCATAAGGCATGATCCCCTGTGTAACACTTAACCACTGCATGTTTGGTGTAAGAGAGCTTGTTTTTTATTTTATCTGCGTCACCCGCATATAGTGCATGCGCTTGATTTATCTCGGCTGTACACCTGTCAACAGCATCAAGGGCAAAATTGTGCAAAAGTTTGGTTTTTTCTGCCTTGGTTCTTTTCGGCATGATCTCCAAGAGTCTCTGGTCTCTTTTGATTGCTTTTCTTATGCTCTCAGACAGGTGACGAGTGTCAATATAGTGACATGGCTTATTTTCCAGCAGACCATCCTTATAGAGGGAGTCTGCAGCCCGACCAGCAGAGCTGTCTGGATCGGTGGTGACTTCCCTTACCTCCAGGCCATCTTCACAGAGTAGCTCCGCCATACCCTCCCTGGCCCACGTGAACTCATCCCCTATCGTGTGATGCATCGGAAGGTTTGCCCCACAGACCCCGGGGTTGCATTGATGGTCACGAGAGCCCTCATCAAGTAAGTGACCATGTTTTGAGCATATCTTATACCATTTTAATTATTTGGTGTTTTGAGGTGACATTCTCAGCAAATGAGTACACAGTTTGTGTCGCCGGCTGGAAGGGTGTCTCACCCACCCCCGAGTAGAGGGGGTTATTGTACATGCCATCGCATTGTACAGGGATGGCATGTGGGGATTCATTTCCCCTCAGGGTGTTCACATCTACCAGCCGGCGACACCTGTCACTCATGTCAGCCTCGTTGATGTTTTGGATCAAGGGCAAAACTTTATTGGAAGCTTTTTGTAGGGACCTA
Organism: Magallana angulata; assembly: GCF_025612915.1. Lineage (NCBI taxonomy): Eukaryota > Metazoa > Mollusca > Bivalvia > Ostreida > Ostreidae > Magallana > Magallana angulata. The sequence goes on from NC_069112.1 coordinate 57,849,389, forward strand.
CGAGCAGGAGGAGGAGTATTAGTACAGAGAAGAATTTTCCGCATCCCATCATTACCCACAGGAGTTTGACTGAGCCCAACTTGCAGACCATAATTGATTTTAGCTGCCTTTCTACCCGGGGATTTGGTATCTACCTCCTCATACAGGTTGTAACGCCTAGACGAGTAGGTACACTTGGTGCAGCGTAGCCCCATTCTGCTTCCAAGTCCCCGCCTCTCTTCCGACGCCAAGTCCCAGGACAGAAGTCCAGTGCATTTAGGTGTCTCCTGCTGGTGAAGTCGGAGAACCTCATTCCACATCTCAGCTGTTTTTCCCAGGTGGAGGAGTCTATGTGAATTTTGATCAGCCAGCCTAGGTAAAGTCACAATGATTTGTTTACTTGAAACAGTCACCAGTATGCAGAGCATGCAAGCAGTAATTAGAGTTACTTCCCTTAGACTAACAGGCTTGACATGTACAATTTCAAATTGATGTAATTTCAGTTTTAGGCAACCTAAGCTTCTTGTTTTTGTCTCAATTTACTGAAATGCCCTTTAGCTGCATGTATCACACTTGACTTCTCATGTACCTACATGTAATTACATGTAATTTTTAAATACATGAACCCCACCCTTTTAAGGTCATTTTCTTGGATAATTAACCATAAAGCAGATATTTGAATGGGGTAAATGTAAGAAAATTGGGGAAAAAAATCTCCTGTCTTACTCGTTTTCTGAAAATTTGACTTACTGCTCTGATTCATTTCCATCTAGGCAACTTTCATGATCTTTTGCCCTAAGCCTCCTCGGCCTCAGGAGATGGTAGCAGTTGGGCCGGAGGAGCATTTCCTCTCGTTCGGAGGCTGACGGACAGTCTCGAACCATTTGGTCCATATCCTCAGGCAGTCTCCTGTACTGTCCTTGGGAATTTTGCAACTTTTCACTTGCTACCCCCTTATTGTGGGGTACATTTCTTGCCTTAAAGCCACAATTGTTTCTCCTTTTGAATTTTGGCATTTCTCTAAATTAATCCTTTTTCAGTCTTAGATTTCAAAAGTCTCCCTTAATTTTTGTGTAGAGTGAAGCTCCAGTGTCTGAACTCTAATGCGTTTTCAACAATGATGGACTTTCTCTTGTCTAAGTTAATTGTAAACAAAGATGATGGGGGCACCTGCTATCTCTTGAAGCTGCATTAGATTTGGGGGGTGGTGATACATCTCAAACATGCTTAATCAGCAGGAAGGTCCAGATAGGAATCACTAGCTACATTAGGGTCAGGGATAATTTTCCCCTCATATAGATCAAAAATTTTGCTAATTGGTAAATTAAAAACCTCCATTTTTTACATTAATTCCTAAATTTCTTTGATTTTCTGAGGCTACTCTCAAATTCTGGGTAGAATCCACCCCTATGAAGAAATTGACACAAACATGAGTTTATATCATTTTATTAACATCATAAAACAAAAACAAGACATTTGAAAACTGTTTTATTCATTACAGTCACTTTTTTCATCCATATAGGAACAGAGTTTGTAAAGTTCATCACTCCATATTACACCGATGTTGGCAGTTGGATGGCATCATTGAAATGGTCACAGAATCCGTGACACTGAAGTCCCGAGGCTCAAATTTCATACACATAGACAGGTAGGTGTAAAGTCTTTGAAAATTGTAAAATGGACTAATTCTGAGGTAGGTAACAATATAAGTATAGGAATAAGAGTACCAATGCACCGGATGTTGACATCAGAGAAAAAGTTATAGAACATTGTAACACGGAATAAATGGATGGGCGTCAGGCGATTGGCTGAATTCAGGTATGTAATTATTTTCATTTTAAAGCCAAAATATAAATGTTTGAAAGAAATGATGGGATGAGGGAATATTGCAGAAAATACAGAAATGCCAGAGGAGATTGTAGGAGTGGGGGTTAATTTTTTATGCAGGGTGCCATTTACTGCTGATCGCTGTAAGTTGTAAACAAGTGCAAATTTGACCTATAAACGCCACGGGACCATGTATTTTTTTTGGAAATTTCTGAAAGTGCTTAAAATGAAGTTTCAAATGATACCAAAGATTGGGCTGCTGTTGTCATAGTAAAGTACTGAGAGGTCCTAAGGTTTGTATAGAGTTCTATGGGAAAATAATTGGTAGGCTTTTCCCTATAGAGACCCAGTTTTTGACATGTCATGTGACTTTAAAGAAGAAAGTAGTTATTTTTAGTTACAGAATCCATGATGGAGGACGTTTTTAACAAATTGAGAAACAAATTAGAAGCAAAGAGTGAAAGGGTTGGGGGTCTGGGGGGTTGTGTCTTATGGAAAGGGGGGGTTGGGAGAAATGGTTATGGGTATATAAGGGTTTTATGGCCAGATGAGGGGAGCAAGGTTGAGAGAGTGCATCGGGTGGCTCTTATGGTGGAGATGCGTCTGACGAGGTCACAGTTTCCAGGTGGAAACCTGGAGGTCAGCCATCTCTGCCATGAGAAGCTGTGTGTCAACCCGATGCACCTCTCACTGGAGCCTCATGCCACGAATCAGGAGAGGATCCATTGCATGCAGCAGGGGGTATGCAGTGGGGCACACCATCCCCATCCAAGATGCATATTTTAGTGTAATTTGATGTTTTTAAAATATAATCATGGAATTATTGATCTGGTTTGGAATAATTGTGTTCTGTATGAGTCTTTTTGCATGATCGGGCTCGAGATTCAGTCAACATCATGTTTTTTTTTATATTTAATTTCTTCCTGATGTTTCTCATAAAGTTTGTACATTTTTTTTCGTTTTGTTACTCTTTTTGCTTTGTAAGATAAAGACTTTTGATATGATTTATTTAACTCATAATCTGTTTGTATTTTATCTAGGGTCTGGTCCACTTGGCCACCAGAGGGTATGGAAGCACCAACCCCTGCGCAGAGACCTCGGAGGGAGCTGCCGGGACCGTTGTTACAGGAGTGAGCAGCACTGTGAGCCCGGCCAGCAAAGTTTCTTGTGAAGGTGACATTGCGAGGCAGTGATCGTCGCAGAGTTCTGTTGAAGCTTTCGACCTTCTGAGAATTACTGTTTTTGATTGTCTTGTCCAAGACAGCTGGAGACAACCGCTTTGAGAAACAAGCATGGAGCATTGTTTCATTCTCATCGGAGGACGGTATTGAAAAATTTTGACCTAGGTAAGAACTCTTGCGTACCCAGTTATTATTTACCCTCCCTTTGCACACTAATGAGTGTTTTTTGCATAAGGCATGATCCCCTGTGTAACACTTAACCACTGCATGTTTGGTGTAAGAGAGCTTGTTTTTTATTTTATCTGCGTCACCCGCATATAGTGCATGCGCTTGATTTATCTCGGCTGTACACCTGTCAACAGCATCAAGGGCAAAATTGTGCAAAAGTTTGGTTTTTTCTGCCTTGGTTCTTTTCGGCATGATCTCCAAGAGTCTCTGGTCTCTTTTGATTGCTTTTCTTATGCTCTCAGACAGGTGACGAGTGTCAATATAGTGACATGGCTTATTTTCCAGCAGACCATCCTTATAGAGGGAGTCTGCAGCCCGACCAGCAGAGCTGTCTGGATCGGTGGTGACTTCCCTTACCTCCAGGCCATCTTCACAGAGTAGCTCCGCCATACCCTCCCTGGCCCACGTGAACTCATCCCCTATCGTGTGATGCATCGGAAGGTTTGCCCCACAGACCCCGGGGTTGCATTGATGGTCACGAGAGCCCTCATCAAGTAAGTGACCATGTTTTGAGCATATCTTATACCATTTTAATTATTTGGTGTTTTGAGGTGACATTCTCAGCAAATGAGTACACAGTTTGTGTCGCCGGCTGGAAGGGTGTCTCACCCACCCCCGAGTAGAGGGGGTTATTGTACATGCCATCGCATTGTACAGGGATGGCATGTGGGGATTCATTTCCCCTCAGGGTGTTCACATCTACCAGCCGGCGACACCTGTCACTCATGTCAGCCTCGTTGATGTTTTGGATCAAGGGCAAAACTTTATTGGAAGCTTTTTGTAGGGACCTACGAGCAGGAGGAGGAGTATTAGTACAGAGAAGAATTTTCCGCATCCCATCATTACCCACAGGAGTTTGACTGAGCCCAACTTGCAGACCATAATTGATTTTAGCTGCCTTTCTACCCGGGGATTTGGTATCTACCTCCTCATACAGGTTGTAACGCCTAGACGAGTAGGTACACTTGGTGCAGCGTAGCCCCATTCTGCTTCCAAGTCCCCGCCTCTCTTCCGACGCCAAGTCCCAGGACAGAAGTCCAGTGCATTTAGGTGTCTCCTGCTGGTGAAGTCGGAGAACCTCATTCCACATCTCAGCTGTTTTTCCCAGGTGGAGGAGTCTATGTGAATTTTGATCAGCCAGCCTAGGTAAAGTCACAATGATTTGTTTACTTGAAACAGTCACCAGTATGCAGAGCATGCAAGCAGTAATTAGAGTTACTTCCCTTAGACTAACAGGCTTGACATGTACAATTTCAAATTGATGTAATTTCAGTTTTAGGCAACCTAAGCTTCTTGTTTTTGTCTCAATTTACTGAAATGCCCTTTAGCTGCATGTATCACACTTGACTTCTCATGTACCTACATGTAATTACATGTAATTTTTAAATACATGAACCCCACCCTTTTAAGGTCATTTTCTTGGATAATTAACCATAAAGCAGATATTTGAATGGGGTAAATGTAAGAAAATTGGGGAAAAAAATCTCCTGTCTTACTCGTTTTCTGAAAATTTGACTTACTGCTCTGATTCATTTCCATCTAGGCAACTTTCATGATCTTTTGCCCTAAGCCTCCTCGGCCTCAGGAGATGGTAGCAGTTGGGCCGGAGGAGCATTTCCTCTCGTTCGGAGGCTGACGGACAGTCTCGAACCATTTGGTCCATATCCTCAGGCAGTCTCCTGTACTGTCCTTGGGAATTTTGCAACTTTTCACTTGCTACCCCCTTATTGTGGGGTACATTTCTTGCCTTAAAGCCACAATTGTTTCTCCTTTTGAATTTTGGCATTTCTCTAAATTAATCCTTTTTCAGTCTTAGATTTCAAAAGTCTCCCTTAATTTTTGTGTAGAGTGAAGCTCCAGTGTCTGAACTCTAATGCGTTTTCAACAATGATGGACTTTCTCTTGTCTAAGTTAATTGTAAACAAAGATGATGGGGGCACCTGCTATCTCTTGAAGCTGCATTAGATTTGGGGGGTGGTGATACATCTCAAACATGCTTAATCAGCAGGAAGGTCCAGATAGGAATCACTAGCTACATTAGGGTCAGGGATAATTTTCCCCTCATATAGATCAAAAATTTTGCTAATTGGTAAATTAAAAACCTCCATTTTTTACATTAATTCCTAAATTTCTTTGATTTTCTGAGGCTACTCTCAAATTCTGGGTAGAATCCACCCCTATGAAGAAATTGACACAAACATGAGTTTATATCATTTTATTAACATCATAAAACAAAAACAAGACATTTGAAAACTGTTTTATTCATTACAGTCACTTTTTTCATCCATATAGGAACAGAGTTTGTAAAGTTCATCACTCCATATTACACCGATGTTGGCAGTTGGATGGCATCATTGAAATGGTCACAGAATCCGTGACACTGAAGTCCCGAGGCTCAAATTTCATACACATAGACAGGTAGGTGTAAAGTCTTTGAAAATTGTAAAATGGACTAATTCTGAGGTAGGTAACAATATAAGTATAGGAATAAGAGTACCAATGCACCGGATGTTGACATCAGAGAAAAAGTTATAGAACATTGTAACACGGAATAAATGGATGGGCGTCAGGCGATTGGCTGAATTCAGGTATGTAATTATTTTCATTTTAAAGCCAAAATATAAATGTTTGAAAGAAATGATGGGATGAGGGAATATTGCAGAAAATACAGAAATGCCAGAGGAGATTGTAGGAGTGGGGGTTAATTTTTTATGCAGGGTGCCATTTACTGCTGATCGCTGTAAGTTGTAAACAAGTGCAAATTTGACCTATAAACGCCACGGGACCATGTATTTTTTTTGGAAATTTCTGAAAGTGCTTAAAATGAAGTTTCAAATGATACCAAAGATTGGGCTGCTGTTGTCATAGTAAAGTACTGAGAGGTCCTAAGGTTTGTATAGAGTTCTATGGGAAAATAATTGGTAGGCTTTTCCCTATAGAGACCCAGTTTTTGACATGTCATGTGACTTTAAAGAAGAAAGTAGTTATTTTTAGTTACAGAATCCATGATGGAGGACGTTTTTAACAAATTGAGAAACAAATTAGAAGCAAAGAGTGAAAGGGTTGGGGGTCTGGGGGGTTGTGTCTTATGGAAAGGGGGGGTTGGGAGAAATGGTTATGGGTATATAAGGGTTTTATGGCCAGATGAGGGGAGCAAGGTTGAGAGAGTGCATCGGGTGGCTCTTATGGTGGAGATGCGTCTGACGAGGTCACAGTTTCCAGGTGGAAACCTGGAGGTCAGCCATCTCTGCCATGAGAAGCTGTGTGTCAACCCGATGCACCTCTCACTGGAGCCTCATGCCACGAATCAGGAGAGGATCCATTGCATGCAGCAGGGGGTATGCAGTGGGGCACACCATCCCCATCCAAGATGCATATTTTAGTGTAATTTGATGTTTTTAAAATATAATCATGGAATTATTGATCTGGTTTGGAATAATTGTGTTCTGTATGAGTCTTTTTGCATGATCGGGCTCGAGATTCAGTCAACATCATGTTTTTTTTTATATTTAATTTCTTCCTGATGTTTCTCATAAAGTTTGTACATTTTTTTTCGTTTTGTTACTCTTTTTGCTTTGTAAGATAAAGACTTTTGATATGATTTATTTAACTCATAATCTGTTTGTATTTTATCTAGGGTCTGGTCCACTTGGCCACCAGAGGGTATGGAAGCACCAACCCCTGCGCAGAGACCTCGGAGGGAGCTGCCGGGACCGTTGTTACAGGAGTGAGCAGCACTGTGAGCCCGGCCAGCAAAGTTTCTTGTGAAGGTGACATTGCGAGGCAGTGATCGTCGCAGAGTTCTGTTGAAGCTTTCGACCTTCTGAGAATTACTGTTTTTGATTGTCTTGTCCAAGACAGCTGGAGACAACCGCTTTGAGAAACAAGCATGGAGCATTGTTTCATTCTCATCGGAGGACGGTATTGAAAAATTTTGACCTAGGTAAGAACTCTTGCGTACCCAGTTATTATTTACCCTCCCTTTGCACACTAATGAGTGTTTTTTGCATAAGGCATGATCCCCTGTGTAACACTTAACCACTGCATGTTTGGTGTAAGAGAGCTTGTTTTTTATTTTATCTGCGTCACCCGCATATAGTGCATGCGCTTGATTTATCTCGGCTGTACACCTGTCAACAGCATCAAGGGCAAAATTGTGCAAAAGTTTGGTTTTTTCTGCCTTGGTTCTTTTCGGCATGATCTCCAAGAGTCTCTGGTCTCTTTTGATTGCTTTTCTTATGCTCTCAGACAGGTGACGAGTGTCAATATAGTGACATGGCTTATTTTCCAGCAGACCATCCTTATAGAGGGAGTCTGCAGCCCGACCAGCAGAGCTGTCTGGATCGGTGGTGACTTCCCTTACCTCCAGGCCATCTTCACAGAGTAGCTCCGCCATACCCTCCCTGGCCCACGTGAACTCATCCCCTATCGTGTGATGCATCGGAAGGTTTGCCCCACAGACCCCGGGGTTGCATTGATGGTCACGAGAGCCCTCATCAAGTAAGTGACCATGTTTTGAGCATATCTTATACCATTTTAATTATTTGGTGTTTTGAGGTGACATTCTCAGCAAATGAGTACACAGTTTGTGTCGCCGGCTGGAAGGGTGTCTCACCCACCCCCGAGTAGAGGGGGTTATTGTACATGCCATCGCATTGTACAGGGATGGCATGTGGGGATTCATTTCCCCTCAGGGTGTTCACATCTACCAGCCGGCGACACCTGTCACTCATGTCAGCCTCGTTGATGTTTTGGATCAAGGGCAAAACTTTATTGGAAGCTTTTTGTAGGGACCTACGAGCAGGAGGAGGAGTATTAGTACAGAGAAGAATTTTCCGCATCCCATCATTACCCACAGGAGTTTGACTGAGCCCAACTTGCAGACCATAATTGATTTTAGCTGCCTTTCTACCCGGGGATTTGGTATCTACCTCCTCATACAGGTTGTAACGCCTAGACGAGTAGGTACACTTGGTGCAGCGTAGCCCCATTCTGCTTCCAAGTCCCCGCCTCTCTTCCGACGCCAAGTCCCAGGACAGAAGTCCAGTGCATTTAGGTGTCTCCTGCTGGTGAAGTCGGAGAACCTCATTCCACATCTCAGCTGTTTTTCCCAGGTGGAGGAGTCTATGTGAATTTTGATCAGCCAGCCTAGGTAAAGTCACAATGATTTGTTTACTTGAAACAGTCACCAGTATGCAGAGCATGCAAGCAGTAATTAGAGTTACTTCCCTTAGACTAACAGGCTTGACATGTACAATTTCAAATTGATGTAATTTCAGTTTTAGGCAACCTAAGCTTCTTGTTTTTGTCTCAATTTACTGAAATGCCCTTTAGCTGCATGTATCACACTTGACTTCTCATGTACCTACATGTAATTACATGTAATTTTTAAATACATGAACCCCACCCTTTTAAGGTCATTTTCTTGGATAATTAACCATAAAGCAGATATTTGAATGGGGTAAATGTAAGAAAATTGGGGAAAAAAATCTCCTGTCTTACTCGTTTTCTGAAAATTTGACTTACTGCTCTGATTCATTTCCATCTAGGCAACTTTCATGATCTTTTGCCCTAAGCCTCCTCGGCCTCAGGAGATGGTAGCAGTTGGGCCGGAGGAGCATTTCCTCTCGTTCGGAGGCTGACGGACAGTCTCGAACCATTTGGTCCATATCCTCAGGCAGTCTCCTGTACTGTCCTTGGGAATTTTGCAACTTTTCACTTGCTACCCCCTTATTGTGGGGTACATTTCTTGCCTTAAAGCCACAATTGTTTCTCCTTTTGAATTTTGGCATTTCTCTAAATTAATCCTTTTTCAGTCTTAGATTTCAAAAGTCTCCCTTAATTTTTGTGTAGAGTGAAGCTCCAGTGTCTGAACTCTAATGCGTTTTCAACAATGATGGACTTTCTCTTGTCTAAGTTAATTGTAAACAAAGATGATGGGGGCACCTGCTATCTCTTGAAGCTGCATTAGATTTGGGGGGTGGTGATACATCTCAAACATGCTTAATCAGCAGGAAGGTCCAGATAGGAATCACTAGCTACATTAGGGTCAGGGATAATTTTCCCCTCATATAGATCAAAAATTTTGCTAATTGGTAAATTAAAAACCTCCATTTTTTACATTAATTCCTAAATTTCTTTGATTTTCTGAGGCTACTCTCAAATTCTGGGTAGAATCCACCCCTATGAAGAAATTGACACAAACATGAGTTTATATCATTTTATTAACATCATAAAACAAAAACAAGACATTTGAAAACTGTTTTATTCATTACAGTCACTTTTTTCATCCATATAGGAACAGAGTTTGTAAAGTTCATCACTCCATATTACACCGATGTTGGCAGTTGGATGGCATCATTGAAATGGTCACAGAATCCGTGACACTGAAGTCCCGAGGCTCAAATTTCATACACATAGACAGGTAGGTGTAAAGTCTTTGAAAATTGTAAAATGGACTAATTCTGAGGTAGGTAACAATATAAGTATAGGAATAAGAGTACCAATGCACCGGATGTTGACATCAGAGAAAAAGTTATAGAACATTGTAACACGGAATAAATGGATGGGCGTCAGGCGATTGGCTGAATTCAGGTATGTAATTATTTTCATTTTAAAGCCAAAATATAAATGTTTGAAAGAAATGATGGGATGAGGGAATATTGCAGAAAATACAGAAATGCCAGAGGAGATTGTAGGAGTGGGGGTTAATTTTTTATGCAGGGTGCCATTTACTGCTGATCGCTGTAAGTTGTAAACAAGTGCAAATTTGACCTATAAACGCCACGGGACCATGTATTTTTTTTGGAAATTTCTGAAAGTGCTTAAAATGAAGTTTCAAATGATACCAAAGATTGGGCTGCTGTTGTCATAGTAAAGTACTGAGAGGTCCTAAGGTTTGTATAGAGTTCTATGGGAAAATAATTGGTAGGCTTTTCCCTATAGAGACCCAGTTTTTGACATGTCATGTGACTTTAAAGAAGAAAGTAGTTATTTTTAGTTACAGAATCCATGATGGAGGACGTTTTTAACAAATTGAGAAACAAATTAGAAGCAAAGAGTGAAAGGGTTGGGGGTCTGGGGGGTTGTGTCTTATGGAAAGGGGGGGTTGGGAGAAATGGTTATGGGTATATAAGGGTTTTATGGCCAGATGAGGGGAGCAAGGTTGAGAGAGTGCATCGGGTGGCTCTTATGGTGGAGATGCGTCTGACGAGGTCACAGTTTCCAGGTGGAAACCTGGAGGTCAGCCATCTCTGCCATGAGAAGCTGTGTGTCAACCCGATGCACCTCTCACTGGAGCCTCATGCCACGAATCAGGAGAGGATCCATTGCATGCAGCAGGGGGTATGCAGTGGGGCACACCATCCCCATCCAAGATGCATATTTTAGTGTAATTTGATGTTTTTAAAATATAATCATGGAATTATTGATCTGGTTTGGAATAATTGTGTTCTGTATGAGTCTTTTTGCATGATCGGGCTCGAGATTCAGTCAACATCATGTTTTTTTTTATATTTAATTTCTTCCTGATGTTTCTCATAAAGTTTGTACATTTTTTTTCGTTTTGTTACTCTTTTTGCTTTGTAAGATAAAGACTTTTGATATGATTTATTTAACTCATAATCTGTTTGTATTTTATCTAGGGTCTGGTCCACTTGGCCACCAGAGGGTATGGAAGCACCAACCCCTGCGCAGAGACCTCGGAGGGAGCTGCCGGGACCGTTGTTACAGGAGTGAGCAGCACTGTGAGCCCGGCCAGCAAAGTTTCTTGTGAAGGTGACATTGCGAGGCAGTGATCGTCGCAGAGTTCTGTTGAAGCTTTCGACCTTCTGAGAATTACTGTTTTTGATTGTCTTGTCCAAGACAGCTGGAGACAACCGCTTTGAGAAACAAGCATGGAGCATTGTTTCATTCTCATCGGAGGACGGTATTGAAAAATTTTGACCTAGGTAAGAACTCTTGCGTACCCAGTTATTATTTACCCTCCCTTTGCACACTAATGAGTGTTTTTTGCATAAGGCATGATCCCCTGTGTAACACTTAACCACTGCATGTTTGGTGTAAGAGAGCTTGTTTTTTATTTTATCTGCGTCACCCCGCATATAGTGCATGCGCTTGATTTATCTCGGCTGTACACCTGTCAACAGCATCAAGGGCAAAATTGTGCAAAAGTTTGGTTTTTTCTGCCTTGGTTCTTTTCGGCATGATCTCCAAGAGTCTCTGGTCTCTTTTGATTGCTTTTCTTATGCTCTCAGACAGGTGACGAGTGTCAATATAGTGACATGGCTTATTTTCCAGCAGACCATCCTTATAGAGGGAGTCTGCAGCCCGACCAGCAGAGCTGTCTGGATCGGTGGTGACTTCCCTTACCTCCAGGCCATCTTCACAGAGTAGCTCCGCCATACCCTCCCTGGCCCACGTGAACTCATCCCCTATCGTGTGATGCATCGGAAGGTTTGCCCCACAGACCCCGGGGTTGCATTGATGGTCACGAGAGCCCTCATCAAGTAAGTGACCATGTTTTGAGCATATCTTATACCATTTTAATTATTGGTGTTTTGAGGTGACATTCTCAGCAAATGAGTACACAGTTTGTGTCGCCGGCTGGAAGGGTGTCTCACCCACCCCCGAGTAGAGGGGGTTATTGTACATGCCATCGCATTGTACAGGGATGGCATGTGGGGATTCATTTCCCCTCAGGGTGTTCACATCTACCAGCCGGCGACACCTGTCACTCATGTCAGCCTCGTTGATGTTTTGGATCAAGGGCAAAACTTTATTGGAAGCTTTTTGTAGGGACCTACGAGCAGGAGGAGGAGTATTAGTACAGAGAAGAATTTTCCGCATCCCATCATTACCCACAGGAGTTTGACTGAGCCCAACTTGCAGACCATAATTGATTTTAGCTGCCTTTCTACCCGGGGATTTGGTATCTACCTCCTCATACAGGTTGTAACGCCTAGACGAGTAGGTACACTTGGTGCAGCGTAGCCCCATTCTGCTTCCAAGTCCCCGCCTCTCTTCCGACGCCAAGTCCCAGGACAGAAGTCCAGTGCATTTAGGTGTCTCCTGCTGGTGAAGTCGGAGAACCTCATTCCACATCTCAGCTGTTTTTCCCAGGTGGAGGAGTCTATGTGAATTTTGATCAGCCAGCCTAGGTAAAGTCACAATGATTTGTTTACTTGAAACAGTCACCAGTATGCAGAGCATGCAAGCAGTAATTAGAGTTACTTCCCTTAGACTAACAGGCTTGACATGTACAATTTCAAATTGATGTAATTTCAGTTTTAGGCAACCTAAGCTTCTTGTTTTTGTCTCAATTTACTGAAATGCCCTTTAGCTGCATGTATCACACTTGACTTCTCATGTACCTACATGTAATTACATGTAATTTTTAAATACATGAACCCCACCCTTTTAAGGTCATTTTCTTGGATAATTAACCATAAAGCAGATATTTGAATGGGGTAAATGTAAGAAAATTGGGGAAAAAAATCTCCTGTCTTACTCGTTTTCTGAAAATTTGACTTACTGCTCTGATTCATTTCCATCTAGGCAACTTTCATGATCTTTTGCCCTAAGCCTCCTCGGCCTCAGGAGATGGTAGCAGTTGGGCCGGAGGAGCATTTCCTCTCGTTCGGAGGCTGACGGACAGTCTCGAACCATTTGGTCCATATCCTCAGGCAGTCTCCTGTACTGTCCTTGGAATTTTGCAACTTTTCACTTGCTACCCCCTTATTGTGGGGTACATTTCTTGCCTTAAAGCCACAATTGTTTCTCCTTTTGAATTTTGGCATTTCTCTAAATTAATCCTTTTTCAGTCTTAGATTTCAAAAGTCTCCCTTAATTTTTGTGTAGAGTGAAGCTCCAGTGTCTGAACTCTAATGCGTTTTCAACAATGATGGACTTTCTCTTGTCTAAGTTAATTGTAAACAAAGATGATGGGGGCACCTGCTATCTCTTGAAGCTGCATTAGATTTGGGGGGTGGTGATACATCTCAAACATGCTTAATCAGCAGGAAGGTCCAGATAGGAATCACTAGCTACATTAGGGTCAGGGATAATTTTCCCCTCATATAGATCAAAAATTTTGCTAATTGGTAAATTAAAAACCTCCATTTTTTACATTAATTCCTAAATTTCTTTGATTTTCTGAGGCTACTCTCAAATTCTGGGTAGAATCCACCCCTATGAAGAAATTGACACAAACATGAGTTTATATCATTTTATTAACATCATAAAACAAAAACAAGACATTTGAAAACTGTTTTATTCATTACAGTCACTTTTTTCATCCATATAGGAACAGAGTTTGTAAAGTTCATCACTCCATATTACACCGATGTTGGCAGTTGGATGGCATCATTGAAATGGTCACAGAATCCGTGACACTGAAGTCCCGAGGCTCAAATTTCATACACATAGACAGGTAGGTGTAAAGTCTTTGAAAATTGTAAAATGGACTAATTCTGAGGTAGGTAACAATATAAGTATAGGAATAAGAGTACCAATGCACCGGATGTTGACATCAGAGAAAAAGTTATAGAACATTGTAACACGGAATAAATGGATGGGCGTCAGGCGATTGGCTGAATTCAGGTATGTAATTATTTTCATTTTAAAGCCAAAATATAAATGTTTGAAAGAAATGATGGGATGAGGGAATATTGCAGAAAATACAGAAATGCCAGAGGAGATTGTAGGAGTGGGGGTTAATTTTTTATGCAGGGTGCCATTTACTGCTGATCGCTGTAAGTTGTAAACAAGTGCAAATTTGACCTATAAACGCCACGGGACCATGTATTTTTTTTGGAAATTTCTGAAAGTGCTTAAAATGAAGTTTCAAATGATACCAAAGATTGGGCTGCTGTTGTCATAGTAAAGTACTGAGAGGTCCTAAGGTTTGTATAGAGTTCTATGGGAAAATAATTGGTAGGCTTTTCCCTATAGAGACCCAGTTTTTGACATGTCATGTGACTTTAAAGAAGAAAGTAGTTATTTTTAGTTACAGAATCCATGATGGAGGACGTTTTTAACAAATTGAGAAACAAATTAGAAGCAAAGAGTGAAAGGGTTGGGGGTCTGGGGGGTTGTGTCTTATGGAAAGGGGGGGTTGGGAGAAATGGTTATGGGTATATAAGGGTTTTATGGCCAGATGAGGGGAGCAAGGTTGAGAGAGTGCATCGGGTGGCTCTTATGGTGGAGATGCGTCTGACGAGGTCACAGTTTCCAGGTGGAAACCTGGAGGTCAGCCATCTCTGCCATGAGAAGCTGTGTGTCAACCCGATGCACCTCTCACTGGAGCCTCATGCCACGAATCAGGAGAGGATCCATTGCATGCAGCAGGGGGTATGCAGTGGGGCACACCATCCCCAT